>NC_041066.1:1053944-2253944 GCF_900634775.1 Gouania willdenowi
GGGTTAGTGATCCACTACCCTTAGCTGCCTCACGCTGCTCCTTCTTTTTTTACTTTAGAATTATTGCTTTTTCAAAAGATCTCTTCTGTAACATTTCACAGGAAATTACATTACACTTTTATACTAAACACTAATGTTTTTAACTAAACATGAAGTACACTTTTCCATGTTGGGACAAGTTATGAATAGTTCAAGTTTTAATAAAAAAAAAATTCCTTTAGATTTTCGGATAAATCTTGTTAAATTTGTAACACAGTGGTTTGACCTGGACTCATTAGCGAGTCTCATTATAATTATAAATTTCCCATAAATAGAGAGATAGAAGTAGTCACATTATGTTTTCTGGTTGGTTTCCAGTCTAAACCAACAGTTTGCTCCATTAGACAGGCTGAACCTGTCTGAGGTGAGCAGCAGTGCAGACAGAAGCACTTTTCTCTGATGCTGTCATTGTCAACAATACAGTTACACTTCTGTCTCATATCTATCTATCTATCTATCTATCTATCTATCTATCTATCTATCTATCTATCTATCTTTCTATCTATCTATCTATCTATCTATCTATCTATCTATCTATCTATCTGTCTATAAAAGCAAAGAAGGTCTGCGTGAGTGTGTGTGTGGAGTGAATTTCTCCCCAACACAGTGTTTGTTGGACGTCGAACTTCATGAATGGCTTCCAAATAACCCAAGTTTTAGCATCCTTAAATTTGGAGTAATTTGGTCATTTCCAAATGTTTATTTTAATTTTATTTCACCTTGACGGCACATTCAAGTTCACCCAGAAGTGAAACCTATTCAGTTTTTGACCTCAGTGTGTGAGGGGGCTCTAGCGCACCATCTATATCTATTTCACTGTACAGCTCCTCGAGAGTCACGTGTGCGGCCAGAGTCAATCGCTGCGCACACAGTCAAGCAGACACGGACTGCAAACACACAAGTGAGAGAGGAAAATAGGTTAGACCAGAGAAGGGGGAGGGGCATCTGAGCAGCCACGCTCACACTGATATATTGGCAAAGCTCTCAAGTCTCACTTATTGGGCCTAATGTGAGTCACTGGTGTGCGTGCATGTGCGCGGCTAAATTGCGTGCGTGTGTGCGAGTCACACACACACACACACACTTAACTGCTGTGTATAAATGGGGAGGCTTAGCTTCAGCTCAGTGCTGGGACATTTTCTACAATGGTTCCTCACTTGTTTTCTGAGCTTGGTTTCATGCTAGTAATTCCTGGATTCTATAACAAGTGTTTCGTCCCTGCTTTTGGACATTCTTCTTGTTTTAGCCCAGCTCTGTGTGCTTGGTTTGCCTTTTTGTGTTTTTGATTATTTTTTTATTATAATTATTGGGTTAATGCACCTGAGCTCCACCTCCTTTCCTGCATTTGGGTCTGCAGCGACACCTGCACATGACACTACATTCATTTAAGTTCTGCATAGAATAGTTTGTCCAAATGTGCAGTTATTTTTTTAATAAAACAACAATGAATTCACTTAAATTCAATTATCAGGCTCTAAGTATAGATACATTTATGAACTCTAAAACTGAGAAAATAACCTCCATTCAATGCTGTTTTGGTGTTGTGCATTACGTTTAATCTGATTGGTCGGCTATAATGTGATGCATTACATTTAATCTGATGAGTCGGTTATATTGTGATGCATTTGATTGTCTCATTATTTCATTTTTTGTAGTTTCACAGTGTCTGTTGATCATTTTAAAACAAAAAAAATAACTGACTCAGTAATGGTTGGGTGTAGAAATGTAATGAATTACTTTACTTCTTTTAAATGTACTTAAGTACAAGTAAAATTACTGATTTAGAAATATACTCAAAAAAGTACAAGTACCCATAAAAGCTCCTCAATTACAGTAATGTGAGTACTTGTAATCCATTACTTTCACCTCTGCTTAAACATGTTGTACCTGAGACACTGACTGTAACTGAGCTGTGTGAGATTTTAATCTACAACTGCAAAGAAACTGAGGACTTCAGTTGTGGTGTTTGCAGAGATAATTACAGAGACGAAAGCAATGGAACAAACAGAAAAGAGGAAGTCAGTGAGAAAAAAAGAAGCTGAAAATAGGAAGTACATTGAGACATATTTACACCTTATCTTGGGTCGGAAATGAAGAAAGAGTATCTGTGTGAGCATCGTTTTTTAGACTTTAAGAGTAAAGTTGTATTAGTATAAGACATTTTTAACAGTCATTAAGTCATAATATTCCAAAAGTAAATGTAAGATATGCTATAGTGTGTGTGTGTTTTTTACTACTTTATTAGTTATAATTAAATGATTAAACGATAGTTAGAATATGAAATTATCCATGATTAACTGTGTGTGTGTGTGTGTGTGTTTGCAAAACATATCCATTGTCCACCACAGCTGGTTTAAACTAGTTTGGGCCAGTGTGGGTGTATGTGACCCACTGCATGGACATATGAGCTGTTTTCTCCCCCAAAGTTTTTGTGTTACCATATATGGTATTAACACTGCACCCAGAGCGTTGTTGCACAGCCCCTCTGGGTGTGGTCTATGTTTTCCTAATAAATACCTAGTTCTGAGGCATCACCTCAGAGCAACTCAACTTATATCGGACTTCTGTGTCTCTTTGTTGGGTTTTTCTCCGAGCTGCAGCTCGCACCCCTCTGCCTCTGGTCGCCTTTTAAGTCAGATAGTGTTTTTCTCCTTGAGTTGTGATTGAGCAACGGTCTTAACGTATTTAGACCTAACATTCACTGGTGCCGAAACCCGGGACCTTATATCTTTTCTTCTGGATCGGCGCGGGCGCAACCGGACCATTAGTAAAACTGCCGGCACCCCCTCCTTTGCAGGGGTGGTCGCAGCTTGCTCCAGCGCCGACCCAGGGGGTGAGTGACGGGTCCCACGAACCAGGGAGAGCACTGACGAGGTGAGAAGCAGTTTTCTTTTCACCATAGTACCCGTGACGTACAACGGGGAGTGAAGACCGTGGTGGGTGACGTAATACTCACACGGCGTGGTAAAGGGACAGAGGGCAGACGGGAGTTGTCGTGTGGTGTTTCTTTGTGTGGTGTTTCTTTGTGTGGTGTTTCTTTGTGTGGTGTTTCTTTGTGGTGACAGTGTCTGTAAATCCTGTGCTGAGAACATGGGTAACGCGCAGCGTAAAGCATTGATGGAAAATAATGATGTGAAATTCATGCAGAGAAAGTATCCCGGTAGTTGTTGCTATCTGGAAAATTGGTACAAGAATTGTGGGTTTGCAGGGAAATTGTCAGATGAAGCTGGAATAGAGAAAGTGTCTATCTGGTGAGAGGGAAAGAGGGTGAAGGCATTAAAAAAGTTACGTCCTAAGCAGGCTGAGTTAATAGCAGACCACTTAAGAGTAGTGTGTATCTGGAAAGATGCTATGAGTATTAGGAAAAAACAGATAGAGAAAGGTGAAGAGAGAAGGAAACAGAAAGTGTTAGCAGCAGCTAAAATACAGCCTTGTGATGAGACCGTGTGTGCACCGCGTAGAGTTGAGGAGACAAATCAGCAACAGATTGGGGCTGCAGGAGGTTTACAAGAGGGGGGTGCAGTTGTAGGGCAAGAAACAAAGGGACCTGTGACTAGGGCAGCTAAACAAAAGTCAAAACAGATGAAAGAAAGTGTTAACAGTGAGGAGGATGGGCGATATCATATAGCTCAGACGGGAATAGAGAAAAATCTATATCCAATTTTACCCATGATAGAGGTAGCTAATCCTCGTGCAGGAGAGCCCCTCGATCCACAGGATCCATTACAGGGTGCCCATCCCCCACAGCTGTTGTTGTTTCGGCCATGGACGGAACAGGAGGCATTAGATGCCTGTAGGGGCGTATGTGACGTCGAAAAAGACCCAACTGCTTATGCTGAACAAGTACGTGGGTTGATTGAGACATGGCATTTAAATGGACTGGAGGTGGAAAAGGTTCTAAAACTAACACTTAGACACCGATATCCAGTAGTGGTGGGCGGTTTTACCGGGAGACAAGTTAACCGTCAGCCCCTAGCACATAACTCTAATGAGCTGCGACAGCAGGTTGAAGCACTGATGCAAAGAGTGAGAGCTACTTACACTAAACCCCCAAGCCACGAAGAAATAAGTGCGTGTCGTCAGAAACCAGACGAGACGCCAATGGAATATCGTGCCCGTTTAGAAACGGTTTTTAGGACTAATAGTGGGCTCCCCCATTCTCCACTGGCGAATGATCCATACCAAATACAGCTAAAAATGTGGTTAATCAGTGGTTTGTTGCCAAACGTGTCAGATTTCATAAAAAGAAACTGTGTCACACACCGCACCCTCACTGTTCCAGAGCTAATGGAATGGGCCGAACATGCTTATGAAGTCACTGAAAGAAAGAAAGCAAAAACTGAGTCAGCTAATGTTAATGTATTGGCTGAGGCCATGGCTGCAGCTCTAGTGAGCCAACGCACAGGGTTTAAAAGACAGGGAAAAAAGCCATATCGCACCAGAACGCCTGATGAGGAAAAACAAGCAAAAAAAGACAATGTTTCATTTGTCATGAGGAAGGACACATGGCAAGAGATTGCCCAAAAAGAAAGCAAAAAACAGACCATACGTCGTTCGGGCAAACTCCTCGGCAGTGACGTCAGGACTGGCCGGAGGAAAATGTAATCAGTGACTCCGGAACAGATAATGAAACCCCAGAGTGTGACATAGCCTTTGTAGGGCAAGATGAGGATGTTAACCAATATGACAATGATTTACCTGCAGAATATGACCATCCCCCGCCTATAAATCCAAACCATTTTGTTGACTTCTCTATTTATGCAGCTGTAACATTAACACATGACAAATACCCAAAACGTACACTGTTGGTGGGACCAAAACAAACACCAGTCGCCTTTCTGTGTGACACAGGGGCTGATGTTTCGGTCCTCCGTGATCAGGTGGAGGGCGTGGTCACTTCCAAAAAGGTTATTGGCATAGTGGGAGTAGGTGGAAAGCCTCAATATGCATGTTGGTCTGAGGAGGTCATTGTACAAGATGAAGATGGTTCATATCACACACACCCATTTATTTTGACAACTGATTGTCCCTTCAATTTAATGGGAAGAGACCTCCTCAGTAAATTACAGATCAGTTTAGTGCCAACGGCTAATGGAATAGTGCCAAAGAAATTTTTATCAGATACTAAAGAATCACTTATGGTGTTGCAAAGCCCAGTCATTCCTAATAAATTCTATACATTGGATCCAGTGTCAACAGGCCCTCGGTCAGTGGTTGGGTCTATGGAAGAACTGCGGGCTAAAATAGCTAAAACATTTGTAATTCCCACAGATGCACAGACACAGTGGCCACCACATGTTACAATGATTTATGTCAGACCTGATGGGCCACTGCCAGGTCAACCAGACTGGCTACGGAGACCAGACCTGTCCCCTGAGGGCAGAGCAGCTGCTAAAGCCTGGGAGGAAAAGTTCTTGCGATTGTCACCACAGAAAATAACATTGACAGACGTTTGTTGGTCTCCAGATGGATGGATTATAATCAGAGTGACGTTGCCTCCAGAGCTGACACCAATAAACCCCCCACGGTTTCCACACATCTGCTTACAAAAACCTGCACATAAACAGTGGAAAGATGCAAATGATCTGTTGGCTGCACTTCCTGTCAAGAGTGACCTTTGGAGGAAAGAGAGAAACAATGTATTCACATACAAAGGCTCCTTTTGTGGCTTTGTGAAAAAACAAGTGTTGAACTGGTGTACTTTGGCGCCCCCTGCTGTGCATTTGGATGCATGACTGTCTGTGTGCACTCTGACTTCAGATGACTTTCCTTCAGTACCATCATGTCTGTGGGCTACATCAAAAACAGATGTTGGACTTATGACAACCGCAACATCTGTAACCATAGATCCAGCCACATCCCACAGGCCTCGAATTAGACAATATCCACTCAAATCAGATGCAAAAGAAGGAATAAAGCCTGTTATTAATGATTTACTTACTGCAGGCGTGTTACAGGAACATGACGCAGCTGAATGCAACACCCCCATCTTCCCTGTAAAAAAGCCACAGGGTGGCTGGAGAATGGTGCATGATTTAAGAGCAGTAAATCAGGCTGTTAAATCACGAGCTCCAAATGTACCAGACCCACACACATTGTTAAACGAATTACAACCCCATCAAAAATGGTTCACTGTAATTGATTTAAGTAATGCATTTTTCTCCATCCCTCTTCATAGTACAGCGCAGGGGTGGTTTGGATTCACATTTGAGAACAAAAAATATTCTTACACTCGCCTTCCACAAGGGTTTTGTGACAGCCCTACGATCTTTTCAGCGGAGATTAACAGATGCATCAGCCACCACACGTGGCCAGAGACCACACAGATAATTGTTTATGTTGATGACATTTTATTGGCAAGTCCCACCAAAGCGGAAAATGAAACAGAGGCAATCAGGCTGTTCACACATTTGGCAAAAACAGGAAATAAGGCCTCATTGGAAAAACTCCAATTTACACAGGAAAAAGTAACATTCCTTGGACATAACATTTCAGCTGAAGGGAAAGAACTTACTACATCACGTAGGGAAGCAGTACAAATGGCACCAAAACCGCTTACCGTCAGACAAATGATGGCCTTTTTAGGCCTAGCAAATTATTGCAGGTCGTGGATCGTTGATTATGCCATCATAACTGCCCCATTACAGAATCTAATGTTAGACACACATCAAACTTTAAGCGCACCTTTGCAGTGGACACCTGAAGCGGAAGAAGCATTTACAAAAGTGAAACAAATCATAACAGGAACAGGGGTGATGGCGCTGCCAGATTACAACAAGCCATTTACACAGTCTGTTGACTGTAAGAACGGTTACATGACATCAGTACTACTACAGCAATATGGTGAGAAGCAACGACCAATAGCCTATTACTCTAAACGATTAGATGATGTGGCTAGGGCGCTTCCCCATTGCGTTCAGGCGGTTTGCGCCGCAGCCATGGCTGTGCACGCGTCTGCTGCAGTAGTGTTGTTCCATCCTTTGACACTGTTAGTCAGCCATGCAGTTGACATCCTGTTGACACAAACAAAAATGTCATTCTTATCTCCTGCCAGGTTTTTACACCTTACTAATACCTTGTTGACACCAGCCAACCTCACTCTAAAGCGCTGTGCTGCTTTTAACCCAGCTACATTGATACCAACAGCTGACGATGGGACACCGCATGACTGTGGACAGTTAGTGTCGGTGACATGCAAACCACGTCCAGATTTGACAGACATTCCATTAGAAGACGGAGATGTAGTTTTTGTAGATGGCTCCTCCTCCAAAGCACCTGATGGAACAAATCATACTGGTTATGCAGTAGTTACATGCGACACTGTGTTGAAATCAGGCAAATTGGCTGGAAATCAGTCTGCACAGGCAGCTGAAATCGTGGCCTTGACAGAGGCCTGTAGACTTTTCAAAGGCAAGAAAGTCACAATTTACACTGATAGCCAGTATGCTTTCTCCACAGTTCATGTGTTTGCTGCTCAGTGGGCTAGGAGAGGTATGAAGACATCTAGTGGTAGGCCTGTGCAACATGCCCCCCTGTTAAAAGACCTTCTTGCTTCAGTCCTCTTACCTACATCATTGGCGATATGTAAATGCAAGGCACATACTGGCGCCACTGATGCTGTCTCTCTGGGTAATGCGAAAGCTGATGTTGAAGCTAAAAAAGCTGCTTTTACTGAAGCACTTACTGTTCAGTTGTT
Organism: Gouania willdenowi; assembly: GCF_900634775.1. NCBI lineage: Eukaryota > Metazoa > Chordata > Actinopteri > Blenniiformes > Gobiesocidae > Gouania > Gouania willdenowi. The sequence goes on from NC_041066.1 coordinate 1,061,680, forward strand.
GCCTGTTGATGTTGTACCACTTGGCTTGCCGGATGAAGTCCTGATTGATATGCATGCTAATGCTCCTGAAAGTGAAAAAACAAAATGGGTTACTGAAGGTGCTGTTAAAAATGACTCTGGAGTATTTATGTTAAATGACAAGCCGTGTTTGCCTAGATGTTTGTTTGACGTCGTTGCTAGAATGAGCCATGGGTTGGCCCATGTCTCAACAGGAGGGATGGTAGACATAGTCAAACAGTCATTTCATATACCACTAGGACTCCAAACCCATTTTAAAAACTTTTGTCGTCAGTGTATCATCTGTTGCCGTCATAACCCTCAGGGTAATGTTAGGCCCCCTCGGGGTAAAACACCAGCTGGTACATATCCTTTTGAGGTCATTATGATGGATTTCATAACACTGCACACTATTCAGAGGTATACGTATTGTTTGGTTCTGGTGGACTCATTCTCAAAATGGGTCACCATAGTGCCCGCTAAAACAAATGATGCAATGACAGTGGCAAAGGCCCTTTTGACACGTATAATACCTCAACATGGCATCCCACGACAGATTTGGAGCGACAATGGACCCCATTTTGTTAACAGAGTGATACTCCTGCTGACAGAAGCCATGGGCATTGAATTAAAACATCACTGCTCCTACCACCCAGCCAGTGCTGGATTGGTAGAACGCAACAATGGTACCATTAAAAACAGATTAAAAAAGGCTGTAGAACAAACAAACAGGCCCTGGCCAGAGTGTGTTCATCTGGTAGAAAAGTATATGCGCATAACACCAAACACACAGGGTTTGACCCCCTTTGAGGTTGTCACAGGATGACCTTTTCACCTACCCCTCACCAGTTCTAAGTGGGTGCAGGATCAGGAGGGAGAGTTGGATCCAATAACAAAATGGATGGTTAAATTATTCACAGATGCTGAAATTGTTAAAGCTAATACACTGCCTAGTCTCTCTTTACCTGTTTCAGATCCCCTGCGTCCTGGTGATTGGGTCCTCATCAAGGTGATTAAGAGAAAACACTGGTGTACTCCACGGTGGGACGGTCCTTACACAGTTCTGCTAACCACACCAACTGCATTTAAGATAGCTGAAAGGCAAACGTGGATACACCAGTCACACGGGAAAAAGGTACTGAAACCCACCACAGCAGGTGATACACCCTAGTGAAACACAGAGATGGATCTGTTGTTCCTCCTCCTCCTCGTGGGATCCCAGGAAGTGCTAGCAGGGGCTCTAAGCTCACCTTGGTATGATTACACAGGTAGATGCCCCAAGGGCCTTAGCCTCATTATATGCATACCACAAATACCGGACATTTTAAGTGACGTTACAATTCCACTAGAGGCCCTGGCTAATAAAGGCTACAAACCATGGAAACATGGTAAGGACTATGCAAATTATGATTGGTACATGCAAGTCCGGAGAGCAGACCAAACATGGTCTGCTCATGGTTGGTCTGACGTACCCCTCCATACAAGCTACACCCCTATTACCTGGCCCCTCACACCATCTACACGTACCGTTACAGCGGCATATCTGTCATTGCGAAAAACAATTGTCCAGAAACAAAACATCCTACTCCTAACCGTTAACACCACCGCGGTACCTCCTTCTTGTTTAGTTATGGGATTCTGCCCTGATGTACAAGGAACGGATCCCACCTTTTGGGTGAATATTTGTATTACACCTCCGGCCACTCCCGTTGTAGTTAAACCACATATGGACATAGTGTTGTCTCCTGAGGCTAGACAGAATATACAAGTTATCAATGCTAAACCCATGCCAGCAGAAGAACCTGACTCGTTACTCGCATTACTGTCTGAGCATAATAATCACGTCCATCATCGTCTGCGCGCTAATTCTTGGTACCGTATGGTAGAACTATCTGCACGAACAGTAACTAATGATAGTTGCTATGTTTGCTCACATCTGCCGCATGCTGTAACATCCCCAACTTTGTTGTCTGCGTCCCTGCCAGCCCCTGACTCAAAGAACGTGCTAGATTGTTTACAAAATAAGTCCATGATCTCGTGCCCTCCTGTTTTACCAGTGCTAAAGACCCTCGAACCCCTAGGTCAGGCTGCTAAACACCTAAACACGAATGCTGTCCCTTGTGGTAGTTATACTCACTGCTATCCTTTATGCGTACGATTTATTGGTCCACCAACTAACACCAAAGGCCTACTATCAGTAGACATAAACCATTGTGCCACCGTTCAGAACGTCAGTACGGTTGCCCCAATGTTTGCTAGAGACGGTGTTTGGTTGAAGTGCGGTGACAAAGTTTATCCTTCCCCTCCAATTAATATGTCAGCCGTTTGTGTACCAGTAGCAGTCACAGATGGGTCTTTCATAGTTCATATGACAATGCCTAGTTGTTCTCGTCATGAGATTATAACCTTCACCCCTCATGATCCAATATGGGGCTCAAACGTCCCTCACGAACATAGACATTGGTCCACTAGCCAAAAAGTCGTTCTTGCTCTTTTTCCTAACATAGGCGTGGGTAAGAATTCCCTTATGATAGAGACCCTCCAATACCGCCTTCACATGCTTCTTAATGCTACTTTAACTGTTGATAACAAAATGAATGCTAGAACAGCGGCCACCGCGCAAATGGCTATTCAGAACCGTATGGCCTTAGATACGATTTTAGCTTCCACAGGTGGTGTGTGTGCTATGGTGGGTGCTACCTGCTGTACATACATACCTAATAACTCCTCGGAGTCCATCGAAGACGCCCTGCAAACACTCCGCAACCTGGAAGGTGCCATGTCAGCTGACGAGTCCAATGTCCATTCATCCGGGTGGGACTGGCTGTTCCAAGGCTCCTGGTTCCAATTTCTGCTACGTCTGGGTCTCCCTCTTCTGGCTGTGCTGCTGGTCGTTGGTCTTGCCTGCTGCTGCATCGTCCCCTGTGTGAAGAAAGGCATAGACAACATGATCATCGGTGCTATGCAGGTCCAGGCTTCCCCAGAGTACCAACTCCATGTTATGGGTCTCTCCCCATCTGCCCCATTGATGGACTAAGACCCTGCCACACCTTCCCATCATCACAGTGAGTGGTAAAGGTTCACTGCTACTGAGGGTCATGTGCTAGTAACCTCTGACCCTCCCTTATCAACTCCAAAAACACACTGAGACCTAAAGCCCCATTTTCGACACCATGGTTTTGGGTCATCATTTGTACATACACCCTGAACTGTCTCCAGATCACCGTGGATCAGAATCGATGTTCGCCCCAGCAGGGGGGGACGGTGGGGAATTTTTCCCGTACTAGCTGTCGGGTTTTCGCCCCACCTCACGGTGGTCATCCCTGTTGTTTTGGTCCCATGATGGCACCGGGTAAACCTGTGAAGACGCCCGTCTGCTTGATGTTTTCCAAACCCACAACAGGGCGGATATGTAAGATATGCTATAGTGTGTGTGTGTTTTTTACTACTTTATTAGTTATAATTAAATGATTAAACGATAGTTAGAATATGAAATTATCCATGATTAACTGTGTGTGTGTGTGTTTGCAAAACATATCCATTGTCCACCACAGCTGGTTTAAACTAGTTTGGGCCAGTGTGGGTGTACGTGACCCACTGCATGGACATATGAGCTGTTTTCTCCCCCAAAGTTTTTGTGTTACCATATATGGTATTAACACTGCACCCAGAGCGTTGTTGCACAGCCCCTCTGGGTGTGGTCTATGTTTTCCTAATAAATACCTAGTTCTGAGGCATCACCTCAGAGCAACTCAACTTATATCGGACTTCTGTGTCTCTTTGTTGGGTTTTTCTCCGAGCTGCAGCTCGCACCCCTCTGCCTCTGGTCGCCTTTTAAGTCAGATAGTGTTTTTCTCCTTGAGTTGTGATTGAGCAACGGTCTTAACGTATTTAGACCTAACAGTAAACTTATTCTATTATGAGAAAAAAACTATTTAATATTATTAGAATAAAGTTGTAATTAGACAAAGAAAAAGCCCTGAAAATAAACATTGACAGCCGACAAAAGATCTTGATGTTCTTTCCAAACTTCTGATGATAATGTTATGTTATGGTTTCATTTATTCAAGCAACTGTTCTTTAATAAATCCACTTTGATCTCCTGACATGTTTCGACTGACAACTGTCAGTCTACATCAGAGGCGTCTGCTGATCGCTTTGATGTTTCCACATTGTTACACTTTGAAAAAAGCTGATCCACCAAACCAAACTGTAAAAAAATGAGCCACAAAAAGAAGAGTCACTGCGTAAAAAGAACTTATGAAATGTACACACATCAGTGGAGGCGTGTTACTGCTACAGCTTCTTTTCATGTACAGTTAAAGCTGGTGTAAAATTCCTCTGTCCTCTCCTCACACACTATCTTCTTCACTGCTTCTTTGACTGTTGAAGACATCACTTCTTCTTCCTCTTCCTCCTCTTTTTTTCTGACCTACAGGAAACAATACAGGAGTTTTGATTGATTGTATGTGTTTAAAAGAGGATAGCAGCATATGTCAACAAGGAAGCATTTGTCTCCACCTTCATGGTGTTTCACACCCTTGTAATTTAATCAGAGTTTTAACCCTTTAACACCTGTAATAACAACATCTCCAAAAACAGGGCATTTTATGGAAACTAATTACAGATGTTTTTGGCCCTAATGGCATCGATGGAACTGAAGGAAGCAGTTCCTGTGTGGCTGCAGACACAAGGCCTACATCACAAACACAAACACTTCCTAGGAGTTCTCTTGCAGCAAACTTTGCAGCGCTGTCGACCCAGGATGGCAGTGGGATTTTGGAGGCTGGAGCTGTTTTGCATCTCATTCCTGCTCCATGCAGTGTACGACACCATTCCATCACCAACAGAAACCACCAGTTCCCAAGAAAATCAAGAAGGGCCTTCTCCAAGCAGCACAATCATGGGAGATGAGAGTGGACCTCGGCAGGAGACTTATCTAAACCCCAGTTTATACAAACACCACTGAGGCTTGACTTGTTCTTGTGCTCAGAGGAGTAAAAAAAAATCATCCTGATAGAACTGACCATCCTGTGGGAAGAGGGATGCGAGGAGGCATACGAGAGGAAATATTCTAACTACCAGGACCTTGTCGAGCAGTGCAGGGACAAGGGTTTGTAGGCCTGGCTATTCCTAGTTGAGGTTGGGTGCAGGGGTTTCAAGGCACAGTCTGTGTGGAAGACACTCACAGCTCTGGGAGTAAGACGACTGTCCACAGGGTGGGTGAGGCAGCAGAAAGACCATCTTGTGGACTCTGGAGTGGGAAGGAGGAATTGTGCTGGTGGCCAGGAGAAGATGGGCAGTGACTGAAACTGAAAGCACAATAGCGCAGACTTTTTACACTGCTCTGAAAACTAGCTAGAAAAAAGACATTCATTCAGACTTTCAACCAGGAACTAGAACTGTTATAAATTCACATTTCTTCATCAGAAACTGCTCCTCTATGATCCCACTGAAACCACCAATGCAGTGGTTCCAAAGATTAGATTCTGCAATTACAAAATTCAATGCTAGGAATAAAAAACCTAAAATAAGTCTTTCAACCCTACAAAAAAGGGTGGTTTAGAAGCCCCTAAATTCATGCATTATAACTTAGCAAATTTTATATTTAATAGAATGGCTAAAACCAAAAGAATACCACAACACCTGGCTAGAAATAGAACAGCTGGACTGCAAACGTACTAAACTCTCTGATCTCCCTTTTATCACTACGACTCTCAAACGTCACAACTGCTTTAAAAACCCACTGATTGCCTCCACCCTGACTGCGTGGTAGGAAGCCCTAGACATTACAAATGTTCAATTAAAAACTAGAATGTTGTCTGCAATCTGGCACAACCCCGACTTTAGAAAAAGAAAAACACCCCTTTATCTGAAGACATGGAAAGAAAGAAGAATGACTCATCTCCAAGACCTCTTCGAAAATGACAAGCTCAGGACATATAACAATTGAAACTAAACATTCAATATTAATAAAAGTAATTTTTTACAGTACTTACAAGTAACAGAAACAATCAAGAAAAACACTCCTGTAGAGCCAAATACCTTACAACCTCCATAACTGGCTATATTTATGAAAAAAATCTCAACAAAAACAAAAAAACTCTCAAAAATATACAGAGCACTCTCGAAAACTAACTCTAATCACTTACCAATCACTAAATGGGAGGCTGAACTCTCAATCACCACAAACACCGATTTATGGACATAAATGTGTTATACTTTTAAGATGACTAAAAACACAACTCTACAGCTAATTCAATACAAAGTCCTCCACAGATCTCACATTACCCAACAGAAAATGTATAAAATGGGCTTCTCCGTAACAGACATCTGCTCTCAGTGCACCCAGGGAACTATTGATTCATATTTACATGCCTTATGGCTCTGTTCCCCAGTTCTTCAGTTTTGGTTTCTAATTACTGAAAAACTGTCCTCCATTTTGGACTGCAGGATTCCTCTATCTCCAAATCTATGTCTGATAGGAGACCTGACAAAGCTTGATCTTCCAGCAAACCACTTGCAATCCATCCTTGCGACACTCACTATAGCAAAAAAACATTAGTGAATCGGCAAAATCGCCTCATAAAATTTATTTCCATGGAAAAGATGTCTGCTCTCAGAAAAAATAAAATATCCTACTTTGAAGAGCGTTGGACTCCTTGTTTAACTGCATTAAATCTCAATTTCTTAGCGTGATGATCTAGCCTGCAAGCAACTGCCAGCACCACTCTTTACTAACATTAATCCAACTGTAGACCTGGACCTCCCTGGGCTTGTGTGGTGGCCAGGGTAGCTTGCGTGGGTTGCCCGGGTGTCTGCGTGCCACTGCGCGGGAATGCGTTTCTTCTGGATGTTCTTGCGGACCCTGGCTGTTTGATTTTGCTCTCCTACCCCCTCCGTACACGTCTGGATGGTCCGTGGGGCTGGGGGCTTGCATATTTCACTGCCGCTCTTTCCCATTGCTCTCTGTCACCCTGTCCCATCTTCCCCTCCTCCCCCTACTTTGCTCTTGCACCTGCTCTCCTGCTGGGTTCGGTGTTTGGGGGCTCCTGTAGGCCCGGGATGTTGGTGGGGGGGGCTGTGGCTTTCGCCTGGGGGGCGGGCAGGGCAGGGCCGGGTGGGTTAGCTTGGGGGTGGGCCCATCGGGGGGCCTGGGGTGGTGGGATTTGTGGCTCCTGGCCGGGGGGGTCCGGGGTGGTGGTGGCGGTGCGGCATGCAGCATCCCCTTGTTGCCCTGGGCGGGTGGGGATGTGTTCGTTTTCCCTGGGTGGGCTGCTCCTGGTGCTGCTTCTATTCCGGGTCCTTCTGGCCTGGGGTCCGATCCCTGCTAACTCTGGGCCACCGGCTGCCCATTTGGCCATGCCCACAGTCGTCGAGGGCACCAAGGGGATGCTGCAAGTTGCCCCGCCGGCACCCAGGTGCACCGACCAAGCACCACAGAGCACACCAGATCGCCTTTCCTTGATGCCGCCCACGCGATGAGCCCTAGACAGCCGCCACCCCACCCACCAAAGGGCCCAGCCATACCGCAGAGCCTGGCTCACAGGGCCCTGCCCAAGCCGGGGCTACCCGGAGCCGCACCCGCAGGCATGGCAGGGCGCGACCCGCACCACCCGCCCCGGAAAACCCCCATCAGGGGGCCAGCCCAGCCAAGGGGCCGGCCAGCCAGCCAGGCCCGCCGGACCCCAGGGGCACCACCGCAGAAAAGGGAGCCCTAAAGGGCGAGCCCCCGGGTCAAACCCCCAAGGGCGGCGCCCCCCCACCCCATCCCATGAACAGGCCACAACCCAGAAAGACTGCACAGCCCCAAACGGTGCAAGGACAGCAGCCCAGGCCCCGCCCGCCACCGGACAGCGCAAGCCACGGGGCAATGCCCCCCCCGGCACCACCGCGGCAGAGAGGCTCTCCAACGGCACACAACCGATGCAGAGCAGCAGCCCCCAGCCAAAGGCACAGAACCCACCCACCCGCCAGCTCGCAGATAGCAGGACAGACCTACCAAGCGGCTGATGCCGACCTCAACCACCGGAACAGCAAGAACAGCCCCCAGCAAAGAGCACCACCCCGGAGCGCCAAGCAACCTCGCCCCAACCCCGCCACAGACGCCAGCACCCCCAGCACGCCCACCCCCCACCCCGGACCCACACGCTGCGAGGCGCGCCCCCAAGGCAACCAGGAGACGAGACAAGCACCAAGCCCCACCCGTAAGGGAAGGGGCACCCGCACGCCCCACCAGGCCGGCACCGCCCAGAGAGACCCCGCAAAACGAGCCCCCAGCAACACCCCTCCACGCCCCCCAGAGACCCACCGCCCTGCCACGCCCGACCGCACCCTCTTGATCCCCACACGGCGGCCCAGCCATCAACAGAGGGGCCCAAATGTGTGAAGTTACCCACCACCCTGTTATGGTGCCTCTTCATTCCCCAATGGAGAGGCACTTCCCTATCCCCTGAGTGAATTTTTTTTTTTAAAAAGAGAAGTGGCTAATTAAAATTAAAAAAAAAAACTTATATATTTTTATTTTATTGTTTGTAATGGTAGAATTATATGCACATTATAATTCTGAGCTCATAGATGTCAATATAGATGCTTATTATATATGTACATTTCATCTGTACCATTTCTTTTTTGATGCCAGAGCTCTGGATAAAACTTCACAAAAGATATTTTGGTCCATTTTGACCTAATTTAATCAGCCATATAGTGTACGCTCAAAGATTTCCATAACATGTTTAAAAGACTGTGTATATGAAGCGTTCTCTCTCTCCCTCAGCTGATGAACAAGAATGGAAGCGGAGAGTTTCTGATCTCCACTAGCCACACCTTCACTATGAGCCCAGAATTCATTGACTCCAGGCTTCTGCTGAAGATGAGAAAAATGGCTGAACGACATCTGCAGGTGTCAGTCCAGAAGGCCGTCATATCTGTACCTGCAGAGTTTGATGAGAGGCAGAGAAAGTCAACCATCAGTAGTGTTGTGGTGGTCAAGACCGGTCTTGGTCTCGAGACCGGTCTCGAGACCAAATTTTAAAGGTCTTGGTCTTGTCTCGGACTCTGAAGCATTTTGACTCGGTCTTGTCTTGGACTCGGGCTGCCCGGACTCGGGATTTTCCGTCAAGACCGTTCGAGACCAGCACGAATTCCTGCTATTTTAAAACTTTTTTATAATGTGATAATAATACGGAGAAGAACGGGATAAAACAATCCTCTATTCATTATTTAATCCACCCTGTATAATGACCACAACCTTCCTTAATATGACTGAGTGACGTGTGTGACACATTCATACGTGTGTGACACACTCATACGTGTGTGACACATTCATACGTGTGTGTGGCTCCGGTGTCAGTTTGGACCGCGGAGCAGAAGGAGATATGAACTAATCACCGGTAAAAATCCCAGTAAAACTCCAGAAAACAATCACCAGTAATAAATATTATCTCCCTGGTAAAGACAGTAGCTCTAACAACTGGTAAAATGATAAACTGATGATATTACAGCCTGTGAAAGCTGGATAGGGGACGCACTTACTCTGCTTCTGGGTCCTAGTGCCAGCCGACCGTAGAAGCCTGTTCCGTTTACCGTGTTTACTGAGGTCCGTGTGTGTTTAATAAGTTTGTGTGTGTTTAATAAGTCCGTGTGTGTCCGTGTGAAAGTCTGCATGTTTATGCATCTGTCCATCCACTCTTTTCATTATATCCATGTCTTTTAAGGCTTTATTACATAATGTCGGCTGTAGTCCGGGCCGCCACCATCTTGGATTATGTCGTCACCAGCGCGTCATCGCCGCAGAGTTGCACTCAAATAATATTAAATATTTTTAAAGTGGTGTTTTTTTTGTGACTTTAGACTCCAATTACATGTATGTATATAATATGTTCCCCACAATATAAACAGGTTCAAAATATAATTATTTTTTATAGTTTCTGTTTCCACTGTATCCAGAATATATATATATATATATATATATATATATATATATATATATATATATATATATATATATATATATGTATATAATAACTATTGATTAATTTGTTACATGACTTTTCCAGGGTTTGAGTTTGTTTTATTTAGTTTCACATCTACCTGTAGCTCTATGTTTTTTAGACTGATGACAACTTGTTTGTAGTTTTATTTCAGAAAGTTTCACCTTTACAGTTACAGTTGGAAATCTTTGTGAATTGAATATCCAGTTATATTACAGCAACCAAATTAAACTATATCAACTAAGTGAATTAATAAAAATGGCCTGTGTAAAGGCTTTTTCAAGCTAAAAAAATATCTTGTGAAATCTGTGACCTGTTGACCTGCACAACTTAAAGAATCAGAATCAAGAATCATTATTTCTTGGCAGAAATGCTTTTAAACACTTGCTGTACATTCAGCTGACATAAAAATCTTGTTTTCAAATATGTAGAATAATTGTGAATTTATCAGTAGCAGTAGTAGTTTTAATATTTTAGTTAATTTTTTGCAGGCACCTTTTTTTTTTTGTCCGTCAAATGTATTTAAAATAAACTAAAATTAAAGAGAGATGTTATTTAACTGTTGAACCTTGTCATAATTTTATTTATTTATTTATTTTTTTAAATTGAAAAAAAAATGTTTATGGTCTTGGTCTTGGTCTTGGTCTCGGTTTGTCTCGGTCTTGGTCTTGACTCGGTCTCGGCTCCCGAAAGTCTTGGTCTTGTCTTGGTCTCGGTGCATTCTGGTCTCGGGCAAGTCTTGGTCTCGGATAGTGCGGTCTTGAACACAACACTAACCATCAGGGCAGCAAACATTGCAGGTTGTTTAAACCTCTGACATTTAGATACCACATCTTAGCTGAGATACACTTTGTATATTGGAAATATTCTCTATAAACAAGTTATGGATCCCATTGCTACATCAAGTCCCAAGCTGTTGTCTTTCACTTATGAAAATACCAGAATTTAGCAGGACTGTCCTTAATATTCTGTGTGCTGGAGTACCCACCCATCTATCCATCCATCCATCCACTTATCCATCTATATTCTACCGCTTATCCGTAGTCGGGTCATGGGTGCAGCATCAGCATTAGTGATAATTCTCCACAAATCGATACTGTAAGTGCTGCTGCTCATGTCTGTGTAAAGGATCAGCCAATCACTTCACTGGCTCCGCCTTATGTTCTTTGATTGACAGACCGAAGTCATTCTGCTGAAAATCAACATTATGAAATAAAAAGGCCATTGTGGAAAATGACATTATGAAATAAAAAGGCCATTGTGGAAAATGACATTATGAAATAAAAAGGTCATTGTGGAAAATGACATTATGAAATAAAAAGGCCATTGTGGAAAATCCATCAACTGTAGCAGCTGTAGTTTTTCTGTGGAATACCTGATGCGGCCCAGCCTCACCCAGACTCTGCCTACTGTGGCCCCCAGGTAATTTCAGTTTGAGACCCCTGCTGTAGATAGATTACATTGGTCATTTAAATGTTAATTATAATAACGGCTTTGATATATAATGTGCTTATATAAATTATTTTGGTGTATATCAGTGTTTTTGTTTTTATCAGGAGAAAACCATGTTCTCTTGGCAATAATTCACATGATAAAATGTTTATTCTTAGTGTGAAATATCCTTTTTTATTGTTTCTTTAAGACATTATCAATAATAATAATTCTAGTGGGCCTGGAGGGGGAGGACGTTGCTGATGCTCCCTTATGTTCTGAAGTACAGTGCACAACTCTGTCACTGACATCCTGAGGCATCGGTAGATGCTGTGACACGATTTCAAGGAAAACTATTTCTTGAGTGCAGGCAAATTCTGAGGAGATGATGGAAAGATTGTGGACTGGGGAGGGTCATGACAAGGAAAGAAAAAACAAACGTACATGAGCACACTGTTGGTATTTTAATATACTATAATAAACCATTAATACCAAATGCTTTGCCAGACTTACAGTAGTACATTCTTAACACTAGCAGCAAACTGGAACATGGAACTGCAGACATAAAATAAGAACAGTGGAGATTAAATACATGTTTTGCCCTAATAAAGATATATTAACATTCCTAATCAGCCTCTATTGATCACCTCAATTTATGATCCAACTTTATACGTTTCGTCACCTGTATACAGTTTATATTTTCCCTCTTCTCTTGTTCTCCTGCCTTTTCTATTCTTTTTCCTTCGTGGTCTTCTTTACTCAAAATATTTACAACTATTTACAACTATACTTCTTCATTTTTAACATTTTTTTAAAGTATTTTTCCAGTGCCTTCTACTCTGACCTTTTCTTTGTGGTTTCTCCATTCTCTGATCCACTGATATACAATGTAAACAATGAATAAATCCTTAGTGTATCTTCATCTCAAAACAACCTTTAAAAACTATGTATTGTTGTTCTTATATTTGCTATTTTTAACCCAGCTGGTTAGTGATCCACTACCCTTAGCTGCCTCACGCTGCTCCTTCTTTTTTTACTTTAGAATTATTGCTTTTTCAAAAGATCTCTTCTGTAACATTTCACAGGAAATTACATTACACTTTTATACTAAACACTAACGTTTTTAACTAAACATGAAGTACACTTTTCCATGTTGGGACAAGTTACAAATAGTTCAAGTTTTAATAAAATAAAATTCCTTTAGATTTTCAGATAAATCTTGTTAAATTTGTAACACAGTGGTTTGACCTGGACTCATTAGCGAGTCTCATTATAATTATAAATTTCCCATAAATAGAGAGATAGAAGTAGTCACATTATGTTTTCTGGTTGGTTTCCAGTCTAAACCAACAGTTTGCTCCATTAGACAGGCTGAACCTGTCTGAGGTGAGCAGCAGTGCAGACAGAAGCACTTTTCTCTGATGCTGTCATTGTCAACAATACAGTTACACTTCTGTCTCATATCTATCTATCTATCTATCTATCTATCTATCTATAAAAGCAAAGAAGGTCTGCGTGAGTGTGTGTGTGGAGTGAATTTCTCCCCAACACACGTTTGTTGGACGTCAAACTTCATGAATGGCTTCCAAATACCCCAAGTTTTAGCATCCTTAAATTTGGAGTAATTTGGTCATTTCCAAATGTTTATTTTAATTTTATTTCAGCTTGACGGCACATTCAAGTTCACCCAGAAGTGAAACCTATTCAGTTTTTGACCTCAGTGTGTGAGGGGGCTCTAGCGCACCATCTATATCTATTTGACTGTACAGCTCCTCGAGAGTCACGTGTGCGGCCAGAGCCAATCGCTGCACACACAGTCAAGCAGACACGGACTGCAAACACACAAGTGAGAGAGGAAAATAGGTTAGACCAGAGAAGGGGGAGGGGCATCTGAGCAGCCACACTCACACTGATATATTGGCAAAGCTCTCAAGTCTCACTTATTGGGCCTAATGTGAGTCACTGGTGTGCGTGCATGTGCGCGGCTAAAGCGCGTGCGTGTGTGCGAGTCACACACACACACACACACTTAACTGATGTGTATAAATGGGGAGGCTTAGCTTCAGCTCAGTGCTGGGACATTTTCTACTATTGTTTTTCACTTGTTTTCTGAGCTTGGTTTCATGCTAGTAATTCCTGGATTCTATAACAAGTGTTTCTTCCCTGCTTTTGGACATTCTTCTTGTTTTAGCCCAGCTCTGTGTGCTTGGTTTGCCTTTTTGTGTTTTTGATTATTTTTTTATTATAATTATTGGGTTAATGCACCTGAGCTCCACCTCCTTTCCTGCATTTGGGTCTGCAGAGACACCTGCACATGACACTACATTCATTTAACTTCTGCATAGAATAGTTTGTCCAAATGTGCAGTTATTTTTTTAATAAAACAACAATGAATTCACTTAAATTCAATTATCAGGCTCTAAGTATAGATACATTTATGAACTCTAAAACTGAGAAAATAACCTCCATTCAATGCTGTTTTGGTGTTGTGCGTTACATTTAATCTGATTGGTTGGCTATAATGTGATGCATTACATTTAATCTGATGAGTCGGTTATATTGTGATGCATTTGATTGTCTCATTATTTCATTTTTTGTAGTTTCACAATGTCTGTTGATCATTTTAAAACAAAAAAATAACTGACTCAGTAATGGTTGGGTGTAGAAATGTAATGAATTACTTTACTTCTTTTAAATGTATTTAAGTATAAATACAATTACTGATTTAGAAATATACTCAAAAAAGTACAAGTACCCACAAAAGCTACTCAATTACAGTAATGTGAGTACTTGTAATCCATTACTTTCACCTCTGCTTAAACATGTTGTACCTGAGACACTGACTGTAACTGAGCTGTGTGAGATTTTAATCTACAACTGCAAAGAAACTGAGGACTTCAGTTGTGGTGTTTGCAGAGATAATTACAGAGACGAAAGCAATGGAACAAACAGAAAAGAGGAAGTCAGTGAGAAAAAAAGAAGCTGAAAATAGGAAGTACATTGAGACATATTTACACCTTATCTTGGGTCGGAAATGAAGAAAGAGTATCTGTGTGAGCATCGTTTTTTAGACTTTAAGAGTAAAGTTGTATTAGTATAAGACATTTTTAACAGTCATTAAGTCATAATATTCCAAAAGTAAACTTATTCTATTACGAGAAAAAACTATTTAATATTATTAGAATAAAGTTGTAATTAGACAAAGAAAAAGCCCTGAAAATAAACATTGACAGCCAACAAAAGATCTTGATGTTCTTTTCAAACTTCTGATGATAATGTTATGTTATGGTTTCATTTAGTCAAGCAACTGTTCTTTAATAAATCCACTTTGATCTCCTGACATGTTTCGACTGACAACTGTCAGTCTACATCAGAGGCGTCTGCTGATCGCTTTGATGTTTCCACATTGTTACACTTTGAAAAAAGCTGATCCACCAAACCAAACTGTAAAAAAATGAGCCACAAAAAGAAGAGTCACTGCGTAAAAAGAACTTATGAAATGTACACACATCAGTGGAGGCGTGTTACTGCTACAGCTTCTTTTCATGTACAGTTAAAGCTGGTGTAAAATTCCTCTGTCCTCTCCTCACACACTATCTTCTTCACTGCTTCTTTGACTGTTGAAGACATCACTTCTTCTTCCTCTTCCTCCTCTTTTTTTCTGACCTACAGGAAACAATACGGGAGTTTTGATTGATTGTATGTGTTTAAAAGAGGATAGCAGCATATGTCAACAAGGAAGCATTTGTCTCCACCTTCATGGTGTTTCACACCGTTGTAATTTAATCAGAGTTTTAACCCTTTAACACCTGTAATAACAACATCTCCAAAAACAGGGCATTTAATGGAAACTAATTACAGGCGTTTTTGGCCCTATTGGCATCGATGGAACTGAAGGAAGCAGTTCCTGTGTGGCTGCAGACACAAGGCCTACATCACAAACACAAACACTTCCTAGGAGTTCTCTTGCAGCAAACTTTGCAGCGCTGTCGACCCAGGATGGCTGTGGGATTTTGGAGGCTGGAGCTGTTTTGCATCTCATTCCTGCTCCATGCAGTGTACGACACCATTCCATCACCAACAGAAACCACCAGTTCCCAAGAAAATCAAGAAGGGCCTTCTCCAAGCAGCACAATCATGGGAGATGAGAGTGGACCTCGGCAGGAGACTTATCTAAACCCCAGTTTATACAAACACCACTGAGGCTTGACTTGTTCTTGTACTCAGAGGAGTAAAAAAAAATCATCCTAATAGAACTGACCATCCTGTGGGAAGAGGGATGCGAGGAGGCATAAGAGAGGAAAGATTCTAACTACCAGAACCTTGTCGAGCAGTGCAGGGACAAGGGTTTGTTGGCCTGGCTATTCCTAGTTGAGGTTGGGTGCAGGGGTTTCAAGGCACAGTCTTTGTGGAAGACACTCACAGCTCTGGGAGTAAGACAACTGTCCACAGGGTGGGTGAGGCAGCAGAAAGACCATCTTGTGGACTCTGGAGTAGGAAGGAGGAATTGTGCTGGGGGCCATGAGAAGATGGGCAGTGACTGAAACTGAAAGCACAATAGCGCAGACTTTTTACACTGCTCTGAAAACTAGCTAGAAAAAAGACAACAGAGTTTCATTCATTCAGACTTTCAACCAGGAACTAGAACTGTTATAAATTCACATTTCTTCATCAGAAACTGCTCCTCTATGATCCCACTGAAACCACCAATGCAGTGGTTCCAAAGATTAGATTCTGCAATTACAAAATTCTATGTGAGGAATAAAAAACCTAAAATAAGTCTTTCAAAAAATAAAAGTGAGGGTGGTTTAGAAGCCCCTAAATTCATGCATTATAACTGAGCAAATTTTATATTTAACAGAATGGCTAAAACCAAAAGAATACCACAACACCTGGCTAGAAATAGAACAGCTAGACTGCAAACATATTAAACTCTCTGATCTCCCTTTTATCACTACGACTCTCAAACAACCGCTTTAAACACCCACTGATTGCCTCCAACGTCCAACCTGACTGCGTGGTAGAAAGCCCTGGACATTACAAATGTTCAATTAACAACTAGAATGTTGTCTCCAATCTGGCACAACCCCGACTTTAGAAAAAAAAAAAACACCCCTCTATCTGAAGACATGGAAAGAAAGTGGAATCACTCATCTCCAAGACCTCTTTGAAAATGACAAGCTCAGGACATATAACAATTTAATCTAAACATTCAATATAAATAAAAGTGATTTTTTACAGTACTTACAAGTAACAGAAACAATCAAGAAAAACACTCCTGTAGAGCCAATTACCTTACAACCTCCATAACTGGCTATATATATGAAAAAAATCTCAACAAAAACAAAAAACTCTCAAAAATATACAGAGCACTCTCGAAAACTAACTCTACTCACTTACCAATCACTAAATGGGAGGCTGAACTCTCAATCACCACGAACACCGATTTATGGACAGAAATTTGTTGTAATACTTTTAAGATGACTAAAAACTAAGATACACAAATACACGACTCCAAAAAACATCTGTTACAGAAAAATACACCATACAAAAAAATTTGTCCCATAGAATTGAACCAGGAAAATTGCACCCACATTTTGCACATTTACACATTTAGCTCAGTCCGTAGAGACATGGGTTGGAAACCGGAGGGTGGCTGGTTCAAGTCCCAATGCGGACCAAAATACAGAAGTTGTTCTGGTAGCTGGAGAGGTGCCAGGGCACTTCTCGAGCACTGTCGAGGTGCCCTTGAGCAAGGCACCAGACCCCAACACTGCTCTGGTGCGCTCCCTTCATTGTGGAAGCAGCCCCACTCTGACATCTCTCCATTGATGCATGTCCACAGGTCCTGTTTGTGCATGTGTGTGATTCGGGCCTGTGTGTGTGAGAAGCATGTCCTTAAAAAAATCAGAGTTTAACATAATTTCCCTTCAAGGATTAATAAAGTACTTAAAAAAAAAATGCTCCCACATGAATACATACTTCCGACGGGCACTGTACTAGTCTACATATAAAAGCAAGGAACGTCTGTGTGTGCGTGTACATCACAGCACTCTCACACGCACGCACATCAGCCATGTGTGGGTGTGAGTGTTTACATTATAGCTGGTAGCATCTTAACACATAGAATAATATAAGAAGAAACACTCACCCTTGCATAAAACAAACGATAATCATCCTGGAGCCACACAGGTTGTTGAGAGATAAAAGAGATCTGGAAGTACCACAAAAAATAAACGTTTTGCAACATGTGTGCGTTCAGCATGTACAGTACATCCCGGCACTCTCACATGATGGCGCATCAGCCTTGTGTCTGTTTAAAATTTAACATTTTTTGGATGTTGCTTGGTAATGATTTATTTAATGATTCGTGCAAATTCTGACCTGTGTCCCAGAATTTTAAAAGATATGATTTTAAGAACAATGGATTTGTATGAGCAAGGTACCCAGGATGATGAATGGACCTTATGGCTCTCTTTGGTACAGAGCATGTCTTTTGTAAAGTGTTTTTTTGTGTTTCCCTACATTTCAATGCAGTGGGACAGATATGGATCAATTAATGTCTGGTACAAAATTTGCAGTGACTTCTAATCAAAAACATATTTAGTTTTAGCAAGTAATCCAACACTTTTGGAAACTTTGGAGAGCAAATATTTGATAAGAGGTTATCAGCATGGTTTCTGTTTTAATTACTCTAGTGCTGTCAATAGATTAAAAATATTGTTCGATTAATTCATCTAAATAATCTCTTTTTTAATCTCACCTAAAAATTGCTGAGAAACACCCTCAACTTGAGGTATTTTCATTTAAATTACACTAGTACAATGCCCGTCGGAAGTATACACATGTTGGAGCTTCAGTAGAGTTGTCAATTATGGCCAAATTGTCAGGTTTTGTTATTTAGCCCTTGGGGTCCTCTTTAAGTCATTCTGTGTCTTTGTTTATTCTCTTTGAGTCTGGCCTCCTGTGTTTAACTCTTGTCTGTGTTTCAGGTATTCCTGCTTGTGGCTCCACCCCCCAGTGATGTCTGTGTGCTTGGTTGGTGACTGATTAGCTCCCTCATGTTTCCACCCAGGTGTGGCCCATTCGGAATCAGGCCTCCTCCACTAGTTAGCTGAGTGCTTGGACACAGTGTGATTGCTGGTTCATGTGAATGTATGTTTTTTAAATTTCTTTGTAAAGTACAAGATATCAGGGCTAGCATCACTCCTCCCTTGGTTAGCTTGTGCACTGCATCAGCCCCTGTGAGCTCATGGTCCTCCTTCACTCCTGTCAGGATACAGGATGTTCAAGTTTTAGTAAGAAAGATGAAACCCTCATCAAGCACTGTAGACATTGTTCCTACTTCTCTGCTTTTAAATGTTTTTGATGTTGTTGGTCCTTGGGTAGTAAAATTGATAAACCTCTCACTTTTATCTGGATCGGTCCCCAGCTTTTTTAAACATGCGATAATAAACCCCATTCTTAAAAAACCCAATCTTGATCCAGGGGAGCCTATAAACTACCGGCCCATATCTAAGCTTCCCTTCATGTCTAAAATCATGGAGAAAATGGTTGCTAAGCAGCTAACCTCATACATGGAACAGCATGATATTTATGATAAATATCAATCTGGTTTTAGATCAATCCACTCCACTGAAACTGCTCTTCTGAAAGTTTCTAGTGACGTGATGATGGCCGCTGATTCTGGTCGTTACACAGTTTTAGTTTTACTTGATCTGACAGTTGCCTTTGATACAGTAGATCACAGTATAGTGGTTGATCGACTCAAATCTGAGATGGGTTTTTCTGGTACTGTTCTCCAGTGGTTTACCTCTTACATTAATGGAAGAACCTTTAATGTTGCTATTAACGATGTTATGTCTAATATGTCCAACCTGTCATGTGGAGTAGCCCAGGGCTCTGTTCTGGGGCCTGTTTTGTTTTTATTGTATCTGATGCCTCTTGGTCGGTTGATCCGTGGTTTTAAAAATGTATCTTATCATTTTTATGCTGACGATATCCAGTTGTACTGCTCCTTTAATGACTCTGAGTTTCACTTTTTATCAGAGTTCTTAGATTGTATATCCTGTATCAAAAACTGGGTGTCATCAAATTATCTCCAGATAAATTCAAACAAAACAAAAACTCTGATCATTGCTCCTGATAAAAACACCCCTCTAATTAAAAACATCCCTTGGTGATTTGGGCTCATCTGTTAAAACCAGCCTCAGAAACCTTGGGGTTGTTTTTGATCAGTCCATGTCTTTGGAGGGACATTGTCGTCAATTGACTAAAAACTGTTTTTACCACCTGAGAAAGATCTCTAAAGTGAGGCATCTTTTATCAAAATCAGATCTGGAACTGGTCATACACGCATTTATATCATCTCGTATTGACTACTGTAATTCTGTTTTTACTTGTTTTAATAAGTCGACCCTAAACAGACTCCAGATTGTTCAGAACGCTGCTGCCAGACTTTTAACTGGTGCTTCTAGAACATCCCACATCACCCCATTCTTGCTACTCTGCACTGGCTTCCAGTGAAGTTTCACATAGAATATAAAATATTAGTTCTCACGTTCCAAGCATTACATGGTCAGGCCCCTAAATATATCTCAGACTTGTTGTGCCCCTACTCATCAGGGCGATGCCTTCGGTCTTCAGATCAGGGTCTCCTAAAGACCCCAAAAACTAAATTTAAGACCAGAGGAGACCTGGCGTTCCAGGCTGTAGCTCCCAGACTCTGGAATAACCTGCACCAGTCTCTCAGGGAACTCAACTGTGTGGTCACTTTTAAAAAACTGCTGAAGACTACACTTTACAGTAAAGCTTTTAGTTACTGGATTTTAATTTTTATTTGTCCTTTAATGTTGCTGTTCTTATGATGTTTATGCACTCTTGTTGTTTATTCTATTGTGTTGCACTTGTACTTTTACCACAACTCTCTACAGCACTTTGTGATTTTATCTGCAAAAAGCGCTTTATAAATAAACTATTAACTTACTTACCCAAACCTCCAAATCTCCTCTTTGTCAGATATTGTAAGTTATCTGGATCAGTGATCCTGGTAGCAGGAACATTCACACAATAATGGCTTGGAACAAATCTATATCCCACTAACTATCATACAGTAGGTCACAATCAGTGCTTTAAATTCACTTTTTAGATCACCAGCCAGCATGGCTAGTAGATTCTTAAAGTTATAAACCAACCACATTTTCCACCAGCCAAATTTTTTTCTAGAAAAAATAAACTTTATTATGAGCCACAGAATAGATTTAAGCCTTCAAGTGTTTTAAAAATAGTTTTTAATTTAGTTGATTGCAAAAATACAATAAAATAGTAAAAATATATACATTTATTTTAAAAACAATGCTAACTGTAAACATGTTTAGGATGCCTATCATTCATAATAAACGTACATTCTTTACACTTCATCATTAATGTACATATTACTTTTTTTGTACAAAACTTTCAACAACATGGTAAACATTATTAAATTGTAATTAACTTTAAGTCGTATGTCTTTAGATGCTCGTAATGGAAGACACACCCATTTTTTTAGGTTTTAAATGTACATTGATAAATAGAAAATAAAAATAGAAATAACGCATTTTTCGCTTTTGCGCTTTTTCATATAATTAATTTATTCCATAGAGTTGCTTCCTCTTATTACACATTTTGATATGACTTTATTGAACTATATCATTAAAGATGTTTCTGGGTATGTATAAGAAAAACTCTTTGGGGACTGGAATTATTCTATACAGATGCTAAAAGGTATGTCAAAATGTATATATTTGTATAATACTTTAATTCAATATGCATTACATATTTAGTTCCATAAAGGCTTTCATAATACTAGTTTAAATCATTAACCAACTTTCTAAATGCTCAGAAATGTCTTTTTTGTTGCATTTTTACTGTCATTGAGCGTGGGACGGAGGCGGTGCCGCTCTAACTTCAAAGAGAGTAGGTGAACTTCTGAGGCCAGTCGGCCTGTGCTTATACGCACATATACAATGTACATATGCATCACCTTAAGTGTGTGTTCACTCTGAGCAGTTAGACCTATGGTTTTATTATTAATAATTAAACCTAACATCGAGGCCGGCCTGTGAATGCACTCACGTGCACAGTGTACGTGTGTCCAAATTGATGGAAAAACACACACTCCTGTCATTTCTCTGTAAAGACTTAATCAGAAAGATATCATAGCTCTAAAGACACATATACAGCCATGAAAACTTTAGCACAAACGCCACACAAACACTCACTGTGTGCACGTTTGTGTGCATGAGTATTGTGCGTGTTCAGCACCGCTGCTGTCCACTGAAAACATAAGCTTTAACATAATTACATTTTCCCGTCCTTTCTTCCATCAACATTCCAAACTAAAGTCCTGTAAGTATGATGTCTCACACTAAGCCAGGGGTTTTCAATGTTAGGGTAGCCTGAAATGTCTAGTAATAATAAATTAAAATGACATTTTTCAATTTTAGATTTTTTTTTTTTTTAAATAAAAAAAATATATACATACATTTTAAAATGAAAAAGTTGAACTTTTAAAATAAATAAAAACATTTAATTAAAAAAAAACAACAATTTTACTCCTTGACAGTCCACTGCTCCGCCATGGTAGGTTAAATCAGGGTTGTTCAACATTGGGGTCGCCTGGAAATAAAATGGAGTCACCTGAAATGTCTAGTGATAATAAAATAAAATGAAATAAAATAAGAAACTGATTAAAATTTCATTTTTACAATTCAAAATTGTTTCAAATTATATTTTTTTGAATAAAAATAAACGTTTTTAAAATTAATAAATAATATTCTTTTGAAATTAAAAAAGAAATTTTAAAATAATTTAAATATAGATATATATAATTATATATATTATAATTCTACAATTAAAAAATCTGAACATAATATCTCAGAAATAGATATTAGTTCAGGAAGAGGCAGAAAATGCTTATATATATATATATATATATATATATAGTCAAGCCCAAAGGTATTCATACTCCTGGCATATTTTGACTTAAAGTTACTTTTCTTCAACCAGTGTCTCCCAGAAAATAAGACAATGTACAAGAGACATCATTGTGGAAAAAAAAAAATCCTAGCTTTTATTTACATTTGAACAAAAAGTGGCATGTCCAAAATTATTCATACCCTTCTCAATAATTAATAGAAAAGCCTTTATTGGTTATTACAGTAATCAAACACTTCTTATAGTTGTTGACCAGCTTTTTGCATGTGTCCACTGGTATTTTTGTCCATTCATCTTTAGCGATGAGTTCCAGCTCTTTCAGGTTGGAGGGTCTCCTTGCCATCACCCTGATCTTCAGCTCCCTCCACAGGACTCTGGCTGGGCCACTGCAACACATTTCTGTCAAAATATGCCAGGGGTATGAATCACATTTATAAAACACCTTACACACAATCTCAAACAACTTCTATAGTTTCACTGTCAAATCTAGTTCAAATAAAATGCATAATATAAATATCTGAGCCTACACTTATTATTACTTTGTGCACTGATACTTGCTACTCTGTATTTGTAAAACAAAAATTACTAAAAAACAAATTTTAGAGAAAAAAGTCTCTGGGGTCACCAGAAATTTATGATATAAAATGGGAACCACTGCACTAAGCTGTCAGTTCATTGATGTGACTTTATTTTATGACTGTAATCGGTTAATCATGAACTTGTAACTTTTACAACTCAAACTACCTCTTTTTTTTCAGTTTAGAATGGCATTGCAAGATTTGCTGAATGGCCGACGCTCTGGCCCCTTTAATGGCTGCTGCCCCTGAAGGTGAAGGTGGTGAAATTAAAGGAGGAGGTCAGGGTAATTTCTTGGAAGAAAGACAATGATAATGTGGTCCCTTTGGACCAAAAGAAAAACAGAGTGTAGCACTCAGCGATGGAGTGACAGTGGTGAAGACCACCTTCTTTGAAGAATATTCCCAGCAGGTAACTGCTGAGAATACCTTCTACATGAAGGGCCACAGCATAGTGGGGAATGAGCCCCCTGCCACCTTAGGATAGTGAGAGGAACACGGTTCTTCACTGCTCCTCAGATGCAGGTTTTAAGATCACTGGAGGATGAGGTGAGCCTGCTGTTAGACCCCCCCCCCCCCACTCTCCTGATGTCCACCTTGCCACAGTGCAGAACCAAACAGGTCTGCTCACTGTGGAGGACAATGTGGTGATGGTTTGTCATTATAGAGTCACACACTACATTTATCCTCACACACTCACCACCGTTTGTAAGTATGGCTGTACATTGTGTAGGTTAGTGAAATCACACACCTTTAGGTCATGGTTGACAACTTCAGTAAACAGTAAAGATTAACTTTTATTCATACACTCATTACATGATGTGAACTTTTAATGCTTTGAACAATTTGGTGCCTTGTCATTGAATGTTCATTTCATGACAAGCAGCTTTTAGTTGCAGTAGAATAGCTTCTATTTGACACTAACATCTCCCTATGTTCTTTGTTAGGTGGAACCCGTCAGGATGAGGGAGGGGGTGTCAGGCCTGCAGTGCCTCATCAAAAGCTGACCCTGGAGCAGGTGAGATCTTCTGCTTGACTTTGTAGGAGGTCCAAATTAGATTGTATATTTTATGCCTATATCAACACTCACTGTTAGACACAAAAGCAAGGCATTAACTAAAAATTCAAAGCATGTACGACCACATCACAGAACATTCACCCTTTAGGTCAAAAGCCACACTTTATGCACACCATCCAGCACATGTCCTGCTCTCTGTGTTAAGATTAAAAGTACAGTTGTCCTTATTTATATTTGTTTATTTATTACTGAAGCAATATTACACAAAAGGTTGCGCTGTTGTGCTGAAATCACATTTGCCAGATGACAAAATAACTGCAATGTCTTTATTCAAACACCAGATGATGCACTATAAGTGTAGTGGCTACAACATTTGACCACAAGGGCCACACAGTTAGTGAGAGTAGTGATAAAACAATGTTCATGAAGTAAATAACATCACTTCCCTTGGTTATTTTATTTTTTATTTTATTGTCTGAATAAATGAAGTAAAACTAGTCCAGTGAAAGGGTTGTAACTATAAACTATGACATAAGAATTTGCAGTTATTTTATTAGAATCTTAGTATTTCTTTACAAGTTGTATTGGTAAAGGACAGTTCAATAAAAGTCATTATCTTAATGCACCAAAAATCTTCCACTAAAATATAAATTAGACATTTAAATTTGTAGATCATTATTATACAGGTCTATCCCATTTGAGCTCAAGCTGCACTGTATGTGCCCCTGAGATTTTGACACCTCATGTACTTTAATTTTTAATGTATATAGAACAACTAAATGTGAATAAAATTAACAATGAGAGCAAAAAATTGAAGCTCTGTTTGTTTTGGTCTCTGCTGTATTTCTGGGGTGTAGGTCTGCAAAACAAAGAGTTATGCCATGAGAAAAATAATATTTGACTGAGGATTTTTAACTAATTAAACATCTAACACATTTTTGTTGTAATAACCATATCAATCTGTCGTTTATCAAAGTTGTCATTCATTGATTGATTGTTCTAAATGGTAAATCAATGTAAATTGAAACATGTATAATAAGCCAAATCAGCATTATCAGTACGCATGCGCGATTCCCGGGTCAATATATCCGGGTCAGAGTTCACGACTACCCAGCGTGTCAACAAGGCCCCTGTCTAGCGGAAAAACCGGCTACTTATACGGACTTTTAGGCATTTACTTTGCTTAAGGTCGTTTTAAGGCAATATGCCAGGGTCCCATTGTTCAGTGCGTGGCTGTTCTAACGGTACACGTGGGCTTAATACATGGATGAAAGAGTTTTGCCCCGTTCACGAGTGCAATAAAGGAACCTCACGATGTATATGCGACCCGCCATACGTACTCATCCCATTTCCTACTGAAAGAAAAGATCCAGAACGTTGTGCCGAATGGATTAAATCAGTAAGTTTGACATATACTAGTTAGCTTTAAAGCTAACTAGTAAACTAGTATATAAATATTATATTGTGGTGTACATGTTAGAGAGGTGTCTCTCACCCAGCAGGTTTCGGGGGTTTGTTGGCGTCCTTTTCTTTCTCGCCACAATATGCCCGATCCCCCCAGGATCATTACTATATTTTATGTCAAATATCAGAACTTTGGTTTTACTTTTTGAAAGTCCCTGAATTAAAGTGTGTTTAGTTTAACTTATAAAGTATACAATCTGGTATAGATATATTATCATTTAACAAGGATCTGTTTGAAACAAACATTTTATAGTATATTATAGATGTTAGCTGGCATACATACACAGCCTCATTTTTCAGTACCTTTTCATTAATTCTTATCATTTTATTGATTTATTTATTCCAGATGAACAGAAAGAACATAAAAACAGGTAAAAACTGGGCACCAGACAAGAACAGCCGAGTCTGCTCCATGCATTTTGCTGACGGTGCACCATCCCCCTCCTTTCCAAACCCTACACTGAATCTAGGTAATGTGGCAGAACCTTTTGCAATATAGTGGTATTTTTACACCTTCATAAATTATAAATAAAAATGAGCTTACAAAGATCTCTCTATATTATTTACATGCAAATCATCCTTTTTTATTTTCAGGATACCCAGTGCCATCAACTAGTACAGGAAAGAAACGGGCACCACCAAAACCACGTACATCTGTTACAGTCCGAGCATCAAAGAGGCAGAAACTCAACATCCAGAGTAAAAAAAATTAAATATACTGATTACTCCCAATCTGTTAACAGAATTTGTGTGTGTTTGAACAGATTGTATAATACTATTCATTTATTACATTCTTCCAGGCCCCAGCACAGAAGATGCACAGAATCAAGGCACAAGCAAGGAAGATACCCCCAAAACCAGTGGAAGTGACCCTGGAACTGATGTAACCACAATTCAAGCCCATGTGGACCATACTTACATGAACACAAATAAATGTAACTGTAAGTCAAACTGTAACTGTGACACTATTACTAGGCTTAGTAGTAAAGTAATTCAATTGGAAAATGAACTAAAAATGTTAAGGATAAAAACAAATGAAAGTTCTTGTAGTGGCACTGATATGATGAACAATACAATTAGTGCTAATGCTGACAACAAAAGGTACTTCACAGACCGATTTCTTTCAGACGACCGGTCTGTGAAACTAAACACCGGTCTTCCTAACAAAGGAACCTTTAACAAGCTGCTTCAGGTCCTCACCCCAGGAGCAGTAAAAATGAGGTACTGGGGTGGAACTCGAAGAGTTATTTCTACTAAAGTTAGAAAATTTGTTCTAACACCACAGAAGTCAGGACCTGTACGCAAACTTAACATAAAGTCAGAGTTCCTTATGGTTTTGATGAAGCTTAGACTAGGTCTAACAAATAAATTTTTGGCCAGCATATTTTCTATCGGTACGTTGTCTTGCTCCAACATAATAACTACATGGATTAAGTTCCTTGGTGCTCAGCTCAGAGGGCTTGTTTTTTGGCCAGACAAAAACTCAATCCGCACTATGCTACCAGCTAGTCTTCAGGAGAAATATCCCAACCTGAGGTGCATACTGGACTGTAGTGAGACTTTCATTGACAGGCCCAGAGATCTAAAGCTGCAAGCAGCTACATGGTCTGACTACAAGAAACATAATACCCTGAAATATTTAGTTGGTATTGCACCAAACGGTCACATATCATTTATGTCTAAAGCATGGGGAGGCCGGACAACAGACAGGCAAATTGTCCAACAGTCAGGATTTTTAGATTTGGTAGACCCACATGATCTTATCATGGCAGACCGTGGTTTTCCAATTCAAGAAGACCTACTTTTCAAAATGGCAAAATTATTAATTCCACCACCCAGTTCAGGTTTGGAACAAATGTGCTCACAAAATGTTGCCCAGACCAAAAAAGTGGCAAATGTTCGTATTCACGTAGAACGAGCCATCAACAGACTAAAATGGTTTCAAATTTTGAGCACAACACTGCCAGTAACAATGGCTCACTTATTTGATGATATCTTGATCATTTGTGCAGCGCTTAGTAATTTGTTGCCACCTCTAATAGTGTAAATCTTAATGTAAAGTCTTCACAGTAGAAACATCATTTACACACCATGTTTTTTGGTTTACAATTTTCTGATGACTGTCACAAGCTCATAGTCGGTATTTATGAATATTTAAAGGACTTTGTTACTTTCACATTGTGCAGTTGCTTTCACAGAAGGCCCACATAATGAACATGTTTCCAATTCTTTGAACTCTGTTAAATAAAAACCTAAGAGTAAGGTTATACAATAACAAAATGTCAGTAGCCACATTTGTCAGTAAGTAATTTGAATGATTAAAACATCCTTTTTTTAGTTAACGGGAACATTACATTTTCTCGGCCTTGTTGTGTTAAAACACTAAATGAAATGTTGTGCAAATAAATGTATTTCTCCAGAAGGTCATTTCTTTGTTACTCAACTTCATTCACGAGTGCATCACAGATATATGTTTTGAAGAAGTCTGTTGCTGAAGTTAGTAATTCCAACCAATGAGTCTCATCAAACAGGATTTGTTCTACAAAGCAGTCCGACTTGGTGTACACAAAAAAATCACACCAAAGTCGTTTTGTGACTCCCATTTGATACTGCACCTGGGAATAATATTCATGCATATGCTTAAGATGTGTCTTTCCATTAACAATCTCCAAATAAGTGACATGCTTCACATTTGCTGGCTGATTGGCAGCAGAGAAAGGACACTTCACTTCTAGAAGTCCTTCTCCGCAGCAGGAGCATGACACTAAACGATCCGGGGAAGCAGCTGCAAATACATGGTCTTGCATCATAAATAAGCCACACTGTGTGACTTTAAGATTTGAGTGGGATGCTTTTTGTGATGACATATAAGCTGTCACAGCAAATGGCTCATTCACCCTTCCGTACTTGAGTGCTGGTATGTTTGGATTTACAAAGGCCTTTCCAGTAATGGAAGATACCAGTGAATGACAGCCTTTTTCAGCATCCTGAGTTTTCATTCTCTTCCATACATGATGAGCCTTTGATGCTGTTATTCGGCCATTTCTATGCTGTTTCCACAGTTCTGAGACAGCCTGCTCCCTTGTTGTTGCCTCGAAGCTTGATACCTTCTCAGTGGAATACTGTGGTAGGTTGCTCCACAACTCCTCGGCTGTTGTGTACTTTTCTGCAACTTTGGTTAAAGTTGGTGGGGGGTTAACTGATGTGATGCACATTTCACTTAAGCAAACATTTATGTCATCATAAACTTCATAAGTGGGTTGGGCATCAGGAAGGGCATACTGAAAGGCCACAGCAGAGGGGCATTCTGGCATGAGGACTGCAGCAAATTCATCTAATGACATTGCAGGTTCTTGGCGTGTGCTGCGGTTTACCGAGAATAGTTTGCGAACAGCATACCCTTGCTTCACATCTCGCCTTTTGGGTGTATAATGTGGTTTTGCAAAAACAATGTCCTCAAGCTTCATTGGTTCGATGCTCTTCAGCACAGGTGTGAGCTACTGATTTTCCATGCAGGTACATGCCTTCTTGTGTGCACTGGTTAATCCGTGCTGCCAGGCATAGTCTACTTTAAACAACAATGCAGCGACATGGTTGCATGTTGAACCAAGTCTGAAAAAGAAATAAAAGAAATACAGACTTAATCCAACAAAAACATAATTAAACAATATAATGTTCTTTAGACGAGGGGTCTTCAACGTTTTCCAGGCCAAGGACCCCCAAACTGATGGAGAGATGGAGCGGGGACCCCCTACTTATATATATTGTATAAAATTGTGTTTTATATTAAACTGGTCCTATAGTGCCATGTATAAATGTACTATTGTGCATTCAATACTAAGATATTCAAATAACACACAGGTTTATATATTCTTGTTTTTAGTTTAAACATGTGCAAGGTACAGTGAGTAGGGTGGCCATGCTACTGCCATTCATAAACATAACAAAACATAATAAACTGATACCTGCCAAGATCAACAATGTCTGTCAAATTGCATGTAACAACATTTTGCATAAAAGCTGTTCAAATGGACATTTTTGTTCAACATAAATGTGGAAACGAAAATTATTGATGCTTGTTAGTGCCACTGGCATGCATAAACATACCTGTTATCTTGCATACAATACTGAACTATTAACATAATTGACAGATTCATGTTTTAATTTTAAACATACATGTAGTATGGGCAGTGAATCCTCAAACCAGCTATGGGTGGCATACATTAGTCACTAATGTATGATGGGACAGGTGAATGAACCAGTGCCCAGCTTGAAAGAGCTGCTGACTGAAAGACTGAAAGACATCTTCTGCATCCATTTATCTGTTCACTACAGTGTGTTGGATTCATGTTATTGTGTATTTAAAGACATTTCAATTTATTGAAAAAATTGTGGGGGGGAATATAAAAAAATGTCTAATTTAAAAAAAAAAAAAAAAAAAAAGTCTAATTAACCAAAACTTTCGCGACCCCCCTGCAGTACCTCCGCGGACCCCCTGTTGAAGACCTCTGCTTTAGACCTAATTTTCTGCACTTTAACTGGATAAAAATACACACACAGAACAACTTCATACTTACCCAGCAAAGCAAGTGCAATAAGCACTGTATATGGTACCACTTGCTTTCCCAAAACACACCCATAACTTGTGTGGAACATTGTTGACGCGTTGTGATGGCGTGCAGTCACATTTCAAGAAGCATATCTTCGAATCTTTTGAAACTTCATGATAGAAAACCTCCTTCACCCAAGCATTTTGAGAAGCAAAATAGCTAAATGCTTTGCCTGAAAAAGAAAACTATTTTTATTTTATAATAAGCTTGTGTGATTTAAAAAGGGAAACAATAATAGAAGTAAAACACAAATGTATCATTTAAATCAGTTAATATATAAAGGGGTTGGGGAAGTTAGCATAAATGTGGAGTGGTAGCACAAAGTGCTAAAATTAAGCTACCTTCTTTATAGTCGTTAGCAAGTCTTGTTAGCAAGTTTTGCTCGTCCTTGCGAGTCAGATAGTTATTTATATTTATGTACATGCAGGGGGGCCATTTATTTGCTGCTGTCGACTCGTTCTCCTAACCTTCTCTGAGCTGCAAGGGATCTGGAATTGTCATCTGACAACTGTCAACATCGATTTCGAGCAGAGATTTATAATCAAGGTTGACAGCCTCTCGTTCCTGCTGTTTTGTCAAAACTATAGGCGCTTTTTGAAATGACAATGCCCAAGCGAGGGCCACCAGTTCTTTCTTCCTCTTCCCAGTAACAACATGTCCACGTCTCTTACAATATTCTTTTAAAACATCCACTTTACAACGCTCAAAATATTCAATATCTTTGTCAGACTCGGCCATGTTTACGTTTTATGATACGAGCTAGGCGGGAGCTGGGTAGTCCTGACCTTTGACCCGGACCAGCATGCTTTGCGCGCAGCGAGATGCCGAATCAGCTTATTAACTCTCCTGGGGGTCCTGGATGAAATCAAACTCTAGATTATTGTACAGGGCCCTTATGACTTAGTCTGTGCAAAATTTGGTGCCCCTCGGATCAAAGGTCAAGGCGTGGGTGAGAAAAAGCAACACTTTTGCCATTGTCTCCTTTGATGAAGAATTGGTGCCCCTTTGTGGATTTTTTTTGCAATGTCTTTTTAATCATAATTCCAAATTGAATTATGCTTCAAGGCTCAAAATTAACTCAGTTCATCGTGAGTGGGTGCTGAATCTGTTTGACGTTGCAACTCCAAAGTCAAAGGGGTCAAAAGACCTTCATGTGGGGGGCATTTCCTGTCTAAAAATGTCCCCCTTATGGGAGTCTTCATTGGGTGAACATTTATGTAATTTTTCTTCATAATTCAAAATTGGCTTTTGCTACAAAGCTCAAAATTGACAAAGGTGCAACTCTAAAGTCAAAAGGGGTCAAAGATGCCTTCAGGTTCACAAAGGAGGGGCACGCTTTCCCTATCCTAACCGACCAGTGTCTCCTTTCGGTTCGGAGTGGGATCCCTGGCCCCAGAATCGCTCCTATGCAGCAGTGGTTTGTGACGGTAGATATATACCTGCAAGAAAACAACCGAGATCAGTGAACCTCAGTTTGACCTCAGACAGGGGGAGGAGACAACCGAGCTCCAACTGACTGTGTTTGATCACTGGATACAATTTGCATACCTGGAAAATCAGAGCATCGGATGATGGTGGAATGCTTGAGTTCCACGATTAAACCAGCATCTCCTTCCGATGCTACGATGGAGTCAATTACCGGAAATGCTCAGATCTGGGGTTACAACACATTGTTAAGACTACACTTGCTTAAAGATTTGGAGGAGTACTTACCTTCAAACTGGGGGCCAGCCTTTGAAGTTGCCACACGCTGGGCTTACAGAAACTTGCCAGGCCTTAACCAAGAGGTAGTGGAACACGCTGAGGCCCTGATAGCTGCCAGGGGGCTACCACACCCCCCTCCGACACAGGTGGATCCTGTACAAAACACATAGGTGACACAAATGACTCCAAAAGCACAAGAACACACACCAGTGACACACAATAAACCTACAAGGGAAACACACATGTTGATATATTGTTAACATGTATTAACATAATTAATACACTCTCATTTGTATTGTTTCTTTATTATGTTTGACTCCTGACCCCACCTGTTTGCACTGTGTGATGCGATGTATAACTCCGCCTGTTAATAAAGAGTAGTTCCGGTCATGCAACGAGACTGTGGAGGAAAGAAAAACTGTGTGGCCATCAAAGAGGAGGCTCACGCTGGGCTGCTGCGCATCACTCTGACAACAAGACACTACACGAAGTTTCCATAAACACCATGATGAAGGAATTCCTCCACACACATCGCTCAACACCTGTAGAACAGCCCAGGGAATGCAGAGAGCCTTGCAAAGTGGGGGCTAGAAATGGCTGTGTTATCCCTGAGAGCAGTAGAATTCTACATGTAGAGGAGGAACAGTTTAAACAACAACCTGCTGAGATCCACAGAGGGTCTAATGATTGGGAGAACAGCACAGACATGCTGATTAATGAGCTTTCTGGCATTGGCGACAAGGATCCAGCAGAGGGCACCACTGCACTGGCTCAAATCCATTTCACAGATCACAGCTTTATGAGCAACTGTTTATTGTGTGTACCTTCACCAGCAATGAAGGTACACACATGACACCAGAGGTCGGAGAGGAAAATGTTGGAATGGGATCTGACTGTTGACAATGCAGTCATCATAGGTGACTGAAATTTAAGCAGGATCCCAGGATTTGCTATTGAGAACTTACAAATAGTCAGTGATCCAGGGGCTAACTTCAGACAAGCTCTCATGGAAAAATCATGCAGAGATCTCACAGTATTAAAACTGGTGATACCTTCTGGAATTAATCACAAAACCAAAAGACAAGAGCCACATCCATCAGACAGTTCCAGGGTGCAGTGAGAACAGCCAAAAGCGTTTTCAAATCTTCAGAAATTTGGATTATTTTAATACATTACTCTGACAACCTGCCACTTGAGGAATGAGAAAATATAAAACTCCTAAATAATTACATCGAGAAAAACCTACCGTTCATCCCGGCATTGGAGGATTCCAAATTTGTGAAAGCAAACGATAATGTCCACTGGATGAGGAAGATAGCAGAAGCCATGTTGGAACACTGGTCCACATATTTAAACTAGTAGTCCCCATAAGTCTCTCAGAGGAGGGGAATAATGGAACAGGTTCCCTGATTTCACAAAATATAATTGTGTTAGCAGAAAATTTCTAACTCTCAGCAGCACAAAGCAGCCTCCGTAACAGGGAACTTACCATTATCCCCACGATTGGTTTGAATAAAAAACTATTCCAATTGGACCTGCAAAATTATCACAGAAATATCAAATGAGCAACGTACTTCAGAAAGGAACAACAAAATGAAAAATCACTTTTCACTTACCTCAGCTTGGACTCCACCAGATCAAAGACCAGGGTGAGTTATAACAATGACAAACCCTGGTTCACAGCAAAGCTCAGAGGGCTGAGGACAAACAAAGAGGACGCTTTCAGGAGTGGAGACACTCAAAAAAATGATTCTTGGCCCCAATAAACATGAAGCAATATTTTCAAGTAAACTGTAACTGAAATGTATAAAACTAAAAGTTTATTTAATAAGAAAAAATAAACATTATGTATATATGCGTTCTACAAACGGAATGTAAACAAATCGAGTAAACTTTATCTGACTGGACCACATAAGAGGACATTGGGCGTGTGCCAGCATGTTGCTACCATGGCAACTGCAGAAATCTACGGGTTCGCCCACACTGCCCTCACACCCTTAGTTCTGCCATGCGGAGCGAGCGCATACATGACAGATCCTAACCGACGGACGGAGGCAAGTGAACTTTAGGTAAGTTTAATTTTTTGTACTGCATTGTCTTGATGGAAGTGATTTGGTATTTAAGAAAAATGTCGATGTTATTTTGTTGTTAGTTTTTTTTTTCCCGAACTTCTCAAAGATAATGTGAATGCTTTTTTAGCCTTTAAAATTTTGAAAGTCCGGTAAAGTTTGAGTAGCATGCCAGGATATGCCTTTTAGCATGAGCTAGCAGCACTGCTTCCACCCCGGTTATGTAAGTAAAATGAAGCTAATGGTTGGGCTATTGCCACTCAGCCGGCATTATACATTATATTTTAAAATACTTTAGGTGTTCTCGAGTTCCAGACGAAGCCAGGTGTTGCCGTTTCCATTACCAGGACGTGGCGGACTTGCTAAGGGCTAGCTATTTTTATGCTAGGGGCTGCCGCTAGGCTAACGGAGCCCATGTTTACACGTTTAGCTGCAGGCTGGCACATGGCACCTGCCACCTCTCCTGCTGCTGCATTTGGGCGCTGACTTGCTCTGCAGTAGGAAAGCCGAATTACGGCCGAGGCTACAGAGTCTAAAATATTTTGAAATGTATAGATTTAATGTCAACCCGAGTTTTTCGTTGTCATTGTAGCCAAATGCTGCTAATGTGGAAATGTTCTCTTGAATTTTACGTCTACTTGTAGTTAGTTAAGTCTCATGAGCTGATATAAGTTGTGATTTAGCGCTGTAGATGACGTGATTAACATATCCATTTAAATTCTGATTGGTGTGGTTGGAAAATGGAAAAACCAGTGTGACTCGTGACAAGCTTAAACTCCAAGTGCGGCCATAAAAGAGTGGGAGGATACACCACCTGGGGCCTGGAAATAAAGTCTGTTGTCTGCAGCCAAAGAGGAGCAAGATGGCCATGCCAAAGTCACTCGATGAGCTGAAAGTGGAAAGGAGCACAGTTAAAAGACATTTCTCACGTCTTGCCAATAGCATTAGAAGGACCTGCATGGAGATGTCTGTGGAGGAGTTAGAAGAAAACTTCAAGAAGCTGACACTCGAGAGCTCCAGAGTCATGGAGGCAAATGACGAGGTGGAGGCCGCTTACCTGGCAGAGGGCGATGCAGCTACTGCAGAAGAGTTAAGTGACCTTCAGAAAGCTGACATAATGAAGACTGAAAAGGAATGTGGGCAAAAGACAAAGGAAGTTAAACTCCTAATCAGAGAGACAGTGTGGGCCTCATTTGGGGAAAAAGAACTGTCTCTGGCTCTACATGTTGCGGAGACTGATTACAGGAAAGTCTCCATTCAACCAGACACAACACTGGAGGCATATGAGTTTATGCTGACCCACCTAGAGAAATTGGTGCACAAGGCAAAAGAAATGCACCAGAAATGGAACCGCTGGGCTCCACCTGCCGATCAGAGGGATTTTGATTGCCGGATAAGAGAGCTGGAGATACGCCTCCCAGAACTAGTGTCATGGAAGGCAACCCTCATCAAAGCAGCAGGTGTGAAATCAGACAGAGAACAAGAACCCACCTCAGTCCAACGCTTACCTGCAGTAGCAGCAATAAAGTTAAAGGCACTGCCTTGCCAAAGTTTGCTGGCTACCAGGGTGATTTCTACAGATGGAAGAAAGAATGGGAGGCTCTACAGAAGCAAGGGGAGCCAACTGGCTCAAAAGAGGTGAAGAAATTTCAGCTACTTGATAGCCTTGATGACAAACTAGCCAGAGATCTTCGCCTCTCACCGTACAGCTCATCAGACGAAATTTTCAGAGTACTTGAAAACAGGTTTGGGAACCAAGCCGCCGTTACTCTTGAGATTGTCGAGGAGTTACAAGCAACTCCACCGGTCAGGAGCAACCATCCAAGGAGGATTCTCGAACTCATCCAAACAGTGGAAAAGGCCCTCTATGACTTGAATGAACTGGGAAATGTAGATGCCATAAAAAACCCAATAGTGACTAAATCCATTGAGGGCAAGCTGCCTGAAACCCTGAAAAAAGACTGGCTAACCTTTGCTGCTGACGTAGGGAACGCTGTTAATCACCAGAACCGCTTTGATAAGCTCATCTCATTCCTGAAGTCCCAAGAGTCCATATACGAACAACTCGATCAGCTGAGGGATGTCAGTGAGCCTGCCAAGGAGAAGAACAGATTCCTAAAATATGCCAGAACAAGGACAACCGAGTCCAGTGGTGAAATGGGATGCATCATTTGCGGTGACCTAAAGCACAGGAAGAAATTGTTTTTCTGCAGGAGATTTAGGACCAACCTCAGACCATCTGAGAGGAAAAGTGCAGTAAAACAGCTCAAAGCTTGTGAGAGATGCCTTGAAGTCCACAACGGTGACTACTGCAGAAATATGAAATACCTGTGCAGAAGCGACGAGTGCAAGGACCAGCACCACTTTCTTCTCTGCCCAATTTCTGAAGGTCAGCCCCAAAGAAAACTTCGACCCAGTCCAGGGAAAGCTGAGGGTAAAAGGTGCACTGAATTCCAAGAAGAGTTTCTCTCCAAACTTTCACCTGGACTTGCGCAAGAGTGTCGAAATGCCTTCTGCAATGTCATATCCAGGGCATGCAAGTCCACTACGGCGAGGAGAGGTCTTTTGGAAGAAAATGGTTTGATGGAGTATCCAGTGATCCTGATGCTTCTTGACATCACATCAAACGATGGAAGAAAAATTGGAACCCTCATAGACCTTGCATCAGACACGAACTACATAACACATGAGGCTGCAGGCAGATTAAACCTTAAAAGTGAAGGTTCTTTCATCTCCGTAACATTGCTAAAATCAGATCTATCCTGTCTCAGGGCGACGCCGAAAAACTAGTCCATGCTTTTGTTACCTCTAGACTGGATTATTGTAATTCTCTTTTAGCAGGCTGCCCGAGCAAGTCGCTTAAGACACTTCAGCTGGTTCAAAATGCTGCAGCACGTGTACTGACTAAAACTAGGAGAAGAGATCACATTACTCCTGTATTAGCCTCTCTGCATTGGCTTCCCATAAAATATAGAATAGAATTCAATATTCTTCTTCTCACTTATAAAGCCCTAAATGGACAGGCACCAGTCTATCTCAAGGAGCTTGTAGTGCCATACAATCCCCCCAGAACACTACGCTCTCAAAATGCTGGACTACTCGTTGTTCCATTCATCTCTAAAAGTAGTATAGGAGGAAGAGCTATCAGTTATCAGGCCCCACTTCTCTGGAACCATCTACCAACCACGGTTCGGGGGGCAGACACCCTCTCTACCTTTAAGGTTAGGCTCAAAACATTCCTCTTTGATAAAGCTTTTAGTTAGGAACCAGCTCATAGCTCATAATTAAGATGCAATAGGCATAGACTGCCGGGGGGGGGGGGTCTGGCATGCTCGGTTGGAGAGAGGTTGGAGAGGGCGTTAAGAGAGAGGTCATTTAGGTTAGAGAGGGACCGGAGAGGGACCGGAGAGGGTCCCATTCCTCTTTCAAACACTCCCTCTATGTCTGCTTCTTCCCTTGTGTGTTTGCTCCTGTACTCCTTCTGGCTTTTGTCTTGCAGGTCCGTGGGATCCTCAGTGTGGAGTTACAGAGACTCAGCGGCTCTGTCTCCACCCTTTTCTCTGCACACACCCAACACAGCATAACGTGGATGGCTGTTCATCATAGGAATGGGATCCACACAAGGTTCCTGCTGCTTAACAGAAGGTTTTCCTTGCCGCCATGATGAATTCATGTTGGGTGTGGGATACTTATGTATGTGTATATACGTATATATGCATATGTGTGTATCCATAAAATGAAGAGTCCGTCCTTAAGACTGCTCTACTGTAAAGTGCCTTGAGATACCATTGGTTATGATTTGGCGCTATACAAATAAAGATTGATTGATTGATTGATTGATGTAATGCTGGTGGTTTATGGGGTTGGAGGGATGAAAGTGTCTGTCTCTACTAAACGCTACCTTCTCAAGATACGCGTCAGTACTCCGAGAGGTACTCTTAAGTCCCACCAACCGATCTGCTATGGGCTTGATAAAATCGCAGAAGTCCACAGACATGTTAAAGCTTCCAAGTTGCAAAAGATCTTCCCAGATGTTTCCCTCAAAGACCTCAAAAGACCTAGGGAAATACAACTTCTAATCAGCCACAAAGAAGGCCAGCTGGTGCCGCAGAAAGTTCGTTCAGTTGGTGATTTAGTGCTCTGGGATGGCCCGCTTGGCAAAACAATCGGAGGCGCACACCCGGACCTCTTTGAAGAAGTCACCTTAGCAGCGCATATGTCGA
The DNA here is from genome assembly GCF_900634775.1 of Gouania willdenowi. Taxonomy (NCBI): domain Eukaryota; kingdom Metazoa; phylum Chordata; class Actinopteri; order Blenniiformes; family Gobiesocidae; genus Gouania; species Gouania willdenowi. The sequence goes on from NC_041066.1 coordinate 1,099,737, forward strand.
AAACACACTTTGCTAGATCGATGAGAACTGCAGCAGTCAAGTACAGTGAACTCACTTGTAGAAATCCTGCCTCCTGTCCGCCCCTTGATGAGCTCCACACCCAATCCAATACAACCACAAACAGCAAAGATTTTCTGAAGTGGTGGAAGTGGGAAAGCATAGGCGCTGCTTGTGTACCGCAATGTGGAGGGTGTCGCTGTGGGAATTGCCAACCCGGGGGAAAAGAAATGACCCTGGCTGAAGAAAAGGAGATGGAGATGGTGAAGAAAGGCTTGACGTATGTGATCGGAGACCACCATAGTCCTGAACCACACTGGCATGCCAAATATCCATGGACAGTTGATCCAGAGTCTCTACCCAACAACAAGAGAGCAGTTGAAGCCACATTTCTCAGAACAGAAAAGCAGTTGGCAAAGGAACCAGAATGGAAGAGAGCCTACACTTTACAGATCCATGAGATGATTAATCGCAAAGCTGCAATAAAACTGTCCAAAGAAGATCTGCAGGGCTATACTAGTCCAGTGTGGTATATGTCACCTGATCGCACCAAATCCACATTCAGTCTCCACCCCAGTAAGGCTTGTATGGAACAGCAGCCAGAAGTACAGGGGCCTAAGCCTGAACGACATACTGATTAAAGGTCCTGATGTCCTCAATCCGATCAGAGCTGTCCTGCTAAGGTTCCGAGCTGGTAGCTTTGCTGCCCTTGGTGACATCCGCAAGATGTATAACTCTGTCTGGTTGGAGGAGAAAGAGACCCACCTGCACCGTTTCCTGTGGCGTGACAGCGAAGATGCTGAAATAGAAGATTTTGCCATAACTAGGGTCAACATTGGAGACAAACCTGCAGGTTGCATAGCCCAAGTCGCCATGCGAGAGACTGCCAACTTGACCCCATTCAGTCACTTCAAGGAAGAAAAACGTGTGCTGGAGGAAGACACATACGTCGACGACATCCTGACCTCCCATAATAACCTTGACCACTTGAAAGTCCTCACCTCAAATGTGGAGCAGATCCTTAAAGCTGGAGGGTTCATCATGAAACCTTGGGCCTACTCCGATCAAAGTGGGAGGAAGGCTCAGGGAGGTAACAAGATGGACTCAAAGACAATGATCCTGCCAAACCAGCTTAAAGAAGGGGACAACAAGGCCCTTGGTCTGGGTTACACAATTGGAGACGACAAACTGCATGTCATGGTTGCAGTTAATTTCTCCAGGAAGAAGAGGAAGATACGACTTGGTCTGGACTTATGGAGGGAGGAAGTGAGGAGACAAACCCCCGACCCACTCACTAGAAGGGAACTGTTAAGCCAAGTTTCTGGTCTCTATGATCCACTTGGCCTGGTAGCCCCTGCCAAGCAGAAAGGGGCCATCCTGATCAGAAGGGCTTTTCAAGAAGCAAAAGTAATGTATCACAGAGAGGACACCTGGGATGCTGCTTTGTCAAAAGAACTCAGAGAAGACGCCATAAAACTCCTCGAAGAGTATGCAGACTTGAGCCAACTCAGATTCACCAGACCCCTGACACCAAATGATCCATGTGCAAAGGCAAGTGGCATCACTTTCTCTGATGGCAGTGAGCATGCATACGGTGCTGCACTGTACTTGCGTTGGAGCTGCAGCCATGGTGTTGTCGTGAGGCTAGTGGAGTCTAAGGCCAAGCTGACCCTCTTGATCACAAGGGCAACCCCGTGAAAGCAGAGATGTGCGGTGCAGTCTTTGCAGCCCGGCTAAGAAACTACTTCCAGAGACACTGCCGTATTAAAGTTGAGAAGTGGTACCACTTGGTTGATAGTCAAACCGTTTTGGGCGCAATACAATGTGAGAGTTATGGCTACCAAACCTTTTACGCTAATAGAGTTGGAGAGATCCAGAACAGTACTGACATTCAAGATTGGTGGTGGATTCCGGGTTCGGTAAACATAGCTGATATTGTCACTAGAGGGGCCAGCCCGAATGACCTTACTGAGGAATCTGAGTGGCAGATGGGTCCAAAGTTTCTTCAGCTTCCTGAGGATGAGTGGCCAAGGAAATCAGCCAGAAATGTCGCTGCTCAGGCTAAAGACAAGATCACCAAAATGCAGAAGAAAACCTTTGTTGCTATGCTGCAACTCAAAACACAAAGTCCAAACAGTGACCAGAAGGCAGCGGCCAATTCAAATAATGCACCGGCAGCAGTAGCGGTCCGAGAGCTATTGGATGTAAAGCGCTTCAGCAACCTAAGGCGGATGGTCGGGACAATAGCGTGGACCTGGAGAGCCGCAAAAAAGTTCCTGCATGGCAAGATTAAAGACAAAGAAAAGTGGGAGGTAGTACCTTCCTCTGGTGTCATCACAGTGAGAGAAAGAAAAGATGTGTTTCTAAACCTGTGCCTGGCAGAACAGAATAGTGTGCATTTTCCGAACACAACAACTGACAGGCTGGTTGTCTACAGAGATCCAGCAAATGGGCTCCTGATGTGTGGCGGCAGGATCCAAACCTTCAAAAAGGACCGCAAAGCTGTCCCCTTGCTCCCTTTCCATGCCTGGATCTCCACCCTCCTGGCCCGAGAGGCACACAATGAGGGACATGATGGGGTAGCAGGAACTTTGCTACGGATGCAAAAGGAAGCATGGGTCATCAAAGGGAGAATAATAGCCCGAAAAGTTGTCAACAAGTGTGTTGTTTGCAGAAAAGCAAATGGAAGAACCTGCAGACAAGTGATGGGAGACTTGCCCGAAGAGAGGTTTGGACCAGCTGCACCCTTTCAATTCACATCTGTTGACCTGTTCGGGCCATACCAAGTAAAGGACGATATCAAGAGAAGAGTAAGCATGAAAGTTTGGGGCGTGATCTTCTGCTGTATGTCAAGCCGAGCCATCCATGTTGAACTAGCAGACACACTAACAACGGAAAGTTTTCTACTTGCGTACCAGAGCTTCACTTCTGTGCGAGGTCATCCCCAGAAAATCTGGTCGGATCCAGGCACAAATTTTATTGGAGCGAAACCGGTCCTGGAGGAGATGTACACCTACCTCAGCCAGCAGAACAAAGAGTCGCTTGAAGAATATGCTGCCAAGCGTGGGACCGACTGGATGTGGCGAATCCTTCCAGCCGATTCACCTCACCGAAATGGCGCTGCTGAGGCTGCTGTCAAGGTCGCCAAAAGAGCATTTCAAAGTCTCGGTAAAGGAGAAGGTCTTACTTTCAGCGAATTCCTGACTGCACTCAAACTAGCTGCCAACCTAGCAAATGAGAGGCCCATCGATGCCAGAGTACAGAGTCGTGAAGATCGCGTCCTGTACATCACGCCGAACACCCTGTTGCTTGGTCGAGCCACGCAGAGTGGAGACTTCAAAACGTTCGACTATGCCACCTACCCATTCAAAAGGCTGCAAGAAGTGCAAAATCAAGTTAACTACTTTTGGAAGTCCTGGAGTCAACTTGCAGGTCCAAACCTGTTTGTTCGCAGTAAATGGCATACCACTGAAAGAAACGTTGCCAGTGGAGATGTGGTTTGGCTTTGCGACCAAAATGCACTAAGAGGCCAGTTCAAACTAGCAAGAGTTGTCAGCGTGAATGCGGATCCTAAAGGCATCGTCCGGGACGTCCACGTAAAGGTCTGCCCAAGTGTGTGTGCATCAAAGACTCTGAAACCTTTCGCCAAAGAACCTAGACCCACGGGAAAGGATTGCCAAAGTACGATACTTCATAGAGACGTCCGGCGGTTGGTGGTTCTTCTGCCGGTCGAGGAACAAGGTGGAGACTTCGGGAGCTCCAACAAGGGACTTTAATGAGCAGTTTTCCAGTTGCTCTTTAGTGCGGCCTTCCCGACAGTGCCTGCATGAAGACCGAGTGGGAGGTGTTCTGCTAAACTGCATGTGAGCTGCCTCTCACCCTCCTGCTAGGCAGGGGAGGGGCCAGGTAGAAGTCCTTCCCACCGGTGAGTGAGCACACCTGAGGGTGATAATGGCACAAACCAGTGACTGTGAGTGAAGCTGAGGCAGTAGCAGTGCTTAGCTCCAGTGGGAAAGTGTTCTGTCCCCTCACCTGGGACTGAACTTACTGTGAGGTGCAAAAGACTCTTTAAATGATTGGATGGGCAGCTGGTAAGCGCTGAGAGATAACTTCTGTTTATCGGACAATTCATTAGACTTAAGACGTAAACACTGCTAAAATGGAAAATTGAGTTGAATCTATTTATTGTTCATTTGTATAAAAGTGTTTGTTTAACAGGCAGTGAAAAAATGTTTGAGTTTGATACTTGTTTAGTTTAAGGGGTTGTTAAATTTATGTTTGGTGCAAAGTTAACTGTGTTGGTAAAACTATATACATATAAGTATAAATAAGATAAGATTAAATGGTTAAAAATAGTTTATTAAATAAGTAGTTTACAATGATTTATATTCAGTAGAAATATTAAAGCTGTTGAAAAAGAGACATGAGTTATTAAGTATTAAGTTAACTTTCTTTCAACAATCTGGGTTTACTAAATAGGTGGTAAAAAAGAATAATGATTATAAAGAGATGATTTGTTTCTTTGTTAAATAAATAAAATAAACACTAAGTTTATGGTACAGGTTAAATATTTAAAAATGTGGAAGTTAAAATGATTAAGTATAATGGACTTATATTGAAGGTTGAAACCCTGTTTAGAAAGTGCTACTTGTTTAAAATCGGATAACTGCATGAATTATGTGACAAGAGTTGGAAAGCTAAAGTTTATTTCTTTGAATGAATAGTTGTCTGATTATTGTTGTACTGTGTATTTTTCTTTTGAGGTTTTTCACCTAAGGCTGAAGTTAAAGCTAAGGCTGAAGTTAAAGCTAAGGCTAAGCTGATGTGCAAACCTAAAGCCATTACTTCGAAATAAAAAAGAAAGAAGTAAATGAACGTCTGGTTCTTGAGTGAAATCCGGGGCAAACATCCAGTAAAGAGAGGTTCCATCAAGTCAGGAACAGCACAAAATTAAGGAGGACTTGACAACCATTACTTACGGCAAAATCAACGAAGACTAACTCTCGTGTTGTATGGGCAACCTCTCAAATAAGGTGAGTACATTTGATAGTATTGTCAATTGTTGAAGCTTAATAAAGCCACAGTTTTCTGCTAAAATGTTAGCTTTTATTAAATGTTGATTTGGTTTTCCTCTCTTTTGTAGGTGGAACATGTGAATGGGTGTATGGGAATGTAAAGTATGTAAAAAGTCAGTTCCAAGTAAGTATGAATTGCTTAAACATTCCAAGCTAAAACATGGCCATCATGGAAGCAGGTTCAGGCATTGCTGCCCATATTCTAATTGTTCATGCACATTTAGACTTTGGAACAGTCTTTTGAGTCATATATACCGTACTCATAAAGCTCAAACATCTTCAGAACCATCCGAGTTATCTCTATATTCATGTCAGTTGTGTACATGTCCTAAACTTCCAAATGAACGAGATTACTTCAGTCACGTAAATTAACATTTGAGAAGACATGAAACTGTAACATGCATGTTCAAAGGTTGTTCTTTTTAAACTAGCATTTACAATACATTTCATACTCATAAAAACAGGAAACATAATCCCCATTCTGTAAATGACTTTAGAGCTGAGGTTGTTAGTGTTGTTGCAAGGTTACATGAATCAGACACTTCAGTTATTGATGTTTCTTGTGCAGCAGACACAGATGTAGAATCTGAAACAGATGTAGATACACATGCCTCTAGTATTGAAGATCTTCCCAAAGTTATTGAGCAGAATATAGCGTCAGTTTTATTAAAGTTGGAGCATGTTCATTTTGTACCAGCTACAGCCATTGATGAATTACTTCAGGAATTACACTATCTGTTAAGCTCTGTATCTGTACCAGTCACATTTAATAGTCTGTAACATCCTTAAAAAATGCTCTGTTACAGTCAGTGAGTCAGTTGTCAAGGAGCTTGCTGAAACAGTGTGCAAGTCCTGTCCTTTAGTTAAAGCCTTTACAAAAGATGGCCCCCTAGCTACAGCCTACAAAAGGAAACAGTATTATAAAAAACATTTCAATGTGGTAAACCCAGTTGAGTACATCCTTGACCTTAAGACAAATAAGACATACCAGTATATTCCTATTTTGCCATCTCTTCAGCGTCTGTTAAGTAATCGTGACATTTTAGAAAGTGTAATCCATACACACAAGATACAGAAAAGTACCTTGGATGTAGTACATTAAAAATCAATAAGGGATGGAATTTACTCTAAAGAGAACATTTTTTTTTACTGGGGAGGATTTGAAATTGTCAGTGTCTCTATATGTGGATGACTTTGAGGTGTGCAATCCCTTAGGCATTTTGAACAATTTACCACCTGGATCACATTCAACTCTTTCTTCCATCTACCTAGCAGTTTTATGTAAGAGTACTGATGTTAAGCTGTATGGGTATGAAAAAATTTTGGAGCCCCTTTTCCAGGATTTGATCATTTTAGAGAAACATGGTGTTTTTATTACAGGTCTTGGAGAGTTCGTGAAGGGCACAGTCCAGTCAGTCATTGCAGATAATTTAGGAGCCCACGGGATTGCAGGCTTTATTGAAAGCTTCTCTGGTGTGTACTTCTGCAGGTTTTGTACAGGTGAGAAAAAAGACATTCAGAACAAGGCTGTTCAGTCAGGACATTTTAACTTGCGTACAAAAGAGCTACACGAAACACATGTAAAGTTTGCAAGGGAGAACTCAACTATCTATGTGGAGTAAAGAGAGAGTGTTTCTTTACTAAGAATTTATCTCATTTTGATGTTACCCGAGGCTACCCTCCTGATATAGTCCATGACTTATTTGAGGGTGTTGTTCCCGTTGAAATTGCCCTCTGCATCAGTGAAATCTTCTCCAAAAAGTATCTGTGCCTTGACACTCTTAACAAATTAATTGTGAAATTTCCTTACAAATGGGGAGACAGAACTAATAATCCTCATATTATACCACGCACTTACACCTCTAGAAGGACCATTGGGGGTAACGCCCATGAAAATTGGAATCTATTGAGATTGCTTCCATTTATAATAGGAGACTTGATACCAGAGGCAGAGCCTGCTTGGCCTGTGTTGCTTGACTTAAAAGAAATAGTTGAACTCGCTGTTGCCCCTCTTCATAATAAAGAAACCATTGCCTACTTAGACTGCAAAATCACAGAACACAGAGACAGGTTCTTGGAACTTTTTCCAGCAAAACTCATACCAAAACATCACTTCCTTGAACATTACCCTCAATTGATAGAATGTTTTGGGCCTTTGGTAGGGCAGTGGACTATGAGGTTCGAGGCCAAGCATAGCTTCTTTAAGAAAGTTGCTCGTCACACAAGTTGTTTCAAGAATATACCGCTCACATTAGCAACTAAACATCAGCAAATGATTGCATATCATATCAGTGCATTACATCTTAAACCTGCTTTGGAAGTTGAAAATGTTTCTGTGTTTCCTGTGGCTGTAATGAACAAGGAAGTAGCGGGCAGCCTTAGGCTGAATAACCCTAATATCAGTGATGTGCATCTTGCCAAAAGTGCAACCATTAAAGGCATGTCCTACAAAATTGGAATGCTTATTCCATATGGTTCCACAGGTGGCTTACCTGAGTTTGCAGAGATCCTTCAAATCTGCATTGTTGAAAGAGGTTTGAGCTTTGTTGTAAGGGTATTGTGTGCACGGTATCGTGAGCATTTCAGAGCTTATGAGTTAACTACATCTCCTAATAGAGAGGTTGCCCTGGTTCATCTTGAAAACCTGGCCGATGCTTATCCACTCTGTGACTACACTGTGGGTGTGAAACGAATGGTTACTTTGAAAAGGCACATTATTGTTTAAGGTACGTCTATAATGAAACTTCTTTTTCAATGTCTCATGAAATGGGGTTGTAACAAATTAATAACCTGATTAACATAAAATAATTTAAATTGTATTCCTCTTTAAATAATGTAAATGTTAGATGTTTTTTATATTCAGTGAGTGATGTTAGTTTAAAAACAACCAAAACAATATATTCATTTATAATCTCCACTTCTGTCTGTCCTCTCTCCATCTTATGGTATGCTCATCAGACGATGTTTACGTCATAAATTGTCAATTAAAAAGGCTATCATGTTTGTTTTAGGGCAAAAACTTAAATATAGCCTCTTAAAGGAAAAATTGAGGGGAAATTTGCGTAATGTGTTGTGCAACTCTTTTTTTTTTTTTTTTGGTGACACTTCTTGATGTAAAAACATTTTAGGTAAGACATTAACTCTGCCTGACACTCGCTATTGTATTTGTGAAATGTAACATTACTTCATTGTTTTCGAGGTAAATACAGAGACTGCTTGTAGAAAAACTTATCATTGAAGGCAACTCACATCAGCGGTTTTGCATGAATTTACCTCTAAAACTCTGTCTCAAAGCATATCGTTATCTCATAGCATGGTGAATGTGCAAGTCACAACTTGCCCACCAGAGCGTTTTTAGAATAGTTGGATTGTTTATTTGATGAGGGGAAACAAAGATATCCCATAAGCTTCTGTAGCATAGCTTTCGGCTCTGCTCCGGCATTCTAAAAATAGCTGGCACCGACAAACGTAATAAACCCATTCCTAAAACTTTAGGGATTATGGCAATGTGCCAATTTGCCAAAATGTTGAACTATCCCTTTAACTCAGACAGAACTATGACCATAGTTGAAGTTCTTAAATTAAGTTGCAGTAATTAAATATTATCCTAACCTTTTGTGTCCTGTATTTGTTCCCTAGAATACATAAAGTGGAAAATGTCAAGTCCTGTCCACCTGAGAGTCGTCTTAGGCGGAGATGATGCCAGAAAACTTACCCTGATGTCAGGGATGCCAGCATCTGTGGATCAACTTATCTATGAGATAAAAACTGCATTTGGACTTGTAGAGCAGTTCAGACTGCAGTATAAAGACAATGATTTTGGAAATGAATATGTCAATCTTATGTCAACAAGTGAAATAAGAGACAGGGATACTGTGAAAGTGGTATTTATTGCATGTGAAGAAACTAGCTCCAGCATTCCAGGGATTCTACCACCTTGCAGCAGCAGCACCCCACTGACATCTCCCAATACATCCCAAAGCTCTGTGAACTCAACCTCTCCATCCTTGGATGAGGATGGTTTTCCCTCTGAGCACTCGTTTGGCAGCGCAGACACGATCATTTTAGATCCATCTCCAGAGTCAAGAACCTCTTCATGGCCTCCAATCTTTATTGTTCCCAAATTTTCATATTTTGCTGAAATTCTACTTCAGAGAGCAAATGCAGAATTTAGAGAAAAGGGCACTCTTCCTACCCCTCCCCCAAAGCTAAGAATGGATATTCTTGAAGGCATGGCTGAACATATCTTTAAATACACAGCATACCCCAGTGACTCCCAAATTGAAGAGGCTGCTGTGGTCTTGGTGCATGTCCATCCATGTTTGAGGGAAAGAGGAGCTCGAGCTGGCCATGAAGGATGGAAACAGTATCTAAAGACAAAAGTTGCCAATTTCCGCACAAAACTGTGCAAGATTGGATACCCAAACATAAAAAAACCAAGAAAAGCAGAGGTTAACTTTCGCCCTCCTAGCAGTGAAACAAGAGAGTCTTGAAAATGAAAGAGTAGCACTCTTGACAGAGGTGAAAAAGAGACACAATGAGGCTGTGGTTAAGGAGAAAATGCAGAAGACCTTTTCCTACAGATGTCAAGAGGTTGTCCAGGACTCTCCTTTAGTCTCTGAGTTAGTGAACAGATGGCCTGCCTTGTTCACAGTGAGTGAGGTATGCTTTACTGATGACATTTTGAACCCTTCTCTGCTGATTGTAAAACTGCTTTCCAAAATTATTTTAAAGCAATTATTACTTTGTTGTGCCAAGTCCTCAAATTGTCTGTCCTTTTTCAGCACAGAAAATATCAAAGCAAGAAAGTTATTACTACTTCCTTCTCCTATTAACACATTTTTCCCTGTATCTTATAGATAAATGCAGAATTCATGCGTCTAACAACTTTGTCACTTCAAGCCAAATTTTTGGCAGAAGTTGACAAATACACACCTAACTTGATGAAGGTCTTCAGCAGTAGAGGAGGAGCTTCTGGAAGGAAGATGAGGCTCCTCATGGCTCCAACAACTAAGGCAAGTGCAGTAAGCTGTTAAATTATCTAGCCAGATGAGGTCCCCCCCACATAACAGCTCCTTTTTCCTATCTATCTTCATCGGTTTAAAGTGGCCCTTCCATCGCTTTTTTTTTCATTAGTTTTGCAGTAATCTTTGGGATTAATTACAACACTTTGGGCCAAATTGAAGGGAAAAAAAATATTCTGGATCCTCGGTTTCAAGCAGCTTTAGTTTGGTGAATGGGGGCGTGGCGAGTAACACCAAGATTTTTCCGGGCTTTTTGCGCTTCAATTACATATTCATGACTCCTTTGATTGGCATATATAATATAATATATATATATATATATATATATATTATTCTTTCTTTACATGATCACCCCTCTTTCATCAATCTGTTCTTCCTCCCTTTCAACTTCCTTTCTATACCCTCTACTTTCCAATGTCCAACTTTGTTTACCTCTGCAACCTTCCTCTCCACCTCACATGGTGGGTTATTTGTGGCAGAGATCTGATAAATGCTGGAAAATGTCTTGAAAAATTGTAAGCTTTAATATTTCAAATACATTCTTTTGCAGAGTGAGGACATCGAAGTCAAGAGGGACTGTGTACTTCAAGGTCTTTTTGCTTATCTCAGTGAGGACAGCAACACTCTAATCAAGGAGTACTTGGTCAGTAATTGGATTTTTTTTTTTCAGTCTTGCTATGTTTTCTCAGTTTATTCAAAATGCTCCTTGTTTCTCACCATTAGAACGTCAACTTTGAGGAAGCTAAGAGAGGCATTGCACAGACCACCATGGGACTTTATGTGATCCGAAAAGAGGGTGCTGATGATGCCAGATGATGTTGGAGTAGTGGTTGAGGGCGTGGAACTTCTGCGTAATCTTGGAAGCGTCTCCTTTGGCTGTGCCATGCTTTTTGGGCTCATTTACACACTCAACCTGAGCTATCCCCAGGAACTCAAATTCACATTTGAGTTCTTCCAGAAAGTGATGATGAACTTGGATGGTAAAACACTGTCCCCAAATGTTCAAGCACTGAAAATAAAGATGCTTCAGTGAGCTCGCAAGTTAAGGTGTTTGACAGTTGAGCAAGCCACATTTGTTTGTGCTTGTTGGACATTGCCATTGTGATGTTGTTCTGCCACTGTGAACTTGTTTAACATTGTTTATTGTTCATATAATGTGCACATTAGCTCAACTGCTGTTCTGCTGTAATTTCACATTGTTAACTGTTAGATGTGTGGACGTGTTGCTATGTGTCAACATTATTGTGAAACCAGCATGCTTGGCCCTTTCTTTTAGTGAGGCTACAAGAGAGGGCAATTAAAGCTGTAGTGTGTAACTATGCAAGAGTATTAGGGCCACTAAAGAAAAAAAATGGAATTCTGAGAAAAAAGTTTGAATTCTTAATTTATTCTGAGAAGTCAGAATTCTGTATTTTCTGAAATGAAAAAATCAAAATATTGTTTGTTCTGAAAAAAGTCTATTTTCTTTTCTTCAGTGGCCCTAATACTCTTCCGTATGTAACAAAATCAAAAGTCAATGAAAAACACTTAATAGATCATTAAAAAAACTGTTTCTGTTGGTATCTAATGTCTTTACTAATAGAGGTTTTATTTTCTTAATGTGAGCCATTTATTTTGACTAGCTGTGGGTCTGCATACATAGCAGCTGCCATGTCTGCAGCTAAAGTCACTGTTAAGCTCATCTTTACCATTTGATGCCAGTAATTCCTACACACTAACCTTCTGCGCAACCGTTTAGTCGACCACACTTTAAGTCACAATATCTCAGTGAATAATGCATTTAGCTTAACTCAACCTGAATGAGCCTTCTCTACCACTTGGTTTAGTTGCGCTATCCCAAAAAAATCCTCTAGATGGCACTGTGTCTTTGAGCTGTATGCTTTGCCAGTACTCCAACAAACAAGAAGTGAGACAGAGAAAATGTGATCATCACATGAGGACTGATTTTGGCGAAATTTTCCAAGGTAAGACTATTTTTTCGACACATTATCATTTCAGAGGTGTTATTTAACAGAATTATGCAACTTAATGCAAAAAAAAAAAAACTCTTATAACAGTCAAATAATTTTTTAAAAACGTGCTCTACCAAATGGTTGAAATGTCATTTTATGCTAAAGGTAGAGACGCTAGTTCATGTCGGTACGATTAGCTATTTACAACAAAATATACACATAATATAAATCTTCTGATCCTACATCATTATGATAATAATGATGATTAATGATATTTAATGATATTTCATGATATACGTGTTTGAATAATTCTGTAAGTATGCTTTTGTACATGTTTGTGTATTACATATGACTAATGGCACATGGTTTGAATAAAAATATTTTTCTTTCTGTTTTACTCATGATAGATGAACACCAAAACATTCTATGGTGCACGACCACGCACTCTTCTGGCCCTTGTGCCTGAAAATCCCCAGGATTCAGATAAAGATCTTAGTGATGATGACCCTACAGATGATCCAGATTATCTGCCCACACCAGCAGATGATAGTGGGGACACTTCTTTCGATTCTATGGATGAGGAGCCCATTGCGTCAACGAGGTCATCCCCTGAACCTCCATCCAAGAAGAGGAGAAAGGGAAAAAAACTCCCTCAAAACAGTTTCCTTGGCAGAGCTAGAGGACGAGCCTGGCCCTAAATCAACCTCAGGTACAAAGACGGGTACAAAGAAAGGCGCAAGAAGACCGTGGCGGTATGAAGACATTGAGGCATTCCAGGTTCCAGGCTCAAGTTTTAACCCCCCTGATGCAATAAAGACACCCTTTCAGTATTTTAAAACACTCTTCACTGATGAGATGATTGCACATATCTCTCAGCACACCAATCTCTACTCTGCCCAGGAACTGGGGGATCCAATCAGGACCAGCTCTCAAGAGATTGAAAGGTTCCTGTCTATGTTACTTTTCATGGGTGTTTTCAACTTCCCAGCCATAGATGACTATTGGCACCATGAGTCACGTTTCAGTGTGATAGCTGATACAATGCCAAGGAGAAGATTCAAGCTGTTACGCCGGTTCATTCACTTCAATGATAATCAGCAGTGCGATGGCAGTCCAGACCGGTTCTACAAAATTCGCCCCCTTTTTGACATGCTTCACCAGCAGTGTCTTCTGATCCCATCAACTTACCAGCACAGTGTGGATGAGGTCATGGTGGCATATAAAGGCACAAGAGCTGGCTCTCTCCGCCAGTACATCGCCAACAAGCCAGAGAAGTGGGGCTTTAAGTTGTTCTGCAGGGCCAGTTCATCTGGCATCATCCATGACCTGCTGCTGTATCAGGGTGCATCCACTTTCTTCAACATTACTCTAACTGAGCAGGAGGAGGCGCTGGGTCTAGGGGCCAAACTGGTGACAACGTTATGCAAAACTATACCACTGCCCCGTCTTTCAGTTGTGTTCTGTGGCAACTACTTCACCAGTTTTGACTTGATCCAGAACCTGCATGGAAACCTGGGCCTCAGATGCATTGGCACTGTCCGAGCAAACCGCATGGGTGGAGCAACCTTGAAGACGGACAAAGAGCTGATGAAGGAAGGACGTGGAGCTTTTGACTACAGGTCTACTGAAGGGGTGATAGCAGTGAAATGGGTTGACAATAAATGTGTTAACCTGCTTAGCAATGCCTGTGGGATCGCACCTGTTTCCTCTGTCAAACGGTGGAGCAAAGAGGCCAACACAAAGATTGCCGTCCCGTGCCCATCACTCATTCCTGCCTACAATCAGCATATGGGAGGCATTGATCTCTCTGACATGCTGGTGCACTTGTACAAGACCCCAGTGAAATCGAGGCGATGGTACTTTCCCCTTTTTGGATACATCCTTGACCTGTGCATCTCAAATGCCTGGCTTATCTACAAGAGGGACTGCAGTCTCTTGAACATAAAACCGCAGCCTCTCAAAAGGTTCCGTCTGGCAGTTGCCCACACTTTGGCACAAGTCGACAAGCTACCATCCAAAGTTGGCCGACCATCATCATCCTCTCCACCACACATGCCATCTTAGAAAAAAAATCAAACACCCCAAGACCCTCACAGCCACAACCAGATGTGCGATATGACAACTGTGGACATTTGCCACTTCACTCTGACAAGCAGGGGAGGTGCAACCTCTGTCCAAAGGGAGTATCAAGATGGAAATGCCAAAAATGCAATGTGTTCCTGTGTTTGAACGCGAACCAGGGATGCTTCACAACATACCATCAGAAAACGTAAAAGACCCCACACACACACACACACAGTAAAAGAAGAGAAGTGCTGTTGCACCCCTGACCATAATCATTGCAGTTGCAAAAAAGGTCAAAAGTCATTTATCAAGAGCCATTTGTGCTGTTGCACGACCTCAAAAACAGTGTTGTAGTGTTGCCTATGCCCATGTAGTTAATGACATAAGAATAAATAAAAAAGACATGGAAGAAATAACCTTTTTATTTGAGTTGTTCGTAATGTTTTTTGTATGCATAAAGATATCTGACGTTTACTATGAACAGACATCTCAACCGTTTGGTAGAGGCCTATATCTAGAAAACTGTGGGGTCTGAGTTTGAAAAAACAATTGATTTTTGTTATTGCTATCCTACTTACAAAAGAAATGCAAAAAAATAATTTTTCCATTGCTTTTTTCTTGGTGCGGACCTTAAAGGGTTAAAGTGACACATCACCATTTGGGCAAATGTGCTCATTTTCCACCTCCCTTCGAGTTAAACAATTGAGTTTTACCTTTCCACTGTTCGTCAGCAGCTTTGAGGCTGACGACCCCATTTGTGGCTTTAGTTTAGCATGAATCATTGAATCGGATATGGTCTATTCCAATTCAATGATTCATGCTAAACTAAAGCCAAAAATGGGGTCGTCAGCCTCAAAGCTGCTGACGAACAGTGGAAAGGTAACACTCAATTGTTTAACTCGAGGGGAGGTGGAAAATGAGTGTAATTGGAGTCACTTTAAGTCTTAATTTTTATTTATGTATTTGTTTTACCTTGAATATTTGTTATATTTTGGTATTGCCAATAAAGTTGTCAGAGAGATGCCTGTTGCTTTGTGATTTTTAAGAGAAGGTAGGATAACATATTTGAAATGCATTACTATTGTATACTTTTAACACATAAGGTTTATGTGAATGTTCACCTTACCTTTAACTGAATAATCCCATAAAGTCTATTGGAAAGTTCACCTTACCTTAAACTGAATTAACACACACGGTTTATGTGAAAATTCACATTACCTTTAAGTGAATAAATGCATAAGGTTTATGTGTACCTTTGCATTAACTTTACTTAATGTATTCACACTGATTCAGCATGATCGAAACACATTGAATTAAATAGGACCCTCACATTGAACTTACCTAATAAAATTACATGGAAAAACTTCATGTAATTAAAATACATAAACTCAACATTTTTGCTTCAATTATTTTTTTGAGTGCAGAGTCAGGTAGAGAAAGTCAAAGTACACGTTTGAAAAAGAGGTGAGGAAAACCAAACGTCAGTACTCAGAGAAGCTACAGCACCAGTTCTCTGCTAACGACTCTGTTTCTGTCTGGCAGGGGCTCAGGCAAATACACTACAAGCCCAGAGCCCCTGCTGCTAGAAACAACATCCGCCTGGCGAACAGTCTGAATGTGTTCTATTGTAGATTTGATAAACAATGGGACTGACCTTACTCCATCCCCCCCACACCTCTGACCATCCTCATTCCAACACCCTCACCCCCCACACTCATAGCTGGAGTCCCACCACAGCTGCTCACAGAGGCTCTCTCCTAATGATGGTGAACTTCAACAACTCTATCATCCAGTCCATCCTCTGATCCTCCATCACCATCTGGTACGCTGGACAAGGCCAGACTGCAGCGTATGACCCACTCTGCAGAGACGGTCATCGGCTGCAATCTACCCTCCCCCCAGGACCTGTACGCCTCCAGGATTCCCTAATCACCACCTCCATGAAGATGCTGTACTGTATATATATTTATCATATGTCTCCATCATTCTCTATCATTATTATTATTGTTGCTGGCTTGTTTCTTTGTTTTTTGTTCCGCGCACCGACTACCAAGCCAAGTTCCTTGTGCTGTCTTAAAAACTGTACTTTGCAAATAAAACATTTCTGATTCTGAAGAATTACCATCTGAAATAAATAATCTCATCAGGAAGGATGAAAAGGATTTTCCTCTCCCAAAAAGAGAAGGATAATATAAGAGGCACTGGCATTAAAGGAATTGATGAGAAACAAAAGTTTAGTGATCAAAAAAGCAGACAAAGGCAGTGTTGTTATTTTAAGTAGGGAACAATATACACACAAAGAAAATCCTCAATTGGAAGACACCAAATACTAAAAAAAAAATAAGAGGAACCTATCTTTCTACCTGTGGAAATTCCAAGTAGAACCAATTCCTTTTTAAAAAAAATTCTGACCTGGGATCCTCAACATGGAACAAACATTTCCCTGCCAAGCTGGATCAGGCAAAGCCTGCTAACAGACTGTCCTTCAGTCTCTCCGGGTCTTTTCTACTCCTACACCACTAAATGGTAAAATCAGGTTTTTTTTACACCTGCCTCCAACATAACTTTGACCATATGAACCAAGACTGTTTGGATTTTCAACTTTTTTTTTATTTTTCTTGTTAAAATTAATTTTCTTTTAAACATGAGTATGTTTCCGAGCAATAGGTTTGCAGCCTTCTCCCTGTCTAAGTCACCACAGGGTGTCTCCCACTCTCCATCTGAACCCACAGTCGCAACAGGAGTCCGGGACACCTTTTGGCATAATCTCTAATGCCAAGAAAAATAAAGCCTTTCCCCCAGGCATGTACAGAAAAGTTGTAAAACTGACCACTTTCATAAAGCCAGCTTCCCCCAGTGAGGAGGTCTTACAGAAGGTCAAAGCAAATACAGATCTCTGGTTGGAAAACAATCTGGACATTCTTTTAGAGCATTACAACACAAAGTTAAGAGAACAGCTAACTGTTTTTTCAACCAGCAGCATGGGATAAAGCCATTAGCTGGGCGAGGAAACGATTTGGCCGTAAACTAACCCAAAAAACCATTGTAACTACGCAAATCTTACTACAAGAACATGTAGCAGATAGGGGACCAAATTACCTTGCCATTACCTGTAATTCAGGCAGCTGTAATCCCTACAGGATCTACCAAGAGAAAAAAAAACAGGAAAAAAAAAAAATCAGAAACCATAAAACAGTAACTCAAAGCTCCCCAGAGAGAAATAATGGCTCAAATACATCACCAGGGAAATATGCAGGATCTCTCCTCACAGGAGGAAGGTGCTCCCCCCTCTGGACCAGCAGTTCCTCTGGAACAAACGTCCAGTGCCACTGAGTTGTTAGTGACCCTTGAGAAACCAACCACCTACCATTCAGAGCAGCAGGCTTCCTGCCTGCCCTCCACAAACTGCCTCAGCCACTCTTATACCTCAGATGCTGGTCCACCGTCTGTCCACCAGAGAGAGAAAAAATATTCAAAAGGACTCTCCAAAAAAACAAAGTTTTCAGTAATGTGGTGATTTGAGTCACAAAGTAACTCACTCACCTTCCTGTCTTCTCAGCCGCTGACAAGATTAAACTAATGTTCTCAAATACTAATAAGGTACCTCAAACTGTCCCCACAGTGTCCACTCTTGAGGGAAATGTCATACAAGTGGTGCATGTGTACAAATACTTTGGTGTCCTGCTTGATGACTCCTTCACCTATAAGCCCCATATGGACAATCTTGTGAAGAAACTGAAACTTAAATTGGTTTTCATCTTCAGAAACAAACTGGACAGCTTGTTAGATTATGGAGACCTGATATACATGAATGCCTCAGCTAAGTGCCTAAGTAAGATTGATGCTGTTTATCATGCTTCTCTGAGATTTATTACTAACTGTGGACCCTGGACCCATTATTGTGAAGTGTATTCTCGAGTGGGATGGCCTTTGTCCACCAGGAGGCTCTGAAACTGGTGCACTTTTATTTACAAGGCCATGCTTGGGCTGATCTCCTCCTACATCTGTAACCTAATCACACTGAGAAGTGTTGATTCATACAGTTTGCGTTCAAATGATCAGTTGTTTTCTGTTCCAGTTGCTCACACAGAACTGGGAAAAATGGCTTTCGTTTACTCTGCACCTTCCACATGAACATGTTGCAAAAAGACTTGAAAATAACTGATTTAATTAAATGGCTTTAAATCCAGGCTGAGAACACATGAGATTAACTCCTACTTGTAACTGTTCATCATTTTAATTGCTTTCAACTGTTTATTATTTTAATTGCTGTCTGTATGTTGTGAGTGTAACTTCTTGAGAAAGGTTTCTAACCTCAATGGGACTTTTCCTGGATTTATAAAGGTTAAAACTAAAAAAAAAAATGGTGAGATATGCAGTTGCAACCACTTTACAATAGTAGCATTATAGGCTTTGCATTACATATTTTTTTAAGTCAGTGTACAGAATAAATAATGAGTAAAAACCTTCCCTCCAAGCCAAAATATCCAAAGGAAAACATTTGTTTATTTGTCAACCCCTTTGGAGCCATTAAAAAAACAAATGGAGAAATGCAGGGATTCCACAATGTAGGAAAATCCCAAGTAATATATCAAGTTTTGTGGATAAAATGTCTAACATTTACATTTTTGCCAGAATAATTCTGTCAAACTCAACTCACTTCAAACAACAGAGGGTCAATATCATCAGTTGACTTTCTGTTCTAATAACACACACTCAGCTGAGCAAAAGACTTGCCACCCCCTTATATAGACTCTGAGCTACTGATTGGAGTCAGCTGAGGGAGAACATCACAGGTGCAGCCAATAGCTCCTGATTGGTCCTCAGAAAACCTTTGACAATCTGTCCAGAACAATGTGTGGAATAAAACCTGCACTGCCATGAACTATTAGGGAACCTCTAGACATTCTGTAACGTACAGACCACTAGTGTCTGGGTTTTTTTAAATTTATTAATAAGTTACTAATAGTTGCATTTTCAGATATCTAGCATCACAAGAAGTTATTAGTAACTGTTTAGAAGTCAAATACACCTTTGCTATACTACTTGACCAATGCAGGATGTCTGAGGCCTATGGGGTCCATAAGAGACAGGGTTCTACTGGTACATTGTCATGTTTCAGGTCATCCACAGGGTTCAAGGTCCATTTCAAAGGTATTCAGTGTTAGTTGTTGTACTGTCAATTAATGCTTAAAATTATTATTACTTCTTTTGAGATTGATCTAAAAAGGTGTAAGACTAGCTTCTAGGGCTGGTACAATACCCTTTTGTCCCAGTTTGATTTTGATCTGATTTATAAGTATAAGTATTGCAATTCTACACTGATAATTATCATGATTTTTTTCCTTATCCAAATACATAAGTTGAATCCTAAACTTCTAGAAATAAGTCACAGTTCTGATATATCATTATTTAGTCAGTCATTTATTATTTATACTGAAATAAATAAAATAAAAACCTCCATCAGAAAAGAGGTAAACAACATGTAGAAAAAAAACAAATTTGTACATAACTTTTTGAAGGTAGTCAACTGAAACTTTTAATGTTCATCAAGCTCGTGGTTTGGAGTGTCTAGGTTTTTGAGTATGAACAGAAGCTGCTCAACATGCTGGTAGTTGGGCTGCTCCAAAAGAGAAGTCACAATGCATTGCAGTTTGAAGATCAGCCTCATTTTTCTGTCCGTGCCACAGTTAAAATATCACTTTTTTCCCCTCATACTAACAACAGAATTACGTTTGTTTGTGTCTACTGTGCCTTATTATTTCATAATGACCTTTTCCACAATGGCCTTTTTATTTCAAAATGCCGTTTTTCAGCAGAATGACCTTGTCTGTCAATCAAAGCTAGTGGGTTGGACCTCTGCTTCATCCTTTAAAATTGATTAGTTTTCCTGGACACCAGTCATGTTCTTTAGGCAGCTAATTTCAACGTGCAGGACCAGCAATCAGAAGAAGATATGACATACTTCAGTGGTGTTTCTGCAGCTCTGCTGACTTTAGCGGATCAAATAGAGCGTGAGAACTTGTCAGGAGATGCTGTTTTGACTCGTTTGGATAATATTTGTGAAATGCTCGGTATGATTGCTGTTCAGGACACTAACATCGATGACAACATTTTCGAAAGTTTGAGAGCAATTGAGCACTGGGTGCATATGGAATATGCCCATGAGGAACTGTCTTCAAGTGTTGGTCGTCCACATCTTGAAACTCCGCGTGAGGCACTCTGGTACAACCATCCAGAGTATTGCTAACCTGTTTGGTGTTTCACCGAGCACTGTTCGGAGGAGAATGGTGGAAGAAGGTTTACGGTTAGTTACTTTTATGAAAATGGAATGACATTTTGTTCAAAACTTTATTTTCACAGCAGTCTGTGCGATTGATACTGTCAATAGAGGAATGAATAGAATGAAAAAAAGCTTTTCACAGCAGTTGCTGTATGTGTCTGTGTGTGTCAGGTGACATGCCTCAAGACGCGTTCACATAAATCACACGCACATTAACGTATAGCTCATTTAAACTCGAGCTCTGGGTAAAATGGGAACTGGGATAATTATTTAGATAGAAAAATTGTGCATACCCAAACTGCCCCAAAATTATAATCTTGCATGTTGCATGTGCTACCATTCTTAAATTATCATCCGGTACGATGGAACTTCTTACACCTAAGGTCTAATTACGAGTGTCTACATGTTTGCCTCGTGAGTCTGAGGGTTCTGATTATATGTATGTAACATGCATGTAGCAGAATTGACAAATCATTTGATTAGCTAATTGTCTCTGATCTTTAAGCTCGTGATCACCACAAATGTCATGGCAAACAGCCAATTCCTGTCTACTAGCTGAAAAAACACTTTCTTTCGGCGCTCTCAGAATATTGTTAGACAGTGTATATTGATGTTGCAACATAATCTGTTTTTCTTTGCAGGACATCTGATAGGTATTCTTGTGTTGGAGATGAAGAACTTGATGCCATAGTGCTAGTTATTCAGCATTGTCACCCAATTGCCGGCTGCAGAATGATGTTGGGATATCTATGGTCCAGAAGATTACACATTCAAAGTAAGATGATACTGTGTATATCCGAATACTATATTTTATAAGATTTTTTTTAATCTAGTTGAACCAGTCAGAACTAGACTGTACATTTTCATTACCTCTGTAAATAATCTATAAAGTCACAGAAGTAACTGTTAAAATTGTTTTATCAGGATCTCGACTTGTAGATTCCATGAGGCGTGTCAATCCAGAGGGGGTCATGATGCGACGGTTATCTATTCAGACTGCAAGGCGCCACCAATACAGTGTGCCAGTGCCACATTTCCACTGGCATATAAATGGAAATCATAAGCTGATTTGGTCAATATTTTGTATTACTTTTACAAATGTTTTACTTGTACTATTTGTACAAATGTGCTGTCTTCCATGTTTAATTTTTGGCACTGTCTCATGTAGCCTATACTGTAGAGAATATGATATCCATAATACAACATCCATCCATTTTCTGTACTGCTTATTCCAATTCAGGATCATAGGGAAGCTGGAGCCTATCCTAGCATTTAGCAGGCAAAAAGGCAGGTCGTCAGTCACAGGGCCATCACAGAGAGACAAATAACCATTCTTTACAACATACAAATCTAGATAAGTCGATCCCTTGCATTAATTTTGTACACATTTCATTCAAACCCGTCATTGTAGAAGCATTCCTACCATGTAATACACTTACAACACTTTTATATGCACATTTTAACTTGTAAGTTTTTTGTCATCCAAGTCCTTAATTTAATATTGTTATTTAAAAGTTACATGAAAAAAATAACTTGATAACAGGGATCCTTCTTTTCTTTTAACCAGATGGACATTTGTTGTCCATGGAGGACGAGATGGTTTTTCCAGGTTGATTGTCTACCTCAATGCTGCCACTAATAACAAAGCCACAACTGTGTTTGGTGGGTTCTTGTCAGCTGTCACGCAGTGTAACTGCTGCTGAAAAGGAGAGTACTTTAAATAGGGTACATGTCATATAAATGCTTTAAATACGTGGAATAAATAAATATCAATAAATAAGTTCATGATGAGCAAAGTTATAAAATATTATTACAAAATGTGTGAGTGTAAATTCCTCCTCTGACGGTGCCGTGTTGTCCGGGCCGTTCCTGAACGCAGCGCCAGACGGTGCTGCATGGTCCGAGCCGTTCCTGAACGCAGCTCGTGTCTCCGCGCTGCATCAGCTGCTCTCTGTTTGTTTATTTGTTGTTTATCGATTGTTTATTACGCATGGTCTCAAACACCGAGCTTAGTTCTGTCTTCGCGGAGCTCGGTTCTGTTTTGCGGAGCTCCGACGGAACGAGTGATGTAATGTTGCGCCCCCACGGACTGATAAGAGGGGAGAACATGCATGAAAGGAGGAGGTATGCGTACGTTGTCTTCAGCTCCTCTAAAGATTTAAATTAGTTCATTGAGTTGTGAAACTTCAAGCAAATCCCTGTTAGAACCTCTTTTTGTTACAAGCAGCCAACGAGGTATTGTATTTTTGTAATTTGATTTCTTTCTAAGTGTTTATTGATGCAAAACAATGTCTGACGTACTGTATTGTACTGTATTTTTCTAAGTTCTCACGGTGTGGATGGTGTGTATAAGCAAGAAGGAGGCATCAATAAACGCCCGTTTTCCAAAAAAGAACTTTCCTGTGTTGCCATGTATCGAAAGGAGTTACAGGCAGTATGGCATACCATCAAGAGTTAGGTAGGAGTGAAATTTGTTTAACATTCCTTTTATGTGTTCTTCCAGACAGCAGAATTTTACTGTTTATGCTCATCAGGGTCTTAAGGGACCAGTGTGGGTGAGTCCCCACATGGGCTCCACTGTGCGGCTGGCCACTTGAGCTGATCTGTGAGAACAGCACAGGGAACCAACCTCAGGGGGCGGGAGAAGCTTTGCAGAGTTTTGGAGTGTCTTCCTTCCGGAATCCTCAAGGCAGACTGACCTATCCTCTTTGATCCGTGTGAGAAGGAGTCCACAGATTCCATCGCTCACTTGGACCGCCAGCAGAAAGAAGACATCACAGCAAGCGCTCAGCATGCCTTAAGGCTGTCAACCTTTGAATAGTTTCACAAAGTGCTCGTATGGAACCTCTTCCCACCAAGATCCCCAAGAAGATTTGCAATGAAACGACCACAGTGCAAATCCATCTCCCCCCAGCACAGCATATGCTCCCCCAATAAAGAGGCCCATTAAGGAGGAAGAGGGAACTGAGGACAAGAGTCCCTACAAGAAAAATAAAAAAGTGCAAAAGAAATCTTCAGATGACAAAGCGGAGCCTCTTCAGGTGATGAACGCCCTCATGAGGCTCAACCAGGTGAAGCCAGGTCTCCTGTACAAACTGACACCCCAGACGGGCCCAATTCATGTTCCGGTCTTCACCATGTCTGTTCAAGTGAATAAAAAAACCTTTGAGGCCTCTGGATTTTTACAGCCAAGCTGCACGTGGCTGTAAAAATCCTGGAGGATATGGGCCTGCCTGCGGTACCAGAACCACCAAAGACGGCTGAGCCAGTGAAGGCACAGGAGGCGGTGGTAGAAATTGCTGCAGAGGAAGTGAAACTATTGGAAACACTCACAGTGGCTCCAGCTGCTCAATCAGTCGACGCAGACGGTGGCATGGATGCTGGAGAGGCTAGTCGCCAGCAAGGACCAATCCTGACACAACACGGTAAGAAACCCATCATGAAGCTCAACAAGAAGCGCTGCGGGGTTAAGTATGAGCTCATCTTGGAAAAAGGTGGCAGCCATGACAAGGGCTTTGTCGTGGAGGTGGAGATTGACGGGGAGAAGTTCCAGAGCAGCGGCTACAATAAGAAGGTGGCCAAGGCATACACTGCACTGGCTGCTTTGGAGCAGCTGTACCCTGTGGCTAAGCGCGCTGATGGATGCCCAAGATATATGAAGGAAAAAAAAATTTCAATTATTTTTTTCTCCAATCGGCATCACTTCATTTGGCAACGTAACCGTGACGTCAGTTTAGCAGACAGCAAATGCACTGTAGTCATGCTGAATTTGAAGGGGGTGGCCTAGCTAAGTTAGCATCATGCTAAAGTGGGCTCCTTTCCAGCCTTATAGATGTGTGCTCTGGCAGCTGACCTGGCTTCCAGTAACTGTAAATAGTTCTTCAAATTCTCAACATTGTTCAAGTTAATGGAAAGACGTTTATTCTGCGTAAAGGTAAGATGACTTTTATGTCACTTTATCTTATTTGCACTGGGACTGATTTTTGGAAACTGTAGCTCACGTATTCATTGACATTATTTCATTGATGAGCATTTGTTGTTGAATTAAAAAATAAATTTGTGTGTTTGAAATCTCATTCAGCTGCTGTGCAGCCAGGTCGTTGTGGAAAGCAGCAAGGAGAAAAAAAAGAGAGGAGGGAGAGAGAGAGAGGTGCTCTGTATGTGCATAATTTTGTTTTGTTAGACATTGTTTTGCATGTAGTCCTCATACAGGTCATTTGTGATGTAAATAAAATTTATTAGGCCTACACGGCTTAAAAGTGCACCTTTTTACGTGCAGTTGGCATTATTACTAATCTGGCCCTGGTGCTAGGATGTCATTTTGCAATTTGTTTAGCCTATGGTTGATTTTACTGTGCTCTTGTTGGTTGCAATTTGCAAAAACCTATTTATTTATCATTTACAGTATATGTGGTTATTTGATGCAAATATGAAGCTCTGGGTGTGTTTTCTATTGCATTTGTTTTTTTGTTTGATTTGATTTTGCGAGTTTACACGGGTGACTGGCAACTTTGTGGTTTGGGCTGGTTTTTATTGGAATGGTGGGTTCTAAAATGTGATTGGGCTGGAAACAGTCAATCTGATCTGGCAACACTGACCACATTCAGAATGTGCATGTTCACAACAACCCACTGTTCCCTGAGTGCCTCCACACCACTTCCAGTGATAGCCTGGTATGCCATTATTCAACAGCATTTATATATTTTACTTATGTTCTCAGCAGCTATACACCCAAGAGCTGTTGTTAGGATCAGCTAATAGAATGTGTATATGCCTGCTCTGTTGATTCACATGACGTCACTCACATTGCTGCATCGCGACAAAGCGAGAGCGCTAAATTCAGATGGAGGGCAGGATGTGAAGTTTGAGAATCTGCCTTCTGAAATAATCAAAATGCCCATGTTTTGTGGAGTTTAGGGCTGCTCCAGTCGTTCTCACCAAGAAAAAGAAAAGAGATTTTATAGAGTAACAAAAATAGCCATTCACAAAGGTGAGAAATGTAAAAAGCTCACAGAACAACACCGTAGCGGAGGGTTTTTGTGCCCCCCGCAGTTTTCTTAATGCCCCCATTTAAAACTGCCTGGCACCGACTCTGTTCCACAGTGTGATTCTGTGCTTTGAACCCAAAAATGTGACTTTCTCATACCTGGGAATGCTCTGTAGGTTAATTGTGCTGTAATAATGTCAATATTGTGTTGTAAAAAAAAATCCAGAATGCAATTTCACTTGTGCGTTATACAAGTTAAAAACTGACAAGTGAAAACATTACAACATTTTATGTCTACAATAGTGACCGTGGCACTTGAAATGTTTTCAGTAATCCAATACAAATCCTTCTTTTATCAGTCTTTACCTGTCTGTATTGTATTTTAATGAGAATTCTGCACGTAGCCAAGCAAGGACTGCTTCAGGAAAACAGCAGTTCTAAAATACATTTCCCAAGGCCAAGAGAAGGGAACATGTTTCCATGGTGAAGACAAGCTATGCTACAGGTTAAAATGTCATCTCTATAATATGTATAATTCAAAACCCTTTCACCCTGCTGGCAACATTTTGGGAACACTTGAGTGACAAGGTATAAATATCTAGGCTGTATTTTTGCCATTGTGCCAAAAGTTGTGCCAAGACGTTATTAATTACTCTAACAATGTGCTATGTTCTGTGCTCTCTCCTTTTGTCTTAGGATATGTCACTGAGCTTATGGACCTCCTTTTTAATGAGATCGTCCATGACCCTGCACCCTTTGTCACTGAGATGAAAGCAGTGGCTGTCCCTGGATCCCTGTGCTCACAGTAAGAGCAACCTGAGAAGTTATTAATAATAATAATTAGAACTGCAAGCAGTTATGAAAGGGGGGCCAAGCCTTCCTGCGTGACTCGCCCCCAGGTTTCGGGGAGCACATGGAAGTTTCTCACAAAGGATGACGGCTTGTGGCGAGCGTCAGGACACAGGCCAACTTGCCATTTGCTGTGAACAGATGGATATGAAGTTTTGGGAGATGTGATTTAAAATGTGAAATTTACAGGCCAAAATGCATTTGCACTCATTATAGCACCACCTAGTGGCGCACATTTTGGTATGGGTGATCTGTGTACTCTTAAATATGTACCCTGTAAATTTCACAGCCCTCAACATATTACTTCAGCTGATATAAAGGTTTGTTTATTTATGTGTTATGTTGTAATAAGCCACTCCCACTTTGACCAATTGCAATTAACTTCGAGATACGGCCCCAGGAGACACCCAAAGTCATACCGACCATATTTGGTAAAAATCAGTCTTGCCATTTATGCAATAAACATTTCCCATATTTGCAGTGCCCCCTAGTAGTGTAAATTTTTAAAATTTTGCTTATACTCATACAGTCACATGCCAACCAATGATCTCAGATTTGGTGTTGTTAGCATTTATTTTGACCGAGATATGCAACAGTTGGTAAATTTTTCTAGCTAGCTAGAAAAATGCATGAATAATTATTCGTGCATATTTTGAGCCAACAACATTATTTTATTAACTTTAGATCAGGTCCAACTGAAGACTCTACAGTCCTGCCCTAAAAAGGAGAGGTCTTTTCTGTTCCTGCTTGCAGCCTGAACATATTTACAGTTAGAAGTGTGTTGCAATCTGCTGACTGTCTGTGTTATGCACCCATCTAGGAGGTAGGTTCACACCATACTACACAGGAAGGTATTTGTCCCCAGTCCCCAAATAAATGATTAAACAAACAAACATAAGGAATATTTACAATTTATAGGTGTTTCAAAACTATTTTACAAAGCAATAAAGAACAAAAAGCAGGATCAAAATTAAGGAGGCAGTCTAGCACTCACTTTTCTAAAGCTCCAGAAAAATCACTGACGGACATAACAAAGGCAGAGAAACTGAACAAAGTCATAACTACAATCAAAGGTCTCAGTCTTTGGGGGCTTGGGACAATGAGCTGTGCTGCTGTCAGAGGTTCCTCCTGAAGTCAGCTGCATGCTGCCTTTTATAGGTGGAGGACCAATCAGTGCAGCTTGTCTCCCCAATTAGACAGCACCACCTGGAACACAAAGATCCACTCACAGCACTCACTCACACTGGACAAAAAGAGACAGACAAAGATTCACACGACGACAGAGCACTCACTCTCCTCCAAAAACAGAATACAAGATACAAACAGAATACAAAACTCCCATTATGGCCACAGTCGTAACACCCCCAACCCTAAGGAAAAAAACATCACCCTCATTGTTTTTTTTTTTGTTTTTTTTTAAGGGGAGAGGTGTACATGAGACAATGCATCAGCAAATACATTATCTTTACCTTTTTTGTGACAGATGTTTATGTTAAAATCTTGCACAAGCAGCGACCATCTCATCAATCTGCGATTTGTATTACCCATCTGTGCCAAGAATACAAGGGGATTATGGTCTGTAAAGACCTGAATGGGCAGCGAACTAGACCCAACGTACACTTCGAAATGTTGCAGAGCGAGCAACAGTGTTCAATGGTGCTGTACTGAATTTGGTGTTTATCGAATTTCTTGGAGAAATATGCGACTGGATGGTCAATACCATTTTCGTCCTCTTGAAGAAGCACCGCACCTGTTCCACGAGCACTGGCGTCGACCTCTAGCTTAAAGGGGCACGTAAAAAAGGGAGCAGAGAGTACCGGTGTGCTGCAGAGGAGCGCTTTAGCAGACTCGAACGATTCCTGGCATTCAGGGGACCAAACAAAATCAGAAAAGTGACAGCAAAAACCTCGATAATAACCCACCATCCCAAGAAAACGGCTAGAAAATAAGCTAGTTGACTGTAGGTTTGTTATTTCTGGCTTAAAAGGAGAACCTACAGTATGTTAGCGGTGGGGTTATTTCAGCTGTTATAGTTTTTAGTAGACTCATAGTTAGATTATTAATGTCTCTGGATTTTTTTGAATTACAGTTTGTAATGATTGCTTTCACCTCTGCTTCCGTTACTTCTTCAAGTGTTAAATACTTATCATTCTCTATATTCTCATTGTCAAAATGGTTCCATTTAAGTGTTGGATCTTGATAGATCCCTCTCCCAGTCTCCATTCCAATATTTATGAAGAAATTATTAAGTTCTTCTGCGATTTTTTTCTTATTGTATTCCTTTAAGTTATTTATTATAAAGTGGTCTGTGGCTTCCTCCTTGCTTTTACGCATAGTTATGGAGTTTATAATTTCCCAAAGTTTTTGATTTTTGTTTTTATTCTCATGTAATTGTTTTTCATAATATTCTCTTTTTTTCTCTTAGGAGAGTGTTGACTTTGTTTCTGTATTTTTTGTATCGTAGTTCTGTTTTCAATGTTTTGTCTTTAAGATATTTTTTATATAATGTATTATTTTTTTTGCATGCGTTTGCTAATTTTTTATCAATCCATGGTATTGTGTTTGTCTTACGTTTGATTGTTATTTGTTTCAAAGGGCAGCATGTATCAGATATTGTAGTTATTATGTCTGTGAATGTGTCATATGCACTGTTCACATCTTGTTTTGTAACAACCTCCTTCCACGTTTCTGTTCTTATCCGTTGTTTAAAATTTTCTAGCTGTTTTTCTCCTTCCAGTCTTTTGTATGTTATTGGTTCGTGTGTTTCTGGGTGGATGTTGTCGTTAGTATTAAATATTGTAAATATTGGTAAATGGTCGGCGATATCATTTATTAATATTCCATTGGTTATATCTCAATTTTGTATGTTTGTGAAGATGTTATCTATCAGTGTTGAGCTGTTTATTGATTCTAGTTGGTTTCGTTATAAGAGGTTTTAGTCGATTTGTGTACATGTAGTTAATAAAGTCTTCGATGTGTGTGTTTTTTAAGGGATTTAGAATGTTTATATTGAAGTCTCCACAGATCAATATGTTCTTGTATTTAGCCTTTTCTATTATTTTGGTTAGGTTCTCATTAAATATGTTCATTTTGCAATCAGGAGCTCGATACAAACAACAGATTAATATGTTCTCTCCCTTTGGTCTCGTTATTTTTACTGTTACACATTCCATTACTCCTTCCACAGTTGTACTCATCAATTCTAGGATCTCCATTTCATTATCTTTTATGTATAATGCCACCCCACCACCTGGCTTATATAATATGTTCTTACAGACAAATTTATATCCTTTTATCGTAAAGTTCATACCTTTCTGTTCATTTAACCAAGTTTCTGACAGTGCTATTATTTCAAACTTGTACAAGATTGTAATGTAATCCTTAATATGTTCAAAATTTGCATACATACTACAACAATTGAAATGAATAAGTGATGGACCTTTTTTACTCTTGGTTTCCACATTGAATTCAGTGTCTGTAAAATAAGCACAGTCTGAGTCTTGTTTCCAGTGTTTATATAGATCTGGGTCCATGTCCGTAATTACCATCGGTAATGTTGTTGTTTAGGTGGATCCTTCATATTTTCCCAAGTCTTCCATCGTTTTGAAGAAGATTCGTTTTCCGTTCTCTTCTCCCAGTGGTGTGACATAAATCCTGCAGTTTCTTGTCCACGTCTTTAGAATTTTTCCTCCTTTTGTATTTGGCGTGCCTTCCATGCGATGCTTGCGTTTCGTTTTGTCAAGTTTTCATTCATGAAAACCTTTGTTTCCTTCAGTTTCTTGCCTTGCTTCAGTAGTTCTCCTTTAAATTTCACATTCGTGAAGGTGATTTTTACAGCTCTGGTGTCATTACGCTTTGGCAGGAGATGGCAGGAGTTTATGTTGTTTGGGTTCAAGACAATGTCCTCCGACTCCAAGTGATCAATGACCTGTTGTTCAATCAATTTTGTGTCTTCGTCACTCGGTTCCGTTGCCTGTCTCAACGCACTCGCGTAACTCCTGGGTATTATCTTTAGCCCTGTAATGATGACAACTTTCTCTCTTTCCTTTTGTTCCAGCTCTTCAACCCTCGCTTTCAGCAGTTTTATCTCTTCAGCATTCATTACATTCTGTTGTTTCAGTACCTTTGCTTCACTTTGAAAGCTTTCCAGTGATCTTTCCAGCGTCTTTTCCAACGACATAATCTCGGCTATGATCCGTGCAGATAGATCGTCTTTGAGGTTTCGTATCATCTCCTTGACCTCTTCCACACCCGGATCAGGTTCTGGAGGGTCTGCATGCGGTTTTTTACCCATTTTTCTTTTCATCTTGGGCCCAAGTTTTCTTTTCTCAGGCTGTCCAGCTGCAGCTGTAAGCTGTTAATCTCCCAAGGTCGTGTTATCGGAGCGAGTGAAAACATGTCCGCTCTCTCCGAAGACCAGAAGATGAATTTAAATCTGCTTCTTCTGTTGTTCCTGGTAAACTTGGTGAAGATTTTCCACTCAGGGAGCTCCACACCTCAGAACTGTCAAGGGGTCTTGCCTAAAAAATTAAAAAGAAAAATTCTCCCTTAAAAAATGTTCAAACCACCATTGAATGAGTGCACCCTCAATATTGTCTCAAGACTAAAACCAATATTATAAAGTTATCACGCATGATGACACACTATCCATTAGCAATGCATTGGCAAAGTTCAAGTATCAAACATGTTCCAAAATATCAATAATGACCTCAGCTGCAGGAGTAGGGTCTGGTAATACAAGATTGACAATAAAAACTGTATTTTGTCTTGCATTTTTAGCATGCGCTGCAACTTGACATGTATTTTCCAAAAGGTTAACAAAAGGTGTGAATTTGTATTGCTATATTATAAAGTTCATCACACACCAAATCCTGGGTTGATTTATTAATCTGAATACTGGCCTCTGCCTGTGTGAGTTAATTCACTCAAAAGCACATGCAAAAAATAGTTATTTACTCAAATACATAGCTTTAACATTAATTTAATTCCATTATTAAGTTTTGGAAGCTTTTTTTTATGGCCTTTCACTTTGGGCACAAAATGAACAAACCAAAATAAAAAAAGGAGGAAAAATTGTGAGGACGTGGACAAGAAACTGCAGGATTTATATCACACCACTGGGAGAAGAGAAAGGAAAACCAATCCTCATCAAAACGATGGAAGACTTGGGAAAATACGAAGGAAGACTTGGGAAAATACGAAGGATCCACCTAAACAACAACATTACTGATGCTAATCATGGATATGGACCCAGATCTATATAAACACTGGAAACAAAACTCAGACTGTGATTATTTTACGGAGACTGAATTAAATGTGAAAACCAAGAGTAAAAAAGGTCTGTCATTTATTCATTTCAATTGCTAGGTGGTGGGGTGATTAAGGATTACATTAAATTTAAATTCAAAGTGTTTATTGTCATATGTGCAGTTCGAAACACGTTTTCCTGTACAATGAAATTACTATCTTGCTTATGAACTAAGATATAGTACAATGAAATTACTACCTTGCTTATGAACTAAGATATAATAATGTGTTCATACAAGTTAAATCTAACAGTGGAAAATACAACACTGCCAATAGAACTAACAACAGCTGGATTAACCTTGACATAGAGACAAAACAAGCTGCAAACTTGTGTGTCCAAAAGAGACATTCCCGAGTGGTGACATTATGGATGAAAAGGGAAAAACCTTCCAAACACCTTCGAAAGAGGAACTATTCTTGAACTGGAGGAATGCTAACAACGTCTGGCAGGGAACAAGGCCAACACGAACAACGATAGAGAGGAGGAGGAATAAAAACAAGACAACACTGACTACAGATGAGAATACACAAAAAAGGACTGTTCAACAACTCAAGAATGTTTGACCAGAGAGACATGTAAACCCATGTAAATTTGCGATGGTAAAACAGGGGACGGGACCCAGATAAGCAAACTGCTTCTCTCGTCTCCTTTTTCGGCATGTACAAAAAAAAAAAAAAAATGTAAAAAAAAAAAAGTGAATGTTACCATGTCGGAAATAAACTGAATAAATAAATAAATAAAATTAAAAAAAATCAAATTTCTTAGCTAATAACAATTCCGTTTTTGACAAGTAGATCACATCCTTGCTGAGGCTAAACTACTTTGACTAATTGTTGAACCCTGTTTATCACCATATTCTTGCTTCGTTGCTGGAAATTTGCCAAAATGACTCCATTCAATCAACAAGAGTTGACGGAGCATCCATTATCTTTACGTTGTCCCCTTTATTATATAAACAATGCAGCGTATGAAAACATCATAATGTAATAGGTTATTCTTAATAGGGATCCACCGAAATGAAAATTATTGGCCGAAACAGTCATGATGTAGAAAAGAGGATCTGTGTGAAACAAGCTCTGACAAACTCTGAAACAAGATTCTGCCACTGATGCTCAGGATCAAGCTGTTGTGTAGGGGTACATGTTAACGGAGGGTTACGTACTTGTTCTTCTGTTTGCTATTAAGACGTAGATTCTTGAAGTACGTTACGGACATGCAGTACGGCTACTTACGGGCAGACACTTTGTATTAAAATTCAGCTGCCCCGTGAGTCAGCAGACAAAAAAATGGAAAATGCACTTATGGGCCATTTTTGGCCAAAAGTATCCAGTAGTTGGAATGTTGGTGCATCACTACTCAAGTTAGCTAATTAACATTTATCTTGCAAATTTCAACACATATTTCAACATTCAATTTCTATTTTTAACAAATAAACTTCCGGTTGTAACCAAAACACTTATCTCTGTTATATCAGAACTAGGAATAATATATTTCCTTTTCAATCGGTGCATTATTTTGCCCCAAGTTGAGACCATGAGACATATACTTGGTCTAGTCAGAGTGAACAAAACACCTTACGCTGTCTTTGGTCCTAAAATTCAGAAGATTTGACTAACAAAGATACTAATCACAGCACAATGTGGCGGTGGTCCACCAGAAGATTTGAGAACCAACAATACTAGACAATCACAGCACAATTGGGGTGGGACAACGCACAAAACCAAATCAAAATAACAAATAAGTGTTTATTTTATTTTACTGACTAAACCAAAACTTAAAAATGAAGAACCAGGCAAGCAGCGTTGTCTGTTTTAAAATTAAATCTGTTTGTGTGTTATTTGGATATTTACGGGGAAACTACGGACTATGTGCTGCGGCCCGAGAAATGCTCTGCCCTCTCTTTCTCTCTCCCCTCGTTTGCACACGCACACACACACACACACACACACACACACACACACACACACACACACACACACACACACAGTTCCCTGATCACCGCTTCACTCGCTGGATCAATGAAGCATTGTATTGAATGGTACGGTGTAAGCTCGCTACAATGCATTAGAATGGTCATCAAAGTGATGAACGCTAATAATACAATATTCCGTGTTTGAATTGGAAGTGTTCATGGGCGTGTCAGACAGGGAAGGACTTTCTTAAAGAGACAGAGGTGAAATTGAAGCGTCATGAACACACTGTAAACCCGAACAGTATTGCTAACTCTAAGGTATAATGTGAATATCAATCAAAATTGGCTTGTATAGTGGCATTTTAATTAGATCATCTTCACACAAATGTTCTTCCCCCTACTTATTTTTAAAACATATTTAATTTTAATTAGAAATAAAAATACAATACCAGATAATTAAATTCTCAAATTAAGAAGAAGAAATTAAATGATTTTCATTTAATACTCAACCTGCCTTATGTTTTAAAAGGCTCAGGGTTGATGATTAGGGAATACAGTTCCAGAAGGAGATAGTGCTTGGACTGTATTGATGGATTTGAAAGATGTTGTTGAAATAATCCTGTCCCCAACATTTGAAGATTAATCTATTGAGTATTTGCGGACCAAGATCACAGACAAATGCTGCTGGAGGCTTTCCCTGAGTTTAAGCTGCTTCCCAAGCATCACTATCTTGAGCACTACCCTGATTTATTTTGTTGTTTTGGTCCCCTTGTCCATTTGTGGACTACAGGATTTGAAGGCAAACAGGATTTTCAAGCATGTAGTGCATGACTCAGAACTTTAAGAATGTGTTAAAAATGCTAGCAACACGGCACCCAATACATGATAGCATACTACCTCAGTGCACCCTCATTCTTTAAACCACACCAGCAGCAAAAAACGAACAGCAACATGATATACAGCACCTTAAAGGTCACTGTGGATGGAACAGAATATGCTGTTTGGATGCTTGTGTCTGTGGGACAAGAGGGAGGGCCAGGGGCGGAGCTATGGGGGGGCTGGGAGGACAGCACGCCCCCGGCCTCTGGTTGTTTTGCACTGCGCCTGGATAGGAGGTAGGACTTAAGGGAGCTGGGCCTCAGGGGAGCTGGAGAAGGCGGGCCCTCCCATGACTTGTGCCTAAAGGCGCCTAGAGTATGGGCAGTCTCCCATCATGCAGATTTATACAGGGGTTATATAGACCCATTTCGTGTGACGTATGCATACTAAATTAGGTGCATGCATGTGCAAGCTCGGTGCAAAACAACCGGAGGACTGCTGAGGCGATGGTGCACGGGAGTGGACGGAGCGTCATCTCAGTCTGGATCCAGTAAAAAGTGACCATAAAAAGCTGTAAATGGACTAATATGCAGACATGGGACAGTGAGGAGACTTCATGGAGAGATGGAAACTCATCCGTTGAAACTGATCAGAATACGTGGAAATACACGGAAACCTTGGTTAACAGGAGTACAGCAGCCGTCCTACCTGCCCGTTCATAACAGTTATAAACATCTAGAGACTTAAAAGAAAAAGTCACATCATAGTGCTCATAACAAAATATAAAATTAAGAAAAAACAACAACAATTCCACATAAACAAGCATCAGCTACAGTGGAGAAAGAACTCCCTTTTAGAATAGAAGCTTTTATTGCCAATGTACACATGTACAACATTAAAGTGGAACACACACTTAAATAAAATACTGGAAAAGGAAAGACATGTAAATATATAATACTAAAAAAACTACTCAGCAAACTACATACATTATCATACACACAATATAAAAATATAAACTGACTAGTTAGGAAATAAAATAATACGGCTGTGTATTGCACTTTGATGAGGATTATTGCACATGTAG
The DNA here is from genome assembly GCF_900634775.1 of Gouania willdenowi. NCBI lineage: Eukaryota > Metazoa > Chordata > Actinopteri > Blenniiformes > Gobiesocidae > Gouania > Gouania willdenowi. Next base: position 1,135,091 of record NC_041066.1, read on the forward strand.
TTTGAGTCATGGAAGGAAAAAGGTTATTTTTTGTTCAGGGTTCTCATGGTCCAGGGATACAAACTGCCATTCTGGAGGTGGAGCTTTGATTGATCTGTATCTCCTTCTGAGGGGAGCAGGGTGGGAAGGGTCAGAGAGGATGGCTCTGATGGTGGCCCAGGAGAGCTCCTCCTGGATGTGAACACCCAGGAACCTGAAGGACCATACTTTCTCCACCTGGTCACCATTGATGATGAGAGGGTCATAGTCCACCAGGTTCCTCCTGAAGGTGATGGTGATGTGTGTTTCTTTTGGATATGTGTAGGGACAATTTTTTGGTACAATATGAGGCTACAGTGAAGATATTTGACCATTTTAGACTGTACTTTAGGTAAAAGAATGGGGGGAACTGGTTGGGAAGAAGGAGGAGGAGTGACTGGGATAGGTTCAGTAAGGGTAGGTAGGCATTGGGCACGTCTGCACAACTTGAGGTGCACTTCCATATGAGCCACGTCTCTGTGCAACAGCAAATCAACATATCCAATACAAATAGAAGCAAAAATAAAATGATTACTACAGACAAAGAATAGAACAAGGACAAAAATAACTTGTATAGCTAAAAGGAGCAAATTTTTTTAAATAAGCATTGATATTAGATGTGCATTTACACAATACGCTGTCTGCGTGCATGCAAATCTTACCTTTAAATGTTATTGTATTTTTTACATGTGCATCAGAGTGCTTTTCCAACTTCTAAAGCTTAAATAACTTCAGTTTAGGACTAATGGAACAGTGATAATGCTTGCAGTACAATGTGCTGCAGCTCACCTGAGGTTTCAAGTTGCTGACAAAAATAGAAACATGCATCTGAAAAATAAAAACTTTTAAAACATTAAGCATCAGTGAGTTAAATAGGTTCATTTGGAAAAAGTTGCTTTAATTCTATAATAACACATAAAGAGAGAAAACAAGATTTGGTCAGAGAATATTTTTTATGTAACAATCAACACAAAACCTTCAAATCTACATTTAAATGCATGAATTCTTAATTTGCATTACAACTAACCTCTGCTAAATAAGACGAACCATGCCATCCTTTTTTAATGGACACACAAATACAACAATAAATCATATTACATTTCACTGTAAACTGTGAAACCATTATTATAAATACGCACTCGATTACGACTGTTATTACAATTTAATGGTATCAAAATTAACCCTTGCAACTAAATTCAATGTCATGACAAATAACAGAAAGCTTTTTTTCTATTTGAAAAAAACTAATCTACGTTAGCTTGGCCTTTTAAAAATAAAGAATGCTTTGTGCTAGTGTAATTATTGTATTTTACATCTACAGATCATCTGAAGAACCTAATAGTAAGTAGATAGATAGTTTTATTGATTCACTGTCATGGCTGCTCACAAAAAACACCCGAAAACTAGTGCAATGAAGATAAATAAGCAATAAAAAAACAGAAGCTATATTGTTACGGCCCTGTCCTGTACTGTGGGGAGTCTGCTTGTTCTGGCAGCCGCTCCTTCTTGTTTCTCCTCGTTGCAGGTGCTGATTGGCTGTGTTTTGGCCCCGCTTGTTGGTCTTCACTATTTCTGTCCGCACCACTGGCTTTTTGACAGTTTGAAGGATCCCGTCCATGGGTGTGGCTGCTGGCTCTCTCCTCAGCGGCATCATCATTTATTGTGCACCTTTAAGTATATTTTGATCATTTGTTAGCCTTGGTTGTCGTTCTTTATGTTTAAGCCTGGTTTTGTTGGCATTAAATCTTGCTTTGTACACCTTTAAGACGTTGTCGCCTCCCACCTTTGTGTCACAGCGTGAACGGCTGTAACAAAATGGGGGCTTGTCTAAAAACACACACACTTGTTAAATATATTTTGGTTGTGTTTTGGGGTTTTTCTACCGTGTTTTGATCTATGGTGGTGTGGAGGCGCGTGTGTGGCTCAGTCCTGTGTGACGTCTTGTTCGGGTCTAACCTCCTTTCTGATTGGTTTGTACCTGGGGATTCCCTGTGACGTCATTTTCCTTATATGGACAGTTGTAGCGCTCTTTGGGAGACCTGGTTTGATTTGCATCCTATCCTTTGACTGGGTTTTGTCGGCGTCGTTCATGGTGTTTGTCAGCTTTGCTGTTTGGAGACTCAGATGTAGGTACATGTCTGTTATTAAAAGTGAGGATTTTCCTTGTAGGTTTAGGCAGCTTTCTTATAAGGAGATTGCTGTTCGGGTGGTTTAGGGACGAAAGCAAGTGCGGGTTGTAGCATCCTCATTCCCTTTCCCTTTCATCGGCTCGGGTTTGTTTCAGGGCCGTTCTCGGTCACTGTGAGTGAACACGTAAGATCCCACCGCCACGCTTCCAGAAGACTAGGGAGGAGTTAGTTAGCGAGGTGTGTATAGTCTAGCGGAGATCCTCGTCTTTGTGATAGTGTGACATTGCTAAGGCATTGCTTGTCTTCTGGTCTCCACTTGTTTTTGTAACCATGGATGAGTTAGTAAAGGAGTTTGTTGAGGCGCCTTGTGCTAGTAGCTTGGATGTTTTTTTCAAAAAAGGAACTGGCTTTGATCGGAGAGCATTTTAAGGTGGAAGTAGGTGATTTAAGGAAAAATATTGTTAAAGGAAATTTAAAAACTGGGTTAATTGACCAAGGGGTTTTAGGACCAGAGTCACCGCCCTGTATGGACTCGTCATTGTTGTCAGCGAGTGCTGCTGGGTTGACATTTGAGCAGCAAAGAGAGCTTTTGTTGCTGAGGTCACAGTTTGAGGAGAGACAGAGTAGGTTGGAGTTAGAAAAAGTAAAGGAAAGGGGCAGGTTTGAGTTGGAGAAGGAAAAAATGAGGTTTGAGCTTGAAAAACAAAAACTTGAGCTAATTAAAGAAGGAAAGTTGGAGGGCGATTTTGGTGCACGTGTGCCGGGGTCTTGTGGGGCTAAATCGGATGAAATAAGTGATTTAAGGCTTGTTCCCAAGTTTAATGAAGAGGACCCTGAGACATTTTTTTTGTTATTTGAGCGTCTTGCAGAGACCCGTGGGTGGTCGAACATAACTCGTATGCTCCTGCTGCAGTGTGTATTAGTTGATAAAGAGCAACAAGCGTTTTCGGCTCTGAGCGCTGTAGATTGTGTTGAATACTCGGTGGTTAAAGCGGCTGTTCTAAAAACCTATGAAATGGTTCCCGAGGCATATCGACAACGTTTTTGTGGTTGGAAACGGGGAGATGGGTCACATCTAGAATTCATGCGGGATTTGGTGACACACTTTGACAGTTGGTGTTCCTCGGCTGGAGTGGAAACTAAAGAGGACCTGCGGGAGCTTATGATATTGAACAGTTTAAGAACTCTGTGTCAGAGCGGATTACTGATTATGTTAATGAGCGTGGTGCTAAAACTGTGGCTGAGGCTGCTACACTTGCAGATGACTATTATTTGACGCATTTGGGGAATGTTTGGTCTTCTAGTCACTCTAGTGGAATTCCTGGACCTCGTGAAATGGCTAAACATTCGTCTGAGAATGTTTTTGGAAGTGGACGTTTTTCTCGTGATTTGGACATGGTTTGTAACTACTGTCACAAACATGGACATTGGAAGAAGGACTGCTATGCACTAAAATCGCGTTCCAGGCTGGCTACTGGCAATGCCAATCCATCAATGTGTGCTGCACCAGTGGTTTCTGAAGTTCCTGAGGTTACATCAGAATTAAAATCTTATCTACCGTTCATTACGCAGGGGTATGTCTCTCTTTCCGGTAGTACTGAGCATGTGCCCGTTAAGATATTGCGGGACACTGGTGCAGTGGATTCATTTATTTTGGCCTCAGTGTTGCCATTTTCTGATGAATCTTATTTGGGTACATGTATACCGGTCGTAGGGATGGGGATGTGTGTGTTGGAAGTTCCACAGCACAAGGTAATACTGTGTTGTGATTTTTTTCAGGGTGAAGTGGCCATTGGTGTACGTCCAGCTTTACCAGTGGATGGTGTCACTATGATCTTGGGCAATGACATTGCAGGGAGTCGGGTCTGGGCTGAGGTTCCCCCACCTGCAGAGGTGATTAATGAGCCTGGGTTGTGCGGTAGGCATGATAAGAACATACCGGTACCTGTGTGTTTGGTGTTTGTGCAGTTACTCGTTCTAAAGGTAAACATGCTACTAATAGCGAAGATGTTGGCGTTTCTAACTGTGGGTTTATAGAGCCTGCTACTCCCTGGTCTGTTTCCTATGTAGAGCTGGTGAAGGAACAGAAGGTTGATAACACTTTGAAAGCACTCAGGGATGTCATTTGCTCTTTCCCTGAGGTTATAAATCATTCTCAATGTTATTTTCTGCACAATGATGTCTTAATGAGGAAATGGACACCTCAGGTGGGGTGTTCAGTGGGTGAACCCGTGTTCCAGGTGGTTGTGCCGAAGCATTTTCGTAATCTTGTGTTACAGATTTCTCACGATCAGTGTGGACATCTGGGTGTCAGGAAGATGTATGATCGGGTTATGAGATATTTTTTTTGGCCACGGTTGAAGAGGGACGTGTCGTTGTATTGCAAGTCCTGTCACACGTGTCAGTTGTCTGGTCGGTTGAAGAATAGTGAGTCGTTGAAATGTCTGAATACTTCTCTGCAATATTTAGACCCCTTAAAACGTGCCCAGTTAGTCAATGTAATTGAAGAATTTCTGTGTCTTTTTGGCGATACGCCTTCGCGAACCACACTGGTAAAGCACGAAATAAACGTTGGTGATTCATTGCCAATCAAGCAGAGGTTCTACAGAGTACACCCCGACAAACGAAAGCTGCTAGACTCTGAGGTGAAGTATATGGTTGAAAATAAAATTGCTGAACCCGCCGATTCTAGTTGGGCTTCGCCTTCTTTTTTAGTGCCAAAGCCTGATAACAGTCCACGTTTCTGCACAGATTTTTGCAAAGTGAATGCAGTGTCGAAGGCAGATCAGTCAGGGGTTAACCGCCCAGTTTGTTTCTTTTCTAAGAAGTTCAACCGTCACCTGTTTAATTACTCAGTGATTGAAAAGGAGGCACTGGCATTGATTTGGGACCTGCAACATTTCCAGGTCTATGTTGGTAATGGTCCTGTGGTGGTCTTTTCTGACCATAACCCATTAACGTTTCTCAGCAGTCTGCAGTCACCAAGCCAGCAGCTAGTGCGCTGGGCTCTTTTTCTCCAGTCTTACAGCCTGGAGATACGACACATCAAGGGATTGGACAACGTTGTTGCAGACGCACTGTCGAGATCCCCGCTGGACCATGCCTCATTGACATCCGTTCCAGCTGATGGGACGAAAGTGACATCTGCTGCCCAAGCTACTCCAACTGCTGAGCTGAGGGTTCCTGCTGGTGCTGCGAGTCGCATCTTGGGCTTTGCTGAAATGTGCTGACAATGATGTTTGTGCTGAACACATTGTCTTGCCTACCAGAGGTAAATTAGATCGGCTGCCCGTAATTTTGAAATTCTACCAAGAGCCCTAGCTTGGTTTATTAGAAGGCTCTGTGTGAGCCTCTTTTTGTAAAGGGGGAGGTGTTACGGCCCTGTCCTGTACTGTGGGGAGTCTGCTTGTTCTGGCAGCCGCTCCTTCTTGTTTCTCCTCGTTGCAGGTGCTGATTGGCTGTGTTTTGGCCCCGCCTGTTGGTCTTCACTATTTCTGTCCGCACCACTGGCTTTTTGACAGTTTGAAGGATCCCGTCCATGGGTGTGGCTGCTGGCTCTCTCCTCAGCGGCATCATCATTTATTGTGCACCTTTAAGTATATTTTGATCATTTGTTAGCCTTGGTTGTCGTTCTTTATGTTTAACAGATGTAAAGAAAACTTAAGATGCTGTTTTTAAGAAGCTTTTACTGTTTATGGTTGTATATTTCTTGGCCAGTATTTATAAATATGATGTTATTTATTATTATGTATTATTTATTCTGTATTTGATTTACTTAAAGGGATCATCCACTGTTTTTACAAATGTGCCCTAATTATTTTTTAAACATACTCATATTTATGACACATTTGTAAAAACAGTGGAGGATCCCTTTAAAATCTTTTACTGAAGCCTAAAAGGCCAATTTTTTTTTTATTTTTTAAAGCTGGCTTATATCTTTCCGAGCACTGAGTTACTGTACTTGTGCTTCTGTTTTTAAATGAAAATTGGTTTTACACCCTTCAAAATGTTTGTATGTTTATAGTTAAGATGCAGTAGTTTAGAGAAGAAAATAGAGATAAAGACTGAAATTTTGCACATTGAGTATTTTAGACTTAATAAAATAGTAGCTAATGAGTGAAAAATTCATACCTCCAGTTTTAATCGGCACTATTTTCTCTTCCGTTTCCATCAATCCGCGCTGACGTTGACGGCATGTTCCGATAATAGGGTTTACACACTCTAATAGCAACGACAGAAGACCGAAGCAAGAGAAAGTAAAACGTACGTACATTAACAATGGTACGAACTTGTAAATTCCCAGGTTGTGACCACAAAAATGTGCCGGGATCACCGTTCAGCTTCCATCGTTTTCCAGTTTCTGATATAACTATGAGACAGCTTTGGCTGGTTGCCATCGGCTATTCTGCGGGAGCGAAAATATCCAGTACAAAGGATTTTCGTGTGTGCAGTGCTCACTTCAGCGAGGACGATTACATCCCCAACAGAGGAAACAGCAAAAAACGCATTTTGAATACTGCTGCTGTACCAGTACCACGGGTAAGCTATATTTACTAACTTGATGTTGCATACGACACCTTGATTTTGAAGCTAACATCAGTGTTTAGGCTACACTGAGCTAACCTGGGCAATGATAGCATCGACAACAATCGACTATTTGGTGAGAAAATCTGCAAATGTCTTTACTAATGAATTGAAGTCTCTATATAACACAACAATATATGATGCCTCGCTATTGTTGTTATTGTCTGTAACGTGTGTTGGTATCATCGTGTTTATAAGTGTGCTTGAAGTCACATACAGTTAGGGCAGTACTGTACGGTAAACAATCTGATGTTTAGATTCCAGTGGAAATCACGTGAAAAGAGGTCTAATATAAAAACAGTACTGTATATAGGGATATAGGTACAATTTAATGAGAGAACCGATTCAACACACACACAATTCTAATTTCTAATTTTCTAATTTATTTATTCAAAAAGGGACAGTACATACTAATGAATATTGGAAAATGTAAGTATTTGGGAATTACCCAGAAGCTAATTTACATCCCTTGTCCCTCAGCAGATAACAATTTAAAAGTAAGACAGAAACAGAATCATCAATAACATCATCAGCACCAATAGTTCAAACCTAGAAATAATACAGATAGTTCCCTAAATATTACACTTTTCTCTATAGTTGTACATTGCCCTAAATATTGCACTTTTCTTATATTGCCCGTTTCCCTATGTCCACCTGAGAGGTGATTGCATATTCCTCAGGTATTAAAGTAAAATAACACGAAAACAAACAAATGCATAACATTAAAACAAATGAATAAAATATAATGAATAAGTTAAAAAGTAACACGAGTATCAGTTTTGTGAGGTTTTGTCTTGATATCAATAACATTTGATTTGATCTTGTGTTTACCAAGGTATGCATATCTGCACCCACTATGGCTGAAACTGCACTGACAGAGGCTAGCAGTGGTGACCCCGAATATCAAGTGTTTTCTGGACTCCCACAGTCAACACCTCGGAAGTGTTCTGAGAAAAGAAAAAACTTGACCTTGATTCTCACAAGCCCTGCTGAAGCGATTCGAGGAACAAGGCCATCAACCTCTGGCACTTACACAGCCCTACCCCCCACTTGGAAAGAGTCACAGGTAAGCAAACATTTCCATCTTTTTGACACATTTTGTCAGAATCCTGACAAAGTGCACATCCACAAAGAACACATTATTTAGAATAAACAGTGCATGCACCTATCAGCCATTTTTATGACCAACATTCAGTAAATAAACACAAACACTTCAATTTGACTTCTCTATGTTTTTCTTCATTCAAAGTCAATGTGCCCAAGCTCTGCGGTTGCATCTGAGACACTGGATACAAGTTTGAGTTCCATAGAAGCAGCTTATGACAGCACATTTCTTCCACTGAGTGGCTCTACATCATCTTCCTCAGATGTGAGTGTGACAGCAGACCAGCAAGGCGACTGGTCAGAGAGAAAGTGGATTGTGAACGAGTCAGCCCTTATGGAACTTTTTACAACTTGTCACACTTGCGGTGTAGCCATTGAGGAGAAGACCACAGTGAGTAATGGATCCATGATCAAGGTGGAATGGACATGCCTGAATCAACATAAGGGAATGTGGCGATCTTGTCCTGAGGTCCGTGGAATGCCAGAGAATAACCTGGTATCTTCAGCAGCCATTATCTTTACTGGAACGACAGAGACTGAAATTAAAGAGTGGGCTGATCTCATCAATTTACAACTTCCAAAGAAGACATCATACTATGCACTCCAATCTACCTATCTGATACCTGTGGTTCATCAGGCCTACACTGACATGCAAGAGTTAATTTTGTCAGAGCTTCAGGAAACTGCATGTTCAGGGGGACACACAGACATTGGAGGCGATGCAAGGTACATTTTATGTTTTGGATATGGACTGAGATTGTGCACTTATGTTATTCCAATTACATCATTTTCAAGCATCTTACAAGGAACTTCCCTTTTTAATTATCCAGATCTGATTCTCCAGGCTACAGTGCTAAGTACACAACCTACAGCTTTATGGATGACTTAACAAAAAAGATCATCATGTCTGATCTAATCCAGGTAAAATAAATTCCATTTTAAAATGGAGTAAGTAATTTTGTCTATTTTATATTGTCATCATTTTAAGATTTTGTGTTCCTTTCTGCTCATGTTTTTCTCTTCTTCCTCTATTTTCAACAAAGGTATCAGAGGCTTCAAGTTCACCCACGATGGAGGCTGTTGGATTCCGGAGGGGACTGGATTGTCTGCTGGACTCTGGAGTTTGTGTTGATGTTGTTACCACTGACCGACATCCTTCAATACAGAAGATCATGAGAGAGCCCTACCCTAACCTCAGGCATCAGTTTGATCCATGGCATGTTGCAAAAGGTATTATTAGTTGTTGCAGCATATGTGTTTTATTCGCTAGCTACACTATTGGGGAAGTTTTGCATATATAAATTGAATGAAGTAGTTGAGTAACTTGTGCATATAGAATTACAAATAAAGGAAGCTGTTGTAGACTTCTCCATCAATTTCTCCAAAACTAATCATCAGGGTCTTTTCCCCCCACTTTTTTTTAAACAAAAATGTAGGTGTGAAGAAGAAGGCAAGTGCAGCAGCAAAGAAAAAAGAAAACCAGGACTTACAGCCATGGGTCAAGTCTCTGGGAAATCATTTCTGGTGGTCGTGCAGCTCTTGTGGTGGAGATGAGAAGGTGGAGTTTAGTTTATTCTACAACCTGATGTGATATAGGCATTCAGAAGTAAATTATTCAACTCTAAAAAGACTATTTTTACTTTAGAATGCAATTGTTCGATGTTTTTCACTTCTCAACATCTGTTCTCGATTTTTAAATCACAACTGCCGTTTGCCAACAATTGTGATAGTAAACTAATAGCCGGTGTTCATCATTAGATGAACGGATTTTCATTGCCTTGCGTAATTTGCTAAACAGCGTCTTTTTTTAACAAACAAAAACAATAGGAATTGAGACGCCGGTGGACCTCTATCTTGCATCATGTGTGTGGCATCCACCGCTGGGAAGATGATGGCCAGGAGTACCAGTGCTATCATGAAGACCTTGATGAGGAGCAGCAAAGGAGAAAGAAATGGCTGGCAAATGATTGTAGCGCCTACAACGCTCTCAAGGCTGTTGTACTTGACAAATACCTCTTGAAAGACCTCAATCAGCTGACACTGTTCAAACACACGGGTACGTTTGACTACTTCGATGAGCATTTAGTTGATCATGTGTGTCCCTACATTATTTACCTATGTGCATTGTGGTTATTTGACTTTTGACAGGGAATCAGGGCCCTGCTTGAAGGAAAATAAGTATTATGATGTTGCATCTGTCCTTTGCTAAAATAAATGTGCATTAGCAAGTGTTCCCATAAGGCAAATATATATATTTTCCCTTATAGCATTAGAAATAATTTTGCAGACATAAAATGTCATGTCTTGGATATGTGAAGTAGAAAATATCTAATGAAATCTTTTTCTTTGTTAGGGGGTCTTGAAGTTTTCCATAGCTCTATGCTAAAGTATGCAGAGAAGAGACGGCACTACTCATATGTCACCATGCAGGCCAGGATCCAACTGAGTGTCTTGGATCACAACCACAATGTTGGCCGTCAGCATGACAGCACTGAGTTTGGTGAGTATAGCAGATACAGCACATCATGGCCATTACCACTGTTCTGAACTGGTAACTTTTCATAGTTTGAGCAAAATTGATTTACCCTTGTAGATCACACACACACGCCAAGGACTAAATTTAATATTGTTTATATTGTATAGATTGTTTATATTATATTATAATTCTTCACTCTTTTTTTTAACTATCCACTGTGTTGCTGCAACACTGAGAATTTCCCCGTTGTGGGACAATAAAGGTTTATCTGTTCTTATCTTTACCCTTACTATTGAACAACATTCTGCTCTTGAATGAAGTGACTTTATGTACAAACTGACTATATTGATTGAAGTCATAATACATGTATATATAATATTTTCTCAAGGATATAAGTCTTTTGTTTTGTATTTTATTGAATTATTTTTGCTTTTTCTTTTTTGCTTCTAGCTCTATGTAAATGAGCTGCTTGCTAAATTTTTTGTATTTTTGTAATTTTTGTATAGTGGATAATCATGTCTTACAAATGTTACACTGTTTTGGCTGTGTTGTTGGCCAATTGCTTTATTTGGGAATACTGTTTTAGTGATCCATTTCTTCTTCTAATTTAAAGGAAAAGATAAATACAACGTCTTCCATTCAAGGCAATCCAATCAGTGGGTTGTAAGGAAACTGTATGAGCCAGCAAAACAAGACTTCCGCAAAGACTTGGTGCAGCAGGTAATTTTGCGGCGGCTTGACAAAAATGTCACACTTGGAGACAAGGTGTTCCAGATACATCCTCCATTCAACCTGCCGGCCAACATTGCGCCCACTCCAAAGCCAAACAAAGATAACATAGTGGCACAACATACATCACGCTTCTGAAAATGACTTATAATCATCAGGGATGACAGGAATGAAACATACACAGGGTTTATTTCTGTTTTCATACAACATGTACATATGTGAAATGTAATATTTGAATATTACAGTGTTCAATAAAAAATGTTTCTTTGACACATCTAAAACAAAAGCTCTGCTTCCTCTGACTCCTTGAACCCTTGATATTGTCCATTTGGTGATGGATATTTTGATCTTATGAGGTCCACCACACATGAGGGAAGAACACGTCTGTGGCCTTTGCCGAGCTTCTCTCCTTTTAGGGCCCATTCTGTCACCATGCGATAGGCAACAAGCCTGTACTGTCTGGAAGAGCAAACAAACAACACAATATAAGCTGGGACATATTTTTGGAAAACTAGAAAACTACTTGTCTTTGTAGTTCTTTTTCAAATGTGGAAGACAGCATGGAGAGTTTTATACAGAATCAACAAAATGACTGCTGAAGAATTGTGTGGAGAAACACTGGAGGTAAGAATGAAATGCGTAGCCTATAGATAATTGCAATAACTAGTATTCATCAAACCCGGAGCACAAATTGTGAAATGAATTGGCAGATACATTTTGTTATAAAGACAGTATTTCAATTGTTGATGATGTAGGTTAGCTACATTTGGCGCCAACTCAGTAATAGTAATGAATGCAGTCAGATAGGCTATTCCATAGCCAACTGACAAGACAACGTGAAGTTGTCGAATTCTGAAATAAAATAAAATCAAAGTTTATTTATATAGCGCCTTACAACGATGCTTAGGTTGATCAAAGTGCTTTAGAACTGTGAAAACCCACAAAACAGAAAAAAATACAAAGCAACTTTAGAGAGCACACTTACGCTGCAGACATCTGACCATCAAGTCCAGCTGGTTTGGGTCGCTTTTTCCAGTTGATTTTTGGTACGTAGAAGAACGTCTCCAGGACACCAGCATTTAGCATTGCAGGGAAAACATCATTAGATGTAATGCAGACAGACGCTGCGTTGGCCTCCTCGTCAATTGATAGGTTTTGCACCTGTGGCATGATTAGTTCCCATTCATGGCAGCAATAGCTTTCAGCCTCTGTTGGCATGACGTTACAATTTGAACAAGTGCACCACCATTTGTCGTTCACCCTGGCTCTTGCTACAGCAGTGGGCCCAGCATCAACTTGGACAACTTCGTCTCTGTCTTCTCGCTCTCTCTCTTCTCGTTCTATCTCCATCTGCTGAAGTTCAGCATCGGTGTACTCCGGTTCATAAAGGTATCCCTTTGGCGTTTTGCTAAAATTACTTTCTTCATCATCTGTTTCATCTGATATTGTGCCAAAATTGCATTCATCATCGGAAGTTTCGGAGTCAGACATGTTGTCCGCGAGTCGCGCTATCAACAGCTGATGGGATTAGGCGCACCGATGACGTTGACGGCAGCGCGGATTGATGGAAACGGAAGAGAAAATAGTGCCGATTAAAACTGGAGGTATGAATTTTTTTGTGGGCGGTTTTGTGATGTAAATGAATCAAGGTTTCAAACGCATATATTTTTTTCTATTAAAAACGCACAGTTTTGTGGCCCCGGAAACTAACCGGGACTACTTTCTTGAACAACTTCAAGCGGCCAGAACTCGGACCAGGGAGGTGACCACTGAGTGAGACAATGTGTATGCACTATAGTGCTGGTGAGGATTGCATACAACGTCATGTCTTAAATAGGCGAACTATCCCTTTAAGCAGTTTGTCTTGGACTGTTGGGGGTTTGGGATGTCAGTGTAGCTGGGTACACTGGAGGCTAAGTCAACCAGTACAATTGTCCACATGCTATACTGTATATATGTGTTACATTGCAAGTAAAACTGGGATTTACTTTTGTTTCTGTAAATAAATTATTTTTTTGCATCTGGATTAAGTCTCCCTCGTCTGCCTCCTACCACATCTGAGCCGCTTTGGTCACAAAATGTAATTCTAAATTAAATTTAAATCCTAATTAGGTAAATGTAGTTTCCAGTCTACATGTAGAATAATGACCAATCTGAGCATTAACACAGGAAAGAGTTTTTATAGTAATTTGTGTGTTTTTCTGTCATTCTGTGTATGTTTGTGTTTGTCCTGCTCCTTATGAGGCATTCTATGCATTTATTTTGTCATTTTGCATTTGTTGAAGTCACTTTTGTGTATTTCTGTTGCCATTTGGCTTGTTTGTTAGTACTATAGGTTTGCAGTGTCATTTTCTGTGTTTTTCTTGTCTTTTTGTGTATTTTTTGTTGTCATTTTTTATTGTGAGTTATTTTGTGCATTGCTGTTGTTGTTTAGTTCATTTTCATCATAGCTTTGTGTGCTTTTCTGTCATTCTGTGTATGCGTTGTTGTCCTGCTCCTTATGAGGCATTTGGTGCATTTATTTTGTTCTTTTGTGTATTTTACCCGTAAAAATTATGTTTTTTGGAGTCATATTGTGTATTGTGTTGTCATTTCGCATTTTTGGAGTAAATTTTGTGTATTTTTGTTGTCATTTTCTATTGTGAGCCCTTTTGTGTATTACTGTTGTCGTTTGGTTCATTTTTGTAGTAGTTTTGTACAGTTTTTGGAGTATTTTCTATGTTTTTTTTTGTATTTTACTGTATTTTCCTGTAATGTTCCAATTCTTTATATATTTTTTACTTTATTCTTGCTTTTGTTTTTTTGTGTTTTTCTGCCATTTTGAATGTTTACTTTGGGGGCCTCATAAAATTAGACCGAGTTAGACTATCTGGGATCGATCGGTTTGGCCTCCGCCCGCACGTGCTGTTTTCCTCATTCTTCTAAACGCTGCAGATGAGGAAGCAGACTGAATCACATGTTTTAATTTCTCCTCTTTTCAGGTATGTTTATGGTCAGAAACACAGCTTATATGTCAGAAATAAGTTACTAACAAGTAGTTTCATGATGTTGTAGTTTTGATATTTGAGTTTGATAAGAGTTAAGTTTTATGAACAGTAGTAAGCCAGCAGACGAGACTGTGCCATGTGTAGCGTGTTCTGTTGTTAGCTTCTGTTTCATATGAGCAAAAATGTGTTTAAAATATGTTTTACTGTTCTATGTAGTTTGATTTATGCACTTTGATTAGGTCAATACAAGTTTAAGACTTACATATTTGATGCTTGAAAGAAAAGAGTGAGAAAATAATTAAATATTGTTTTTCATTGTTTGTTTAAAGGAAATGTGTGTATCCTACCTCCACCACTATTTTTTTTAATGTAAGAAAGTGCTGTAAATGTGTACTTTTGTACATTGTTATATTTTTTGTAAACATGTATTCAATTCTACTAAACGCTCTTGCTGAGGAAGCAGACCTGAATCATTTTTGTGATTATTTCTCCTTTTTTCAGGGGTGTAACTTGTACAAGTTATAAGTATATTATAGACGGGGTCCTGGGCGGACGGTCGTCGTCGACTGCCGACTACATTGGCATTGAGATGGGATTTGAGGAGCCCCGCACAACGTAGCAGATAAGCTAACCCCTGTTTTTGTTCAAACTTCACTTTAAACGGTACCACACCTACTATCACTACAACATCTAGTACAACCGCCACTACAACTACCATTATATTACGGTTATTAGCCCAGTGTTTGTGGGTAATACTAAACCCCAGAAAAATCCCAGAGACATACTGGACCCAGGGCTATATCCACCCCTTTCACTGGCCTGGTTGGTGGTGATGGACCTGTTTTAGGATAAAATCTTTTATTTATGCATACTTATTCTTCATGAGACCCCTGACAGACTTGTTTGTTCCCTGACCAAGGTATTGGCGACAGATCTGATCTTATTGATGACAGACCTGATCCATCCCTGGCTGGTGATCCTGTTATGAGTCAATGGACGCTGCAGGTGCTGAGCCCAGGGGAACAAAAAGTAAGTGTTACACTCATTACACATATTTCTGTGTGTCAGAGCTGTGAGATCAAATTAGGGATTCATAAAGATTTTGTGCTCAAAAAAAATCTGTGTGAAAAAATATTTGTATTTGTAAAACACATTTTGTGTCTGCAAAATTGCTTTGTGTGCGTGTGAGAACTTTTCTCTTACAAGTACAGAACCAAATACACAGATGATTTGTGACCCTGGTAAATAATAATAGATTTCTCTTTAAAGTGAATGTCAATCCCTGCTGCTTCACCAAAGTGTTTTTTAAAGGGAATGGTGCGGCTTTTACACAACTCGAAGGGAAATGAAAAGTGTTATGACCACATACAAGGGTAAGATTTTAAGAAATAAAAAAGTGTAAGTATAAGTAAATGTATCTGACCTGACGCTATTTTGTATTTGTTGTGACAGACTGAGCTCGCCCCACAATTTGGCTGTGCCTTCGTATTTGGTGGAAACTGTCATTGCAAGTCTAGACATGTGTGGAGTGGACACTGGAGTCTTTATATGTAAGTAAATTTAATCTGAAAAAAAAAAATCTGTTTTGTTGTTTGTGGTGGTGTTAATTTACATATTTATGCCTGTTGTCTTTCTTTTTCCCAGTGGCATGTAGGACATACTATGAGACAGTCTGGAAGAACTTCAGATTTAGTCAGCCAGACCTTTGGGCTCAAACAGAAGCCATGAAAGGTGCAGCAGGCAGAGGAGGAAGAGAGTCAGGTTTTTAAGGATAACAGAACAGGCGTTGCACAGAGCATGTGCAGAGAGCAAAATAGAGCTTAATCTATTTTTATTATTTTTGTACATTATGTGGTTTATTATGTCACATTTTGGAGGGAAAAACAAAACAAAATGGCTGATACACACACATAATGTAATATATTGTTGTGTTAACAACATAGAACCTAGGTTCCTAAAGTGGGGTATGGTACCCCTAGGGGTACGCATATTGTAATTTGGAAACTCGAATATAAATGTACCAGCAGTCAGGAGCCTCCATGCATTGCCAAACATTACACATTAAGACTATCCATGGTTACAGATTATTATTTTTTTTATTGTTACATATTATTCCTCAACAGGATAGGTACAATTAATTGACACATTTTACTGTAAGGCTACATTGTGTGGTCGCGACCCCATTTTAATATCACACATTTTTGGTGTCTCCAGAGACTTCTAGAATGAGCTTTTGATATTGTTTGTCACTAAATTAATCCTGGCAACAACAAAGTGACAAGATGCACCATCTCAGACATTTTCATGCTGCATTTTATTTTAACTAGATTTATATTTGAGAAAGTGAAAGTATAGAATACAGTTTTTTAAGGTTGTTTTGTGTGTGTGGTGTAATAATTTGAAAAATTAAAACCTTTAAAAAATAAAATTTTAATCAGTGTTTATTAATCTAAATTAGACATTTCAGAGGACCCAATTTGAATTCTAGGCGATCCCACATTGGGTCACGACCCCAAGATTGAAAAACTCTGCCATACATTATTCTGTTTTTGAAGTGTGCAGGAGTAGGGAGTACATAGCTTCAAGTTAAATGTCTGAAGGGGTACGGGACTGAAAAGTTTGAGAACCACTGCCATAGGACATCACTAAATCTAATGCTTGTGTTTCCAGCTGCTGGGAGCGAGGACAGTTGTTTTAGCCAAGGAAGAGATGGACTTCTGGACTCTGATGTGGAGGATGGCACAGCTGATGGCAAAGCTGGGTGGATAGATTGGCCTCCATCCTTCAGAAGCCTGGAGCTTTCTGCTCTGTGTTCAACATTACAGAAGAGACTGGGAAATGACCCCAAATATCAAGCAACCCACCACAACAGGCTGCATTATGGGCCACTCTCCATCTTTTTATGACCCTGAAGCAGCCAAGAGGCACATAAGTTAAAGTTTTAGTGTGCGACCCAGACAAGGGGAACACAGTGTAAAGTTTGTTTTTATTTTTTTTTAAATAAAGCTCTACTTTCAATATGTTCATCCTGTCTCTCTTATTCGCAATAAACTGCTATTGTGATGTGTAGTTGCTAATAATAATATTAGCAATAATAATAATTAGTATCATTAATATTATAATTATTATTTGTATTATTATTATAATAAAAATGGGAAGGGCATATGACCATACGTCCCAACGTGACCAATGAGTGAGGGACTTTCTGTCCAATCACAGGTGATTTTACTTCTGAACTGTCTGTGGTTTCATCCAATGATTGGTTAGTTTCAGTCAGGCAGGCCAGACATTGAAATGCTAATTAATTAGAGCCCCTCCCCCGCTAGTACGTTTCTGACAATTATCTGCACAGGCGAACTTCTCAGTGAACTGCTGATAACTGCAGATAATCACAGGCATTTGCGGGAATTATCAGGCATTCACAGAGTCGATAATCTCGGTTTTCATACAGTGTGATTGATTCGTCGTGATCTGATGTCCGCCAAAAATAGAAGCCCTCCATATATCTGGCGGAGGGCACCGGACTGCCGCAGCTGGGAAAGAGCAGACAAGCAGCGCAGCAGACCCGGTGGATATTAACACAGACTAAAGTGGAAACCTAACAGCTCCGGTGACGCGGTGGAGACGTAACGCAGCGGAGCCGCATCCGGTGAAAGTTGGGGGTAACACCCTTTCACCGGGTCAGAGGCAATCTCTCCTGCAGGATTGACATCTGCGTGGCGAGAGGGCTATGCACGGTGGTCCTGAGCGCTTTGAGAGAACGGTTCCTGGCCATGGTCCACGACAGCAACATTAACGCAACTAAAGACACATAATTTTACATTGTATTGTCTCCTGACAACACTTTACTGTTTAGCCAACTGACTCACAATGGAAGGCTCTAGTTTCTGTCTGCAGGCTTGACAACATTAATGTAACGTCTACAAAAAATTGTTTATCGACCTATTTCCTCATAAACTGGTTCTCAAACTTCTTTGGCTCAGGTGACCCTTTTCTCTTGTTTCTGACTACAACATTTTGCTCAGAAAACTGAACAACAAAATATAGAGCATAATAATGGAATGAACGAGGGTTAACACATTTTAAATAATCTAGTTATGAAAGAAGACTGACCTTTGTATTTTAGGTAAATTTTCTAATTAAGATCATTTTCATTATTATGATTATCATTTTTTTTTTTTTTTAAAACCAAAAATACACCTGCCACCTAGGGGTGTACACATACCCCCATTTAAAAAAAACATTACCTTAAAACATGTAAATATTGATTTAATAGTTTGCTAAACTAAACATGTTTTCTCTACCCTGAAATTGTTGTTTTCAGTTCTGCTGTAACTGAGTGTACAGAGTAGACAATAATAAGCCTTGTGTGAATCATTTTCTAAAGACATTACCAGTTTACCTGTGCTTTAAAAAGCTTTACTGGGCTTGGACACTCACACACACACACACACACACACACACACGAATCAGAATTGGGCCTCAGTTCTTTAAAGGTTTAAACCAACTCCTTCTGCTAATTGAGAATTTGTCTTTTATTGAGACGGGACATTTGGTCCTGATTAAATCTTTCTGTAGAATTACCAGAAAACAGATTTTTTTGTAGCTCTTGAACAGAATAAAAGTCATATAAAATATTAGATCCAATGAGCTGATAAGTCAGGCGTGTCCAAAGCATGGATCCACACACTTTAGTTATGGTGAATTACTGCAAATAAAAGTAATGACACCCAACCCACACCACACCCGTATCTAAGAGATTTCCAATATTTTGTGACTATCACAACTCTTGTATGTTTTTTTTATGTCATGTTTTTCAAATATAATAAAACACCTGTCTTTACATCTGAATGAAAATGGATTCCACTGGGGAGATTGGTGCCAAGTGGCTGTGGAGGAAACAAATGATTACATTATAGCGGAGGTTAAAATAATAATAATGGATTACAAGTACTCGCGTTACTGTAATTGAATTGCTTTTCTGGGTACTTGTACTTTATTGAGTGTATTTCTAAATCAGTAATTTTAATTGTACTTGAGTATGTTTTAAAAGAAGTAATTACATTTCTACACCCAACTGTTACTTAGTAAATTATATATTTTTTTTTATTTGAAAATGATCAACGGACATTGTGACCATACAACAATGAAATGCATCACATCATACCCGACCAATCAGATAAAACATTATGCACAGCACCAAAACAGCTATGAATGCTGGTGATTTTACCACTATCTTGGGTTCAAGTTGTGGTTTCTTACCTATTATGATTTTACCCACATAGCACATTTGGCATGGCACTGTTTTAAAGTTCATAAATGTAGCTATACTTAATGGAGCATAAGAGCCTAAGAATTTTTTATTTATTCTTTTTTTTACTTTGAATTGAATAAATAGTGTTTATTTAAAAAATGAACTGTACTTTTTGACAAACCTTTTATTTTATACAGATGCCTTTGTGGAAAATGAATTAAGTTCCAATTGTGTAAGATTTGGTCTCTTCCTTTTGAAGTTTATACGTGAGATGTTTACTGTATGCAAGGGATTTATTACCAAAAATAAATGTAGGGATTGTAAGTAACTAGTAATTTTACTTTGAGTACTATTTAATTGAGCTACTTTTTCACTTGGATTTGAGTATTTTGTGTATGACCTACTTGTACTTGTACTCAGAGGCGTTGCAACAGGATTCAGATGAACTGCATTTCACCTTCTGTTCAACCACTAACATCTGCAATCTATGTTCAAACTAACGTTAAAATAGTGCAGGGTCTCACGGCATATCCAAAATGACACCAAATTGATTGAAAGTGTGTGCAGAGATTTACTAATAAAGTAATTAAAGTCCATTCAAACAAAGGGAGCTGGGGAAAGGTTCCAACGTAAAACTGAAAACTCTTTAGGGTTTCAATGACAAGACTTGGACAAGGAGCATAAATAGATAGGAGTAGAGGGGAAATAACAGCGTTAGTTCTTCATTCTTAATAGGACATGAGACCAGGGCCAGCCCGAGACATCTTGGGGCCTTAGGCGGGATACCTTTTGGGGGCCCCACACTGCTATTATTCTATTATAAATCAAATTGATTACAATGTTCCCTCTATAAACATGATGTCCATAGTTTACTAACTGCTCCTCTACTGAACATTTTAAATGACATTAACTCATTCAGTGCCAGCCATTTTCAGAATTTCTACCCCCTCAGTGCCAGCCGTTTTTGAGCATTTTGACTGATTTTAAAGTCCCACAGAATATTTTGTACTATGACTATGACAGATTCTGAAAGATTGAAGCCTCTACTTTCATCAGAAAAAAAATCTGTTTCTGGCTTGTTTCGTTCTTTTGTTATCAGCCGTTGAAAAGAGCAAGTTTTACACAAATCTTCAGTTTCAGAGCAAAAAGCTGAGAAAAAAAGCCTTTTTCTAAAAAAAAAAAAACCCTGTCAGTGATTTTAAAGCTATTTTTTTGCTTTAGTGACAACTCTAATATCTGAACATTGTTCATATAAAACATAACAAAAAAAGCACTGAGACAGGGCTTTTGATGAGAAAATTATTTTCATTTTGCTATTTGGGTCAGAGTTGAATGGAGTTCTTGCTGTATTTTGGTGTTCCTCCAAGTTTCTCTCCCGTTAGTCTGTACATACACAACTTCCTCCTCCTCCCGGATATGCCAAGTCTCACTGCTTGCCCCGTTTTTTTTTTTTTTTTTATCGTTTTATCTCACCATCGCCATACTCCAATAATCCGCTAACGTTCCACACATGCTCTGGTTGGCTGTGAGCTGCTGTGCGCTGGTAGGAACATCGACATTTTCTCTCGTAGCACCATTTTCTGTCTTGTTAACAAATTTCTACTCCCTCTGAGCTCTGCATCCAAAGGTGCGCTGCTACCACCTACTTGTCACCTATTATTTTGCTATCTGGCTCACAGTTGAGGCCCACCCACCCCCCGTCAATCACACAGACGTTACTCCCTCTTCCTCTCGACACGCAGCGATGACCGTTTAGCTCGGCTAGTTGATGGTTTTATCTCACGATCGCAACATTATGAATAATCCACTCAGGTCCACACATGTTCTGTGTTGGTATATGGTGTTGGGAGCTGCTGGATACTTCACAATATCACTTCATAGCGCCATGATCTCACACGTTCCTGCTTCTGCCTCCTTAGCTAATGGTAGCATCAGTGGCTAATCTCTCATCTAAAGGTGTACTTCTGCCACCTTCAGGGCACCAGTTGGTTACTACATCACCCTACAGCTTAGATATTGATGAGAGCCCTCCGCCAGGGTGTTTTCTAGTAATCTCCGTGAAAAATGCAAATGATGAGTTATCTCGTCAATGGCACTGAGCGTTTGAATTTGAAATGACGAGTTATCTCGTCAATGGCACTGAGTGAGTTAACGCTGATGAACCACTTTAACCTCTGCGCCGCTAGACAATCGTATCTCTTCTATCAAACTACAAAAATGGCCGAACAGGGTGGAGTTGAACTGAGTGTCACCTCTGCAACCTGGAGAGGGGGCGGGGTATGAAGTGTCTCATTTGAATTTAAAGAGACTGCACCAAAACGAGTTGCTCTTAGAAGCACATCAGAAAAGGGGTAGAAAAGGGGCCTGTGGAGCTATAATAATGAGGAATTCAGACCCAAGCATTCCAGTTCCGCTTTATATAGACCACAACTGTATGATTTATATGTAAAAAGGAAGGATTTAAAAGCATGATATGTCTCCTTTAAAACATAAAAACAAGTTAAGTTAAACACTCATACTTATACACTCATAGTATTTATAAAGTAGTAAATGTAATTGTTTATAAAAAAAAAAAGGACCCTCAAAATAAATGTTGAAAAAGTCTAAACATCCAAATGAAAAGATAAATTAAAATATTGTTTCGAAAGTTTAAAAGAAACAAATTACAGCTTATTATCTCCAACCACTTGTTTTTATTTTCTTTCTTCTTGCTAATCAGTAGACTATGTTTGTTTTTCTTGGGTTTTTTTTAAAAGCAAAGTCTGTTATAAAGTCATCATAAGAAATGGTGGCCAGGGGGCCCTAAGGGGGCTAACGGCTCTGTATGAGACCATCACGTTCTGCCTCCATATGGCTGTTATTGCTACATGTTGTGCATCACCCCACATCAGACCAAGCTCTTTAATTTGGACATCATTGTCCCTCTTTTTCTTGTTCTGGGTCTCTCTCTCATATTTATCCACATTGTCCATCTGCACACTACCTTAGAGAAATGTTTCTTATCACTCCTGAGTACACACAATGGCAACAGTTACATGATGTTTTTTTTTTAATTGGGAATTGTTTTTCCGAATTAATTTTTTGGAATTAAAGTGTTCTGCTTTGTGTTTACATGGTAATAGTAATTCCGAATTGAGGTTTACATGGAAAACCGGTTTATTCGGCTTTATTCAATTTTGCTTTAGGTATGGGGGTTGGGAAGGGTTCTGTTTGGACATGACATTTTCACGTCTATCAGGAAAAAACACACAACAAACCGTTTCTTTTTGGCAACCGTGGCTGAGGTGGGGGTTTGACCCCAGTCAATACCTGTCTGTTTGTGGAAGTGGCCTTTGGCAAGAATGTGAGTGTGAATGGGTGAATGAGCTGATATTATAAAGCGCTATATAAATCAAGACAATTTACAACATAGAAGACCACACATGAAAACTCTTTTCACTTTTATTTTGATTGTAGTTTTGAATCAGCAGCTCGAAAATAACACGGTTTCACTTTGGTCAGCGGAGCAAGAGAAGGAGATAGGGCAGCGGAGAAAGGAGGCAGAACACTGTCGTTTGGTCAATCAAAGCCAGCGGTTAGTGCAACAGCTATTCTACCTCCACTATCAATCTTTAATCAATCAATCAATCATCAATCTTTATTTGTATAGCGCCAAATCATAACCAATGGTATCTCAAGGCACTTTACAGTAGAGCAGTCTTAAGGACGGACTCTTCATTTTATGGATACACACATATGCATATATATGTATATACACATACATATGTATCTCACTCCCAACTCGTCACATATTGACTTTCCGGAATGACCCTTTAAAGTCAGTATTTGACACATGGGGTTCCCCTTTGGCGTTCTTTCTTGACACATTTAGGGTCTGTAAGCTGCTTTTCACCGCAACTTTTCAAAATAAGACTTCGGACCCTAACTCTAATCTAATCTAACCTAAACCTAATCCTAACCCTAACTATAAATTATGGGTAAATTTCTCAATAGAAATGTCATAAAAACAATTGTTGGCACGGGCCGACCCTTAACATCACATAGTGACGCCAAAGGTACCCTCCCGAACGTCACTATGTGACGAGTTGGTAGTGAGAATATGTTGCCACTATACAAGATGTCTTTTAAGGCTCTTATTAAATGAATAGTCTCGATTGGAGTCCAGGCAGCCATCCTAGACTATGTTGAATTATGTGAAATAACTTAAACCAGAAAACTGTTTACAAGATAGAGGAATTATTTAATTTGGAATTAAAATCTGAATAAACCAGCCACCTAATTCAGATTGAAGATTAATTTGGAATTAAATTTGCATTACAATGTAAGTGTTTACAGTGTCAATTTAAAGAGGATTTAACTTTTATTCTGAATTAAAGCTGCCGGGGTGGATGGCTCCTTCTGATGCTCTGAAGCTACATTTTTGTTCCTGAATATTGTTTATTAGGGCCCGAGCACCGAAGGCGGTGCCAAGGCCAACCCACATGTACATAGGAGGAAAAGACAGATGTTTAACACAAAGAAAGAATAAACGCCAAACAATGCAAGAAGGAGACAGCAGGACAACTCTCAAGGACAGCATTTCCCCCCTGGGATCAATGAAGGAATTCTGATTCTGACAATCAACAATATCGGACCACTGCAAAAAACAAAACCACATCATAAACTGAGACAACCTTGCAATAATCGACGTCTCTGAGGAAGACTGCAAACGACAATTAAAACGTCTTTGTCTGACTGGTTGGCCACTCCTGGTTTAAACTTTTAATGCCTAAGGCCCAGTGTGTTTGTCTACTGGTGCGTGTGTGTGTGGGTGTGTCCAAGCCCAATAAAGCTTTTTAACACACAAACAATTAATACATTGATTCTTCTATTTGATGATAAATCTGTTTCCTTACAGGATAATTCATGAGAATAAGTAACAGGCGGATCCCCAACACTGAATAATGACCTTTCCTGTAAGTTATACTCTGAGATTTTAACTGCGGCTTGGACAGAAAAATGCGGCCTATCCTCACACTGCAATAATCTTATCAAATAAACCTTTTACTTTGTTCGTCAACAGATAAGGCCTTTTCACATTAAAAGTGTGCTTTATCTTTTTCAGTATTTATTTATTTCTATTTACGAGTAGTGGACGTATAAGGAGAATCGATGGGAGAATTTGCGTAAAATATAAACGTGCGTAGCTGCACGCACAAAAAAATGCTTAAGCTTTTACTTCATAGATATTATCTATAGATGGGGATACTAGTAAAACCAAAAAGGCTGCTCACTAGAATCGAAGTGACCTCAATGAGCAACAACCATCTCTGCTGTTTGTGGACAATGTTTTTCTCTTGATCCGGTTGAACAAAGATCTTCAGCTTCTTCTAGGATGGTTCTCAGCTGAGTGTGAAGCTGCTGGGAGGAAGATCAGCACCTAAAAGTCTGAGGCTGCGTTCACACTAAATGCTTCTTCTGCGGCACTGGACACGTCTGCCGCACAAAACTTCCCGCATGATAAAAAAAAAATTCTTATTCGTTTCATATGCGTGTTTGAAGCGAAGCGCCGCCCACCAACGACACATTCAAGTTGGTGAGTTTCATTGCCTAGTCCGGTCCCTGTTAAAGGCCGTGCCATACAGCTCTAGGTGGTCACACACAGCTTCTACTCCATGGTTGAATGGGTGAACAGACCGGTGTCCATGTTGGCGGCCTGACATCATTGTCAACAAATACTCTGATTGGCTTTCGTCATGCAAAATAGTTGCGGGAGTTCAATATTTTCAACTCTTGCGAATGTGCAAATATGACAAAAAATCGGGAGTGCGCTTGCACGATCAATGCACTTGACGCGCGGATTGAATCGTACCGCCGCACAGGAAAGATTTCACATCTGGGACGCATCTATCCATTGAGTTTGTATGTAATTTGGTCACACGAACATTTCGTGACGCATTCGGTGTGAACGCAGCATGAGGATATTGTTCTCATTAACAAAAGGGCAGATTGTCAACGCCACGTCCAGGGAGAGGTTTCGCTCAAAGTGGAACAGTTCAAGTATCTCAAGGTCTTCTTGAAAAGTAAGGGAACCAGTTGATTGAACTGTTTGCATTTGATCGGACATTAACCGGTCCATTTTGTAAAGGGAGAGCCAAGCCAGAAGGTGAAGCACTCTTTGTACCGGTTGATCCACATTCTAACCCACACCTATAGTCATGAGCTTTGAGAAATGACCCAAGATCATGATTGCAAGTCCAAACAGCTATAATGAGTTCTCTCTTCTGGGTGGCAGGGAGAATGGGGAGAAAACCAGACCTAAAATTGATATCCCAGATAGCATATGGATGTGGGCCACATTCGGCAATGATTTTACATTTTTGGCATTCTGGCTTGTACAAAGAGGATGTGAGCCTTAAGTGGCCCATATGTGATACTGCAAATATGGGCCAGTTATCTTGGAACAATTTTGGGCCAATTTTGGCGGATTTATGGAAAGTTAGCAGCAACTAATCTGGATGTGAGCCAAAAGTGGCCAATTCACAAGGTACCATATTTATTTGGTCTGTTCTTGGTGACATCTGGAATTGTAATTCCATGTGGGCCGGATGAATGTGTCAGGTGTGGGCCAGATATGGACCAGAATAAGTTTTCTATCTGGATTAGGGGACACCACCATTTGTTTTGTGGATAAAAATGAGTTAAGAGTCACAAACAGTGACAGTAAGTGCATTTTTTCTTAACCTTTCAATAAGATTATAAATGAGTGATAGACTCTCTAAAGCTGCTCTTTGATACAGCAGCAAAAGGTCTGACATCTCACACTTGTCTAAATAAACTTTTACTAACATTTAGGATTTAACTTTCTTTGGGCTTCATCTCTGCCCATTCTGAAACATTTTAACATAAATTGTAAAAACAATAACAAAGAAACAATAAAATGTCACAGTGGCGTGGTTGGATTAGTTGGTACAATAAGGTAATTATGGGAGGGAGATTAATTGTCAAAGCTCCAAAAACCCAAAGAAAGGTGACACCCAGACTGTGAGGTCACCTGAATGATATAAAACAAGGAGGAAACACTGGAGATCATCCAGCTGAACATTGACATCGAGAAGAACCAATCCTCGGCACCGAGCAGTTCATCATGATGATCAGAATCCTCTGCCTGAGCATCCTCTTGCTGCTTTTCTGCACAGGTAACACAACATCCTCCACTAAATCAGATCCAGTTCATTTCACAATGTCAGATATTATATTTAAAAATGTTCAGGTATCCACTTAGAACTGATGATGTTAATGATTAGAAAGTAGAAGAAATTATTTTTCACCAAGAACTGTTCTTTGCAGTGCATTTATTGACTGATACTGTAGTCTTTCACACTGCTACTAATGCACATCTAATGCTTCCTTTTTCACAGACATTGAAGCTCAAAGACAAAAAACCAGAAGGTTAAGGTGTTACAGTTGTAAAGCGAAAGACTGCTCAACACAACGCAATTGTAGACTTGGGCAGGTCTGCATGAGCGCCGCTGTTGTCGGTACTATCTGCTTATCTTCATTTCCTTTGATAGACAAACAGTGTCTGTCTTGTCTTTGCATGCTAATCCACTTTATACCTTACAGTACTCAGACGTGGAAGGCTGAAGAAATTTTACCACAGGACTTGCACATCACCTTCATACTGTCCGAGGTTGGGAAGAAGTGAGACCTTGTCCATCGGCTTGGGTTCACAGAATTTTGTGGCAAATGTTACGTGCTGCAACTCCCGTCTCTGCAACAAAACACCTCAACGTTGTGAGACTTTTGACACACAATTAAATTAATGCTGCTCCATACTCTGTGTGTATTTTATACTGGTCTGTTATGCTGTTCTTTTCAGACCCTGAGATACCATCTGGAAATGGGTTGACGT
Organism: Gouania willdenowi; assembly: GCF_900634775.1. Classification (NCBI taxonomy): domain Eukaryota; kingdom Metazoa; phylum Chordata; class Actinopteri; order Blenniiformes; family Gobiesocidae; genus Gouania; species Gouania willdenowi. The sequence goes on from NC_041066.1 coordinate 1,162,266, forward strand.
GCCTTTTCTGTAACAACATTAACCGCAAAAAGAAATGCACACGTCAAGAATGCATTGGAAAGCAAACTCACTGCGTGCAAATAAAAAGTAAGTGTGTTTCCATTCTCCTCCCACTTCTGTAATCCTTTAACCTTCTCACAGCCTGTCGTTGAAGAAGCCTGTGTGAAAAAATTGTTGGTAGTTTCTAAAAGACATAAAACTGTAAGAAATATCCAAATGCTATCAGACTTTAAGGTGATCCTCAACCTAAAGTCCAAAGACAGATCAGCTGAACGTCTTTTCTCTGTGATCTTTTCTATTGCGAATGGGAGCTGATGTAGAAGCTGCAGGTTCAATAAAAAGCTCTTTAAACTCAGGCTTGTGGAGGTGGACAAGTTGGAAGTGCTACATTCATTAACTCAAACTGGTTTGATGAGGTTAAAAGCATCCCATGGTTGCCATGGTAGCATAGACTTCCTGTTTTAAGGTGTCTTCCTTGTTCAGCTAAAGTCATGCATGGTAAAATGCAGTAAGAAGTCCCATTCCTCCTTTCCTGGTAAGCACTACAAGCTCAGGGTGAAATTATATTTCATTACAATATCTCTATAGGAGTGTTAATACTATGAGTAGTCCTTAAGTGACTACAACATGATATGTGAACGCTGATTGGCCGAAAACTCCAAAATTGCCACGCCCGCTCTTAAAGGAACATTACATGTGTTTGAGGCTAAAAGTGGATGTAATTGACTTCAAAACATTTCTGACAGGAAGTAGTAGTTATTTATTATTCCGCTTTAGAGCAATAATCTAAAGAGCTTTCATGGGATGGTTGGTGTCACTTTAACTCTCGTGTTATAAAACCCTGCTGAGCAATAACATAACAGATCTCTCTCTCTCTCTCTCTCTGTATAACTAACTTGTATTAAATTTTTTTATTTTTTTTTGTTAAAAACCAATAAAAACACAAGTTAAACATATATATATATATTAGCAAGAAAATGTCCCAGTCTACTATTATTTAATACTGTATGTCTTCTTTAAACGAAATTATAAAAAATGCCAGATCTGACTACTTTCGTCAGCTGATCACTTTGAACAAGAAAAAACCTCAAGTATTGTTTGATACTATCAACTCTATTGTATGTCCTGCTGCTCCTCTTACACCTGTGTTCTGTAAAGCTGACAGCAATGATTTCCTAAACTATTTTATCGATAAACTCCAGGATATCAATGATAATCTTCCTCTGCTCTCGTTCCGCACACCTGGTGCTGTTGAGCTTGTTTCCCACGAGTGGTCCTCTTTTAGCCTTGTAACACAGGCCGATGTCTCATCTATGGTAACCAAAATGAAGCCCTCTTTCTGTGTGTCTGATGTTCTGCCCTGTAGATTTTTTGTAAAAGTCTTTGATGTCATTGGCCCCTGGGTTACCGATCTGATCAACCTTTCCCTGTCAACTGGTGTTTTCCCCAGTTCTTTCAAACACGCAATTGTAGAACCACTCCTCAAAAAGCCCAATCTGGACCCAGCAGATTTAAAAAACTTCAGGCCCATTTCTAAACTTCCGTTTTTGTCCAAAGTGTTGGAGAAGGTGGTCTCTGATCAGTTGGTACCCTTCTTGGAGAAACACAACATTTTCGACACTTTTCAGTCCGGTTTCCGTAAGAATCACTCCACGGAAACCGCCCTGCTTAAAGTGTCCAGTGATATTATGATGTCCGCGGACTCTGGAAAATGTGCTGTTCTTGTGTTGTTAGATCTCTCGTCAGCATTTGACACTGTGAATCATCAAACCATGTTGACTAGACTGCGTGACCTGGTTGGAATGTCTGGACCAGTCTTGGAGTGGTTCTCCTCGTATTTGTCGGGGAGGAGTTTTAGTGTCTATGCAAATGAGTTCCTGTCTGACCCTGCTGATTTGCTGTGTGGGGTTCCCCAGGGCTCTGTTTTGGGCCCGATTTTGTTTTTACTCTATATCCTTCCATTAGGGAAAATGATCCAGACCTTTGATGATGTTTCCTACCATTTGTTTGCGGATGATATTCAGCTTTACTGCTCTTTTAAGCCCTCTGAGATCCAGAAATTAAGCTCTCTGCTGAAATGTCTTGCGCAAGTTAAACAATGGCTCGGTGCAAATTCCCTACAACTAAACCCAGACAAAACGGAGGTGCTGGTGTTTGCCCCTGATGACGCTTTGCCAGGGATTCACCAGTATTTGGGCGACCTGAGTTTGTCTTCTAAAACAAGCCTTAGAAATCTTGGCATTATCTTTGACAAAGCAATGTCATTAGAGCACCACTCTAAACTGCTGACAAGGAACTGTTTTTACCAACTGAGGAAAATCTCTAAACTACGTTCAATTGTGTCCAGAGATGATCTTGAGATGATTATCCACGCCTTTGTGTCTTCCCGTTTAGACTATTGTAACAGCCTATTTTCCTGTCTAAACAAAAAGGCGCTGTCTCGTCTCCAGCAGGTACAAAACTCTGCAGCGAGGTTACTGACTCGCACAAACAAAAGGGCCCATATTACTCCCATTCTAAAAGCCCTTCATTGGCTTCCAGTCACTTTCCGTTTCAATTTTAAAATTCTGGTGCTGACCTTCAGAGCCTTGCATGGTCAGGCTCCCTCCTACATTAGAGACTTGTTGTGTCCTTATACCCCCTCCCGGAGGCTGAGGTCCCAGGATCAGAACCTGCTCATGGTCCCCCGTACCCGTTACAAGACCAGAGGAGATCGCTCCTTCCAGGCGGTCGCGCCAACGCTCTGGAACGATCTTCCGTTTTCGCTGCGTCTGCTTGATTCCGTTGATGCTTTTAAGAGCCAACTGAAAACCTATCTGTTTCAGAAAGCATTTTAAAAATTCCAGTGATAAAGGGTTGTTTTATGACCATCATATTTTTGTGACTGCAACTGTAATTTGTATTGTATTGTATGCACTGTATGCATTGTGAAGCACTTTGTGACTCCTGTCTGTAAAAGGTGCTATATAAATAAATATTACTTACTTACTTACTTACTATGTAAGAAGTTATGTGTAGACGATGTAATATTTTATACTGTGTCTCTCTTAATCTATTAAATGTAAAGGTGGATTTAAATACTTCAATGGTCTCCTGCCAGTCATCCTCAATATACTCTGTGTCGAGATCTTTCTCCCATTTATGCTTGTAATATCACCTGGACTAACAAAGTATAGCAATGCATAGAAGGAGGAGATAAGGTTTAAAAGTTCAACTCTTTAACTTCTTTTACAGGAAAAAGACGTCAACAGAGTGGATGTGCAACTGAAAACTTCTGTAACCCCGACAACAAACGTGCTGAGCGTGCTAATGGCTATGCTGGTTACCTCACATTTCCAGCTGTGTGTGAGAAACCAACTGAACCAACAACTCCCGTGCCAACAACTCCCGTGCCAACAACTCCCGTGCCAACAACTCCCGTGCCAACAACTCCCGTGCCAACAACTCCCGTGCCAACAACTGCTGAGCCAACAACTGCTGAGCCAACAACTGCTGAGCCAACAACTGCTGAGCCAACAACTCCTGAGCCAACAACTCATGAGCCAACAACTCCTGTGCCAACAACTGTTGAGCCAACAACTCTCGTGCCAACAACTCCTGTGCCAACAACTGATGAGCCAACAACTCCTTTGCCAACAACTGTTGAGCCAACAACTCCTGTGCCCACAACTGCTGAGCCAACAACTCCTATGCCCACAACTGCTGAGCCAACAACTCCTGTGCCCACAACTGCTGAGCCAACAACTCCTATGCCCACAACTGCTGAGCCAACAACTCCTGTGCCCACAACTGCTGAGCCAACAACTCCTGTGCCAACAACTGCTGAGCCAACAACTCCTATGCCCACAACTGCTGAGCCAACAACTCCTATGCCCACAACTGCTGAGCCAACAACTCCTGTGCCCACAACTGCTGAGCCAACAACTGCTGAGCCCACAACTGCTGAGCCCACAACTGCTGAGCCAACAACTCCTGTGCCCACAACTGCTGAGCCCACAACTGCTGAGCCAACAACTGCTGAGCCAACAACTCCCATGCCCACAACTGCTGAGCCAACAACTGTTGAGCCAACAACTCCTGTGCCCACAACTGCTGAGCCAACAACTGTTCAACCAACAACTCCCGTGCCAACAACTCCTGTGCCAACAACTGCTGAGCCAACAACTCCCATGCCCACAACTGCTGAGCCAACAACTGTTGAGCCAACAACTCCTGTGCCCACAACTGCTGAGCCAACAACTGTTGAGCCCACAACTCTCGTGCCAACAACTCCTGTGCCAACAACTGCTGAGCCAACAACTCCCGAGCCCACAACTGCTGAGCCAACGACTGCTGAGCCAACGACTGCTGAGCCAACGACTGTTGAGCCAACGACTGTTGAGCCAACGACTGTTGAGCCAACAACTGCAGAGCCAACAACTGCAGAGCCAACAACTGCGGAGCCCACAACTGCTGAGCCAACAACTACTGAACCAAAGTGTGTTCCAATTGAAACCACGCCTCAGCCAACCCTTCCACCTTGTGGCAGAAAGGGATAACTACTCTCACCACGTTAAATCAGTCCCTTGGTCTTGGTAACAATCTTTTGAAACATTGATTAAAGTCTGGGTGAAGCTTAGGTGTATCCTACATCAAACATGCAGATCTTATCAAACTTATCAGAGCACCACCCACTGTGAGGTTAAATCACAGCGTTGGTAAATATCTTTGTTTCTGTTAATTGCCTAATCTTCTAAACAAAAAAAATATGGTTGGTGGTCTTATAAGTTAAACAACTTATTAGATGTTTTGCTTTTTAGCAATTGAATTTGATGATAGATTAATGAAGATCAACCCTTCTTTAAAGGAGCGTTGGTTACTTCTAAATTTTACTCTTTTAGTAACGGTAGCAGGGCTCAGTTTCTAATGCTTTCTTCAAATGCTTTCTTCATGTAAACAATCATTAAATGGGTTAAATAAAACTATCAGCATACAATTTCTGTGTTTGATTGTTCAAATTAAAAGTTTGATTTAATCTGCTGTTTACTGTAAATTCTGTTAATATCAGGTGGTGCAGAGTACTTATCAATAATGGATAACTGTGATGTATTTTAGACTATTCTGCAAGTTCAATGAATATTATTCAAGGACCAGTTAAGTCTTAGGTTACAGAACCATCTGGTGCAGTGTTATTTAGAGCAAAACAAATTATTCTCTCAAAAATATAGTACACACACCTCATTTTTCATCCAATAAAATTAATAATAAACCTATTTTTGGTAGGTCAATAGAGTAGTAGCTGCATGATTAAAATGCTATACAGTGAGACAAATATCAATTTCTTTCTACATTTTCCTCAACAGTAAGAGTAGAAGAACCTAAATCATGAAAGCATGAAAATCTTTGTTATATAAAATTAAAAGTTTAAATTAAATGTAAAGGTCTGCTAAAAGTAATCAAAGGTTCCTATAAATATCCAATTAGAAGCCCTTTCAACCTGACAGTAGGTTTATATTATGTGTATAAGGCTGCTTTTGAAGCCACAAATGTAACCTAACCCTATTTCTTTTATTTTCCTTTAAAAAACAATCAAAGGACTGAATTTCAAGTGATATATCTATACTATAATTCAAGGGAGGTCTGTGTGTGCGGATGGATGTGTGTGTGGATATGTGTGTGTGTGTGTGGAGCAAATATATCCCCGACGCGGTGCCAGTTCGACCAAATACCCCAAGTGTGTGTATCTGTTATTTTTGAATAATTTGGTCATTTCAAAATGTTTATTTTAGTTTTATTTTACTTCTGGACGGCCCCAAAATGAAACCTATTCAGCTTTTGACCTCAGTGTGTGAGGGGGCGCTAGCGCACCATCTATATCTATTTCCTCACACGAGCAAGAGTCACGTGTGCAGCCAGAGCCAATTGCTGCGCACACAGCCAAGCAGACACGGACTGTAAACACGAGTGAGAGAGAAGAAGATAGTTTTATATCGGAGAGGGGAGAGGAGCGTCTGAGCAGCCGCGCTTGCACTGATAAACTGAATAGATATTTTGAAACCGTCAGAAACAATGATTTTTGTTTTTTAAAAAAAGGCAGCCGAATAGTAGATAATACTTTAATTTTCTTACTCACTCATGTAGTTTGGAGCTTTAGGTTTTGTTTTGCGCAGTTTGGTTGTTTTTCTGATTGGCGCTACAATGTCTATGGAGTTTGGTTATCAGCGTCTCAAACACACACGGTATTTATTTATTTAAATATACTAAATGAGTAAAATAAAACACAAAAAATGCACAAAAAGACAAATGAAAGAATAAAAAATACACATGACTCCAAAAAACATACAATACAGAAAAATACAACAAAAATATGAAAATGACTCAAATACACAAAACTAAATATTTATACTAAAAATACACAAAATTACAACAGAAAGATACACAAATACACATATTGACTCCAAAAAACATACATCACAGAAAAATACACCAAACAAAAAAAAATAAAAGCGAGTTAAAAAAAAAACAACAAACACATTTATCATGTTCATGTCCCATAGAATTAAACCAGGGAAATTGCACACGCTGTTTTATTTTGCACCCGCAAATAAACCCCTGTCATGGCAAATTTTATATTCATCATCATATCCTCAAATGTATGTTCATGTGTACAATTTGTCATGTTTTAATACATGACGACTCCATTAATCTTTACACTTTTGAACAGCTGAATCATGATTAAACAGTACAGATCGTACTATTCTCAGTGCAGCACAGTCTCTGCCAAGGCTCACATGCAGACACACACTGACGTACACACTTATCAAGACAGATAAAGACTGGAGCCAAACCTTCTCATAACATCTTCATCATCCTCCAACATTGCCACTATGGGCATCTGACTCCCTCCCTTTTGTCTCTCACTGTTGGGACCTATTCTTATCTGTATAAAAAGCTTAAGCTTTGAAACTGTTGGAGCGGGGCGCGGCACTTCCTTCGGGCGTCCACTTGGACGGACGCTAATTTTGTTTCACTTTGTTCCATCTTGTACCTTTTTACTTAGCCTTAGAATAAACCTTTTTTATAAAACCATCAATGCTTCTCCTGGATTCCATTATTCAACCAGAGCAATGAATCATGTCTCAAATGAGGTCAACCGTAAATTCTGCCGTAACAATTGGCGATCATGAACAGGACCATCTTCTGTCCACCCCTCGGACAGAGACTGGAGCACGAACCATCGGTTGAACCTCAAACACCAATTCGGACTAAGGTAAAGCTGCCTTTATAAACATATATGTATAAATTTTCATTTACATATATATATATTCGCTCTGTGTTGATTTTTTTTTTTTTTTTGGAACCAGTCAAGCATTGTATTGATTTTCAGCTTTGAGCTTTGATTTTGATCCTCAGCTGTTCTGTGTTTTGACGCAGTGAATAGCCATGAGAAGGGCTCAAATGGTTGAGGTTCTGTGCTTTTTAATGCTGTAGGTTCTCTCTGGTTTTCTTCGGGCTCGGATATTTTGTTTAGGTCATTATTTACTTTGGTTTTGTTCGGACACCCACAGACAGCCTGTGAGGTCCTGACCAGAGATAGACGGGCAACCAAAGTTTCCAAAACATCCCAGCGGTGCCATGATCTGAGTTCACCTCTGTACCGAAAGCAAAATAGATTAAAACCCCGAATCTAACCTAAATTGTGTTTCTGTGAATCAAACAGATGAACAACCCAATAAACAAATAATATATGCATACGCATATACAATCTTGGTATGATGTGAACTCAGATCATGCTTTCAGGCGAGTTTTACTTTTTTTTTATCTTTGTTTTTATTTTGTTTAAACGTGGAATCAGATTTCTCCCTTTGGCTTGGCTTTAATGCTTTCATTTGACGAGTGTCAGCTTTTTAGAAAGGGAGAGAAATACAGAGAGCCAAACACACACACACGTCGCTGCTGTGTTTTTTTTCTTTTTTTTTTTGACGTGTGAACACACACACACACACACACACACACACACACACACACACACACACACACACACACACACACACACACACACCCACACACACACCCACACACACGTACAGAGAGAGAAAGGGAGAGAGAGAGAGCACACACACAGGCACGCGCACGGGCGCACGCACACGCCACACCCATCCCAAGAGAGAGGTGGCGCCCCTCACTGGCCAGTTTAGTGCACTACACACTTGTGACACAACATTGTGATTTCTCACTTCTCCCCTGCCGATAGAATAGTGCCATTACACACAGACACTATTTTTATTTTTATTTTAAATTTTATTTTGATTTCATGTTTGATGGGCAACACACACACACACACACAGATGAATACAGTATTTCATTTTATTTTATTTTAATATTACTGTTACCATCATTATCATTTTTTATTATTTAAATTGTTAGTTTCTGTTGGCTTTGTGGTTGCCCCCTGAAGAAACGACATCTTCAATGAAAGAATGAAATCACCTTCAACTCTTACGCTAATGGAATGTCAACATCATTCAAAGGACCAAGCATCAGAAGGAAATGGACAATCAAAGGTGTGTGACCTTTCAGGACTCAAGGACTCAACTCCCATTCAGCAAAGCAATGCTGAAATAACTCGCTCAGTCCCAAGTCAACTCTTCATCGTCTATGAATGGGCCGCATGCCAATGCTGGATTAACACATCCTGCCCCATCATCAAAGACTGAGAACCTGTGGGCGTCGGAGTGGACACTCCCCCCACCAATGAGTTGCGAGTTAAACGCCACGACTACTGCCTGAATGATGGGCAGCAACTGCAGACTGGTCACACGTCTGCTGGAAATCTTCACCAAAAAGACACTGTTTCAAAAGCCACAAGGATACCAAGCCACAAGAAGTCCACCACAGCCTTTGGTGGTAGTGCGCACGCACACGCACAGGCACGCGCACGCACAGAGCTAAATCACTTTAGCCTTGAACTTTGGCATGGAGGGGGACAACTAGCAAATAGCCAACAAGCTTCTCCTTCGCACAATACTAACCCCTCTATCTTCTGACTGTGCACTAGATTATTTTGTTTTCATTTATTCTCTCACACGCAGACAGACCAGACATACAGTCACACACCCACATTCACAACTATGAGAAACACAGGACCACCAGAACTTCACACAGAACCCTTCTGTTTGCCACATGAGATCAAGTGTGCCCATCATTTATCTTTGCTTTTATTCATTATGTTGCTCATTTATTTACACTGCTTTGGCCTTTATGAGAAAACAACAAACAAAGGGGAAGAAAATAGTGTTACTAAAAGGTTGTTTTTGTTTGCTTTTCTTTCATTTATTCTCTTGATTGAGGGGAGGCCCCCCACAATGCAAGATATGGTTACATCCGCTGAAGAAAGAGCCCTCTGTTGCCTCAGCTTTTGGAGCTGAAGTTTTAATTTTTATTGGCCATGATTTTTTTTGAGCTCACACGTTTTTCTCCTTTGTTATTTCTGAACGATTCTTCTTTTTCTCTTTTGTTTTTACTCAATTTCAGGAAAATTGAGACAGAGATTGAGGACTGCAGCCTCAACAAGTTTAAATTTTGACATTTTTTTTGACCGATACCCTCGTAAACAATCTGTACCTTACCCTTTTTGAAGCTGCTTGCGACAGACAGCCTAGTTCAACATTCATTGTTTTCATTTTGCGCGTTTCCCCCTTACCGCGTCGGACTGTCTGGCCGGCCCAAAGCCACTCGACAGCATGGGGGGGGGGTACCAAATTTTTCCTGAGAAAAAATGTCCCATTAGTTGCTATGAGTACATAGGCAATTACTTTTCAAACAAGAAGTCCTGGTTTAATGTGCAGAAAAAGGATAAACCTTGCTAGGGAAAGCACTCTTCGGGGGATAGCAGTCCACCTGATTTGATACATGCTTGGTAACCGAATACCGTTCTGAACAAATTTCTACGTTCCCTTAGAGTGAGGGTTATTAGAGGTTGCGTGCTCTGTTCTATCTTAGAGGTGCCCAATAAAAGTCCTGACAGTTGTGCGAAATCTTCCCTCGGTTTGGTACCGAGGTTGAGTTTATGTGTTTTCCTTCAGTTTGGTACTGAGGTTGTGTTTTCCTTCAGTTTGGTACTGTTGTGAATTATTCTCCCAAACTCTTATTTTCAAGAGCGGTGGTTGAGCCCTGCTGATTCAGAGATTCTTTTTTACATTTCTGGAGACGGACGGCGGGTGAATTTCCCGCGGTTTGGTACCGCGGTTGAGTTTGTTGAGTTAGACACGGCTGTGCTATTCCTGCCTGATCAGCAGATGAGCAGACTGTCAGTACCACGGGCGATAATCTAAGACTCCGCAAAGGCGGAAGTAAAAAGGAGCGTACCTCTTAGTAATCAGATGATACCAGTAAAAAGCAATTAATTAACACTAAAAGGTTGCCAAGCATGGGGGGGCAATAAGAGCTCATTGACCCCGAGAGACGAGGTGGACTGGCTATCGCCATTGGTGGGTTAGATGAGACCTATATTCCACTTAGACACTATGCAGCAAAACCTTGTGAATGCATGGACGTGAAAATTGAGGCATGAACGTGTGCGGTGCATGAGTGACTGAATGATGACACGTTACGTATGCCTGAGAGAACCGCGTTGTGAGTGCGAATGTGCCGTGGACGTGTCATTGAGTGATTGACCGATGAATGGCTGTTTGACTACACATGTTCCTCTGTTTCACCTTCTTTTCCTCCTGGGTTTTGATGCACTAGATCTTCTCCCTGTTTTTGCCAATTATGTAGTGGGGTGTTCAGAAAACACTGCTGCTTGTTAAAAGAACTATGGTTTTAGGCCTTGGGCCTTCTAAAAAGTTTACCAGGTTTTAAAGGGTTTTTTTCTGGGTGTTTAAAAACACCAAACGACGTTTTTTTATATATGATACCACTTTCAGTGGAATGACTGGCTTTGACCTTTATGGCTGAGGAGAAGGAGGTCGAGGAGGTTGGAGGGCACAAAGGCAGGCGGACACAAGAGAGAGGAAAACGGAGACACATCCAAAATGATCAGATAAGTGATTTTCCAATGATATTTATCATATGGTTTTAAGAATCCAAATGTATTCTTATGTAAAAAAAGGGAAGGGAGGGGCCAACGTCCCTCTGATTTTTGATTTATATTTTATCATAGGAAAATAATATACCCCAAAACCCTCCAACCATTTTCTTCTTGTTCCAACAGCACTTAGCGTGCAAGACCATAAAACACCTTCACTGGGTTTAGACACGTTTAAGGGAAAAATTAAGTGTTCTCAACATTGGGTTGGTGGCCCAATTTGGGTCGCCTGAGATTTAAAAAGGGTCCTCCTGAAATTCTTGATAATTGATTGAAATAAGAGATAGTTTAAAGTTAAGTAACTTACAAGCATTTAAGGAAGCTCTCCAAACCGTGCTGGGGCTCGTCACCCCTACGAATGGGATAAACACAGAGAGCAAAAGACAATATGATTGTTCGACTCAACTTAACTTTAATTCTGTCTAACCTTAAAGGGCCAATAATCTCGCTAAACTCTGGTTCAGACACAGAATAGGAGACACTTTTGCCACCAATTGACCTTCAAAATTAAGTAAATTACATCTCAAATAATAATTATGAGGGAAAATAATGAAATAAATGAACTGACAAATTCAGCTCTATAAAAGAATTAGGCTATGTAATTAGGTGTGGAGTGTTAACATTATTCAGAATAAATAAAGGATAGAATAAGATTTCTCCTTCACAAATAAGAGATAGCAAAGAAAATAAACAAACAATTTAAATAAATAAATAACATTATTTATTTATTTGGTTAAACTCATTTAGCTTTCTCACATCTCCATGTCTCCCAATTGTATGTATTCATCTTGAGAAGACATGTAATCACACTCCACACTTCTCCGTCTGACTTGCATGTCCTTCTCCGTCCGACTTGCATGTCCTTTTAAACAGTGGTTCTCAAATTGTTGCTTCTCACCAGGTAAGTAGACGTACCACAGATAATCACTGCAACTCCAGCTGTGCTTCTTCTTACTCCAGGAAAAGAAAATCGAATTAATACTTCCTGCTTTTCTTTCAGCCTCATATTTTCCCACTCGCGTGCGAATGGGCTACAGAGCTAGCATGGCTAAAAGCTCACTAACCCACACCTAACCATTGTGTGATTGTGCAGCAGCACCTTTTAGGATCTGAAAAGCTCTCAGATCCTGACCTCTGACCTGTCTCTGCCTTCCTGGCCATACTAACTATTCATTTAGTTAGTTAACTAAACCTAACACCCCTAAACTTCTATTCTATTCTATTCTATTCTATTTTATTTTATTTTATTTTATTTTATTTTATTTTATTTTATTTTATTTTATTTCATTTCGTTTTATTTTATTTTATTTTATTTTGTTTTGGGTGAGTGTTTTTCCCCCCCACCCCTTTTTTTTCTGTCCAGGTACCAGCTAAAGCCTCAGTAGTGGGATCGCGCATGTGTTCAGGTACCAGCCAATCCCAAGAGTTCTGTTTCGGTGTTTTTCCCCCTCTTCTGTTCAGGTACCTTCCGATCCCAAGAGAGGTTGCCAGGTGTGTGTGGAGACTACCCTTCCTCAGACAACAACCAATCATCTACAACGCCGACCGGAAACGAACGACCCACACGGCAGTGAAGGTCGCGGAGCAGGCAACATGGATCCAAGATGATTGCCGACACCAGCTGATGCTGAGACGAAGGCTGACCGAACAATGAAGGGGGAACCGACAAGGCCACTGAGACACACACACACACAAGAAAACTCTCTAGAACAAGGGCCTAGCTTTGTTTATAAGCCACACCAAATGCTCATAGCTAGGTTGAGGGACAACAACCTCACACCTAGCTGCAGGAATACAGTCATAAACCCTTCTGCTACGATTGAGGAAAATACTCAAGGTTCTTCACTCATGATGCTATTGGTTACCCCAGTTACCACTGAACTCAGCCGATGAAGACGAGTGATGTCCTTGATGCAAATGCTTATCTAGATGCAATAAAGGATGATTTTTGATGATTCATGCCATTAATAATAATGATGAAGAAGTTTATTTCCACATTTTTTGATATATCTGTGCCTCACAAAAGAAGAATATATCCAATGTATGACAATAACGATGCTAATGGTTAACCCTGACAGACAGCAAAGGTGGAATATAATAATTTTGTTTCTTGATTTGGTCGTGGAGGCGACCAAAAGTGGGGAATGTCATGGCAAATTTTATATTCATCATCATATCCTCAAATGTATGTTCATGTGTACAATTTGTCATGTTTTAATACATGACGACTCCATTAATCTTTACACTTTTGAACAGCTGAATCATGATTAAACAGTACAGATCGTACTATTCTCAGTGCAGCACAGTCTCTGCCAAGGCTCACATGCAGACACACACTGACGTACACACTTATCAAGACAGATAAAGACTGGAGCCAAACCTTCTCATAACATCTTCATCATCCTCCAACATTGCCACTATGGGCATCTGACTCCCTCCCTTTTGTCTCTCACTGTTGGGACCTATTCTTATCTGTATAAAAAGCTTAAGCTTTGAAACTGTTGGAGCGGGGCGCGGCACTTCCTTCGGGCGTCCACTTGGACGGACGCTAATTTTGTTTCACTTTGTTCCATCTTGTACCTTTTTACTTAGCCTTAGAATAAACCTTTTTTATAAAACCATCAATGCTTCTCCTGGATTCCATTATTCAACCAGAGCAATGAATCATGTCTCAAATGAGGTCAACCGTAAATTCTGCCGTAACACCCCTTTATAACACTACAGAGCACAGAGTATGTACACCTCTTTGTACATCCAACCTTCAAACACATACTCATTTGGACATAATTAACTTTACTTAAGCTCCCACATGAATGCATACTTCAGACGGGCACTGTACTAGTTGATTACGTCAATAGTTTTCAAAAGCCAGCGGTTTAGGATCATAAACAAAAGCAAATATCTATTATCTTAGCATACTGTTCAAATTAAAAATCACAAATATAATATCATATTGTTTAATTTAAGTACTGACGCCCTACATTTATCATTGATTGGCTTAGTTTTAGCATAACAAATTAAATTGAGTAATCATGCTTCAAAATAGAGAGGAATTTAGGTTGTATTGGCCTGTTTCAATTTATAGGTGATTTGTTTCAGATAATTTTCATTATTTAATGTAATATATATGTGATAATTATATAATCTAAATACTGCTCGAGCTTCACCATGGGTTTTCTTTTCTGAATTCCGAGCCACACCTTTGCCATATTTATAGACATTCTTGGTCTATATTTGATGGTTAGACATTCTCATCCCTTTGATAATGTAATTGACTCTATTTGGGTTGTTTGTTTTAGCTGTTGACTACCATTAACTGTGGGTAAGATCTACATTATTTCTTGTCCTTTTTTGACAAAAATATAAAAATAATCTTTTTTAATGAAATTGTAAATATAATGGATATTTGCCTCAGCAGTGTTACATTGAAAAAATAAAGGAAAATGCACCTCATCAACATGTAGGAAACGAAACCACATCAAGCCTAAAGACCCTCTTCCTCACAGGAATTAACTCTGAGGTGCATAGCTAACCCCACTATACGGCCTTTTGAACCCAGTAACGTAGCCGAAAAGACTGACCCAACTCTTTGAAATGTTCAGTACGAACTCTTTTTACGATTTCACATGGGGGAAGAACATCCGTCTTCTCCCTCCTTTACAAACAGATACCTTTGGGATGCTGTAAGATCACAGAACTGTCCCCTGACCCCCTTTGGTGAGCTGTCACACAAGGACACTGCCCAGGCCTTTTCTGAGATGTGTCCCCAGTGAAGAAGGGAGAACAAAAATTGTATTATGTTTGAATAATCACAAATGAAAACATTATTGGAATTGTTTCCGCAGATATTGAAATTGCAAATATTGTCTGTCCTATTCCACTCTTTTCAGATCATTTTATACCCACAGAATGCTATTTTAAATGTTTCCTCATTTAAAAATTGCTAAAAAATACCAGAAAACATCACAAAAGTTAGTTTTTTTTTTTTTTTGTTTTTTTTCTCTTGTCTGCACATTCTGTCGAAGGTTAACACTACAAGAAGTGCAATCTTTTAACAGCAATGCATATTTTGTTATTGCAATTAAATAAATTTATTTATTTCATTGCATAATTGTGACCATCACCAGCCCTCCCTAGGGAAGGGTAAGAAATACTTTATTAAAGGGAGGATGTAAAAAAAGAGAGGGCAGTGTTACACCAAGGTGAGGGGTTGGAGAGGGGTGGGGAAGTTAACAGGGAAGAGGAATACAAGATAGGAAATGGAATGGGTGGGGAGTAGTCGATAGATTTCAAGTGATGCGATGTGAAATTGTGGTTGTGTATATTGTGCTTATTGTTGAGTTATCAAGCCAGTTTGGTGACCAGTGTGCGGCTTAGGAATAATGGTGGTGGCTGTGAGCAGAGGAAGAAGTGAGTGGAAATTCCATAAAACAGGTATTTGGGAACAACGTGTCTGTGGTTGAGCCCAGTATGAGTGTTATCCCACAGCCCAAGGCCAGTGCATCCATGACAAATGTATTTCCAAGAACCGCCACTGCAAAACCCACGAGCCGCCCCCGGGCCCCGGAAGCAGCCAGGCCAGCAGCAAGAGCGGGAAACCCGGGGGCCCCCGGCGACCACCACACGGCCAGGCAGCCCCCCGAACGCCCCCAAGATCCCAAACCGAGAGGCAACCATCGCCCCCCCCATACACACCCGAGAAAGCCCCAAGGAGCCAAGGACCCAGCGCACCACGCCACCAATCCAACCCCCAACCCCCAGACCCCCCACCCCACCCCCCCCCCACCCCCCCCACACCCCCGCGCCCAACCCCCCGAGGGGAGGGCCCAGAGAGCTCCCCGCCCGAGACCCCAGCGGAGGAGCCGAAGCCCACGCCCAGCAGACGACCAGAGCCACGCCGAACGGGCAGCCGGCGGGCACCCGCCGCCGGGCCCAGAGCCAGCAGGGACCCGACCCCAGGCCAGAGGGACCCGGAATGAACGCAGCACCAGGAGCAGCCCGCCCAGGGAGGACGACCACACCCCAAGCCGCATAAGGCACCAGGGGGCCGCCGGGAGTCTCCCCGCCGGCCCCCAGGCACCCCAACCTAGCCCCCCATGGCGCCCCAAATCACCTATTGTTGATGTCGCCCGCGCCACGGGCTTTAGTTTTTTTATTTTTTATTTTTTTTTTAAAAGCCAGGGCCCCCTCCAAGGGCCAAGCCAGACCGCCTTGTGCATCCCCAGCACCCTGCCTCACGGGGCACTGCCCAAGCAGGGGCCGTACCATTAGGTATGCAAGGGCGCGGCACGCGGCACCCGCCCCGAAAGACCCCCGCCAGGACCGGCCCGGCCAGCCAGCCAATCACCCCGGGCCCCAGGAGCACCCCCCGGGACCAGGACCCCCCAAGGGCAAGTCCCCGGGCCAAGCCCCCCGGGACGCACCCCCCACCCCCGCCCAGGACCCGGCCACAGCCCAGCAGGACCGCACAGCCCCGGACAGCCCAAGGCCAGCAGCCCAGGGCCCGCCGCCCCCCGGGCAGCGCCAGCCACGGAGCAGCGCCACCCACCGGCCCGCGAGCAACCGGCGATCCCCACCGCGGGGACGGAGGCACCCCAAAGGCACACATCAAGTGCGGAACCGCAGCCCCGAGCCAAAGATGCCCCGGACCCACCCACCAGTCCGCAGATGGCAGGACAGACCCACCAGGCGGCCGACAGCAACCTCCACCACCGGAACAGCTAGCGCCGCCCCCCAGTAAACAGCATCGCTCCGAGGCACCTAGCAACCCCGCCCCAACCCCGGTGAGGACACCAGCACACCCCCAGCACACCCACCCCCCAAACCGGCGAGGCAGGCCGCCCCAGGCCCGCACACCGCGGGGCCCGCCCCCAAGGCCACCAGCCGACGAAACAAGCACCAAGCCTCACCCAAGGGGAGGAAGCGTCCCCGCGCTCCACCAGGCCGACACCGCCCGGAAAGACCCCGCAAGGAGAGACCCCAGCAAAGCCCCCCCGAGACCCACCGCCACGCCCGACCACACCATCCTGATGTATTTTCACTCTATGTAGTGGCCCAGCCACCAACAGAGGGGCCAGGCCCCCACCGGAGAGGCCCAAATATGTGAGCCAACCCACCACCCTGTTATGGTGCCTCTCCATTCCCCAATGAAGAGGCACTTCCCTATCCCCTGTGTGAGTGTGTGTGTTCAGTGAATGTATGGGGTGTAATTAAAAGAAGGGGGATGGAGGGGAGCGGTGCTCCCCATCCTACCTCTGTGGATATACGTGTATGTGGTGTAATAGGCCGGAGGGTGTAAGTGAGGGTACACCCTCCGGGGGGTGGCATGTTGAGGTGTGATTAAAATTGGAGGGATTAGTAGGGTAACTAGAGGTGGGAGTGCCGCCCCCACGCCACTACATAGTGACACAGGTGGCGGCCCCCTCCACCCCCAGTCCCACCATCCAGCCCCCCAAGGGTTGGGTATGGGTGTGTGGTGCATATTGTGAATGGGCCAGACCAGCTGGGAGTGAGGTGAAGTGTACATGTAGGAGGACTGTCCGGTGCGAGCCGGGCCCGTCCGCGTGGCGGGCCACGCGAGATGGTAGATGGTGCAGACGGGCAAGCGGCACTGTGGGCCCCGGAGCAGCAAAGCCGGAGACCCCCCCCACGGCACCCCCCAGACTGCGACGGCCCCGCGGAGCACAGCGGCACCCCCCACCCCCGGGCGCAGCCAGGCACCAACCCCGTCCCCCGGTGCCCCAGGGAGCGACCCCCGCCGCACGCCGGCCCAGAGCGACGCCCCCCCCGCCGCCAAGGAGAGCGGCCGAGCAGGGGGGAGGCCCGTGCCCGCACCAGGGCCAGCACAGGCCCACCCGGCGCCACGACACAACACCCTCCACCGGAAGGCGGCCCCGGCCCCCCCGACGAAAGAGGACACCATCCACCGCCAAGCAGGGCCACCCCGCCAGCCACGGACCGGCAAGCCCGAGTACCGAAGCACCCCCAGCCCGGTACCGCCATCCCACACCAACGGCGCCAGAAGAGCCCCCCCCCCCCACGGAGGGGACCCCCGACGACCCACGCACCGGCACGAGACACCCCCCCGACGCCAGCGCACCCCGGACGACAGCGGGCCCCAGGCCACCAGCCCCGCCCCACCCAAGGCTGCGCAGCGCCGCCACGAGCCGCGGCCGGTCCCCGGGCAGATGACAGGAGAGCACGCCCCCGGACACCCAGACCACGGATCCACCCCCGGGACACCCCCGCCCCGGAATGGCGCCCACGGCGCCCGGTGCGCCCAGCCAGCAGACCAGCCAATCCCGACGCGGATCCACCAGGCCAAGAGCCACGCGCCGCGCCCCCGCACACCCACCCAACACGACCCCCGGGGAGGCCCCATAGCACCCCCCACCCCACACCCCCAGCCGTACTGGCCACACCGGAGGGGGGCCCCGCCCGGCCCGTCACGCAAGCGACATCCCTGGCGAAGGCGCGCCCCAGGGAGCCAAGCCGAGGACCCGCAAGGGCCGACGGAGCAACCCACGGCCACACCCCGCCACCCAGCAACCCAGGAGGCAATCGCCAATCGCACAAAAGTTAGTTTAAGGTATCTACTGCAACCATATAGTAAAGAAGAGGCATAACATGATTTTTGACATTTATGTTTATGAGTAATTACAAGTAAAATTCATTAACCGGTTCCTAAAGTGATCCTAGGCTATTTTCCAGTCGTGTTTGGTATCAAACTCTTTCGTAATACATGATATTTCAAGATATGATGTTGAAAAGATTATTTGAATATGCTGAACTCATTATTATGGTTTATGTGTAAATCTAGGACTCATCCCTCCTGTTTGTCTTTGTCTCACATAAACACACACCCAGACACACCCAAAGGCAGCCAGCTGAAATGGTGGCAACTTTAAACCAATCAACGAAGCTTCCCTCTTGGGAGGCGAGTCTCAAAGATAACCTTTTAAAAGGGACGCTGTTTTGGGACGCTGGCGTTTCATGCTCAACGCGTTTCCCTTCCCCATCTTTTCATTTATTTTATTTTATTTTAATTGAAACAGTTAGATTTTTGGAACAACAGCTTGCTTGATTCGGACGGATCCAGCATCTAGTGACGTGCGTAACAGCCGAAAGAAGCCCGGCTCGCAACCCACTGTGGTAAGCCACGAACCATTCTCTAACCCAGGCCAGAACCGCCTGGAACGGCTGAAGGGGCTATACTTGAAATGCAACAGAACTCAACGGTGGCACATCCCGCTGCATTTCTACATTACATAATCTCCAGGTCCAACCCTGACATCATCTTTAAGGTTTGCATCAGCAAACTTGATCCACAATAGTTCGCATACATACTCCCATAACTGCACACTTACATGCACTCACAACATGTTCCACACACAGTTCATCTCATTCATGTCTGTTCGTCTCCCCTGTCTGTCTTCTCTCTTTGTTTTATGAGCTCTCTTTGATTTTAATAATTTTATAATTTGAATATGTAGCCTGCATTTTTATTCAATATTTAGTAGACTAGCATTCTCCTGGAATAGTGATTTCACTAGTCATTGCATTGTATTTACGTCAGATATTTGTTTGGACCAGCAGAGGGCGCCCAGTGGTCGGTTGGCATGCAGCTTTCTGTACAGTGAAGAAGAGATGCTATGCGCTAGCAGACAGCATTAATAGAAAAACGTGAACTCTACAGATATTCACGTAATATTACAGATATTTTTTCGGTGCTAAAGGGGTAAGGAATCATTTATAAACATGTTTAAGAGTAGAAGGCGGCCAGAAAGAAAGTAGTAGCAGATTCTGTCCGCTGCCAACGCTTTTAAGAGATGATAGGTGAAGATGAGATCTGGAAGACCAAGGAAACTCTCTGAGAGAACAGCCCATAGGCTGGTCAGAAAGGTAAGTCAAAACCCACATTTGACTTCAAAAGACCTCCAGGAAGATTTAGCAGACTCGGGAGTGGTGGTGCACCCTTCCACTGTGCGGCGATACTTGCACAAACAAGACCTTCATGGAAGAGTCTGCAGAAGAAAACCTTACCTACGTCCTCATCATAACATACGTCAAAAATATGCAACAGAACATCTACAGAAGCCTGGTGACTTTTGGAACATGTATTGTGGACTGATGAAGTTAAAATAGAACTCTTTGGGCACAATAAGCAAAGTTATGTTTGGAAGAAAAAAAGGAGCAGCATTTCATGAAAGAACACCTTGCCAACTGTTTTTTTTTTTTTTTCCAAAATATGTTTATTGGATTTTTGCTTTCAAAAACACAAGATATAATAGAACAGCAAAAACAAAAGCAGATCAAACAGAGAACAAACAAACAAAAAAAAACAAAAAACAAAAAAAAAAAAACAAACATTCCGGCTCAGTTTAGACAGGTGGGATAGTCGAACGCAGAGAAGAGAAAGATGCAGTTAAACATACTGTGGGGGTTGTCTTAGAGGTTCACACAGCACCTCTATAAAAAAGGGTGGAAATATCCATACCAATGTACGACATAAAAGGGTCCCAGATTTTGTGAAACACATCATCTTTACCATGTAATTTGCAGGTTAAGTAGTCCAGAGACACGTATTCCAGTACTGTCCGATGCCACTGATCTTTGCATGGCGCTTTATCCAAAATCCAGTTCAGAAGGACACATTTCCTCGCACAAAATGTAAGCATTCTATAAAGTCTCCTTTCATATTTTCCAGTGATAGTGACATCAGATATTCCAAGTAACATGGTCAATGGATTACACTCTGTAGTAACAGAAAGTGAAAATATTTTCCCTAGTTCACATTTTACAACATACCAAAAATATTGTATTTTTGTGCAGGCCCAATAACAATGTGTAAGAGTGCCCACTTCAATCTTACATTTGGGGCATAACGGAGAAAGGTCAGAATTAAATTTATGACGTAGGGAGGGAGAGATATGAACACGATGTAAAATTTTAAATTGTAGAGCTTTTACTCGATTACAGACACTTAGGGAGTTAGCATTACTCCATACATCGTCCCAATCCTCATTACTAATTTCCATTCCCAATTCTTTCTCCCACAGCCCTCGCAAATGGGAAATGTTAGTGTTTGAATACTCTTTAAGTATGTTATAAGATGACTTAATAGAGGTTTTAAACTTGGGTAAGAATATTTGCTTTTCAAAGTCAGAAACAGATTGGTCCGAAAGTAATGAAGTTTTCTTTTGAACATAATCTCTCACTTGCAAATAGCGGAAAAAATCCTGTCTCTTGATGTGATATTTATCAACCATTTGGTCAAAGGACAGCATAGAGGGTCCGTCCATTAAGTTTGAGAGAATAGAGATCCCTTTAGATTCCCAAACCCGAAATCCATAGTCAGTCGTTCCCGGTGGAAAGAGAGGGTTATCACACAGAGGTGTAAATAAAGAAGTCAGTTGAGATCGCCCTTCCAATTTTTGAACTATTTTCCATGCCTTTACAGTGAGAATTGAAAGTGGATTACTGCAGGACAACTTCAGATTTTTTAACTTTTTAAGAAATAACAAATTCTTCAAAGGGAATTTGGACATGGAGCCCTCTATATCCAGCCAGAGAGAGACAGGATTTTGAACCCAGTCAGCTGCAGCACGCATGTGAGCACTGAGCTGATATTTTCTTATGTCTGGGAGGTCGAGGCCTCCTTTTGAGGATGGAAGGCATAGTGTGGAGATTTTTAAACGTGGTTTCCTTCCAGCCCAGATGAATGAGCTTATCCATCCATTCAAAGTTTTTATTGTCTTATGTGTGAAAAGAATTGGGATCATCTGAATCGGATATAACAGTCGGGGCAGGACATTCATCTTTAGGAGCGAGACACGGCCCAACCAGGAAAGGGGCAAATTTTTCCATCTCTCAAAGTCCATTTTAATACGATCAAAGAGGGGAATAAAATTACATTTATACATTCTATCAAAATTGGGTACTACTTTGATCCCTAAATATTTAAATCCTTCTGGTGACCACGTGAAAGGGAATGGAGAGGGGATTTTAGGTTTTTCTTTTAAAGTGCCCAAAGGCATAACCTCTGATTTGTTCAAATTTATTTTGTATCCTGAGATGGCACTGAATCTACTGATGGTCTCAACAAGAGAGGGAATGGACACCTCAGGCCTAGTCAAGAAAATAAGGACATCATCCGCGTACAAAGTAATCTTATGATGCCTCTCACCGATAGCTATACCGTGTATGTCCGTATTGACTCGCACAGCTTCCGCTAAAGGCTCGATGGCTAAGGCAAAAAGCAGCGGGGAGAGGGGACAGCCCTGGCGTGTACCCCTCCGAACCTGAAAGCTGGGAGACCGCAGACCGTTTGTTAGGACCGCCGAGCAGGGGC
This sequence comes from Gouania willdenowi, assembly GCF_900634775.1. Taxonomy (NCBI): domain Eukaryota; kingdom Metazoa; phylum Chordata; class Actinopteri; order Blenniiformes; family Gobiesocidae; genus Gouania; species Gouania willdenowi. The sequence goes on from NC_041066.1 coordinate 1,184,684, forward strand.
TACTATAGAGAAGCTTAATCCAATTTATAAATGTGCTACCCAAACCAAATTTATTTAAGGTGTAAAACAGAAAAAGCCATTCGACACGATCAAATGCCTTTTCAGCATCAAGAGAGGCAACCAGACCATGCATTGACTTTTGTTGAAAAATTTGTATCACGTTCAGCAACCTACGCATGTTATTGTATGAATTGCGGCCCCTAATGAAACCTGTTTGGTCTTGGTTGATAAGCAAGGGGAGTAGTCCTTCCAGACGTTTTGCTAGCACCTTCGAGAGAATTTTCAAATCGACATTTAATAGAGAGATTGGCCGATACGAAGCACAATCTTCAGGTGGTTTTTCCTTTTTGAGAATTAGTGAAATATTGGCTTCCCGCAAAGACGCAGGCAATAGGCCTTTTACAAATGAATCATTATACATATTTAGAAGTGGATCTACTAATACATCTAAAAATTCTTTATAGAATTCGGAACTGAGTCCGTCAGGTCCTGCCGCCTTCCCAGACTGTAATCCTTTAATAGCATCCAAAACTTCTTTCCTAGATATTGGAGAGTCTAAGGAAGATTTTTGATCCTCTGTTAATGTAGGAAGATCGAGATGTGAGAAAAAGCTATCCATTAAACCAGAATTATTAGTATGCAACTGTGAATTATATAGTGTCTCATAGAAATTTCTAAATGTATCATTAATTTTTGCTGTGTCAAAAAATTGCATGCCATTTACATCTTTAATTGAAGAAATATTTTGAGAGTCTGCCTTTTTTTTTGTTAAATAGGCCAAATATCTGCCTGGCTTATTGCCATGTTCATATAATTTTTCTTTAGCGAATCTCATTTTCCGTTCTGCTTCATTTGTTAACAAACAGTCTAGTGCGGATCGAAGAGCAGAGATCTCTTTGAGTTTGCCATTTGAAGATTTAATGAGGTAGTCTTGTTCAGCTTTCTTTAATTTAGATTCTAATATAATTCTCTGTTCTGTTTGTCTTCGTCGTTTACTTTTAGTGTAGGAGGTAATTAGGCCTCTGGAGTAAGCTTTAGATGTCTCCCATAACAATGATGGGTTGTCTGTGGACGCTGCATTGATTGAAAAAAACTGTTTGAATTCCTCCACAAAAAATGAAGCAAATTTTTTATCATATAATATTGAGGAATCGAAATGCCACCTACTGGTCCGATCAGACATACCCCCAATACTACACTCAATAAAGACGGCAGCGTGGTCAGATATAACTATACTACCTATAGAACTTGATGTGATAGATGGCAATAAGGATTTGGGCACAAAAAAATAGTCTATCCGAGTATAGCATGTATGTACCTTTGAAAAAAAAGTAAATTCCTTATCTGTCAGGTGTTGTGCCCTCCACACATCTACAAATGCCAGCTCTTCGCATAGCTTTGAAATTAATTTAGCTTGGGGTAGTAAGTGTTGCTTACCTGCTGGGGATTTGTCCATTAGTGGATTTAAATGGCAATTAAAATCTCCCCCAACAACTAAATTCCTAATATTAAGATTAACTAATTTTGTGAAAGCAGAAACCACGTAGCCCCCCGGTTGTCCAGGGGGGCAGTACAAACTCATAAATGCAACTTCCTCTCCATATAAGATGCCCCTCACAATCACATAACGCCCTCCTGTGTCCTTAATACAGTCTGCCAGTATAAAAGGCACATTTTTCTTGATTAGAATTGCTACACCCCTACTCCTGGATGAGAAAGAGGAGGAATAAACATATCGAAAGACACCCTGCTGTAATTTAGCATGTTCTTTATCATCTAAGTGTGTTTCTTGTAGCAAGGCTATATGAACCTGTTCCCTCCTAAGATAATTCAAGACCTTTCTCCGTTTGATTGGCGTGTGAATGCCATTCACATTCCAAGTACAGATTTTCAGTGTCGACATGGTATTAATTTTTCACTTATATAAAACACACATTGTTTTAAGCACTATCCCATAATATTGTCTATTTGTAAAAGTATTCAACAGAACCGGCCGGAAAAACACATTACGAACACCAAAACAAATGGAAAAGAAAGAAAAACTGCCTAACATTGGCAAAGAACAAAATACACTATTAATCTCCTAATCTGTAGGAGCACAAGTGTAAGGGTTTCCTGACCTTGCCAACTGTTAAATATGGGGGTGGATATATCATGCTTTAGGGTTGGGTTGCAGCCAGTGGGACAGGAAGCATTTCTTGGGTGGAGGGAAGAATGGATTCCATTAAATACCAGCAAATTCTGGAGGCAAATCCCACAGCATCTGTAAAAAAGATAAAGCTTTAAAGAGGATGGCTTTTACAACAGGATAATGATCCTAAACATACTTCAAAATCCACCATGGACTACCTCAAGAAACACAAGCTGGAGACTGCGAAGGCCATTTCAAAACCTTCAGACTTAATCATTGAAATTCTGTGGGTAGATCTTAAAAAAGCTGTGCAGGCAAGACGATCCAAGAATATTGCAGAACTGGAAGCCTGTTGCAAGGAACATTTTGAAAATGTATTCATTGAATATTATCTGCATAACAAGTTATCACTTATTTTTCCCAAATTGAATTGGCCGTGTTTCCCAGATTTTGTTGATTATCAGAGCTACGCAGATGACACACAACTATATCTATCACTGAACCCAGATGACTATGGTCCCATTGAGGTGTTGTGTGACTGTTTAGAAAAAGTAAACTGCTGGATAAGTGAAAACTTCCTTCAACTAAACCATGACAAGATGGAGGTGATTGTCTTTGGTAACAAGGAAAAGAGGACTGCTGTCAGCAATTATCTTGAGTCTCGATCTTTAAAAGCTAAAGACCAAGTCAAAAACCTTGGTGTTCTGATTGACTCAGATCTTACGTTCAGCAGTCAGATCAAATCTATCACAAAAACAGCTTCTACCACCTAAAGAACATCTCCAGAGTGAAAGGTTTAATGGCTCAGAAAGATCAGGAGAAACTGGTCCATGCTTTTATCTCCAGCAGACTGGACTATTGTAATGGTCTTCTGACAGGAATCCCCCAAAAGAGCATCAAACAGCTACAGCTGGTTCAGAACGCTGCAGTTCGGGTCTTAACCAGAACAAAGAAGTCAGAGCACATTACTCCAGTTTTAAAGTCTTTACACTGGCTCCCAGTCAGCCTCAGAATAGACTTTAAAGTTCTGCTGCTGGTGTATAAATCTGTGAATGGGTTTGGTCCAGAATACATCAGTGACATGCTAGTCAGGTATGAACCCAGCAGGTCTCTCAGATCTATGGACACAGATCAGATAGTGGAGCCCAGAGCTCACAGTAAACCTGGTGATGCTGCTTTTAGTTGTTATGCTGCAAAGAAGTGGAACAAACTGCCAGCAGAGCTGAAGTCAGCATCCAATGTGAACATTTTGAAATCAAAGTTAAAGGCACTTTTTTTCTCTACTGCATATGATTGAGAGAGAGATTTTTAGTCATGTTGTTGATGTCATGATGATTTTACTGATGATTTTAATTGATTTTACTGATGATTTTAATTGATTTTACTGATGATTTTAAATGTTCTTATTGATTTTAAACAATTGAATGTATTATCATGTAAAGCACATTGAGTTGCCTTGAGTATGAAATGCGCTATACAAATAAATTTGCCTTGCCTTAAGCTCTTAAGTGTTAAGATCTTCTTAGGAGCGCTCTTAAGAATGCTGTGAAAGAAGGATGTGTTTCCCAGAGTCGCTTTTAACTTAAAAAGATCCTTCACTAGGAAGGAAATGTAAGATTGAGCTGGCACACTCTTAACAGCCTTCTTAACAACCAAATGCTCAGTGATCTATGGAAAGCCATCAATGTCAAAAACACATTTAACGTGTTGTTTACGTGTATTTTACATGTATTTCACACGTTGAATTTGCGTGTTTTTGTCTTCTGAAAGAAGAAGGTCAAAAACACGTGAATATACGTGGTAAACTAACGTGATTTTGAGCCACGGACGTGTTAAATTTACGTGATTTTGAGCCCTTTGGCCTCTTGTCCAGTTTGAACGTGTGTTCCCATTGGCACCTGAGCAGTTGGATTAAACCTTTTTTGTAAGCCTGAGGGGGTTTCCACTATTTAACAAGGAACTTCTAATTTCTTTGCCATTTTCTTCCTTTATTGTGTAGCTTATAAAAATGAAACATTTGGGTTGCAATTTTAGAACTTTATTAGTTATTATATATAGTATTATTTTTTTAGTTATTTTTATCAAGATAAAATTGACTTATTTTGCTCCACTATAGTGGGCATTCTAGTGTTAACACCATTCATCCAAATTTAATTTAACATCATTAACACTAGAAGTCCCACAGAGGGGTCAAATGAACTTTTTACCTATAAAACCCAGAGAGGGGTCATTCGACCCAAAGGATTTGAGCTAACGCCTGTCCTCAGCTGCTTTTGTTATGTCAATGAGGCAGTAAGTGTCGCACCACAGGAGGGGCCCTGCATCCTGGGTTCAGGAAGAATTTCAGTTAATATATAGTTATATACAGTTGCAATGATATTTTAACTCTTTTTGGGGTTTTTTTACATGTGTTAATGGACTATGTAAGAAATATATATTTCAAATTCTCATAAGGTGGAGGCTTTAACCCTCTATGACACAGCAACCTTTTTTCCTGATTTTGTCATTTTTTGTATAACATCTACAATTTTTCTGGTTACTTTTTTTATTTTTAAATGCCAACTTTCCAACACAAGCTTCATTCAAAAAGAACACAAAAATTATTTCTTTTTAATGACTGTGTGGTGGAAGCAGTCAGCTATTTATTCCCCACAGCACAAAAGGCTGCATGAAAATAGGCTATTCCTATAGGTATGGAAATTATCCCAGCTCCTCCCTACCCCACCCCAACCTGTGAACATACTCTGAACACATTCTGAACATGCTATGATTTCATCAAAGTTCATAAATTCTGATGCACATCAGTGTCTTGACCAGGTTGTGAAGGGATTGTGATAATAAAAAAAATATATATATATATATATATATATATATAATTTTACACTATGGCCCTTATTATACAGTTTATTGTTGAGAGGCACACCCAGGTTCTTGAAGTGCTCAGTAACAATGTACTTACTGGATTTGTCTCAGGCCCCATTTACACTACACATTAAATCTTTTTTTGCCCTCAAGTGACTCTGTTTCTTTCAATGTTTGTAGTCTGTGTTTGTTCTCCCCCAGCATCAAGCAGAACGAGTTAATAAACGGGGCATTGTGACTTTAGCTTCCAGGGCACTTCCCCCTAACATTCCAGACTTCCATTGTTAGAGTCAGGCTCTCCCCCCTGCTGATTTCTCAGGTGATTCATTTACAAATGAATAGATGCAAATTGTAGCCATCAGAGTCGTCAGTTTGGTCCTAGAGTTCATTTGACCCTGCTGTGGGACTTCTGGGGGGATATAGAAATCCCTGGGACTTCTAGTGTTAAAAACATTAAAACATTTTTATGGCAATAATAACTGCAATTGATATCTGTATTTGGAAATGATTAAACTTTCCGCTTTGAACATTTTAATTTAATATATGACCAGCTGGGGGCACACCAAACTGATTAAATAAAAGAAAAAATAGGTTGAGAACAAGGTCCAGATCTAATCTTGGGGTGGGAGGCACTGTTAACATCATTTTATATTGTTTTTATATTTTCTCCTCTTTTGACCACACATATATATATAGTGCCTCGCGAAAGCATTCGGCCCCCTTGAACTTTTTGACCTTTTGCCACATTTCAGCCTTCAAACATAAAGATATAAAACTGTAATTTTTTGTGAAGAATCAACAACAAGTGGGACACAATCATGAAGTGAAACAAAATTTATTGGACATTTCAAACATTTTTAACAAATAAAAAATCGAAACTTGGGCGTGCAAAATTAGTCAGCCCCTTTACTTTCAGTGCAGCAAACTCTCTCCAAAAGTTCAGTGAGGATCTCTGAATGATCCAATGTTGACCTAAATGACTAATGATGATAAATAGAATCCACCTGTGTGTAATCCAGTCTCCGTATAAATGCACCTGCTCTGTGATAGTCTCAGAGGTCAGTTTAAAGCGCAGAGAGCATCATGAAGACCAAGGAACACACCAGGCAGGTCCGAGATACTGTTGTGGAGAAATTTAAAGCCGGATTTGGATACAAAAAGATTTCCCAAGCTTTAAACATCCCAAGGAGCACTGTGCAAGCGATAATATTGAAATGGAACGAGTATCAGACCACTGCAAATCTACAAAGACCTGGCCGTCCCTCTAAACTTTCAGCTCATACAAGGAGAAAACTGATCAGAGATGCTGCCAAGAGGCCCATGATCACTCTGGATGAACAGCAGAAATGTACAGCTGAGGTGGGAGACTCTGTCCACAGGACAACATTCAGTCGCATACTGCACAACTCTGGCCTTTATGGAAGAGTGGCAAGAAGAAAGCCATTTCTTAAAGATATCCATAAAAAGTGTCGTTTAAAGTTTGCCACAAGCCACCTGGGAGACACACCAAACATGTGGAAGAAGGTGCTCTGGTCGGACGAAACCAAAATCGAACTTTTTGGCAACAATGCAAAACGTTATGTTTGGCGTAAACGCAACACAGCTCATCACCCTGAACACACCATCCCCACTGTCAAACATGGTGGTGGCAGCATCATGGTTTGGGCCTACTTTTCTTCAGCAGGGACAGGGAAGAACGTTAAAATTGATGGGAAGATGGATGGAGCCAAATACAGGACCATTCTGGAAGAAAACCTGATGGAGTCTGCAAAAGACCTGAGACTGGGATGGAGATTTGTCTTCCAACAAGACAATGATCCAAAACATAAAGCAAAATCTACAATGGAGTGGTTCACAAATAAACATATCCAGGTGTTAGAATGGCCAAGTCAAAGTCCAGACCTGAATCTGTGGAAACAACTGAAAACTGCTGTTCACAAACGCTGCCCATCCAACGTCACTGAGCTTGAGCTGTTTTGCAAGGAGGAATGGGTAAATATTCCAGTCTCTCAATGTGCAAAACTGATAGAGACATACCCCAAGCGACTTACAGCAGTTATCGGAGCTACAAAGTATTAACTTGAGGGGGCTGAATAATTTTGCACGCCCAATTTTTCAGTTTTTTATTTGTTAAAAATGTTTGAAATATCCAATAAATTTCGTTTTACTTCATGATTGTGTCCCACTTGTTGATTCTTCACAAAAAATTACAGTTTTATATCTTTATGTTTGAAGCCTGAAATGTGGCAAAAGGTGGAAAAGTTCAAGGGGGCCGAATACTTTTGCAAGGCACTGTATATTATGGCTTATACACATTAATCATTTACCCTTTTATAACAAAAAAGCTCATGGTGAATACTGCTGAGGCTGCACAAGCTTAATAAGCTACTTTATTAGAAGAACATGTTTTTATTTGCATGGGTTATTATCTGGCATGGGTAGAGAAAAGTTAAGTCAAATCTTCTACTTTTCATTTTTTTTTTTTACATTGTCAGCTTTATTTGAATGTCTCAATCTTCCTCACGCAACACGGTTACGCAAATTATCATGATAAAAGAAATGTTTTATTTATGTTTCTTTACTTCAGTAAGTTGGTCCTCTTAGCTTTTTAGATAACTTTTATTGTTGACTAACATTATCATGTATTTGCAACCCTGTTACTTGCAACTGTTTGTATTAACAGGGTTGCATTTCCTTCAGTATTGTCTTCATAACAAACTATTTATAGTTCAATCAAATGCACTGAAAGCACCCAAAATGTAATTTTTTAAAAACACTGATTGTTCAAAATAGCACAAAACCCCTGCAGTAGCATATACCTACACTGTAATAATTAGTTGTGCCCATTAGTCATGATAACTTCAAATTCATTGTCAGTATGACAACAAATTATTGACACAGTTGTGATAACTCAGAATTGTTGGTTTATGTCTTCTCAACTAATGAAAAGTTTTCAAACTAAGAAACATGATTTCATGTAAGTCAAAAGGATGTACAGATAATTGCCTCTGTCATTGACTATGTAAGAACGTCAGCGTCATATTCAACTAACGTCTCGTAAAATCGTTTCTACCGCCCGCCATTTTCTCCCACCACATGCAATGTTTGGTAGTTTGGACCTGCTTCTGTTCGGATGGCATTAATGTCGTTTTGAATAAAATTCTAGCTCAGCAAAACCTCTATCTAAAGATATTTTAAAAGAAAAGAGAGAAAAACAATATTTTTCAAAGCCTTCTGATATCCCTTAAACTTCACACGTGGCGTGACCCCGCCTCCCTGTCTTTAGCGCGAGGCCGAGCCGATTCTGTCCCCGGCAGGTGAGCTCAATGTGAGGAGAAACCCACAGCCGCTGCAAAGAGACACTCTCCTTTCTCCTCAGGAAGAAACTGGTGCCTGCTTCAAAGTTATACATCAAGGTGGGCTGAGTTAATTACATTGCTTTTGTCTTGTCTTTCTTTTGCTAACTTGGTTACCAAGTTAGCTACTGCTAACTTAACAGTAGCTAACGTAGCTTGTAGTAATTGTTATTGTAACAGTTAGCTAGTTTCAGCCCAGCTCGGTTGGATTGGTTTTTCAGGTGCATGTCATGATGACAATGAGACTGTCTCACGTCCAATTTCTCACAAAGTTAAAAAACAAAAAACACATTCATAACTGATAATCTCACGGCGCGATAAAGAGCAACGCATGCGCACAAACAGAGAGCGGTTCTCTGCTGTGCTGGTACTTATTCAGAGAAAAGAGAAATGTCACAAGCTATTTAAGTGTATTTTATTCCCGTGCTCAGAGTAATCTCAGTTAGAAACTCTTCCAGCAGCAGGGCCTCCTCTCATACTGTGAGCACACAGGAGTGACAGTGAGTTACTGTACTTGAGTGGATGCTTGTCTCTATCACACTGAAACAGAATCTCTCGAGATTCCCAGTAAGCGTTTTTTAGGTTACTATGCCTGTGCAAAGTCATGAATGTAATTTGACCGTAATGCTGCAATCTAGTAATATAGCATAATTTTAGATTTTGATTAATTAATTTTTGATTATGCAGGGTTGATAACGCGCTCTCTTCTCTCTGAAATTAATCTCTCAAAGTTTATGCCAAATAAGCCGAAAAAATATAATGATAAATCATATTTATGTGTTTATATAAGAATATCTATGGATTATGCTCGTTTTTGAAGGTGTGCAAGGGGTTAGACATTAAAAGATGTGTGTGTGTGTGTGTGTGTGTGTATATATGTATATACATATATAATAATTAGGGCTGCAGCTATCGAATATTTTAGTAATCGAGTATTATATCGAATATCCCGATCGATTAATCGAGTAATCGAATTAAACATACTTTTGCTTAATTAAGGTTTAATTATAAATGTACAATATGAAAAAGATGGACTACTTAATGACAAGATTTTTAAATTTTAAGAATAAAATACATTTTATTGCACTCATATCATGCAAAATGTTGAGTAAAATAATCCTCATCATTACACTTTATGTAGTTGGCAAGCTCAAGTGTGTCCTCAGTACTCCAGGGTTGAAGAAATCATCAGTGCATGTAATGAACAAATGCACAGTGCATGTAGGGGGTGTGGCCTCAGTAGCCCTGCAGTGTGCATGTGATTTAATAGCAGAGATATTTAAGTGTGCTGCATTAAATCTGCTCGTTTTAGCCAAAATTATGCAACAATTTATAGGGAATAAACTTTTAGTTTAGTAAATCCCTGGTTAATTCCCATGGACATTTTCCAACTTTGCAACCCAAATGACCTTCCTTATGTAGACTACTGAGTAACTTTCCATCACTAATCATTGCATTTACAAATGAAAGGCAGCATTATTATACGGCGTTTGATGACTTGTAGCCGGAGTGAGACAACCCCAGGCCTCCAAGTGTTATTGTCATAATTAACATTTCTTTTACTGACACGACGTTAGCGTTACATTTACGTCATGAAATAACAGCTGATTTACCTCGTCTCGGGTCATCCGCTCATGCCCACAATCGGATGCTTCAGCAGGTGCTGCAGCATCGAAGGTATGGTGGAGCATCGGTATGCGAGCTCCACCATACCTGTTGCTCTTTTCCACTGCTCCCGGCCGCGTCTACCATTATCTGCTGTCGGCAATTCCAGCGAAAAACTCCTTATGAATGAAGGACCACTGCACTATGTAGTTAAATGCAGGGCACTGACGTTAAACATGGGTTTCCCCCAGCGCTTTATAGGCCTGGCAGCCCGCAAGGCTATTCTTACCCCCCGGGCTAAGCGTCACTTATTTAAACGACACGCAAGGTAAACACCGGGGGCGGACTAGCCATTTAGCTTAGCCGTAAAAATAGACCGGTGCGCTGTGTTTTATTTTTTTATTTCCTGCGCGGCTCTAGCTCACCCCCCTCCCCTCTCCCCTTGAGTTCTCTACCGCCAGCCTTAGTCAAGTTAAGTTTCCCTGTGTGCAACATATAGATAATCCGTACAAAACGCAGGCTTTGTGAGCGAACGAGCTATGTAACGAAGCTTCGAAGCAGCAGAAATTCCTCGAATATTTTTTGTAATCGAATTATTCGAGGAATCGTTGCAGCCCTAATATATATATATATATATTTATTTATTCATTAATTTATTAATTAGCGGGAGAGAAGCACAAGCAGCTATGTATATAAAATTACAGACCTAATGACAGTAACTAAGTCTCTTAACCTGTCCGTCACAATTTGCATTAAAATCAAGCATCAGGTGTCTAAAAACTTTGTATTGCTGCATACAGGAGAATTTCATCTCTTAGAGATGTATTATATAATCTCCTACAATATTATCAAAATATTAAACAAAAATACACGACAACTTTGAGTGGATAATAACATTGAGTTGCATTAAAGTAGTAGCCATAGAAATTGTAAACAATTACCCTACTGTAATTTCAGTGTGATGAGGATTGTAATGGAATGGTGACACATACACACTGTCATTTCACCATATTACCGTAATTAGCATTGTTAACCATATGAACTGTTTGTAAATTGATTGTTTTGCGGTTATAGGGTGTATTGGAATTCTTGCCATTATACTGACATGACATCGTATCCTTTAGGTCCTGGTCTGATATGCTCCAGTTTGCCGCGTCTTTATGAATGAGATGGATATTTAAGTTTTGCACGTACGTCACAAGAAATCGTCGAAGAATCCTTGAACACTACAGATCCAGTCATGGTCACTATGGAAGAAGATTAGCTCTCCCCTGTATTTACAGCGATTGTGTGTGCTATTTCCCATCACAAAAAGCTCTCCAAACACATGTGAGACAACATGGATTTAGTAGCAGTGAACCGGTGAACTTGAGAATTAGATGCCATTTATGTGACTTTGAAGAACCTGCAGACGTTAAACTATACTTTTGTCATCTTGGCACACATATTAAGAAATAAAGAAACTGTCATTTGCCCTTTTAATCGTTGTGCTTTTAAATCAAGTGTTAACTCCAGTTTTTCATCACACAAAAGTCGATATCACAACTCCAACTATTTGCAAGATTTTAGGGCAGAGCTTCTTCTTGGCCCACAAAAAGAAGACTCAGAAGATAACACTCACTCGGCAGATGAAAATTGTGTTGACGTCCAGTCGGATGATAACGAATGTTCTGATTCTGATGAACCTGGCATTGACATTGGTGAAAAATTTAAGGGAAGCTTCTTCGCATGCAAGCAATCTTGCATGTATCCAAGTCAGCTACACGGGAAATAATTAATGAACTTAATGAAATTGGTGTTTTAGCTGGTGAACTTTCAAAAAACACTGTTGAAGCAGTTCTTGAAGAGCATAACTTAAATATAGATGATGCCACACTGAAGTTAGTGACTGAGAGCCTCCAGAAAACCACCCTCTTAACTGTCTTTCAGAAAGTGGTCCTCTGAGAACTGAATACAAAAGGCAGACGTTTTACAAGGAACATTTTGATGTAATTGAGCCTGTTGAATATGTTTTAGATGGTTTGCACAAGAAAATGTTTGTATATGTACCAATTTCAACTCTGTTGCCAAAATTATTGAACAGGGGTGATGTAATTGACAAAATCCTTGAACAGTCAAATGTAAAATCTCAGTCTGGCCAGTACAAATCATTTCGTGATGGGCTATACTTCAAAGATAATACACTGCTTCTAGGGGAAGAGGTATGTATTACTGTAGGATTGTATATTGATGAATATTAGGTATGCAACCCTTTGGGAACTTCGAGGAAAGCATAAAATTACTGAGATTTATTGTGTATTCGCAGATTTGCCTGTCAAATACAGATCAGCCCTATCCAGTATATACCTTGCAGTACTGAGCAATAGTAATGATGTGAAGACTTTTGGTTATGAACCCATTTTTGAACCACTTCTTAAAGAGCTTTGTGTACTTGAAAACCAGGGATTTTACATTGATAGGTTGGGTACTTATATCAAAGGCACAGTCCTGTATGTGTCAGACAATTTAGGAGCTCATTCTTTGGCTGGGTTTCAAGAGTCATTTCGTGTTAATAAATTCTGTAGATTCTGCTTAGCTAGCCATGATGCCATTCAGACTGTTTTCTGTAAGGGAAGGTTTGTTTCCACTGAGAACAAAACTATTGCACACTGAAGCTGTTCAAAGAGTGAAAGAGAATGAGGGTCTTGTTGTTGATGGAGTGAAAAGGGATTGTGTTCTAAACAAACTAACCTACTTTCACTCTGTAACAGGTTTTCCACTGGACTTCTTGCATGACTTATTGATAGGAATAGTACCTGTGGAGTTGTGTTTGTGTTTAAAGACACTGATTGACAAGAAGTACTTTACCTTAGAAGAACTGAATACTGCCATTCAGTATTTTCCGTATACATTCTCCGATAAGACAAATAGGCCACAGGCAGTTCCCAAGACCTTTAGATTAAAAGGAACTGTTGGTGGGAACGGACATGAAAATTGGTCACTTTTGAGGCTGCTACCCTTGCTTATTGGCAATAAAATACCAGAGAATGACACAACTTGGGGTATCGTCTTGGATATTAAAGACATTGTGAAAGTGGGGGATGCTAGAATTTCCACAGAGGAAAAGCTGCTTTATCTTTAAGCCAGAATCTGTGAACACCGCCAACTCCTACAGGAGGTTTTTCCTAACTTTAGGCTTAAAACAAAACATCATTTTTTAGAGCATTATCCCCATCTGATTCGTTGTTTTGGGCCTGTGCTTGACTTTTGGATGATTAGATTTGAGGCCAAGCATAGCTTCTTTAAGAAAGTTGTTCGAGATGTTGGTAACTTTAAAAATATACTGCTAACTTTAGTCTCCAGGCATCAGCTCATGTTGGCATTGTCATGTTCTGTTGGTTAAGTTTAGTTATTCTGTGTCTTTGTTTATTTTGAGTCTAGTCTTGTGTTAACTCTTGTCTGTGTTTCAGGGATTCCTGCTTGTGGCTCCACCCCCCAGTGATGTCTGTGTGCTTGGTTGGTGATTGATTAGGTCCCTCATGTTTTCACCCAGGTGTGGTCCATTCCTAATCAGGCCCTCCACTATTTAACTGTGTGCTTGGTCACAGTGTGGTTGCTGGTTCGTTGTCTCCCTCTTCGTGTACAGTCTTGCTCCCTGTTCCTGCTCCCCTGTTTTTGGATTTTAGTTTGGATTTTGGAATTTGCTTTAAAGAATAAACATGGACTGGTTCCAAGAACGCTACTCGTCTATCCTGCCTCCATCTCTCCTTGCATTTGGGTCCACACCCACACCAGACCGTGACAGAACGAACCAGCCACCAGTGGACCCAGCGGAGAAGAAGTTTGTAGAAAGACTGCTTTATTTCCAGAACATCTTCCGTGGGGCCTGGGCGGGCAGGATTTCTTTGGAGGAGGATCCTGTCAGAGAGGTGTACGCGGGGACTCGACTGGCTGCCGGAGGACCCCGGAGCCTGCAACGGTGTAGAGGTCGTTCGAAAAGGAAGGGTCAGCCCTGCCAGTCTCCAAAGTCCCAGGTTAGCGTCCCTGTATCTCCTAGCGTCCAGGCTAGCGTCCCTGTGTCTCCTAGCTCCCAGGCTAGCGTCCCTGTGTCTCCTAGCTCCCAGGCTAGCGTCCCTGTGTCTCCTAGCTCCCAGGCTAGCGTCCCTGTGTCTCCTAGCTCCCAGGCTAGCGTCCCTGTGTCTCCTAGCTCCCAGGCTAGCGACCCTGTGTCTCCTTGCGTCCAGGCTAGCGACCCTGTGTCTCCTTGCGTCCAGGCTAGCGACCCTGTGTCTCCTTGCGTCCAGGCTAGCGTCCCTGTGTCTCCTTGCGTCCAGGCTAGCGTCCCTGTGTCTCCTTGCGTCCAGGCTAGCGTCCCTGTGTCTCCTTGCGTCCAGGCTAGCGTCCCTGTGTCTCCTTGCGTCCAGGCTAGCGTCCCTGTGTCTCCTTGCGTCCAGGCTAGCGTCCCTGTGTCTCCTTGCGTCCAGGCTAGCGTCCCTGTGTCTCCTTGCGTCCAGGCTAGCGTTCCAGTCCCGGCTCCCCGCACCCGGCCGCCAACGTCGCCGCCAGTGCCGGCCCCCTGCACCAGGCCGCCAACTCCCAGCTTTCCTGTCCCGTCTTTGCCCGGCCCGCCGGAGGTCTTCCCGCCTGCCCCGTCTGAGCCCTCTTCGCCGGAGGTCTTCCCGCCTGCCCCGTCTGAGCCCTCTTCGCCGGAGGTCTTCCCGCCTGCCCTGTCTGAGCCCTCTTCGCCGGAGGTCTTCCCGCCTGCCCCGTCTGAGCCCTCTTCGCCGGAGGTCTTCCCGCCTGCCCCGTCTGAGCCCTCTTCGCCGGAGGTCTTCCCGCCTGCCCCGTCTGAGCCCTCTTCGCCGGAGGTCTTCCCGCCTGCCCCGTCTGAGCCCTCTTCGCCGGAGGTCTTCCCGCCTGCCCCGTCTGAGCCCTCTTCGCCGGAGGTCTTCCCGCCTGCCCCGTCTGAGCCCTCTTCGCCGGAGGTCTTCCCGCCTGCCCCGTCTGAGCCCTCTTCGCCGGAGGTCTTCCCGCCTGCCCCGTCTGAGCCCTCTTCGCCGGAGGTCTTCCCGCCTGCCCCGTCTGAGCCCTCTTCGCCGGAGGTCTTCCCGCCTGCCCCGTCTGAGCCCTCTTCGCCGGAGGTCTTCCCGTCTGCCTCGTCTGAGCCCTCTTCGCCGGAGGTCTTCCCGTCTGCTTCGCCGGCTCCGCCTCATGGGAGGCCGCCGGACTCCTGGTCCAGTTTCGCCTGCCCGGCCTCATGGGAGGCTGCCTTGACAGGGTTTCGACCCTCCTCCAGACCCCCGTCCACCCACCCGGGTTTGGTTTTTGGGGTGGTTTGAATTTTTTTTTTTTTAGGAGCGTTTGGAACCCGCTTCTTAAAGGGGGGGGTTGTGTTATGTTCTGTTGGGTGTTTTGTTATTCTGTGTCTTTGTTTATTCTGAGTCTTGTCGGTGTTTCAGGGATTCCTGTTTGTGGCTCCACCCCTCAGTGATGTCTGTGTGCTTGGGTGGTGATTGATTAGCTCCCTCGTCTTTTCACCAAGGTGTGGCCCATTCCCAATCAGGCCTCCTCCACTACTTAGCTGAGTGTTTGGACACAGTATGACTGCGGGATCATTGTGTGTTTGTATGTTGTCTCTCCTCCTTGTGTCCTGCTGCGTTTTGTTCCCTGTACCTCCTGCCTCGTTTTGGTTGTTTGGTAAATAAACATGGACTTGTTCCAAGAACGCTATTCCTGCATTTGGGTCCATACCCACAACTAACCGTGACAAAGTGGCCAGCTTTGTTCACAGAGCAACAGGTAAGACAACATTATGAATATAAATAAGTTGTTCAAAGTATGGTATTTAAATAATGTTGAAAACAAATATTAATTCCTTCTTAATACTAAGAAAAAAGTTCAGCCATTTGTTCTTGCGTTGGAGAACTGCAGTCTGGGAGATGAGCTAGACAAAACACCATAATTTCCTAAGGCTGTGAGGCTTTCTGTATATATCAAGCTGAAAAAAGTTTGTCTTTTTTTCTTTCCAATAGATCGAAGCCGAATTCACTCGAATCACTTCAGCGGACTTGAGAGGGTCCTTTTTTTCTGGGCTGGAACAGCATTTGCCTCGACTACTTCAGCTCTCCAGGGTCAGCAGCTTTCAGAGCTGAAAAATGTCCTAAGCATGCCTGAGGATGATGTAAGTATATTTGCTCAGGGATGCAAAAATGTATCAGTCAAAGATATTGTTTCATCAATACTCACTGTCAAGTTTAATAACATTGATTTATAATTTGACTGATGCCGCAGGTGATATCATTACACTGGAAGTCCCAGCATGTATGATGTAATTTGTTTTTCTTATCATGTATGAAGAACATGTCAGTGGTGATTGTATATTTTCAAGTTATACTAATGCTAACATGTAGTAGCATTCACTCTTATGGTCCATTGCACAATTTATCTCTCCCTCATTGTCTCACTGTCACTCATTCATATACTTCATTCAGAGCACCAGAGTGAACAAACTGTTGCTTGTTAAATGAAATGAACTTAATTACTAAATACTAAAGATCACAAAAAAAAAAATGCTCAATGCGAAAATATTTTTTCCTTTCTTTGTGAAGCCCACAGACATGGAGGACAGCATGACTAGGGGAATGAATGTCGGCATAATCCTAATAAAAGAAGGAGAGGATCTTCTTGACATATCGGTGGTCCTGGAGGAACAGATCATTCTGCATGGCATTAAGGACTACTCGCATGCGGTAGCTACAGTATGTTGATGGGTCTGCTATATGCACTGAACATTGACTACCCGAAGGAGCTGCAGTATACCTTCGAAGTTGTTCAGAAGGTTCTCATGAACATCGGTGGTGAGCACTGCTCTGCAAGGGTTCATGGACTGAGGAATAGACTTCTTCGTAAAACTGTGTAGACACTACACTTAGACTGAGTTGTTTTTCAATTTCTGTTCCACCATTTTCCAGGATGTTCCAAGTTTACATTAGTCATAGATGACTATTGAGGTCTTTCCTGGAAGGTCTTTTTGACCTGTTTGGGTGTGCATCATTTCTTTATTTTGTTTTTCATGTTCTGAAAGACAGCAACAGAAGTATTGAATAGAGAGTACTCATTTGTTCTGGAGAGATGTTTTACCCATAAGCTTGTGCTGTTTTTGGGGACAAAACTTGTACCGATGTGTTGAATCGTTTACCTTGCTCATCTGGCTTATTAAAGATAAGAACTGGAATTTATTTTGTTTCTTTGGAAGAACCAATAACATATATATATATATATCTTATATAGGTCTTTAAGCATAATCTAAAATAAAGTTGAAAGATAATTACCATGTAGTATCAATTCAATCTTAAACAGAACTAAATTATGAAAGTTGACTCAAATATAAATGCATAATGAAGTTGATATAACAAAGTTAGGTAAACTAGATATTGTAAGTAGACTGAACTCTAGTTTAATTATTTTCAGCTTTGGAATTCCAGTTGAAAGAAATTAAGATTATGTTGACTTAACTAAAGAATTTTATAGGAACTGAATTTTGATCAAGTTATGTAAACTAAAGGTTAAGTTTATTTGACTAGAAAAGTTTATTTGTTTTGACTCATTACACAATTGTCTCAACTAATATCCACAAGTTCAGCTAACTTCAAATTTTAAGGCAGCCCTGACACTAACTTTTGTTATTTGAAACAACTAGTTTTTTTTTTTTTTTTTTTACAGTGCATTTTTTTTCATCTAACCTGTCACATTAGCCATGGCAAAAGGTTTGCTCACTGGACGGATGAATCAAAAGCACTCCTTTTGGGTGAGATGAAACCAGTTTTCAGAATGAAAAACAGGAGACTAGAAGCCAGTTCTGAAGTTTGTCATTTACATGTATATATTCCGTACATCTCTATCCAATACCTATATCTGTGTGTGTTTATATTAGATGAATCTATTTTTGTGAGAAATACATTGTGTTCACCTCAAGAAATTGTTCAGTTGCTCTGAAATAAATGGGAAAGAATTGGAAAAATTTAAATTGATTATGGATCTGAATCATTGACCAAGACATTATTTGGAACAGGAACAAGACTCTCATCAACGTCATGCTGAGGTAACGGTTACCGAGGAGGTAGAGTTAAAACTTTGTTAAGCCCCATAGGGTGCTAAGATGAATTAAAGTGTGTATTTTTGTTGTATTAAAGGCTTATTCCTTTTTTTTTTTTTAAACAGATGACTGCACAGCAAATGATTGTGGCAGACGGCAGAAAAGCTGCACAGTGGGTTGAAGAAAAGAAACACCAGTTTGCAGCACAGGTGGCGGTACCAGTGGCCCTGCAGTTTGAGGAAGAGGAGCTGGTATATGCTCTCCAGCAGTGTGGCCGGCTTCTGAATGACTCTACAGATGAGGAAATTGACGACGATGAAAAAGAGTTGATTTTGGAGCCATTCAAATTTCTTTTTCAAAACACGGACATGGAGCGGTTTCTAGATGAAAGTGTGGACAAGAGGCTAAACCTGGTTTATTGTGAAAGAATAGATTGACATCTAACACCAAGCTTTGGTCTTAGAGTAATGTATATAGTTTGCTGTGTAGTTTTAGCATTATATATTTCTTTTTCAATTTTATTTGTGTGTTTTGTCATTCATGGAGAGCACTTTAATGTCTTTGTACATTTCGTTATGAGCACTATGATTCTTTTAGTTGGCTTTTTATTCTCCATGTTACTTGCTTATAACTTCAATACTGATGTAATACTTTGGAACAAAATTGTCCTCAAGGATCTTTGTAACATTTACTGTTAGTGCTCGCCAAGGTAAGTTTCTGTGGCTCAAATGTATTTGTATCTGGCATTGTGTACTTAATAGGTTAATAACAGTGTGCCTAAGCACAATTGTAACAATGTACATTTCATATTTCACTCATATCCTCAGTATTAGATTTATGATATATCAGTGACTATTCCTTGAGGTCTACTTGTACGAGATATGTACTTTTACTTAAAAACAATTTGAATATCAAGCCATGTGACTCTGCATATGGAAATCATTTCTTGTGTAGTTTTAATGCAGATGTTTATAAATTATGAGCACATGAGACACCATCCCAGTAAAACCTTAAAATTGCATTTTTTTAAATTAAATAAATAAGAGAATATTTAAAACATTAACAAATTGTCTAAAGTAGAACCACGCCTTGAACGTTGTGATATCGTTTCATAAAAACAATCAGCTCTGTACTGTAAGAATCACTTTAATCACAAAAATATATATATATATATATATAAAGATACTATACATGATTGTGACAGTTACAAAACAAACTTAATGAAATATTCTAGAATGCTGTGAATCTTTAAACATTGTTTTAACCTTAACATTCAGAGGTTGTGATAGGACTGCAGCACAAATAAAACGATTTTGTCTCTAGAGGAAATCCAAACGATCGAAATCATTCACGGATATGCTGATCAATTTATATGTTGTTGAGGTGCATTATACTTTGTTTTTTCAAAATAACACTGCTGAGGAATCCGGTTAACAAAGGTATTAAAACCCAGATAAACCTTCCGAAGTGCCTAGCCGACATGGGCATGCTATCGGTTTTATTTTGTATTTTTTTCGGGGCATGGAGGTTCTGAACCTCATCCAGAGAGGCTCCACCTGCTACTCTGTATGAAGGCATTGCCAAAGTTCACGCGTGTGAGAAACCATGGCTACAATAGAGCACATTCTCACAAACCAACAGCGTCAACGTGCACAAAGCCAGACGGGTTACATAAACGCATACGTGAGTCAACAATATTCCCCACTGGACGTGCTGTCAGACCGGGCTGTCCAGGCAAAATACCGGCTGCTCCATGCAGAGATCCAATGGCTGATCACTTAGGTGTCTCCACACATTCAGAGAGCAACTCGCTGCAATTTCGCAATCAGCCTGGAGGCGCCCCGTCCCCACTGCGTTTTTACGCAGTGGGGAATTTCCTGGAGGTGGTGGGGGACAGCACCGGCCTCAGCAAGGCATCGGTGTCAGCTGTGACACTGATTCTCCTGCGCCATGCCCGAACCCACATAAGGATGTCGGGGGGCTGCACTTGTCAACACTCAAGTGTTGCCGGGTGATTGTTGTCACTGCCATGCTGCACAACAATGTAGTGTGTGTTGGCGCAGATGAGCCGCCTCCTGTGGATGACGAAGAGGAACATTCAGAGGACAAAGTCCCGAACCCTTCCCCTGCGATGCGCGAGCAGTACTCCATCAGGCCGGTGCGCAGACCAGAGAGGAACTCATCAACTTCTTCTGATGTCCAACAACCCCAGCCCCTACCCCTTCACCAACAGTCACCAAGCACTGATCATTTACCATAAACCCACAACCACGACACCACCCTATATCAACCATCAGGCCTGAAGGCTGAAATAAATAAACAGAACCAGCAGATGTAGGCTAGAGGTAACATACTGCACACTAGATCCACGAGGGTATATATGCACTAATGGGCTCAATTATTACTTGGATACCCCTGATGACACGCGCGATACATGCGTAGCCTAATTACACCTGTGTGTGGGGACCACGGCGCGCTCTGTATGACTTATGCGCTGAAAAAGAGTGGGTGATAGCATTGCCTGGCATCAATTGATTCAGTTTCAGCACCACCACGGTGGACAGCTCCCACTAAGCTTCTTAAGAACCTTCTTTGGCTTGATCTTAATTGCCTTAGGACAACCTTAAGAATGTGTCTGGGAAACACCCGTATCTTAGCGCTCTTTCTTAGCCAAACCTTAAGAACGATCAAATCTGGGAAACGCAGCCATTAAATGTTTTCTCCCAACCTCACTTTAAGAGGCATCGAGTGACAATTTTAAGACATTGAATACTAATATTTGTTTATGACATTTAGGATTCTGAGGACCAAATAAGAGGCTTTGAGAATCAGGTGATTAAGATTATAGTGACTAGAGGTGCCTCAGCATCTGATCCTGCCAGCGTGACCATCATCAGGAATCCTGCAGGGGTTGAATGTGACCAGGGACTGTGCTTTGCTGATGGGCCTCATCTATGCCCTCAATCTGAGCTACCCACGGGAGCTCCAGTTCACGTTCAAGGTATTTCCGAAGGTGTTCCTAGATGTAGACATTCAGAAAGTCAGCCCAAAAGTCTCATCCCTCAAACAAAAGCTGCTAGTTAACACTTTACCTGAATGTTCAAATAACTAAATAAATGAATTAAAATGTGTACTGTGATTACTCGTAAGTTGTTTCCTTGAGTTTTGCAGTCTTGTCATCCAGCCATTACCTGAAAGTTCCTGCTCGTGTTCTTTTAAGTTGCTTTTCATTTCTGGAAAGCTTGACTCATGTGTATTGTTGATGTTTACCTTTTTAATGGTACTGTCAGCTACATACGTGTTGACCCTTTTTTTGATTCAAGATTTCCTTAACTCACTGATAGAATTTGAAAAGTTGACTTTTATCTCTGGAAAGCTTGACTTATATATATTAGTGTGTATTGTTTACAGCTAAAACAGAATGTTTATTTTTTAATGATGCTGTCTGCTGCATATGCACTTCATTTCAATATGGGAATACCCTATAGTACACCACAATGTGGAAGTCTTAACTCACTGATGTTAAAATATTATTTATAAAAACAAAATTGTAAAGTTTTTTATTTTTATTTTCCTTTACTTTGAGTAAAAATCAGTTGCATATATTATGATTGATAACTTTACTTTTTGCATAAACATTTGAGTTAAAAACATTTTTTGTCTAGTTTATATCTTAAATTAATTAGGTTCTTAAATATGCATAAATATGTTAATTGTACTTTATTTGTTTTGCGCTACCTGAAACATATATTAATGTGTGATAAACAATAAAAAATAAAGTGGATTGAACATGATATTGCTTTTTATTCTTATTTAAGTTGGCCATTCCATGCAAGACTAGTACTGATTATTAAATAAACACTGAAGTTGGGACAAGTTTAAAAGAGCCATGCAAAAAGTAAACTAAGCTTTTTGAGAAAACTCATATTAAAATTATAAGACCTATTCTTTCAAAAATGCTTCAAAATGTTAATAAACTCATCAACTCTGATCAGACTGGATTTATACTTAGGTTTGGAATAAATAATATATTGGCCAAAAATAAATGTCAAACTCAACTCACTCCAAACAACAGAACAGAAAGTCAACTGATGGTGTTGACTCTCTGATAGCACACACTCAACTGAGCAAAAGACCTGCCACCCCCTTATATAGACTCTGAGCTACTGATTGGAGTCAGCTGAGGGAGAACATCACAGGTGTAGCCCATAGCTCCTGATTGGTCCTCAGAAAACCTTTGACAATCTGTCCAGAACAATGTGTGGAATAAGTCATCAGAAGTCAAATACACCTTTGCTATACTACTTGACCAATGCAGGATGTCTGAGGCCTATGGGGTCCATAAGAGACAGGGTTCTACTGGTACATTGTCATGTTTCAGGTCATCCACAGGGTTCAAGGTCCATTTCAAAGGTATTCAATGTTAGGTGTTGTATTGTCAGTCAGTGCATAAAATAATTATTACTCCTTTTGAGATTGATCTAACAAGGTGTAAGACAAGCTTCACTAAATGTATTTTGTTTGTCTAAAACTAAGTGACAATTTAATGTGTACAAATATGGGTTGTACAAAATTCCACGTTTGACTTAAAACTCTTGGGGTTCTCAACCAAATACCGCAATATCCAGACAAATTTCAACCCCTGTTCTGCTATGAGCCAAACACGCTGACACTGACCAGATGGATGATCTTTTCAGCATTCCTCTCTCTCCAGAAAAAGCAACAAGAGAGCTGCTGAGGAGGAGGTCGATACTTTCCGGTCTCCAAGATGCCAAAGGTGATTAGGGCAAGATTTCAGAAAAAATAAACACTCATTTTAAGTTTTTCTAATGCTGATGGGTGATGAAATGCTCTAAACCAAAGAAAATGAGCCCACACACATTTCTACCAATTGCCTTGAACAGATTGTGTGATACATTTTGTACTGCTGTTCTGGGCGTGAATTTCCCATGCAGTTGTGTGGACGTGAAGTCAAATGACGCTGATGGTGACGTAAAATGACACTGGTGCACGTTCTCGATGGCTTAAAGAGGCGGACCATTACCGTAAATAAAAAATAAAAAAATGAGAAGAAGATGGCTTGGAGACTAAAAGAAGACAAGCACAGCAGACTAAACTGGTGGGAAAAGTGGTGGAAAGTGCTGAAAGTGTCTTGAAAGTGGAAAAAAATTGCAGAAAAGGCATTGGAATTTGATTGAGAAGTGACAGAAATGGGAGTAATGTAGCAGAAATGCAATAAAAAGAGCAAAAACATGACAAGAAAAGGTGAAGCAAATAGGTTAAAATATGTCAAGTTTGGTGTAGTTGTTCATACAGAGGTCTGTTCAGGGACTGGCTGCAGGTATTAGTGGAGGAGGAGATACATGTAGAAGATGGCGAGAACAGATATTTTCTGGTGAGTCAATATTTCTGGAAAAGAACCTAATTCAGCGCTCGATCTATATCTGGGATCTTGCACTTTTATAAAGGCAAAGCAAGGCAAGGCAAATTTATTTGTATAGCGCATTTCATACACAAGGCAACTCAATGTGCTTTACATGATCAAAAAGTGCAACAGAAAACATTCAACAAGAACATTCAAGAACATAATTTAAAATCACCAGTAAAATCATCAACAAACACATCAACAACATGACCAAAAATCTTCCTCTCAATCATATGCAGTAGAGAAAAAGAGTGTCCTTAACTTTGATTTAAAAATGTTCACAATGGATGCTGACTTCAGCTCTGCTGGCAGTTTGTTCCACTTCTTTGCAGCATAACAACTAAACACAGCATCACCATGTTTACTGTGAGCTCTGGGCTCTACTATCTGATCATGTCACATGACCAATGGAGCGTAACTCCAAGATGGCGCCTATGTTTGGCTGTGCCGCTGCCTCTCTGTTACAATGTCGGTTTCCTGCATCATTTCTAATAATCTCTGCCATCATATCTTTTCTGATGACCATTGTGTTGTCGCTGTGTGAACGTATGATCGCAGCTCTATTTTCAATATCAAAGTGGCGATGGAACACCGCTTCAATGACTGGAACAGCTACAGGAACACTTTCCCGCCCTCGTTCGTGTGCGCCCCCAATTCCCAGGATTACCTGTTGCTGGTACGACCCCCGGGCAACCCCAAGAAGAGGGCGAGACGCAGAGGCTGGCGTCCTAGCCCTGATCCGACGAACCGCATGGGTCTGTCAGGCTTCAGGCGACCTGTGCGAGTCTACAGGTGGCTGCGACCCGTTCCCCTCCAGCAGCAGGACGTGAGTCATAGTGCTGCCCTGCTCCCGCTCTGCGGGTCTCCATCCTACGAGGGAACAGTCCGGTTCCGAGTTGAAAGTAATCCATGGACACCGACGCTGCTCTGGCCTTCCGTGTTTACCTCGGCGGAGCGTCATCTGAGCAGTCATGACAGCTGGACGTCACGTGACTGCACAAGACTCATGCGGCCAATCACAGAGCACTCAGATGGGATACCTGCTTCCCCTTCGCCCAGCCGCTTTGGATTATTAAACACGCGCTCCATTGCAAATAAGGCATTTTCCTTAAATGAACTATTCTCCAGGAAAAACCTGCAATTTCTCTTCCTTGTCGAGATGTGGCAAAGGGAGGGAGAATTCATTCATCTGAACGCATTGTGTCCAGCCGGCTGCTCAACTGTTGGCACGCCCCGCCCCTCTCGCCGCGGCGGTGGTCTGGCCACTGTATACAGTGATCCGTTCACATGTAGAGTGATGAGCACAGAGAACTTTAGCACTTTTGAGTCACACATGATGCAATTCGGTTCTGAAAACTCATTTTATTGTGTTTTAATCTATCGCCCACTGGTCCTACTGGTGCATTGTTATCTGATTTTACTGATTTTTTATCATCTATCATAAGACTGGAAAAGGTTTTAATTCTGAGGGATTTTAATCTACACATTGATAATGATGCTTCTACTCCAGCAGCGAATCTTTTATCTATGACAGAATCTTTTAACTTCATTCAACATGTCTCAGGCTCCACCCACTTGAAAGGTCATACTTTGGACCTGATCTTTTCACTTGGTCTGAAGGTGGAAAACGTGAATGTTGAGGACATTCACCTAAGCGATCATAGTGGTGTGTTTTTTGACATGGGGGTCCATCCCGAGCCCCGCCCTCTACCCGTTAAAGTAGAGAGGAGGATCATCACAGAGACAACAGCAGATAGCTTCTGTGACAGTTTTGACCCCTCTGTTTTTAATGGCTGCACTGAAATTGATGAACTCCTGCATTGTTTTAACAAGCACTGTACTACTATCCTGGATCAAATGGCGCCTTTTAAATCTAACACTGCGTCCCGTCAACAGAATTGTCCTTGGATTAACGACAAGATTGTGAATCTACGGAGATCATGTCGTAAAATCGAGCACCTGTGGCACTCCTCCAGGCTCAAGGTCCATAGACTCCATCGAAGGGAACTTGTTGCCTCCTTAAACAATCTATTAGAGGAGGCTAGATCAAGTTACTTTCACCTCAAATAAGAGAAATCCGAAAGTGCTCTTCGACACAATCAGTTCAATTGTCTCACCTGCCGCTACCACTGTCTCTGCACAGTCCAGGGATGGATGCAATGACTTTCTGAACTTTTTTATTGACAAGGTTAGGAAAATAAAAGAGAATATTGCTTCTCCTCCTTCCTGCAGTCAAGTCTGTGTTGACCCTCCTCTTAATAGTTGGTCTTCTATTAAGTCAGTCTCCCAAGTGGATGTCCTATCGACCATAAAAAGCATAAAAGTATCTTCTTGTCGTCTAGATGTCATCCCAGCTAGACTTTTTATTAATGTTTTGGAGTCAATCGGCCCATTGATCACTAAAATGTTAAACATTTCTTTTGCTGCTGGTGTATTCCTGTGTTCTCTTAAACATGCTGTTGTGGAACCTAAATTGAAAAAACCTTGCTTGGACCCAACAGAACTTCAAAACTTTAGGCCAATTTCAAAGATTCCGTTCCTGGCTAAAGTTTTAGAAAAGTTAGCCTGTAATCAGCTCACATCATTTTTGGAGGCTAACAACATTTATGACACTTTCCAGTCTGGTTTCAGAAAGTTCCATTCTACTGAAACAGCACTGCTGAACGTGTCCAGTGACATCATGATGGCTGCCGACTCTGGTAAATGTTCTGTTTTAGTCCTGTTAGACCTCTCGTCTGCGTTCGACACGGTCGATCACGGAATCTTGTTTAAGCGATTGCGGGATGTGGTCGGCATGTCAGGCCCTGTGTTAGAGTGGTTCAGATCATACCTGACTGGTAGAACGTTCTCTGTGTCCTCTAACAATATGATGTCAGAAACTGCAGACAAAGTGGGGTGTACCCCAGGGTTTGGTCCTTGGGCCGAATTTGATCCTGATTTATTTACTCCCCCTTGGCGAGCTGATCCAGCAGTTCAGTGAGGTCTCCTATCACCTGTATGCTGATGACCTCAAGCTGTACTGCTCTTTCAAGTCCTCCGAACCTCAGAGACTGACTTCCCTCACAAACTGCCTGGCCAAAATAAAGCAATGGCTAAGTGAAAATAGCCTCCAGCTGAACTCCTGTAAAACAGAATCCCTAGTCGTTGCTCCGGACAGTATTGTGCCTCTCATTAAGCAGCACCTTGGCGCCCTAAGTAGCTCTGTAAAAGGTAGTCTGAGGAACCTTGGAGTAGCTTTTGATGAACGGATGTCCCTAGAACGGCATTCTAAACAGCTTATTAGGAACTGTTTTTTCCATCTGAGAAACATCTCTAAGCTGAGACACATGGTCTCTTGTCATGAGCTTGAGATGATTGTGCATGCGTTTGTTTCCTCACGATTAGACTACTGTAACAGCCTGTTTACATGCCTTAGTAAAAAGGACTGGGCTCGCCTACAAGTAGTCCAAAACTCTGCTGCACAGCTCCTGACCCGCACCCACAAGACAGCCCATATTGCTCCTATTTTAAAATCTCTACATTGGCTTCCTGTCATATACAGGATTAATTGTAAAATCCTGGTACTGACATTCAGGGCTCTTCATGGTCAGGCGCCTGGATACATTAAAGGCCTGATCCAGCCCTACGTCTCCAATAGCCTGAGGTCCTCTTCTCAAAACCTGCTGATGGTCCCCTGCACTCGCTTTAAAACTCGAGGAGATCGATTGTTTAAAGCGGTAGCTCCTCGCCTTTGGAATCAACTCCCACACACTCTGTGCATGCTGGACTCTGTGGATGTTTTTAAAAGTCAACTAAAGACATACTTTTTTAGGGAGGCTTTCTAGCCACACTTTCGTATCTGTCCAGTGTAGGCTTTGTATGGACCCTTTTATTTCTTGCTTTCTACCGACACTGCACTGTTCTGGCATATGTACTCTGTTACTGTTATTGTTTTAAACTGTAAAATGTGAAGCACTTTGTGACCCTGGTCTGCGAAAAGCGCTATATAAATAAATTTTACTTACTTACCTGTGTCCATAGACCTGAGAGACCTGCTGGGTTCATACCTGACTAACATCTCACTGATGTATTCTGGACCAAACCCATACACAGATTTATACACCAGCAGCAGAACTTTAAACTTTATTCTGAGGCTGACGGGGAGCCACTGTACAGATTTTAAAACTGGAGTAATGTGCTCTGACCTCTTTGTTCTGGTTAAGACCGAAGCTGCAGCGTTCTGAACAAGCCGTAGCTGTTTGATGCTCTTTTGGGGGATTCCTGTCAGAAGACCATTACAACAGTCCAGTCTGTTGGAGATAAAAGCATGGACCAGTTTCTCCTGATCTTCATTAAACCTTTCACTCTGGAGATGTTCTTTAGGTGGTAGAAGGCTGTTTTTATAATAGATTTGATCTGACTGCTGAACGTAAGGTCTGAGTCAATCAGAACACCAAGGTTTTTGACTCGGTCTTTAGCTTTTAAAGATTGAGACTCTGGATACTTGCTGATAGCAGTCCTCTTTTCCTTGTTACCAAAGACTTCTTTTTAAGTGGAGCAACAGCACCAAGAGCTGTGTGCAGTGACAACATTGTACTTTTGACAAGATCATCTATTTCCTCTGTTGTTAGACATTGATAGCTGCTCTCTCTTGTGATATCATATGGATCAGAGGTAAGCAATGATGGAGCTAAATCTTTAAATCTAGCTATAGCTTTTTCAGACAGTGATCTACTATAGTGTAGTATTAGATTTAATTGGCTTTACACAAAATTAAACAAACCCAACGCATGATCTTAAGCATGCCCTGGACCTTTGTCTAACATATGGTTTAGATATTGATCACCAGACAATATATCCTCAAAATCCTATTCTTTCAGATCACTTTTTGTTATCTTTTGAATATAGAATATCAACCTGTTTAAACTCTGAGAGAAGAGTATCTATAGTAGATTACTATCTGAAAAAGCTGTAGCTAGATTTAAAGATGTAGTTCCATCACTGCTTACCTCAGCCTTTTCAGACATGAAATCAAATTTCAGAAGCAGACTGACAGATGAACATTTAAATGAATGCATCAGTCAACCTCTCGTTGAATCCATGCAGTACCAGTCTTCTCACTGACTGAAACTTTGCAGCAAATGGACGGTGATATGTGTTCAGAAGGTTACACTATTTCACTGTTTATAAATGTTTTGACAGCATATTTGAATGTGGAAAAGATAAGCATAGTTACATATTCAGCATGCTGCTGACTTTTCTTTGATTATATAAGTGATCTGTTTAACAATTTTGTAACTGTTGAGAATGTTTCAAATTTAGTTAGAAAAACAGTGTGCATTTGCAAGTGATTTTGATTTAAGTTTTTCAACTTGGAAAGTTCCATTTTCACAATTTTGAAGCATTAAAAATGCATTTACAGGTGGAAGTTTTAAGTTTTGTTCATTACTTAGTTTAAAAATGCACATGCTGGTGAACATTGTATGGACATTATGTGTTCTGTGTCAATATATTTGAATGCGTATCCAAAATAAGCACATTTACCTGTTCTATATGGAAATTAGCGATCTGAATAAATCTTACACCAGTAGCTCTCTGGCACATTAATTTTTCGAAAGTAGCTCAGAGACAATAAAAGGTTGGAGACCCCTGCTCTACAGTGTGTATAAATGTAGGTGTTTTTCTGTGATAAACATTTGATAATAGTGCATTTTTTCACATTAGTAAATGAAGAAAAAAATTGCATATTTTTACATTATTATAGGTAATAAATTATTTCAAGCACCAAAAAATCTGCAGAGCCACTTGGGAGCCGAAAGAACCGACTATTTTTAGAGAGCCGAGCCAAAAAAAGCAAGTTCTCTAAATAAAGCAGAAATTCTAATCACTATTTGCTCTGCACCTGTGCTTTGATTGGATAATTACTTGAACAGCATGGAGGTGGGGAGCCTGCAGGTGCAGTTCACCATGCACAGACAGAAAGGTCCACAGCATCTGTGACCGCATTCCTTTCTGTCTGAGCTGAGGAAAATAACAAATGTTGATTTTAAGGCACTTGTAGGAGGGCTACGGACACCAAATTCACCTCATTTGCACCTAATGAGTCAAAGTTTCAGAATCTGTTTTCTGTTTGTCTCTGCGTTGTTGCTAGGCCTCAAGAACGCCCAAAACAGCATTTAAGAAACATGGCAACAGTGTGAACTTTGATCTGGATCTTAAAGCACTTGCAGGGAGGATATGGACACCAAATTCGCCCCAGTTGTACCTAGTGAGTCAAAGTTTCTGCATCTGTTGTCCATTTGGCTCTGCGTCATAGCTAGGCCACCCAAAAAAAATCATTGTTACGGGCCCTGTGGGAGCATGCCTCTCCTGTCTGTCTCCTCCGGGTGTTACTGTGGGGTTTGCTCTCCTTGTCACTTCCTGCAGGTCATCAGGAACACCTGCATTTTCCCAGCAGAGGCTATAAAGACTGGCCAGCTTTTTCCTCACTCCCTCTCTCTATGCCTGGCAGCTGAGGTCCATGCTGCAGGCCTTGCTGATGCTTCCCTCCACCAGTGACCTTTTACATTCACCTTTGTTTTGTTATCTGTGAGGCTTCAGCCCAATATAGAGGTATTCTGAATCATCAAATACAAATGGTGTTAAAGCTTGAAATATGGTTAAAAGTGGTATCAATACAATATTGTTTTTAAGACAGATAGAACTAGTGTTTGGGCTTGAAATATGGGTTGTAGTAATATCTTGACACTGGATATGAGTAATGGATCATCTCAACATATGACAGCAGTCCATGTCTGATGAGATATTTTAGATGTTGATTAGTGTTGCTGTCCAAATGTGGCAGGTGGATCTTGTAGAGACTTTTATACTTGCCATATCCCGGAGTTTGAACATTATAAATAACCTTGATGTGGAGTACACATAGATGTCTAGATGCATTGCTAAAAAATACAAAGAAAGCAAAAGTAAACTTGAAAATGTGTTTTTACTCAACTATTCTTAAAAAATACTATTTACATTAACATTGTAATACCTCGATTTTAAACAAACTACATTAACTTAACAACACTTCAAAATTAACTATTTACAATGTGGTTCCTACCATGCAAAGAGTGTCCCTGCCCCCACCTCACCCCACCCAGCCAAATCAAAAACCTAATCACATTTTTCTAAATTTAGAGTTACCGGAAGATTATCAATAAGTACTTTATACATTTGGAATTTTACGAAGTCCCTATATTCTGGGGGCACTCTTTGCAGGGTAGGAAGCAAGCTTTTGAAAAACATCTCATCTGCTGACATAGGTGGTGGAGGAGGTCTCCTGAGGGCCTCCATGATGACCAGATCCATTTCACTTGGGCCCTGGCTGGGTCTCTTCTTTGCTCGCTTTCCTTTAAAGAAACAACAAAAAACAAAAAATATATATTAATATCTTATCAAGTCACTGTTACTTAAATCCGATCATAGATATATTTTAATTAAACATTAAATAAGGTAATTATCAACATTGTCATCACTGCTATACCAAGCATTTATAGATACATTTTATTTATAATAGAATGCAAAACAACTTCTGACATGATCATACCAGATGGTTTGGCTGCACTAGATCCTGCAGGATATGCTGCAGAATTAGCAGGAACCCCTGCAACATCAGCCTCGCCAATCAGCAACCCCCCCCACACACACACACACACACCTCCACCCCAACGAGAAGAAGCTATGTGGTGCATGAAGGTCTGATTATGAAGCTGGTACATTTTTCTATATGTATATATGTCTGCACTCATAAACAAACCTCCAGTCTCCGATGGATGACCGTACTCTGCGACCCTGTCTTCCTCAACCCCCTGCATCATGTTGCTGCTGGTCTCTCTGGGTGAAATGAAAGGGTCGAGGAAGGACATGACCGCAGAGTATTTCCACCTTTTTGATGTCCCTGCAGCTGACCCACTCCGTTTCTCCTGACACTTTCTCTTCTCCTTCATGTAAGTGTCTCTGAGGCCCTTCCACTTTCTACAGCATAGATCCTCTGACATAAACAGCAGAAATATAAACAATAATATGTATACAATGGTATAACATATATTAATCCTTAATAAATAAAATGAAAGGTTTTAATTAATTTATATATTGCCACTCAAAATTGAATTGATGAAATTTGTTTCATAAATATGAAATGGTATAATATTAATATTATCTACATGTGTCAGGATGGGGTTTTATTTTGGAGGGCAGGCAGGAGACCTTGGCCTCCCTCTCAGCAGCCTTTTCCTGCTGATTGGTCTCCAGCTGCAACTGATTAACTGCTGGGTATAAATAGGGAGGCTTTGCTTCAGGTCAGTGCTGGGACATTATTTTTGTTTCATTCTACTTGATACTACTTGTGAACTAGGCTCGGTTTTCATGCCAGTAACTCCTGGATCGACAAGTGTTTTTCCCCTGCAGTTGGACGTTCTGACCCTCGCTCTGTGTTCTTGGTTTGCCTTTTGTGTTTTTGATTACCTCTGCCTGGACTGACCATGCCCCAGAAAACAATAAATATTGGAATTATGCACTTGAGCTCTGCCTCCGTCCCTGCATTTGGGTCTGCACCTACACATGACATTTATGTGTGTACGCACACATATATGTAAATGTAATGGGGGTTGGGGAGGTACTGGGGAAGTTTGAATCACAATGAATTGACCAAATGTTTATGGAGGGAGAGTAAAGCGACCGGGTGTGAGCACCCCTTAGTTACCAAAAATCCATTAACGATGTGGGCTAAGGAACAAATAAAATAAGGGTAAAAGTCACTGTCGACGATAAACTGCAATGTGCAGCTACGCCCAGGTCCTCCGCTCTCTCTTGTCCCAAGGCGGTAGATTCTTCTGGTCACAGGCTCAGGGTCCCCTGAAAATGCAAAACATAGGCCAGCACGGGGGTCCGAAAACTACGTCCGAGGGTGGGGTGTTGCCACGTCACTTACAGGGCAAGGCAGAGTTCCCCTCTGCCTCTGCGTGTATGTGGCTCTTAACACTCCAATCAGTCTCGATACTTCCCGCTGGCTCCAGTCCTCCACACGGTGGGACACCTACACAGAACAGCTATCGGCAGTCAAACGTCCCACAACAATATCCCCGATCTGACTTTGTCCAACAAGTGTTACTACGTTCCCCAAGGGTACTCACATGGAAGGCAGAGTCCTCCTCTGCCCCTGCGTGTATATCGCCTCGCAACACTTGTGATCCCGGCGTGCTTGTGGTCCCCGGTGCAGCTTTTTTCATGGATGCGTTCAGCTTCCACGAGGATCTAAAGAACCAAGGTTAGCTTCCTAGTACTCACTTTCTTATTTGTAATAAGCACCCATGGGTCTAGAACAGATGGATGTCTTGCAAGAGGATACCTGATTGGAGCCTTCTCAAATAACTTGGAGACCATCTTCATTAAAGACAGTTTACAGTTCTGTCTAAAATCCAACCTAAACCTCTGAGCATTTGGGTGCTTCTTCTTGTGCTTTTCTAAAGCTCTCTCCATCACAAATCCAGCTTTGATTTTTGTTACATCAACGTGGTTCTCTTCAATTTCATACTCAACCTGTAAGAGTTTCAATGTATTGGTAGCCCTCTGCATGACGCTTGGCTTTATGAATTTTTCCAGTAATCCTCTCAGCAGACTGGCAAGGTCCTCATTCATGAATGGGTGATGGGAAGAGAGAGAGATGATCACATATCATTAACAGCGCCGCTTTTACGGTGTAAATGATCAATTTACAGAGTTACTAAAGGATGAGTTCACTCAGAAAGTAGGCTTATTCAATAAGGTAACCGCTATAATTTTGTCCTGGTAAGCTGCAGCCGTGTCACTGTAGCAAAGCGGGAGCGAGAGGCTGCTGCTGGCTCTATACACACAGTGAAGGACTGGGCAGGGAAGGGGGAGGTCTATGCAAATCCAGGGGCACACCCCCAAAACAGAGTGCTCTCAGAACTTGTTTTTGCAGAGTAGTAATCCTCTTCTGTTGCTTAATTCATGTTATGTTTTGACCAAACACCAGCACAGATATGCCATTTAGACCACAGAGAACTGTTTTAATAGGTGAAAATTTTTCATTATATGTCCCTTTAAAAAAAAAAAAAAAAAAGTTTATAAAGCAGGGGCAGGGGTGGAGAAGCGGCGAACAATCAACGCCAGCATCCTCTCTGTCCGTCGATGACTTGGTGCCCTCTAGTGGTTAAATGTAGTATTAGTTTGAGGTCTAGGGTGTAAAAATCATTAGTTTTAGGGGAAAAAAATCCCTTAGTGATTACATTGTAATATAACCTATATAGTTTAAGGTGTTCAAATACATAAAGAGTGCTCTCTAGTGGTTAAATTTTGCATTAATTTGAGGCAGAGGGTGTTAAAATCATTCATGAGCAGCTGGATGGTCTCCCAGTTCGTGCCCTCCCTAAAAGGCACATAGACTGGGTTTTGAGCCAGAAACAGGTTTAATTCTTTCTTGGCATCCTCGGCCTCAGGGATCCCCTTTCTTTCTTTACAGAGACCCACCATCTCAATCCTAAGGGAGACGGGACAGAGGAACTTTTCCCCCAGGTCTTGCACGTGAGAAAGATATTCCTGGGCTCTTCAAGCCATTGCCCCTTGCATCATTGGACGTGAGCGCCCCATGGTCACGATTGTGCCAGACACAGGATGTTTATATGGCATGTTTACATGCACGTGTAGCGAGTCAATGTATACCTGCAGGAAGTTTAAGTATTTGGGTTTACACACTGCTCTTAGCTCGCTGCTGACATTCGTTGGTCGCCCATCAAATGTTGCCTGGATGTTCATTGTCTCAAACCTGCCAAGAGCAGTGAACATCTTTACATGTTGGCCGAAATGCCCCTGCAGTCCTGCCCAAGACCACATTAGCACCAGGTCTTCGTCTGGTGCCTTTATGTTGCACCCTGCATGAATGCTCATTGAGCTCATGAACAATGGGTCTACAACCTCCCTGAGTGACAACAGCTAGGCGACTTCTGGCCGAACTTTCTCACTGTAGGCACATTACGACCGTGTTTAGCGTCGCTGAAACGTTTCACAGAGGACTCAAGCAGGTCCAAGATGGACTAAATGGACTTGATTTTATATAGCGCTTTATCACAACACTGAAGCAGTCTCAAAGCGCTTTACATATCAGCTCATTCACCCAATCACTCTCACATTCACACACCAGTGGGACAGGACTGCCATGCAAGGCGCTAGTCGACCACTGGGAGCAACTTAGGGTTCAGTGTCTTGCCCAACGACACTTCGACACATAGTCAGGTACTGGGATCGAACCCCCAACCTCTCGATCAGAAGACGACCCACTACCACCTGAGCCACTACCACCTGAGTACTGCTACAGCACATCCATTTTGTTGTTGGCCCAAAGAGTGTACTTTTTAATGATCGGACGGCACTTCTCCCTCACTGGGAGGCTCTTAAGTCGGCGTATAAAGTCATCCCTTATTGCATTGAGGAAGACAATATATTCTTTAGCAGGACTGAAAGAGAAAGAACAAAGCCCTTGTCCAGCCATGCAATGTTCACACCCTTTATCATTTTTAGGCACTTATGAGGCATTTGTGTGATCCCCACAAGTTGGATATGTTTACATTGGTTTGAGGTGCTTTACTGCAAACTTCAAGAGTAGTAGTTGGTTCAGTTTGGCCCAAGCACCTTTAAGGTTCCTCATCTCAAACACCATCCCATTCAATTCAAAGCTCAACTCCATGTTTTCCTCAGGTTTTAAAACCTGGGCTGAATACAGTGGGACTCTAAGGTACTCACTGTACAGGAATGAAGTAACTTCATGATATATTTTTGGGTATTGGGCAAAGAGATTACTGATGTTCTTCATCGACATGTGAAAATTATCCATCAAAGTCACAATCAAACATGTTTTCTGGTGATGCAGAGTGAAAGATAGGTAATACAACAGGCAGGTAAGTGACAAACAATTATAGACAATATAAAGAGACAGGGCACACAAATCAAGGTAAAGAGCAGGATTAAATCAGAGCAGTGAAAAAAACAGCTTCTCTCTAGCACATCCAGAGCCCAAATGAGAGCAAAATGAAGTTTTCCCATGTGTACACTCGGCTGATGCAACACGGCCAGGTGTCCAATGCAATAACCTAATTTGCATATGAATGTAAAATGTCTTTTCAATGGTAGATCTTAGCAAAGGAAGCTCTTAGCAACTTGAAAGTTGTACCTATCACCAGGGATGGCCATCATTAACCGGTTTCGTTAGGAAACTGGTTCTTAGTATAACAACTCTTTAGAATCGCTAACAAAAACCCTTTACGATTCCACTATCAATTCTTCCCGGGCTGGGCCGCCACTGTAAACAAACGTACCCTACTCGCAAATTTGCAATGATGTCACACACACAAGCTGCTGCAGACGAGAGCAGAGGTAAGATGAGCTTCTACATGCGATGCGCTGTGGAGAAATGTCATCATGGAAAAAAGTGTGGATGCATTTCACCAAGAAAGACACCAAAGGATCGTCACCTGCAATTCCTGCAAGAGGGATCTATGCACCAAAGGCGGTAACACAACAAATATGTCTAAACATTTGGCCACACAAAACGGCATTGTACGCGAACAATGCCGTGTCTTTGACGCACTTAGCAGCTACAGTGCTAGCACTAACACAGCAGGTAAAATTATACAACTGGCTAATGTTGTGTGATAATGATGATTAAAATGAGGTTAATTTAACACCACGTGTCACCAGCTTTCACTTGTGCATTTTGCATTTTCCATCCATGTATTGCAGAGGCAGTCAGAGTCAGGCTGCGGCTGGCTCTGGTCTGTCTCCTGCTCAGTCTGCAGATAAAGTCAGTGGCAGTGCAGCAGGAGGACCACATTTAGCCCACATCTTCATCCAGGCAGGCAGGAAAATGCCCAAGGCAGAAATGTATCAGATACACAGGGCACTGACCAGGTTAGTGGAGAAGGGTTTGCACCCTTTCACCTTGGTAGAGGACCCAGATTATATATATATATATATATATATATATATTAGTATAGTTGTACTGTATATTGCAGTTATAAATTTTATACGGTTGTCAGAAAATTCCACGTCCTCACGTCTTTCAGAGAGTACTCAAAGCTAATCAACCCAAAGTACCGTCTCCCAAGCAGAGAAACCCTAGCTAGCATATTGATCCCTGCATGGTATGATGTTGAGAAGAGCAACCTGGTTGCAGAGCTCAAAGGTGTATCCAAGGCTGTCATCACAGGAGATGGTTGGACAGCCTTTAGCCAGGATCATTACCTCACTGTTACTCTGCGCTACATTAGCAATGACCAGTGTAGAGAAAAGGTCCTGAAACAGCTATGTATGAAGCACAGACAGGGTCAGTCATGGCAGAAGAGATAGAGAAGATTCTGCAGGAGTTTGGTGTGAGAGTGAAGATAGTGGCAGCAACTATGGACAATGCATCAATCATGGATGTGGCCATCCGACATCTCGCCATCATCAAGTTAGCATGCTTTGCTCACACACTTAACATCACAGCCCAGAAGCTCTAGAACTGCGTGGCCATCAACAACTGGGCAGCATGGATCCGGCCAGTCATAGTGTGGATGCAGAAGTGCCACATGGCAAAAGTTGTGCTGAAGGAAAAGCAACAACTCAGTAAGAACACTCTTTAAAATACATTATTTAATCCAGTCACTCTATGCATTATATAAATTGAATTATATAGTTATGAATTATGTCAATGTTCAATGATTAACTGCCTGTACTGTCTATTGTGATGGCAAAATTGGTTAATTATGTTTACTCATATATTTGCTCATAGACCTTATTCAACTTAATGCTTTAAGTTGTAACTTTTCATTTCTGCTGTCTCATGCTCTTGGAGGTCAGTTGCTCACAATCCCAAAACATACCTCTATCTGAAGGCCAGACGCGCACGCACGCGCACACACACATTCCTACGCTCATCTGCGCACCTGGGTATCGCTCTGATACCGGGTGGCCCCATTTCCAAGGGCGAACTGACCCCCTCCCTGCCTTCTCCTTCTAATCTCTCGAGGTGGGGGTAGAACAGCTGAATTCGGTAGAAATGTGTGTGTAAAGTGTGATCTTGAGGCAGTCTTGCTTTTTCCTCTGGCCGGAGCTTTTTGACCATCCTGCGTTGTTGTTGGCCGCCTTTCCTTCCTATACAGGATGGGACACCTTTTTTATACTCTTTTTTTTTAATTTAGTTTATAATAAACCCTTTTTTATAAAATCATCATACTTTGACTGGACTCCATCATGTCTCCAAATGAGGTCAACCGCAAATTTACCGTGACACTGTCTTGTAATATTTATTGATAATGTGTATTTTTCCTTTCAGAGCTGCCACAGCACATGCTCGTGCTGGATGTAAGGACAAGATATAGTGTTCTCTTGATGATAGAGAGATTCTGTGAGCAGTTTGCTGTGATCCAAGCTGCAGCGATCAATCCAAGGATAAGGAAGCCCATGGAGAAGGAGAAGTAAGTTCATATTTTTAAAGGGAAATATCGTACTTATTGCAAATGCTAAAAAACCCATCTAGACGTGAAACACTGACACACAGAGAAGCAAAAGAGACAAACAGGCAAAGAAACAAACACAGCCACAAACAGGATTGTTTATGCAATGTTTGGATATATTGCAGACTGGTGAAAAATACATCACGGGGACCTCCACAAGGCAGAAGACTTTGTGTACCTCATGCAAAAGCATTACGCTTCAACTCTGGCCATGTCCAGTGAAAAGAGCCCAACCTGTGGTCATATCATCCCAATCCTTCAAAAGCTGGTGGCTCACTACACCATCGCAGATGACGACTGTGCATTTGTGAGGACTGCCAAGGAGAGCATTTGGGGTGATCTCTCTCAACGCTACCAGGTACTTTATTTTATTTACACTATTTGATGGTTAATGATAAACACTAAATGAATGTAGCAAGTGCTTTCTGGTTATTTACAATATTTTTTTAATATTGAACTGATGAATTCCCTCTCTCTTTAATTCATCCTTCATCTGAGTTATTTCCTCATTCTACCTACTGCAACTAAATAAACATGTATAATAGACTCCTTCACCAAGCACGGCTCACATAATCCTGGCTTTTAATTCATCTCAACATTCTACCCCACCAACCAACACGCTTAACTTGATTAACGTCTTCCTTACCACAGCTTGCGCTTTCTGGTAATTAATCAATTTATCAAAACTATGTGTTCTCTGAAGTAACTTAAATGCTTTTTGGAATCGCACCTGATGCAGCTTGCAGGATTTTATCACAAAAAACCTGATTCACCTCATCGACATCCTGCCCCAGCCAGTCTTCACTAAATTGGCATCCACTTAACTCCATGAAATGGTTTCAATCAGCTCTTCTGAGAACCCATCTTCCTCCTCCACCACCAAATGACTGCTTCTTGTCAATCTGTATTGAAGTTACAATTGGATACCAGTCACTACCCATAGTTATGTTTTTCCACACATTCCAACTGCATTTGCTTGCCAAAGTACTGAAAACTAAAGTGAGGTCCAGTCTGGACTCATGCCCGGTACGCACATCAGATCTAGTACCATGACCATCATTCAAGCACACCTAATCTTTCTCCTCTAGAAGGGTCTCCATCACCTGCCCATTTGCATCAACGTGGTTCCCACCCCATAAAGTGCTATGTGCATTAAAATAACCACACCATACCACCTCACACCTTTCATCCCTTTGTATTTGCAACAGCTTATTCCCTCTAAACTTTGACACGGGTTATAA
This sequence comes from Gouania willdenowi, assembly GCF_900634775.1. Classification (NCBI taxonomy): domain Eukaryota; kingdom Metazoa; phylum Chordata; class Actinopteri; order Blenniiformes; family Gobiesocidae; genus Gouania; species Gouania willdenowi. The sequence continues at coordinate 1,223,906 of NC_041066.1, forward strand.
ACATGAATCACTGCTAATTTTTTATTCCTATACCACACTCCCACTGCCAGAAATTCTTGTTCCCCATCCTTCCCAATCACTCTATACGGGATCCCATTTTTCACAAGAGTTGCACATCCTCCACCATTTCCACATTCCCTATCTTGCCTTACAATAGTGTACCCCTGTACTACAAAGTCCAAGTGTGGCTTCAACCAAGTCTCCTGTATACATATAACATCCAGTTTCTCAATTAACTCATCCACATAGTGTTTAAACTCATGCCTGTTAGAAATAAGTGACCATACATGAGTATTTCACTATCATGACATCTGTTGTTGTTGCTCACCTATCGCATGGAGTTCATGAAGTTCATCCATGACATCCTCCCATTTCATATCAGCCAACCCTGAGTGAAGGCTTGCTGCTTTAACAATAATCTGACATTTCTGGGTTTTGTACCATTGATGACATGAACAATAAAGGTAACCAACTTCTTCTTTCCCACTTCTGACTCCCCTTTAGAAACCACAATAACCCTCACACTTGGCTCCACTGGGCAACTACATTGCTCTCTCCCCTGTCTAGCAGCTTCAATATAGCTTAATTTATTATCCACCCGTCTAGCAGCTTCAGTGTAGCTTACCTTATTTTCCACTCTCACTCTTTGTATCTCAACTTTCTGCTCGTGCACCTGGCACCCCCTGTAAGCAGCACTGTGAGCCTCACCACAATTACAGCGCTTTGGCTGCACCGCATCTTCACACCCACCATATTCATGCTCTCCACCACACCGTGCACATCAACATGGCCAAACTTTTGACATTTAAAGCACCTTACTGGTTGAGGCACAAACCCTCTCACAAAGTAACTCATCACTCCAAGCATAACCCTGCCTGGAAGTGCCTCCTCTTGAAACTCAAGCACCACAGTCTCCGTATCTTGTCAAATCCCATCTACCCATGATTTAATACGGTATGCATCCAGAATACTTCCTCCTGTCAAATTGTCTTTCTTCAATACTTATACCCACAGGTACTTTTGTAATGACACCTTTACACCCTCTTGTCTTTTTTGAACCAACTTTGTTCGCACTCACGACCTTCACTCCCAACACATCTCTCATCTTTAAAGCCTTTGCCACCTGCTCAGGCCTAGTACATCCCACCAACAGGTTGCCATCCTGCAAAACCTTAACAAACTCAATATGCTCAATAGAGTCATCCAGTGCTTTGCTTAGCTTGAGGGATTAATCGTACTCATTCCTCCCGTGTTCATGCCAAATCAGACAACACACTTAATCCTCATCTTGTTGTTCTGAATGCTCCTCAGACTCGATTCTTTTCCTCCTCTTTTTTCTCCTTCCAGTTGTCTGCCAAGCCTCCTCCATTCTCCTCCTTCATAGCTTAACCACCTTCATGTAATTGTAAATTATGCTCTGGCCCATTTGCACAGCAGTACTCCCCACTACTTCCGTACTTCGTCGCCCCTCCGTTCGTCTTTTCTGCCCTTTCATTTTTCTAGTCTTCTTTTTTTAACCTTGACTGTGACTAAAATGGTGTGATGATGATTGTGCTCCACAACTGGCCAGAGTATCTTAGAACCTCCTTTCAGGGGCCTGATAGTTTCAGATCCTTTCCATAGTATTAGAGACAGCTGTGTCCTTGTTCTTGGCTAATGGTGTGTTGCATGTCTTTTTGCTTAGAACATACTTTTTTAATTTGAAGTATAACAAATCAAAAGTACAGTGGATGTAAACACAATGAACGGGAAGCATAAATGTTTGTGTTGAAGCTTAAAGCTGCCATTTAACCAGCATCCTCATAAAGTTTTGTCTTTTAAAATCAGAAACAACCTGAGAGAGCCACATTATAAAAACCAAGAGTTTTCTGTTCTTGATGTCACAGCTGATAGAAATAGGCTCATTATTTTGTACAGTGCATTCAGAAAACTTGAAGCAGATACACTGCTGCATAGCTGCCTTTGGGATGCCTGCATCTTAGTTCATGTTTCTCAGCTGTGCTCCTGGCTTCAGGAAGGCCAACACAGAACCCAGAGTAAACCGTGGTGATGCCACAAAACAGTGAGTCATCTGAATGAGACAAAGCCTCTGAGCTGCCTTCTGACGACAAGTCTCTAAACGACGGATAAAGTAACCTTTCTGTGTGTGGTTGGGGGGTCCGTGGTGATGGGGGCACCATTACATACAACAGCTTCGTTACACAGTTGAGCAGATGAATCCAACGAGGGATGAAGTGTTTCTGTGTTCATCATGGATTTCATTTTACAACGCTTCTTCTTTCTGTTTGTTTCCTCTGAATGGAGCCTCTAAAAGCCTTCAGTGGTTTCTAATTGAAGTGACTCGGAATGAATGAGTGGATAGGATGTACTTCTCTTTAACGTCGACTCATCACAGGAGAACTCTCTCTCGGAGCAGCAGATGGTGTAATTCTTAGGTATGGGGGCTCAGGCTCTGTGATTAGAGGATTGATGGAGATCCAACAGTTGTAGGCACACAGCAGAAGACCACAAACCAAGCACAGCAGCAGAGAAAGCAGCAGGTATTTCTGGCTGTCTAACACCTCGCTCTGCAGCTGGCTGACTCTGACCAACAGGTTGATAACCAGCCGAGTCATATTCTCCAGCTGGCCCTGCAGCAGGTGAATGGATTCAGTCTGACGTTGGTCCTGCTCTTCTGCTATTTTAGTTATTCTGACGTTTAATATTGGTTTTGTTGAAAGGTTTCTGCATTTCCTCCATCTGCTTTCGGTACCGTTGGCTCAGCTGCACCAGGTTGCGCCCGCTGAGGGACATATCCATCTCCAGGGCTTTGATGCGACTGTTGAGTCTCATGCGTGCCTGGCGTATGTCGCTGATGTGTTTACCAAACTTAACGAGCTCAACCTATTGCTTCAGGAAAAGGATTCGCACATTCTGAAAATGTATGACAAAGTTAAAGGATTCACAAAAAAGCTCAAACTATGGTAGAAGAAATGTGATGAGGGAGATGTCAGCTGTTTCCCACTACTTGATTCCCATCTTGCCACCACTGATGTTGCCTGGGGTCCAGTGGTCAAACTGGTGTAAGGACAAGGGAATGTGTTCCTTTGTAGTTGAAATAGTCACTCCCTGTGTTTGGTGGCGCTTTCATGACAACATGCTTCCCATCAATTCACCGCAAACAATTAGGATAATTCCACACACGCCAAAATTCCTGGGAGATTTCTGACCACTTGGCTGTATTTGAAAGTGCAAGACATTTGCTGCACAACGCCGCCCATATTGCTTCACAAAAATCCGTCACAATGAGGGAAACGGTAGTGTGTCCCATCATGTAGCTCTGTGCCACACTTTGCTGGTTGTTTCCCGAGGCCAGGACACAAAGGGTTACAGCAAGTCTCTCTTGTGGTTTTATAGGGCAACTGTGAGTCCCTGAATGTTTGATGAAAGGTCAAATGCGATGCAGCAAATCATCAAATCTGTAGGCTGACATCTGAAAATAGTGTACTTCCTCATCCATCCGCATTGGCCTCACAAGCAAATTGTACTCCCCCTCATCACGCCTCCTACAATTTAAAGGTTGAGTCGACCATCTTCGCTTTCTTTTCCGTCTCAAAAGTAGTAACAAATGTATACAAATTTCCTCTTCCTCGAGGAGAAGTAGACGCAGCCTAGCAGACGCCATGTTGAAAACAGCTACAAGTGTTTCTTACTCTTCCTTAGGGAAGGCTGGTGATGGTCACAATTATGCAATAAATTCATTTATTTAATTGCAATAACAAAACATGCATTAATGTCTTAAAAAGATTGCACTTCTTGTAGTATTTACCTTTGACAGCATGTGCAGACAAGAAAAAAAAGAATATAGCTATCATATTTTGTTCAAAGAGATGACATTTGCCTTTAGACTATCATCCATTCATACATTTTTCAATTGTTACAATACAGCCTTTTACAAACAGCATACATGGATCGAATACCCCAGTCGCATCTTATACGGAGTTTTCTGTACAAACATGCACCGGAGTTCAGGAGCAAGTTTGCATTATTTGCGTACAAACAGGTTATAATTTGATCCAAATGTTTTCCAAAGAGGCGTGCGTGTGGCGGGGATTGCAGGGGGGAGGTCGATGACACAGACAGAGCAGCGCCACGCTGCCCAGGTCATCAGTTCCAACGTGATGGAAGGTGACCAGGCAGACCCAGCGATGGGAGTCATCCCTATACGCCGTGTTCCAGGCTCAAGAAGTGTTCTGGCTGTTCAGTCAGGTAACAAACGGATCAAACTTAGGAAAAACACAGAAAGGATTAGGTGCTCTTGGCAGTGGGAGGAGGCTGCAGCAGGAACGTCAGGTGAGAGGAACATCAGGTCCTTCGAGTTATTTTGCTCTCCTCCTTCACACTGTCATAGCTGTAGTGCATAGGACTACATGCAATAGTTTATTTCTGTCTTATTGTAGTTGTCCAGTGCAGTTTTATGAACAGTGGTAATGATGCGTGAAGGCGCATGCTGTGCCAGATGCAGGGTTTCATTCTCGCAGTGACACAGACGGGAGAGAGCTCAGCTCTGGATTAATATTTCTGCTTTGCTCTTCATGGTGCTGCAGCATTTACGTTGTCATGTGTCTAGTGTTCTGTGTTACTGCTTTTAAATGCGTGCACAGTAACCTGACTGCGGTCAGCTATTTCACTATTCAGTTAAAACGCGAGAAACCCAAGACATTGATTAATATGTTGGGCTGTATATATATATACACACATCATAGGCAGAGTGTGAGATTCTTGCTCAAACCACAATGTGTTTAACATATAAAATAAAGAAAAAAAAGATTAGTAACATCATTTATAATGTTGACTACAAAAATTTGCGTTGACGCGTTTTGTTGTACATTCATAATAAAGTCAGGCCGGTGGCTGCTTTTTCCTTCATTTCAGCTGCAGTATCATACATGACCTGTTGGCGCAGTGTCGCTTTACCATTTACGTTGGAAACAACAATTACGCAACAGAAGATCCAATTCGAAGTCTCGCCCCACAAACTACGTGCATGACACACTGTATCCAGAAGTTATTTATACGCATATAAACATAGACCTAATAAATAAACTTTAAACAACTGTTATTTTGTTTGAAAAAACTATTGCAAATAAGGTATAGGCTTTTATGGTGTTAACATAATTATGAAAGTTACAAGGAGGCGATAGATACGTTCTTTTATTTTATTTTTATTCAAAAAACTGTAAACTAATTTTCAACAATCTACAAGTGCAGTATAGTGTGGAGGACGGGAGCATCGTGGGTTAGTGGGTTAAAGTTGCATTCTTTTTTTTCTTCTTGGCAATTGGGTTGTCTGAATATGACTCTGTGGCCACCAATAGCTCTAAAAAAGACATGATTGTTGTTTGTCATACACACACACTAAAGGTTGGCCGATATGGACTTTTTTCAAGAGATGAACTGCTAGAATGAACCAAATCCTAGAAAAGCAAATCACATTTTGTTTAATAGCCCTACCTCTGTCGTCTAAGAATCTTAGACGACAGAGGTAGGGTAGCTTTGTTGTTTCCTGCTCCGTCTGCAGTTGTCTTTGAAAAATACAGAGTTTTCTCCACGGTTGCTTTTTGGTGTTGTCATCGTCAAAACCGATGCGGCATAAAGCCACAGATCCTATGCTAGCTCAGATCTGGGGAAGTTTGGATCTTGGGTTTGGTACTGAAAGAAAAAATGTTGTAAGCATATGGCTAGAGTCAGGGGTGGATTGGGGGGGGTTCATGGCCTGGGAGTCATTAACAGACCGGCCTACTTTCTGCGCGGTGTGGGGAGCCAGCCAGCCAGCCGGCAAGTTTCATGTTCTTTGTGATTGGTCAGATGCTGCAATTACCACCCCTTTCATGTGAACGCGCACGTAACCAGGCTGAAAACACTTGGCTTAAATTAGCGTGTTGTGATCGGCGGTCGTAAAACAGCTTCTCTCTGACAGGGAATGTTTGGTTAGTTGAAGGCCGCTAACGGATAATAATCTAGGATATAATTATTTAGATTTGCAGGATTTGGCCAAAGTGTTTGTAATTGTGCATCTCCATGTAGTGGCCATATCAGCATGGGCAAGACTTGCAAGTGAATGTAATTGAGCAAAGATAAACTATTGGATTATTCACTGATTTTATTTTTGTAAATGTGAGAAATCCATCCATCCATCCATCTATTTTCTTCCGCTTTATCCGGGGCCGGGTCGCGGAGGCAGCAGTCTCAGCAGAGTCCACGCACACCTCCTCCAGCCATTCTGGGGAAACCCCGAGGCAACACCAGGCTAGCTCAGAGACATAGTCCCTCCAGCATGTCCTGGGCCTTCCACGAGGCTTCTTTCCAATAGGACATGCCACCTCAGCTGGCTCCTTTCGATGTGAAGGAGCAGCGACTCTACTCCGAGCTCCTCCTCCTCTCTATCTCGAATGGTGCGCCCAGCCACCCTGCAAAGGAAACTGATTTCGGCCGCCTGTATCCGCTATCTTCTCCTTTCGGTCATTACCCAAATCTCATGACCATCGGTGAGGGTAGGAATGTAGATTGATCGGTAAATTGACAGCTTTGGCCCCCGACTCACCTCCCTCTTCACCACAACAGTACGATACAGCGACCGCATCACTGCTGACACCGCACCGATTATGTGAAAAATGCAATATCACGCGGAAAATTGCATGCGAAGCATAACGGCAACACAGAGCTGACTAGCTTACTGCATGGATAGTGCAGCGGGTGATAACTAATGTAGGAGGTCATACCAGTGGATCTAACTCCTGCCTTCCTTAGGGTAATTCAATATAATGTTTTTTTTATGGAGAGCAGATAGTCTTGACAGGAGTTCACAACCCTGGATGACAAGGTAATAATAACTATCAAGTGACTTAAGACACTTTAAATTCTATCTTAAGTGGCACCTCTTGGCAAAAATGAATATGAACCTACCTCAGTGCCATCCATTTGAGAGCATTTTGACTAATCTTTCAGAATCTGATTGTCATAGTACAAAATATTCTGTGGGTCTTTAAAAATCAAAGTCTCCACTTTCATCAGAAAAAATAAATTTGTTTGTAGTTTGATTCATTCTTCCGTAATCAATAGTTGAATGGAGCAAGTTTTACATAAATCGCCAGTTTCAGAGCAAAAAGCTGAGAAAACAGATTTTTTTTTTTAGAAAGCCTGTCAGTGACTTTTCTTTTGCTTTATTGAAAACTAACATCTGAACATTGGTATACTTCTAAAAAAAACACTGAGACGAGGCTTATCTGTCTCAGTTGAATGTTTTGCTTACTGTATTTTGTTTTGCTTACTGTACTTTGATTGTTGAGGACCCCCTCGAAAACAAGATGTTCCATCTCAAGGGGCATATCCTCCAATAAATAAATAAATAAATTTGTATCTGCTCCCCCCCGTCAATCACCCTCCTGACATGCAGAGATGACCCGTTTGGCCCTGTTAGTTGATGGTTTTATCTCACGATCGCGACATTTTTGATGATCCACTCAGGTCCATACATGTTCTGTGTTAGTATGTGGTGCTGTGAGCTTCTGGAAAGTTCACACCTCCTTAGCTAATGGTAGCATCAATGGCTAATCTATCATCCAAATCTACCCTGCTGCCACTTTTAGGGCACCAGGTGGTCACTACATCAACAGAGAAGCCTTATATTCACAGTAGAACTCTGTCAGTGTATTCTAGCAACCTCTGTGAAAAAAAAAACGCAATTGACGTAATATTACATAGGTCGTCTTCCATTGGTCGAAGTTATTACAGATTTACAGCTGCTACAAATTTTCTTTGTTCCTTTATTCAGCTTTATTCATAAGGTCATCTGGAGAAAATCACCAACTCTAAATTATTGTTGTTGTTTGTGGAATACCTAAAGCTAATTTCAGTGGGTTCTTCTGAACATGAACTGCCCTGAACATGAATGCAACATTGACCAACATTTCTTCTGAACATGGCTTCTCTTGCCTACTTCCTGCTGCCAGAGACCTGGGAGCGTTTCCTCTCACATAGCACACATTTGGCTTGAGAGAAGAAATTGTCTATGGTAGAAAGTACCAAGATAGAGAGCGGAAAAAAGGCGATCGCCAGTGGGACGTTTGCAATCCGTCAGGACAGTGGGACATTAGCCAATTATAGCCGATATAAACCATGGGACGCAGCCACAGAGGAATTATTTACTGGCTTTTATTTTCTATAATAACCCCATGGAATTAGCTGTACGTTCCAGCCAACACCAATGTTTCGTTGACTATAACCGAGGTGGGTAAGGTCCCCTATGAGCCACCAGCCTCTGAAGCGGGAGGGCGGGTACGAGCTGGCTGGGTGGGTGGCTCCATCAGAGGTGTGCTTCCATTGGTGACATCGTCAATGCACAATGCTGTAAAGTGCCATTCCATGTCTAGTTTTTTCAATGTTTAACAGGTGTTGTGGTTTCCCATGGCATTTGAAGCATCGTTACGTGCAGCTTTCTCTGCCAATGTTCATCTTTGTTTACATGTGTTCTGCGTGTTGATTGGCTGAGAGGCTGTGGAAGGGCGGGCGTAAGCGGAGAATGAGGGGTACATAATGTTTTAAAGACTTCCATTAAAGGCTGATAAACCTTTGATAACGGCTCGAGTCATGTCATTACAATACAGTATAAAACACACGGGCCGTACTAACATTACATTTCCACATTGTCCTGCAGGCCACAAATTATCGTCCGGCCTGCGGCTTTGAGAATGAGACCTCTGGTGTAGAGGTAGCAGGAATGCATAGGTATGACTTGGTCAATGACGCAAAGGTTGGATATTTGGCCTCATTCGCCTTCCACCTAGCAAGGGGACTTTCAGGCTTTTGTCGGTGGCCTTCTTTGTTCCAGCAGACGAGTCACCATGTAAACGGTGCTGTTCCACCTCGTTAAGACATCCTGGATTAGTTTATGTTCTGGGGTTCCCATCTGTTTCTGTTTGACCTCAAGTTTGCTTGAAGCCAGTTCACTTTTTTTGAAGTGCTCCAAAAGACATCTTGCTGCACAAAGTGTAGCCTGCACAGTGAATTGACATTCACCCATGCTTTTCTTGTAAAATGTTTGCAGCCAAGACAATATTAGCGCCATTATCATGTACAACAGCCAAAATTTAGTTTGTACTGATCTCAAACCTTCCCACAGCTATAAAGCAAAGAAGGTCTGTGTGCATGTGTGTGTGTTTGTTTGTGGAGCGAATATCTCCCAGACATGGTGTCTGTTCGACCTGAAACTTTTTTAACAGCTTCCACAAAGCCCGAGTGTGCTCATCCATTTTTTTTGCTTTCAAAACAATTATTTAAATTTTTTGTCACCCGGACAGCACATTCATGTTCACCCAGAAGTGAAACCTATTCAGCTTTTGACCTCAGTGTGTGAGAGGGCATCTATTTGACTGCACAGCTCCCCTTTGGTGCGTGCCACAGCTCCTGTGGACTTGTCTTTTGAGGAAACATACTTTTTTACTGTTCCTTTTTTGGTGATTACGATTCAAAACATTTATTTTCATGTTACTTTGACTGTTCACTATTTAGACTGGAAGGACGGAACCCGAAAGTTATGACGGGACCCGGATGTTTATGAAGGGCTTAACGGCTTGCTTTTTTGGCTGTTTTTAAACTTTTTTAGCAGCTTGCACATAGTCCCAGTGTGTGCATCCGTTATTTTGGACTTATTTGGTGTTGCAAACGTTTATTTTCATTTTATTTTGAAGTCACCGTCACCACATGCCGAGAGGGGACAGAGAGAGAGTGAGCAAGGAAACACACACACACACCGCAAAACGCGCCCTCAACACACATAAGATATTTATAATAAAAATATACCAAAAGTACACACAATGACAACAGAAATGCACAAAAATATACAAAATGACTCCAGAAACACACAAAATGACAACAAAAACTAACAAAGTATTGTGAATATACACAAAAAGGCTCAAAAACACATGCATTACAGAAAAATACACCAAACGATAACAAACATGAAAATGACGAAAAAACTAAAATATTTATCCAAAAAAATACACAAAATGGCAACATTCCTCTTGGCTGTGGTTATATGGTTTTGTATAGTTTGTTATGACAAGACAGGGGTCTTCCGCCTGCTTGCATTGGTTGCATTCATCTTGGGAGGCGAGTTGTCTTTTGGAACTCACTACGCAAAAAACCCAAGAATCAAACCCCGAATATTCCAAGATATGAGTCAAATACGGTGATATCGGAGCATGTCGAACTGCGGATATGGGAACACTTTTATACTTGCCGAATACCGGAGTTCAATTCTTCCTGGATACTCTCCCCGACCATATTTGAAGTCCGAACACCACTAGTAATTTGATTCTGAATACTGCACTGATACTCTCCCCGACCATATTTGAAGTCCTACAAATTATTTCAACAGTCTGCATATTTCAGTATACATTTCATGGCCCATAGGGTGACTCACCATACCCAGGACAGTTAAGTGCAGTGTCTAACTGCTTCTGTGGTGGCTTCTACAGAGCCACCACAGAGAGCATCCTGACGTACTGCATTACAGCGTGGTATGCAGGGTCCACAGCAGCAGACAGGAGAGCTCTGCAGAGGGTCATCTGCACAGCCCAGAAGATCACTGGCTGCTCCCTGCCCAGCCTGGACGACATTGCTAACTCTCGCTACCTCAGCAGAGCAGGCAACACCATCAAGGACTCCTCCCACCCCAGTAATTACTTGTTTGACCTGTTACCATCGGGCCGACGGTACAGGTCACACAAAACCAGGACAAACAGACTCAGGGATAGCTAATTTCCCAGAGCTATCACTGTAACAAACAAATCCGCTCACATCGCTCACACATACTGATCATATTGATCTTGTGCAATAAAACATATTGCTGCTATTGTAGATCTGTACATTCAAGCTGCTATCTGTGTATTTATCTAAGTATTTGTCGGTACATATTATTGTCATATTTAAATTTATTATTTATTGTTTTTGCTGTGTTTTATATATATATATATTTTTTTTCTCTCACTCACTGGCACCTTGGAGATGCACTCAAATTTCATTGTACCCTGTACAAGGGCAATAAAAGGATATTCTATTCTATTCTAACTATACTTGGTTCACTTGATCCTTTTTCTCTCTACACCAATTGTCTCATCATAAATGGCTGATTCGACTTTGAAGAAAGAGACTATCAAGATAAATATTAAAAACAAATTACTGCACATAATTTTTTATTCTATCAAAAAAATAATTTAGAAAGATGTAGGAACAGTTTAAATAGGTCTCGAGAATGAGGTAAGAAAAGAAAAGAAAAAAAACACACCACAGAAACAATTTAAGTGTTAAACATCTCCATCTCAGCCTTCTTCCTCCTCACTCACATGCAGATAGATTTTTTTTATTTGAAGTGGTGGGGGGGTGGGAAGGGTTGAAAAGTGTTCAGTGTCTTTACGTATGTGAGTGGATCTTGGCTCGATAGCCTTTGTATATGGTTCTCGTCGCTGATGAAGTTGGCATCGGCCCCACAGAGATACACCCAGTCCTCTGGCGAAAGGATCCTTTGCCCCACTTTGACCCGTTTCTTGAAGAGCTGTGTGACAGATTGAAAGAGGTTAGACTTCGACAAAAAATGTTGTATATGTCACCCTTTCTCCCTGAGTAGTCAGAGAAACTCTAAATCTATATCCTTCCATTCTCACAGAAGTACAAAATAGTCAAAATCTACACAAGAACTTAGATTCGTAAGGGAATTGGCGGGGATAACTCTACATGGAGTGTACTTTAACACTTAAACACATCAAGTCTTTATCTAAACGTGTCATTTAGTGATTTAAACCAAATATTTGTCCTAAACAAGAAAAAAGAAAATAAATCAGTGCAATCTTTTAGAAACTTAGTGGTTTTTATAGTTTTGATAGTTTTTTATAGTTCTGATGCATCAGGTTTATGTATATATATGGCATCAGGCCTGACCCAAGAGGAAAAGTAACAAAGAAACGTCCGAATCCTCCAACAAAAATGCGAAATCCTTTGTTTGTCCTACCACCCTCCTGGAAAACAGGTGGTCACATAAATGGTAAATGGTAAATGGACTTGATTTATATAGCGCTTTATCCCCACACTGAAGTAGTCTCAAAGCGCTTTACATATCAGCTCATTCACCCATTCACTCTCACATTCACACACCAGTGGGACAGGACTGCCATGCAAGGCGCTAGTCGACCACTGGGAGCAACTTAGGGTTCAGTGTCTTGCCCAAGGACACTTCGACACATAGTCAGGTACTGGGATCGAACCCCCAACCTCTCGATCAGAAGACGACCCACTACCACCTGAGCCACGGTCGCCCGTATACATATACAGTACATAAGTTAATAGTGGTGTAACAATATATCGATCCACATCGATACACAATGAAAACATCGATCAACTTCGTCATCTTTAAGCTACGCTTTTATTTTGAAATTCACATAGCAAGTATGTACGTCCGTGCCACAATTTCCTGCGCAGAGATGGTGACATAATGTTGAAAATGCCACGCGACAACAAAGCCTTGCAAAGCCCTGCTGCCACCCCGATGAGTACATGGTATTATGCAGCCGCCGACCAGTAATGCCCCGCTGCCGCTTCCTGAATGTGGAGCCAACCGCTATAAAACACCAACAAAGAAGACACGGCAGTAACTCGAGAACGGCACCGAACCTACGTTGCTTATATTGTTGTTCGGCAAAGCGAGGAGAAAAAGCCACGCAAGGAAAGAGGTAAAAATTATGAATTATATATATTAGGAAATTAAATAATAATGAAAGCGCAGCGCTATAGTAGTGATGCTGATTTTAAGACGATAAGAATTGGGTTGAAGAAGGTTGTTTTGCTAGGAGTTTAGCACGCACGTGAGAGCACAGGCATGCAAACTGAGATCTGATACTTTCAGTAATAACAAACAGTGTCTGTTTATGTAAATAAACAGGACTACTGAATAACAAGTGTCTGGAAGTCTACTTGAGATATTTATTTAATATTAAAAAAAATATTTTTTTATCAAAACCATATATGTAGCATTATTATCTGTGTACCCTTCATTCTGTGGTTATTCCGTTTTAAAACCAAATCAAAACAAATAAACCGTGAGGTTATTTTTGATTCATATGCCCCTTAAAATACGTTTTTATACTTAGTTATATAACAGTGTGGTATCATTAACATGTCAATGCTAAAATAATAATAATATTAATAATAATATGCCAGTGAGACTTTTTTCCCCATCTGGTTACAGTTTGTTATAGTAAAATCAACTGTTTTTAAAGCCATATGTTGGTAATATTAAAAACGTACTGCACCATAGTAAATTAAATAAAACTACTAGATACTTTTTTCACTCACACAATTCAAAGTCTAACACTAAACATCATAAAGTGCTATTTGGGCATGTGTATGAAGCCCTAAGTGTTTTTTTCATTGATTCCCTCATTTGTTAGTTAGAGGGTGATTTAATCCTTTACTGCAGGGCGAGCCCAAACACCTCGCTTCAATTTATGTTCCCACTTTGATGACGAATTTGCCGCAGCACTGAGCTGGAGAAGCCACGCCTCCAGGAAGCGCTCTGCCGTGATTAACATGTAAACAGACACGCCCACGACTCCTTCACTCAGTGCTATGTATGTATTTTCTACAGTCTATGTATGAACCGGTGAAAGCCCCGCCCCCATAATCTGTCTCGTGTTTATAAAGCAGCATAAACTGGGCTACGAAGTGGGTGGGAGGAGGGTGGGCTGTCCTCTGGCCCTACGTCACCGTGCGTCCCTGTAACACCTCCATATGTCAATCCGGGTTATCAACCCCAAGTTTTGACGTGCCGGTATCCCGTTCAGTGTTCCGTTTGGCGTCCGGAGAGACGATGTTTCTCCCCCGCCAGACAGAGGAGTCCTCTCCGGTCTCCAGCGGCTAGGAGACAAACACGACCCAGACCTTGACGAGACCTCAATCTGGAACGAGTCTGAGTCCTAGAAGACCTCTTTGTTCTCTTTTGGTCCATATTTTCCTCCACGGTATCCATGCTTTTAAAATGCGAATGCAATCCTGACGATACGCGGGCTGTATTTTTTCATATTTGGCGCTTGTAATCTCAAGAGCCACTCACTGCCACAATATAGAACACACAGCCAATCACATTAAACTTTGGACCGTTAAAGATGCATTTTGGGTCTTCCAGGTTGAAGTCACGCTTATCTACTGGGATACTGTATAGGTGACGCTCTCCATAGCAACCCACCATAGACTGTTAAAAAAGACCCACTCATTTCCCTCTTTTCTGTGATACACCGAGAAAACGAAATGGATCAACGGCGGAAAAGAATGTGGGGGCTTCTGTTTTGTGACCACTGTGAAGAATACGTCTCCAAGTCAACGTTTTATAGTCATCGAGAAATGGTAAGATTATCAAACTTAGCGCAATTCGTATAAGTTATAATTACAATCAGCTTTATTGGCCAGGTATGTTTAACACACAAGGGATTTGACTTCGGTTGACTGTGCTTTCACTGTACAGTTTAAACATTAATAATAACAGTCAACTAAAAATAAACAAGTAGTTTAAAGACTAATATGTACAAGAAAAAATAAGATACTATTGTAGTGTGTAGTATATACTGTATATATATATATATATATATATATATATATATATATATATATATATATAGATAATATTGCAGTGGTGTGTAGTGCAAAAGGATGATGAAGTGAACATGAGGTAGTTATCTTTTCCAATATTTATATTAAAGAGTGTGTAAAGATGATCATTTAATTTAAATAATATACATGTGTGTACATTCAATAATGACTATATGCACGAGTAAACTGTATTTGCGTGCTAATGACTAAGTAATATTTTCTTTGTATTGTGACCTCTAGAATATGAGCAGACCTTTTCCAAAATTATTTGTTGAGTCGTCATCAGAGGATGAACAACAGCATCAGCAACAGGTAACTGAAGGATTGTGTATGTGTGCGTGTG
Source organism: Gouania willdenowi (assembly GCF_900634775.1). Classification (NCBI taxonomy): domain Eukaryota; kingdom Metazoa; phylum Chordata; class Actinopteri; order Blenniiformes; family Gobiesocidae; genus Gouania; species Gouania willdenowi. The sequence goes on from NC_041066.1 coordinate 1,238,925, forward strand.
TGTGAAAGGGTTGGAGTCAATTAAATTTCAGTTACAATTACATCTTCAATTATCCATGTTCAATTACAATTAAATTATGATTACGCTGACCAGCATTTATTTTAATTACGATTGTTTTTTTCCTCCTGAAAGTCAATTACAATTACGCTCTCAATTATTAAATGTCTTAACCATGTATTAAATGAACTGCATAATATCAAGGCTATAGCCCTTGATTTATTTTTTTGGAAAATAAGAAATTAACTGAAGTGATGAACAACTACACTGATAGAAATGCTGGAAAAAAGGTCCAGGCACATGTACTTGTTATAAATACTATCCTGCTATTAAGTTTGTCTTTTGTGCTCCAGATGACCAGAAACCTCCATTCTATCTCGGCTGAAACATCTTTTCAAGATGAGCAGGTAAATAAACTGAAAGTTAGTTGTTAGTTGCTACACTTAAAAATAGATTTGTTTTGCTTTACTAATCATCTACAAAAACACACCAGAAGAAGCTTGTGTCATGAGCATTATTGTAGAGAAGCTACTTATTCCCTGGTTTCATATTAAATTTTGGCCAAGATTGTTTTGAGTGACATTGACCTTTACTAAATAATTAGGATGTGAAACATTCCACAATCCAGTTATTGTCTTAATGATTTGTGCTCCACGTGACCAGAAGCCCCCCATGTAGCTCCACTAAAAACTCCTCAGAAGATGAGCAGGTATGAAATTAATTGGTAAATATGCATTAACACTGTTCAGTCATTTGAATGATAACAGCCAATCCATAAGAGTGTTGCTAATCTTTGACTGTATCTTTATAGATTACCTCTGTTTGTCTTGCTGTCGAAGGTGCAGATGTAACTACAGCGTATCCTAGTTACCTATCCCTGTTGAAAAATTCCCCTTTCCTTTTTATTCTGCTGATCATAATGTTTTGTGTGTTTCTTCTCATTTTAGTTTTCTGAGGACCAAGAAGTTTGCAGTGAAAATGAAGACAGAGAAAATCCTGAGGAAACTGGTGGTTGTGAACCACATGTCATAATCACATTCTTGCTTTTGTTACTGGCAAAGTGGGTCATTCTTTACAGTCTCTGACAGGGCATTTGAGTCAATTTTAAACATTTTCAGAATTTATGTTTAATGTACTGAGTAGTACATTGCTTTACAAAATATTGCAGCACATTTCCCTGCAACTTTATACATGCTCAAGAAGGCTATAACTGTAAATGGAAATGATTTTACAACATTTGTTGTATGTCCAAAGTGCCATTCTGTATATACCTTGGATGAAGCTGTAATATTAAAACATGATGCAAGTGGGAAGGTCATCCAGAAAAAGTCAACAAAATGTTGCCATATATAATTTCCCAGACATCCACAAAAAATATTTTGTAAGAAGTGTGACACTGCACTAATGAAATCTGTTACCGGGAAAGATGGAAAAGAGTTTCTTTAACCCAAAAGAAAATTCTGTTATCGTAATTTGACCAAATTACTCTGGGTTTGATGATACATGGCCTGTTAGAAGTAACACGGACCACTGTAGATATGCCAGAGATGCTAAGGGGGCAAAAAACAAAACTAGCAAAAGCAAGTTTGAGGGTAAATATGGAGCCAGATACAGCTGTTTAAAAGAATTACCGTATTTCCATGTTGTTCGAATGCATTTTATTGATCCAATGCATAACTTGCTGGAGGGTAGAGCTAAAAGAGTGATGCAAGTTTGGAAAAAAAGAGGTGTAATCTCCTAGGAAGGATTTGCCACAATACAGGAAAGGGTAAACTCGCTGAAACTTCTAAGTAACATTGACTCTGGTATACCGTCAAAGATTGAGGCAGCTTTTGAGGGTTTCACTGAAGCACAGTGGAAACTCTGGGTTTGTGTCTATTCCACCTTTGCCCTTAAAGGAGTCATAGGAGAAGAGGACTACTCTTTGTGGAGAGTTTTTGTTGCAGCAACAAAATTACTATGCTCCAGAGTTATTAATGATGTGCAGATTGAGGATGCCCATAGATGTCACCAAATGTACGTGAAACATTTTAATAGCTTGATGGTTCCTTTGAGGAGGATTACAACAAAGAAGAGGTGGCCATTGACATTTATTGTCATGATTAAATCATGAACATTGTACAGGAAAATGTGGAGAAAACACTCACGAACGAGGGGAAGGCTCTTAAAAAAGACAAAGACAACAAAGCCTTCAGGTAGGGGCGATATGATGTGGAGAAAAAAGGTCCGCAGCGTGCAGCAGAAAGGGGGAAAACTGGACCCTGATTATTTTGGTTCCTTTATGGTGACAAAAATAGAAGGGAAAAGTATTGATCTTGTTAATTTGAAGGGTCAGTCATTACAGAAGGGGAACATTGACCACCTCAAGCACCATCAGAAGGAGACCCCGAGGATCCCACACAAGCTGAGGAGGCTTCAAGAGTTCTCTCCCTTGCAGCCACCTTCTCTCTTCCTCCAGCTGCTGCTGCAGACCCATCTCCAGCTGTCGCTGCGGAGCCCTCTCTTGCAGACCCCTCTCAGCCACCTGATGCCACCTCCTCTATACCTCCTGCTGGGGAATCATATCTTGATATAGCCCCCTTTTACAAAAAGTGTAAGTAATTCTGATGAACTCTGAATGTCATTTCTGTTTTAATAAAAATAACTTCATTTATGTTTCAATCAGTGTTCTAGTGAACAATCTGAAGCTCTTGTTTTAAAGTGTAAGATTTCATATACAGTGCATAAAAATAGCATTCTATATCACACAAAGGCATTAAAGACACCTGGGCAGGAAATAATTCCCATGTCCTGTCAGTAATGTAGCCCTATAAACTTTTTTACTGAGACATTGCCAGGACAGCTCCCAATCAAGAGCTCGAGAGTGAGGTAAGCTGAATTATGAAATATAATGACAGTCTACTTGAATTGTATCTAAATAACATCCATAAAAAAGCTAGATATTCATAACTGATGTACATTTATATACATTTTTAACCTGTCCCTCAGGTGATCAATGCATACATTGCCAACAGCGGGAAAAAAAAAAAAACATCGTAAAGGAGGAAAAGGCCTTTCACATTGGCTCCTTTGAAATGACCCGGATATGGGAAGGAAGGGGTTCAAGACTGAAGGCAGGCATAAGAGATAAGTTTATTTTTCTTCAGTTGATGATCTTCTGGATGAGTATAATAGAAACGTCTGTAATGTCATAGATGTGGTGGCTCCAATCAAAACTAAGAGAAAACCAAACACACAGAAAACACCTTGGAGGAGGACTGAGATAATGCAGAATTTGAAATCTGACTGTAGAAGAGCTGAGCGTAAATGGAGATCAACAAAACTCCAAATTCATCTAGAACTGTACAAAATAAGTCTGCGAAAATTCAATGATGGCTTGTTCAAAGCAAGGCAGCAATACTTTTCTGAAATTATTGCCAAAAATGTCAACAACTCTCGCACGTTGTTTTCTGTAATTGAAAAGCTCACAACCCCCCCAGATCAGATAGCCCCTGAATTACTGTCAGCTGGAAAATGCAATGAATTTGCTGTATATTTCAATGAAAAAATACAATCAATAAGGTCAAACATCAGAACAAACCAGCAAAATCACAAAAAGCTTGAACAGCTTCAACCACTGAGGGATGAGTCAACTACAATGTTAGAGTTTATTACAGTGAACCCAAAAACAATAGAGGAGACTGTTCAGCAGCTGAATCCATCAACGTGTTGCCTTGACACAATACCCTCAAACTTCTTTAAAACTGTTGTAAAGTCAATTGTCACTGATTTGTGTCAGATAATTAACTGCTCATTCCAATCAGGCACCGTACCAAAATCTCTGAAAGTAGCTGCTGTGAAACCGCTGTTAAAAAAGAGAACACTGGATGCCTCTATACTGGCTAACTATAGACCAATCAGCAACCTTCCATTCATGGCCAAGATCATTGAGAAGGTGGTCTTCAACCAACTGAGTCAATTCTTAACATTCAACAAAATATTTGATAAATTTCAGTCAGGTTTTCGTTCTCATCACAGCACTGAAACTGCTCTTATCAAAGTGATCAATGACATAAGGTTGAACACTGATTCAGGAAAAGTATCTGTTCTCATTCTGTTGGATCTAAGTGCTGCATTTGACACTGTAGATCATACAATTTTGTTGCACAGATTGCAAACATGGGTTGGACTAAATGGAAAAGTAATGCAATGGTTTAAGTCATACTTGGAGGAGCGAAGCTATTTTGTAAGCATTGGAAACTTTGAATCTGACAGATTACCAATGTCCTGTGGGGTTCCTCAGGGATCTGTTCTTGGACCCCTTCTGTTTAACCTTTACATGCTTCCTTTAGGACAAATTTTACAGAACTGTAAGGTTGATTATCAGAGCTATGCAGATGACACACAACTATATCTATCACTGAACCCAGATGACCATGGTCCCATTGAGGTGTTGTGTGACTGTTTAGAAAAAGTAAACTCCTGGATGAGTGAAAACTTCCTTCAACTAAACCATGACAAGACGGAGGTGATTGTCTTTGGTAACAAGGAAAAGAGGACTGGTGTCAGCAATTATCTTGAGTCTCGATCTTTAAAAGCTAAAGACCAAGTCAAAAACCTTGGTGTTCTGATTGACTCAGAACTTACATTCAGCAGTCAGATCAAATCTATCACAAAAACAGCCTTCTACCACCTAAAGAACATCTCCAGAGTGAAAGGTTTAATGGCTCAGAAAGACCAGGAGAAACTGGTCCATGCTTTTATCTCCAGCAGACTGGACTATTGTAATGGTCTTCTGACAGGAATCCCCCAAAAGAGCATCAAACAGCTACAGCTGGTTCAGAACGCTGCAGCTCGGGTCTTAACCAGAACAAAGAGGTCAGAGCACATTACTCCAGTTTTAAAGTCTTTACACTGGCTCCCAGTCAGCCTCAGAATAGACTTTAAAGTTCTGCTGCTGGTGTATAAATCTGTGAATGGGTTTGGTCCAGAATACATCAGTGAGATGTTAGTCAGGTATGAACCCAGCAGGTCTCTCAGATCTATGGACACAGATCAGATAGTGGAGCCCAGAGTTCACAGTAAACATGGTGATGCTGCTTTTAGTTGTTATGCTGCAAAGAAGTGGAACAAACTGCCAGCGGAGCTGAAGTCAGCATCCAATGTGAACATTTTTAAATCAAAGTTAAAGGCACTTTTTTTCTCTACTGCGTATGATTGAGAGAGAGATTTTTTGTCATGTTGTTGATGTAATGATGATTTTACTGATGATTTTAATAGATTTTACTGATGATTTTAAATGTTCTTATTGATTTAAATGTCCTTATTGATTTTAAACAATTGAATGTTTTATCATGTAAAGCACATTGAGTTGCCTTGAGTATGAAATGCGCTATATAAATAAATTTGCCTTGCCTTGCCTTGCCTTAAGATTTTTTGGTGAATTTCACTTTAAAGATTTTGTTTACATGATTTTGTACATACTTGTGGACCTTTTAGTGTGATTCAACAAAGTTTCACACCATCTTGGGTGCTGTTCATGAGCCTGGTCACTGATATTGGTGGTAAAAGTAATATCCAGTGACCAGCAGGATTACTATTGCAACAACACATAATCAGTAGGGTGAAACAGGGCAATACCTTGCCCTGTGTATTGCTGACCTTCTTTGAGAGTTACAATATTTTGTATCAGTGTAAGCATATGTAACAAATACCCAATTCAACAGGCGATCTTCCCGAATGACAAAAAGAGCCTTGTGGTGGATCCCATGGGAAATGATTCCCGCAAGATCAAAAAGTGTTTGGAGTCCACAAGGTAACAACTGAAACATGATACAAAAAGCGCTCTTTTTTAAAAGTCAAACAAAAGTATTTGAATTTTTTTTTTTAATATATCGATCAGGGCCTTCATTCGAACACGAGGTATTCCGGTATCTAGGTGAACAGCAGACACCGCCCCGCACAGTCTGCAAAGGATGCCACCTCAAGTGAAATATTTGTCCTGAAAGTAAGTTTTGTGTCTTTGTACAATGTATGTCGACATTTATTAAAGTAAAGTATTTAAAAACAATGTGAATGTCTTTCCTCTCAATTAAATAGTTAATGGTTGATATGTTTGGACTGATTTCCTATGCATAGACCAGTCAGTTGTTTAAAATTATGTCATGAGTATGCAGAGAAACCACTGGCAGAGGAGCCAATGACATTTCCAAATTCGGCTGAAGCAGTGACTGGCTACAGAAGAGAGGTGGCCATGACGCTGCTAAATGAGACTGGTACTAAGTTTAATTCTGTGCTCCATGATTGTATACATTTTTTAAATGATTAACACATCGATACAAAAATTCATATTGTTCTCAATGCTGACCAGATTACTGTATCTTAGTGAGCCGTGCTGCCATTATGGGGAGAAGAAAACTTTGCAAGAGCAAGAAAGGACAGTGGGAAAAACACAAAAGAAATCACAAACGATTCTTTGGGTAATTTTTTTTTAAATAACATGGTCCGTCACTGCGTTTTGATAATTCTGAATTACCTGTACATGGACTACCTTTTTTTATTAGCATATATAAAGTACTGTACATATCACAGCTATATGTTCTATATCTCAGGTATACACCCTGAAAATTTTCTTTTATTGCTGTTACAGATCCAGTGTGACGTGTGACCGGTGGTACCATGTTGAGTGTGTGCAAAAGCCCCCATGAAGAGCTACAGCTGTGCAGCATGTGAATTATAAGCTGTACATAGTGTCAGGTTATGTTTAGTTTTGTTTGTGTTTAGCCCTTAAGGTCCTCTTTCAGTTTTTCAAAGTCTTAGTTTATTCTTATTTTTTGAGTATGATCTGAGTTTCCTAGTTTCCAGACTAGCGTTCCTGTGTCCCCTGGTGTCCCTGAATTTCCTAGTTTCTAGACGAGCTTTCCTGTGTTTTCTAGTTTCCATACTAGCGTTTTTGTGTTCCCTAGTGTCCAGACTAACGTTCCTGAGCTTCCTATTTTCCAAACTAGCGTTCCTGTGTCCCCTGTCTGTGGTTATAAATGTGAAGAGTCAATACGTCACCTGAAATAGGTTGTTTGGTATATCACACCTTTCCACCATAGCTAATCTTACTCTCAACACAAACAAAACCAAAGAACTCATTATAGATTTCAGGAAAACCAGAGCCGACCATCTCCCCATCTCCCTAAATGATGACTATGTTGAAATAGTGCACAGCTACAAATTCCTGGGCACACATCATGGACGCACTCTCCTGGATCACAAACACGACATCCACCGTCAAAAAGGCTGAGCAACGCCTTCATTTCCTCCAGATCCTGACAAGACGACATCCAACTAAAAACCAAGGGATGTCTGTGTGTGTGTGTGGAGCAAATATCTCCCAGACACGGTGCGAGTTCGACCTGAAACTTAGTCAACGAGTTCCAAATACCCCAAGTGGGTGCATCTGTTATTTTGGAGTGAGTTGGTCATTTCAAAATGTTTATTTTAATTTTATTTCACTCCTGGATGGCCCCGAAATGAAACCTATTCAGCTTTTGACCTCAGGATGTGAGGGGGCGCTAGCACACCATCTATATCTATTTCACTACACAGCTCACTTCCGGTGTGTGCACGAGCTCCCGTGGACTTCTCTTTTCTCTTTTGAGGAAAAATACTTTTTTACTGTTCTTTATTTGGTGATGAAATTTCGAAACGTTTATTTTCATGTTAGTTTGACCATTTTCTATTTAGACCGGACAGACCTCACCCGGAAGTTATTGACGGTAATGGCTGCTGTGTCGAAGCTGCACATTTCTCAGCAGCGCGCGTGTGTGAGAGAGAACCAAGGGAGGAGATTTGTGTCCAAGGTAGTGAGTCTCTCACACACACACACAAACTGATAAGGTGCACTTCACTATCGATCACCATCTATGTGTGTGTGTGTGTAACGGACCACCATTTAGTCCGGTTATGTACTCGACTTCAAAAAAACATGCATTTACAAAAAAATACAATAAAAATATGAAAATGGTTCAAAATACACAAAACTAAATATTTATACAAAAAATACACAAAATTACTCCTGAATCACACTACAATAGCAACAAAAACAATAATTATACAAAAATACACAACTCCAAAAAAACATACATTACAAAAAAAATTTAAATAAAAAAACAGAAAACATTTATGCACAAAAAGACAACAGAAAGATACACAAATACACATGACTCCAAAAAACATATGTTACAGAAAAATACACCATACAAAAAAATATAAAAGTGATGACGAAGTCATGCACATGTCCCATAGAATTAAACCAGGAAAATTGCACCCACATTTTGCATCCGCAAATATACCCCTTATGCTCCCACATGAATACATACTTCCGACGGGAACTGTACTAGTGTGTAAAAACCTGCTGGTAGCCTTCTACCACTCTGCCATCGAGAGCATCCTAATATATAACATCACAACATGGTACGCAGCCTGCTCAGCTGCAGTCAAACCATCACTACAGAAGACAGTAAGAACAGCAGAAAAAAAAAAATCACTGTCACAGTCACTTCTCACCACTGTCATCACATGTTCACCCTACTGCCCTCAGGAAGGTGATAGAGGACAATGAGATCACGCACCACCAGACTCAGCAGTTTCTTCCAAAAAGCCATCCACTCTCTAAATCAATAAATACACACCATAGACACCAGCATCACTACTTATACTGTATAATAAAAAAATGACATACGGTCTCTTTCTGAACTTGTGTTTTTTGTAATGTTTTATACCATGCACTTTTTATACCTCATGCACTTTTATATTGATGAACTTTAAGACTGCTCTACTGTAAAGTGCCTTGAGATACCATTGGTTATGATTTGGCGCTATACAAATAAAGATTGATTGATTTTTATACCAATGCACTTTTATTCTGATTAACTTTTATACTGATGAACGTTTTAATTTGACAGGCTTTAATCATACCTTGTTTTTTTAAATGATAACTGTGTCTGTCCTGGCTTGAATCTTTAAGTGTACTTGAATGTTATGAGAAGGGTATTTTCATTTTCATTGTACAATGACAATAGGATTCTGAGCTACAGTGAGGACACATTTTGATAGCAGCCACCAAAAAATGGAACCAGGGTTTCCTCAGTCCAACTGTGTTCCAGAGTGATGAAAGTTTGTCGTTATACATGTGAAGATTAAATAAGTCACCTCAAATACAGTACATACGGAAAGTATTCACAGCGCTAAGCTTTTCCCACATTTCATCAGGTTACAGCCTTATTCCAAAAGGGATTCAATTCATTATTTTCCTCAAAATTCTACACACAATGACATGAAAAACTTTTTTTTTTAAATGTTTGCAAATTTATTAGAAATAAAGAATGAAAATATGTGTACACAAGTATTCACAGCCTTTGCTCAGTACTTTGTTGTGGCAACTTTGGCAGCAATTACGGCCTCAAGTCTTTTGGAATATGAAGCTTGGCACATCTATCTGTGGCCACTTTGGCCCATTCCTCTTTACAGAACCTCTAGAGCTCCATCAAGTTGGATGGGAAGCGTCGGTGCACAGCCATTTTCAGATCCCTCCAGAGATGTTCAATGGGATTCAAGTCTGGGCTCTGGCTGGGCCACTCTAGGACATTCACTGAGTTGTCCTGAAGCCATTCCTTCGATATCTTGGCTGTGTCCTTAGGGTCGTTGTCCTGTTGAAAGATAAACCATCGCCCCAGTCTGAGGTCAAGAGCGCTCCAGGATGTTTCTATACATTACTGCATTAATTTTTCCCTCAATCTTGACTAGTCTACCGGTTCCTGCTGGTGAAAAACATCCCCACAGCATGATGCTGCCACCACCATGCTTCACTGTAGGGATGGTATTGGCCAGGTGATGAGCGGTGCCTGGTGTCCTCCAAACATAACGCTTGGAATTAATGCCAAAGAGTTCAATCTTTGTCTCATCAGACCAGAGAAGTTTGTTTCTCATGGTCTGAGAGTCTTTCAGGTGCCTTTTGGCAAACTCCAGGTGGGCTGCCATGTGCCTTTTACTAAGGAGTGGCTTCCGTCTGGCCACTCTACCAAACAGGCCTGATTGGTGGAGTGCTGCAGCGATGGTCGTCCTGCTGGAAAGTTCTCCTCTCTCCACAGAGGAACCCTGGAGCTCTGTCAGAGTGAAAATGGGATTGTTAGTCGCCTCCCTCACTGATGGAGACCACTGTGCTCATTGGGACCTTTACAGCAGCAGACATTTTTCTGTACCCTTCCCCAGACCTGTGCCTTGAGACAATCCTGTCTCGGAGGTCTACAGACAATTCCTTCGACTTCATGCTTGTTTTGTGGTCTGACATACACTGTTAACTGTGGGACCTTATATAGACAGGTGTGTGCCTTTCCAAATCATGTCCAATCAACTGAATTTACCACAGGTGGAATCCAATTAGGCTGTAGAAACATCTCAAGGATGATCAGTGGAAACATAATGCACCTCAGCTCAATTTTGAGCTTGATCTCAAAGGCTGTGAATACTTATGTACAAGTGATTTCTTAGTTTTTATGGGGTATTTTTTTGAAGAAAAAAAGTGAATTTAATCCCTTTTGGAAAAAGGCTGTAACATGATGAAATGTGAGAAAAGCGAAGCGCTGTGAATACTTTATTCACTGTAGGTTGTTTGGTATGTCACACCTCTCCACCTTAGCTACAGTGAGGACACATTTTGACAACTGGTCTATTTAAATAACCAAATACTTAAATAGACGAGTGATTATGAACAGTAAAATGTTGATAAAACAAAATAGGATTAAAAAAAATCGATAAAAACTAAAACCATACAATTATGTAACAGTAGATTACAGCTCCTCTCACATCTCTTTACGCTGACTTTGGACGTAACCGTGCTATGCTAAATGCTATATGTACGTTTACAGTGCATTAGTGAACTGATACAGCGTGGCCTGCTACGTTCTCTAGCTAGTGGGTGGGATAACACTACAGGCAGGATGATAAAGAAACTTTTTGAGGAAAAACGACAGCTTTTAAAAGATGGGAGACCAACACCTGAGCTACCAAACCTTCAGCAAAGGAAAGATCAGAAAATTGTTTGTATTTTCCAAAGTGAATGGTACAAAAGGGAAATATTGGCTTTGTGGATGCTCCTCACTGAGGCTGTTCTGAGTTGTTGTTGTCATTTTCTCTGTGTTTCCAACACAAACAACGAATGTGCTGCCGTGTCATGAGATATTTTGTTGTGAAAGTATGGAGGCTATATTGATAAATAAAGTTTGCACCAATGCGGCGCTTTAGGTATAATCTGATAAAATACACATTCATTCTTACAAATAAAACTATTTATTTAGCATTTAACATTTCTTAGTGCAGGGGTGCTTCTCTATTGTGTGTGTGTGTGTGTTTGTTATTATGGGTAGTGCTGTTTATTGTAGGTGTTAAGGTGCTGTTAAAACCTTTCCTTTATGTAGTTGGGGGGGCCACAGGGGAGACCTGTACTCTCGGCCTGAGGCTGCTTTTCCTCCGGAGTTAACCCCCGTACACCTGACGCTCTTTAAAGATGATACCACATAGAAAGAACAGGCCGCACTTTCACACACACACGCGCGCATTAGCCGCGTGCATACATCCACTTGTGTGTGTGTGTGTGTGTGTGTGTGTCTCGCTACCTGTCCCGGTTGCCGTGTCGTAATGCCCTATTACTGTCCAGTTTTAAAACTGCTTTTAAAACCCTTTTTTATTCCTTGGCTTTTAAACCATTATGAAGCTCTGCACTTGTTTTTGTTTCTTGTGGCTTGTCTCTTTTCACTTTTGTGTTTTATAATTACATCAGTTTTTATTCTTCTTTTACTTATTTTATTGTTTTGCTGTTGTTTGTATTTATTGTATACGGTACTTTGTGCCAGCCGTGGCTGCCTTAAAGAGCTCTATAAATAAATTTGAGTTGAGTTCAATTTAAATAATAAAAAAATAACCCAAACAAACTTGTCACAAAGTGCAGAAAAACTGATCCAATCCCCAGCATTTCCCACCCCCCTCAGTCTACGATGTTTAAAAGAAGCCCAACCTGGCAACATTACTCCATAGTGAGTCTGATTTAGTGCAGTTCCCTGTGTGGTCACCAGAGGGCACTAACTAACCCCTTCTCTACACTTTCCTAAAGCACCTCACAGAAAGAACACAACAGAGAAATGTGTGGAGAATCTGACATTTGACATGAATATTTATAAATATACAGCAAATTAATTGAGTTTTCCATTTGACAGTAATTCAGGGGATATCTGATCCGGGGGGGTTGTGAGCTTTTCAATTACAGAAAACAATTGATGAGAGTTGTTGACATATTTAGCAATAATTTCAGAATAATATTGCTGCTTTGCTTTAAGCCATCATTGAATTCGTGCACACTGATTTGTATTTATGCTCAGCTCTTCAGATTTCAAATTCTGCAGTATCAGTCTTCCTGGGCCTGGTATCGTCGAGAAGATGGGTGGTACTGATTGTTTCTTGAGGGGAGAGAAGATGGGATTTTCAAAACATTTAAGCATTTTTGGTTTTACTGAGATTTCGCTTTGGTTAAAAAGGAAAAAAAAATATTATTGTCATGAAGGACAAGTACACTGGCCACGTGATTTTTTTTTAATTCCAAATTAATAATTTCAAATAAATTTATTCAGAATTAGTGTTAGGCTTTGTGTTTACATGGGAATAGTAAATCTAAACGTAAGTAAACTGATTTACATGGAAAACCGGTGTATTCAGCTTTATTTAATTAATTAATTTGGGGTTGGAAAGGGTTCTGATAGAACAGGGGGCGAAAGTGGCGTATCACGTCTATCGGGAAAAACACACAACAAACCTTTTCTTTTCGGCTACAACATAAAAGACCACATAATAAGAACTATTTTCACTTTTATTTTGAATGTAGTTTTAAAGCAGCAGCTCAACAGTAACATGCTGTTTCACTTTCATCCGCAGAGGATAACCAGGGGTTTCCACTGGATATGTCTCTGCTGCCCCACGGCTCCGATCCCATTTTGCTCTGCTGTCCGCCATCCGGCAATCCCCACCGGTTCGATATATACATAATCACACGAGAATGCAGTTAAAGGAAGTGTTATATACTTTTCTTTTTTTTTTTAAATAATGAATTACAATGACATATGCATTAATAAAGTGCAGCGATATTCACAAACAAGTACAGATACAGACGGGCATTTATGTGGTTAATAGCCAGGGAAATAGATTGAACGACATATATAATTAGAAAAAAAAAATTAAAGATAGAGAAAGGAGAGTAAAACATAAATTAATAAAGATAAAAAACTAACAATAAAGGGGTGACAGGGAAAGACATTAACACTTTTCAGACATATGTGTATGTATTACATTATTTAGTTTCATAACTTTTTTGTTTGTTACATGTTTTAAGGTATTAGGTATTACTTGATATAGGAAGTAGAGTCAACACACTGCATGTTGTATCAAGTTGTGTTTTGAAGTGTAAAAGACTTGACACCATGAAGTTAACTCAACTTAACTTGGTCAAAGCAACAAGATGACTTGATCAAGTTAAGTTGAACAAACTAATTTTTTTTTTTTTTTTTTTTTACAGTGTAGTCATGGGAAAGTGAACATATTTCACAGTTAATGTGAGGATATGCTCAGCAAATCACATAAATCCAACTGGAATTTGCCTGCAGGATTGAAAGCTAATCAGATATTTACAGCAAATGCAGCATAGCAGAAATTTCATCATGCCATTTTCCCACAAACTGGTCTTGACTACATTTTTTTTTTTTTTACTTTCTCCCTCCCACACACTCTATACTTTCCATCCGTTTCTGATCAGCACACATTGCCAAAGTTGTGACGCACTTGGCCCAAAGAGAGGCTCCCCCACTGAGAAAATAACAAAATCTTTATTGAAAACACACGTTTTTACATTCATTAAAATAATCATCTCTTCGTTACAAAATTCTGGGCGATGTATTTACCTTTGTCGTTTGTTCTTCTCACTGATCATTTATTGTCTTAGTGAATCCCTTTGTATGTACACTTCTTATCTTATTTGGCAATGTCTTTACTGAGGAGCGAGTCGTCCAGCTTGTCATCAACCATCATCAAATGTTTAGGTTTAGGTTTCTTTATTTGTACCAGGAGGTGGCCCCTGTTCCACTACAGGAATTTGTCACTAAAAACAATCAAAACAGACCCACAAGAGCAAGCCCCAGACATGACTGTAAAATCCCATACAGAAAAACCACCTTTGGACAGATTGTCTTCTCATACCGCGCCTCAATCAAAATTGTCCACTCAACTAAACAAAACTTTGCACAATCATGTGACTGCACTTTGCACAGGAGCCAGAAACTGCAATAATCTTTGGTATTTTATATGTTTAAATAGATTATTTTTTATATTGCGTGAGTTTTTGTAGTGTGAGTGAATATACATGTTTGTCATTTTTTTTTTTTTTTTTTATACTTTTTATTTACAATTTTATATTACATAAACAACAAGTAAGAAAAAAATAAATAAATAAATAAAAAAAATAAAAAATAATAATAATAATAATAATTTTAAATAAATAATTAAAGAAAAAGAAAATAAATAAATTAGGGGGGTAGTGCTCCTTGTGAAGATTCAGTCCTTTATCCTGTAATCGATCCATTTTGTCCAGCGTTTCCCAAAATGTCTCGACTGGTTTCTTAGATAATGAGTCTATTTCTCCATTACGTATATTTCCTCCAGTGTATTTGTCCATTGAGTCACTGTTGGTGGGTCAACTTTCATCCAGTTTTTGGTAATGTTCTTTCTCGCTGCAATCGTCATTATTTTAAAAAGATAGATATCACTTTTGGAGATGATTAAGATTAAGATTAAAGATTAAATCGGGGCTTTCGCCTTTAATTGGCCATGTAATGTTAGTACATTAATGGAATTCCTCCTCTGCATTCAACCGGTACAAGGCCAAGGTAAACGACAGGGTCCACAGGTATAGTACAACACAGTACATCTCCCATTACTTGTATAACTTCCCTCCAAAAGGCTTTTATTTTTCGACATAACCAGAAGATGTGTGAGTGGTCAGCATCCGCCTGCCCACAGCCCCTCCAGCACAGCTGTTCACATTTCAGTGTTCTCTTTAAAATTTGTGGTGTTATAAAGAAACGTACCAAGTTCTTCCAGCCGAATTCCCGCCATCTCCTTGAGCTGGTGGAGGTGTGCTGCGTATCGCACATGCTGTACCACTCATCCACAGATATCATCATATTTAACTCCCTTTCCCACTTTTGTTTTATATAAAAAGTGTTAGGTCCATTTTGTTTTAGGCTTTTATACAGTTTTGAGACTATCTTAAAGGGAGTGGCTTTGTATGCTTGTATTATGATTTCTACTAATTCGTTTCCTGCTGAAAGCTCTTTTCTGATTTCAGTATCAAAAAAAATTCTTATCTGTAGATATCTATAGAAATAGCCATTTTCTAAATCAAATTCTTTTTTAAGTTTGTCAAATGATTTTAATGTTTTAGGTGTTTTATCTTCCATCATTGTGCATAACGCAGTTATCCCTTTATCTCTCCATTTATTAAAAGTATCATCTATTTTTGCTGTTGTGAATCGAAGTGTTTGGGAAGGCCAGATTAGTAGTTTAGAGTCATTTTCCAAGTTATATTTTTTCCTTATCATTTTCCATAGTTTTAGTGTGTGTTCTACAATACCATTAGCACCCATTCATTTTATTTCTGTCTCACCTATCAGGGTTTGTGGTTGGGATTGGCCCGTGTTTAACTCAATTTGTTTCCATTTAGCCTGATAATCTGGAGAACACCAGCAGACAATATATCTCATCTGAGCAGCTAAATAATACTCCTTCAGGTTTGGTAGTGACAGTCCGCCTCTATCTTTGTTCAGATGTAAAGTTGTGAATTTAACCCTTGGTTTCTTTCTTGCCCAAATAAATTTTGAGATTTTTTTATTCCAGGCTATAAATTGAGATTCTGGTATCTTGATTGGTAATGCTGAAAAAAGAAACAATAACCTTGGCAGCACATTCATTTTTATAGTTTCAATTCTAGCGCTGAAATCTAAGGATAGTGCCGTCCATTGTGATAAGTCATTTTGTATTTTGTCATTTATTTTAGTGTAGTTTGTTTCATAAAGTTTGTTTGTGTCTTGTGTAATCCAAGTTCCCAGATATTTAATTGAGTTTGTTTCTTTTTTCAGTCTGTATTCTTTCCTTATCGCCTTCTTTATAGACGTGTTGATTGAGAGTATTTGTGTTTTAGAGATATTTAGAGAGTAACCTGAGAGAGAGCCGAAATCATTTAACGTTTCCATCACTTTAGGGAGTGTCTCATTAGGGTTTTGAAGGTATAAAATTACGTCATCAGCAAAAAGTCCAATTTTGTGTTCCTCTTTAGCTAAATTGATTCCATTTATATCTTTATGTTGTCTAATGGCCTGGGCCAGGGGCTCCATGAATATTGCGAAAAGAGTAGGACTTAAGCAACAACCCTGGCGAGTACCTCTATACAGTCTAAAATTATTTGTAAGGTGTCCGTTGATTTTAATTCTAGCAGTTGGTTCACTATACAGCGCCTGAATGCACTTGTTGAATTTGGTGTTGAAGCCCATTCTTTCTAGTACGTTGCTTAAAAATTTCCAGCTCACTTTATCGAAGGCTTTTTCAGGGTCTAGACTCATCACTGCTGCACTGATTTGCTCTTTGTTAATATGTTCTATTATATTTAAAGTTCGTCTTATATTATCTTGAGTTTGGCGCCCTTTAATAAAGCCTGCCTGGTCTTCGTCTATTAAATCAGGTAGAAAGTGTTCTATTCTTTTTGATAAAATTGATGTAAATATTTTATAGTCAACATTCAACATTGATATTGGGCGGTAAGATTCACAGTATTCCTTGTTTTTACCCTCCTTGGGAATAACAGAGATGGTAGCCTCTTTCCAAGATGGTGGAATTTCTGCCTTATCTAGTGTCCAATTGAAGGATTTCAACATAACCGGTGCAAGGGTCTCCTTAAAGATTTTATACCACTCATTTGGAAAACCATCACTCCCGGGGGTTTTGTTATTTTTCAAATGTGTGATGGCTCTATGTATTTCCTTTAGTGTTATAGGGGCTAATAATTTATTGTTTTGCAAAGTTCCCAATGAAGGGAGATCAAGAGCAGATAGATATTTCTTTATTTCCATTTCATCAACTTGTTTTCCCTCTGAATATAAAGATTTGTAGTAATTTCTGAATATTTCATTAATTTCTTCTGGATCAAATAGTTCATTTTTAGTTTCGGGTTCCCTAATTTTATGTATTGAGTTCCGTATGTGTTTTGCTCTAAGTTGTATTGCCAGGATCTTGGTCGCCTTTGGTCCTGATTCGTAAAAGGTTTGCTTTATATATCTCAGTTTTTTTTCTATGTCTTCATCCTGAATGTCCTCAATTTGTTTATCCCTTAGAGTGGTCTGTAGTTCATCATATTTTTCCTCTTTTTTTTTGTTTTAAAAATACTGTTTTTGCTATAAGTTTTCCTCTCATTACTGCTTTAACTGTGTCCCACATTATGGTAGGTTTGGGGCTACCTTTCATGTTGTTTTCCATACAGTCAGAAATTTCTTTTTGGATTTCCTTTATTACATCTTCGCTGTTCAGAACACCAAGATTTAATCTCCATAAAGTGTTCTTAGGCTGATTTGTTAGATGTAATTTTAAATATATTATATTGTGGTCAGAAATATCTGCTGTTCCTATTGAGCATTCTTTCACCCGGTGTCTGTCTGTGAGATTAATCAGGAAGAAGTCAATCCTGGAATGTACTCGATAAGTGGCTGAGTAGTGTGTAAAGTCTCTTTCTTGTTCATGCATGTTTCTCCAAATATCACACAATCCCATCCCCTTTACAAATATATTAAGCAATTTTGATCTTGCCACTTTTTGTTTTTTGGAACTCGTAGTATCCAATTGAGGATTTAATATGGTGTTCCAGTCCCCCCAACAGATTAATATGCCTTCACTTTTTGTTAATATCAGATCAAACAAGTATCTTATGAAATATTTGTTGCATTCTGGTGGAGCATATACATTTACCAATGTAACCAAGGAGTTATTGATCTTCCCTTTAATTAATGTATATCTACCCTCTTTATCTCTGTTTTCCGAAATCAGCTCAAAATTAACCGAATTAGCGATCAGTATTGCCACGCCCCGTTTACGGTTGTTATGGCAAGAGCTAGAAAAGGTATTTTGGTAACCAAATTTTTTAAATTTATCGTGTTCGAGTTTGGACATATGCGTCTCCTGTAAAAAAAACAATTTGTATTTTATCTCTTCTCATTTTTGACAACATTCTGCTTCATTTAATTGGATTACTTAGACCGTTCACATTCAATGAGGAAATTTTTACATCACCTGAACCCATAAAAATGTACTTACTAAACACAGGAACTTTTCCCCATAGAAAAAAAACATTCAACAAAAAAATTTTAACTTCAAAAACACAAAAGACCTCCAAAAAAAGATGAGACTTCTGCTCATCAAGAAACATGACCCCGTTGGTGGGTCGAGGGTATAGTCTCCCAGCTTGAGAGGGCCCTTTGTTAAGCATGGACCGAAAACTCGGTTTTACCACCTTAAATGTCCAACGCATCTCTATTAATGTTACAGAACCGTGTCTCCCAGGTTCCCAATCTTAATCATGCCTGTTAACCCCATATAGTGCAGAAAGAAATTATTTGGCATCTGCTATGTTAATGTTTTAGTTTTCAGATTTGTCCTTTTTTATCTTATTTTTTCCGCACCCCCATATGTTTGGAGTTACAGTTTGTTTAAACTTTTACAATTTACTTTCGTTTTGCCAATTAGTTACATATAACAACATAGATTGTAATTTAAATTCAAACTTTTAATTTCGGACAAGTTTCAAATTACTGCTTCTGTAATATTCCATGTTTCTGTAAACAGTCCGTTGTCACAGTCGATATTACTTGCAGATTGATTTCACTTTCCTGTTTCATCGATGTTGATAGTCCCGGAGCCTCTCTCTCGCCCTCAATCCAGCAGCCGCTCCGTCCGGTTGTCGTGTCACGTCCTGCTGCCAGCCCAGCAGCTTCTTAAGCCGTTTCTCCGTCCCTCCGACTCCCGGTTCTGCTGCGCGGGCTTCCATGATGAATCCCCTTCTCTCCATCTCCAGCTGCGCCTCCCGTGCACTGCCATATGTTCCAACTCCGCTATCCCAATGGATACGAATGTTTGTGAATGGTGTTTGGAAGCGGATTCCTCTCTCTTTCAGAGCTTTCTTGATCCCGACGTATTCTTTGCGTTTCTTTAATATTTCCGTGGCATAGTCATGGTCGAAGTAGATGATCTTGTCATCTATCTGAATTTTTCCTTTCTTCCAAGCGCTTCTGAGTATCATTTCCTTTACCATGAATTCTTGGAAGTTTATGATAATTGGCCTCGGTGCTGCGTCAGCGCGGGGCTTAGGGGCCAAGGAGCGGTGTGCTCGCTGCATTTTCAGGTCCAGGTCCTCCGCTAGTGACAGCTCCGTTCTCAAAAGTTTATCGTCTGTCACGGAGTTTCCTTCTTTTCCTTCCGGGACGCTAAAGATCCTCATGTTGTTGCGTCGGGACCGTGACTCCAGCTCCAGCCCTTTTTGTTGCTCCAAACAGGTGCACAGCATCTCCGTTGCCTCCGCTGCCCTCCGCTCTACGTGTTCGATGCGGGTCTCTGCCTCTTCGAGCCTTTCGGTTTGTTTTTGGAGCTCAGCTGCCATTCCGTCAAGTTTGGCGTTAATTTCCAGTCCCATGTCGTTAATTTTCTTTGCTAGGTTGTCGTTATCTCTTTTTAGGTCAAGTTTCAGTTCTTTGATAACTCGAATCACATCTCCGTCGGAGTTACCTGCTCCTGCTCTTTCTGCCTCAAGCATGTTGACGGTGGGAGCGCTAGCTGTAGCTTCTTTCGCAGCGTGGTTAGCGCCGTCAATGTGGAGTGTTTTCTCTCTTAATTCCGGCGTATCTCTGTCCTTTTTCTGGGTTTTGGGCATCTTTATCTTACAGTCACACACTACCCGTCGTTAAAAACAAGTTATTAGAGTTTTTATTGTGTGTAAAAAGCTTTTAGCCCGGGAGCTTGGTCCTGTTACGTCTCTCTACTCCATCAGCCAAACCGGAACTCCTACATGTTTGTCATTTTAAAGTTGGATACCGACGCTTAAGAGTTTGAGATTGAGCTTGGATGTTGGTGATGTGTTGAAATAAATATAGTGTTTGAGTTAGGCGGCTGGCTTCTGTTCCAGCAGGGGAACTGAGGATGGAAATTAGCTTTGGCTACAATCTGGCATTCTCTTGTTTTTAATATGCATTGTCCCTTGAATAAATTAACAAATACAAAAAATGTTTTACGAACAGGGATACAGCATTCCAACATACAAAAGAAACCTTACAGGACCAACATGGGGCATACATTCTTTTGTTTTACTCTCTACCTAAAAAATCTGGCATAAAATTGACAGCCATGGACATTATAGAGTCCAAAAAGAATTTTCATTAAATGGAGAAAGTTGACAACAAATGACATGGTAAAGCTGCTGGGGGAGTAAGGAACCGGGGTAATTTTGCCCATTTTCAGGGAATTCCTGCCTAATGTGGGTGACGGCACAAGATGGAATGATAACCCTAACATGACTGCCCAAGTACCCTTAGAATCAACTCACAGCGTTTCTGTAGGTCAGGTGTCAGTAGCAACTGTGAAGAATGAATGTTATATTAATAGTCAACCTTTTTGTTTTTAGTTGCTGTTTTGTGACACAGGTGCTTTTCATAATAATTAGTTGCAACTATATACCCATTTAAAATAAAATCATGAAAATTCTATTCTATATACTGTATGCCTGAACTGATTGTAATTTCCTGAAACCTACCTATGCAGCACAGGTTCCGCCATCTGTCTAAACATCTGCAGGTGTGTGCCATAAACAGACTGTAGAACGTAGGGGTTGAGGGCAACAGGTTCAAAACCTATAGTAACTTGGGATGCACCCCCCAATCTGCTTACACCTATGCATACCCTATGTTTGATTAAAAAAATATATATATATTTATTATTGTATGTACGGGCAAATGTATTATAACCTCAAGTTTTGATATAATTTTGTTCGAGGTGTAATGTCACCTCAGCCACCTCCTTGCAGCAGATATTTTAGATCAACTGTTACAAAGAAAAATGGAATGTAACTGGTGGGGTATTAAATTCACAAAGGAAAGGTCCAAAAATTTGGCTGTATTAAAATTTGTTCTGCTACTATATTAATCACAATATACAAATTGGTTGGCGCATCATCCACAACTCTGAAACATCCCCCATCCTGTTTTCCAACTCCATCTCCTCGTCACCGGCTGCTCCTTTTGCTAATAGTTCAAACTGGTACGGCTCTGGACCATCATGGCTGTGACTGGTGATAGGAGGAGACTCTGGAGGCAAAAAGTCCCCCACCTTAAATGATCTCTCCTTGTTAAAAGTGTCCGCGCTACGAGTGCTGTCGGACTCGCTCATCATTAGATCGTTAGCTAGCAAAACTAAAAAAACCTTATTCAAATAGGAGAATTTTTTTTTAAATTATTATTATTATTATTATTTGTAACATTATTCTTTGTTGTTTGTGGGCCTAAAGTATTTCCAAAATATATCCTGAATTATTTATGTATTAGTTTTTTTAGCTTATTTTTATTTATTTATTTTTTTACCAATTATTATCAATTCAATACCTAAAAAAAATCTAAGTATTAAGTAATAATTCAAATTGCACCTTATTTTGATATAAAACATTTAATTATTGTTATACATAAAATGTTCATAAAATCTGTTCCGAATTTTTTTATTTATCGCCAAATGTTTTATTAGTTTACAAAATAATTAATATTTACAACAATGACATCTACTCAATGATACATACTCCACACAACAATGTCAGGAAGTTTGCTTTGTCACAAAACAACAAGTATGCGAAGTCTGCGCTTGCGCACTCCGCAAGTCCGTTCTTCAAGTACAGAGTATGCATACTTAGAATTGAGAAACGGCCTAGGTTCAATACTGGGGAGAAGTGCAGAGGCACAGGTGAGAGTAATCACACACAGTGAAACTAATGAGGCTGATGAGCTCAGGAGCAACAGGAGGGACTGGCGGGGGCTCAGTCTAGAGGTACTGTATGACACTTAAGTCTCATCATTTTGGAATCACTTTACATTGGGGGGGGATTGGAAGCCAAGAAGGCCAGACCAGGGGTATTTATTGTATCTGGTTCCCAACAATATGGGTTTCCTCATAGTACTACAAAATGGTTCTGCGCACTAACCATCTCCGCTGTGTATTGTGTCAGCTATGATCTCTGTGTGTAAAGCTGTGAGTTTGCACTTGCCTGTGAGTCGTACTATTTTCCGGTGCAGAAACAGTCTCGGCAAACAGTAACAGATTTGATTAATTGCATTACATCAACTGCATTAATTTATTTGCATTTCCCCACCTATTTTGTGATCTGCCTACATTACATATTCATCAGAGGGAAATGCGCAAATTGAATTGTGGGTGCATTGTGACGCGCTGAACACGCGCAGTCCTGATTCCCTGGAGTTTGTTCCCCTTATCAGCACGTGGAGTGATGTTGACACACGTTATAATACCCTGAAACCTTTAGTGAATCCGCCCCTAAGACAAGACGACTTTGCATCCTTTACATTGATAGTGATATAAGAATATATGTTATTATACCTAAGAATAGTGAATGCTCTGAAATTTAGGATAATCTTAAATATTTGCTCAATAACACACCAGCACTGAAAGAATAAAAAAGGAGGACATTGTAGCACACTTGTGTGTGTGGTTCCTTGTCTCCTCTGGAAGACTTTCCGCACACCCTGACTTCTGCAGTATCCTTTTGAGGAGCCGTTTGTTGTGATAGAGGTTCCAGTTTTCTCTGGTATGTGTGGAGAGTGTAAGCAGACACCACAGGCTGGGAGTGAGCGCTGACCTCCTGTACACACTGACCTCTCGCTCATTTTTTTAGCCCTGTTTGATCTGGCAGTGAACCTGACTGCAGCACACACAGCTTTAGGACAGCCAGCTACACAATAATAATTTTACCGTTTCAGATACTTCTCTTAGTTGTTTGTCTTAAAAACACAATAAACATATCTAGCTAGCGTTTTTTTTTTTTTACTTCTAAAAAAGGTGTTCTTGGATACTTACCTTACCAATAACTAGGAGAAATTACATACTCATATCTAAATAATTAGGGGCCAGACAGACTAAATGGCCAGGAACCTATGGTTATCCTGCATTTTCTTCTTCATTTTATGAACAAATCATACTTCCCATTTGAAAACAAGCACCAAATTATATACAAAGCTCCAGTCCCATGCCAGACAGCTCTATCTGCAAAAACAGGCCAATAGTTCTGAAGGTGGAGCTAAAGAAAGCATCTGAAGTTCAACATTTTGAAAATTCACAATGAATCAACCAGTTATTGACATCATCTGATGTGTTTGTGACCCAATGTGACGCGGTGGTTAGACAAAACTCTGGAATATTGTCTAAAATGGACTACTTCTGTTGTCAGAATATGTGCAGATGACAAGAATGCAACGTAGCAGCTCTGGTGAGTGTTTGAAACAGCTCATTGACTCCGCGGCTGCTGTGATAAACATACACCGTGGGAGCAGCGTTTTTGTCGGACTCACAAAAGAAATAGCAAAAGAAAATTGCGATGGTGATCACCCTCTCAGAGCGAGGCATGAAGTCTGCATCTATGGACACGCACACATTCATATACATGAAGGCTCCAAAACAGCCTGCTTTTAGAAGCGTCATTAAGGTGACTTTTCAGAGGCTAAAACTCAAGAAAACAGGTGAGTTTGGGAAAATAAATAGCATAAAAATTGACATTTAAAACCAACTATTCAGAACAGGAAGCAAAACCCCAAAGATACTTTACCAGAAGCATACGCTTCAGCAACTACCAGAAGTCACAGTGCAGCTGCTTTTCTCTGTTTTTCTTTTGTCTTAGTGGCCAGTGTTTTGTCATGCCATAGCTGCCAGACTCAGTGGTGGCCTCTGCTCAGACAAATGGTCCTAGCAGAACAGAATGGCAGAGACGACCACCCAGGACAAACCCAGTGCCCTGCAGAGAAGTTCAGAAAAAAAATGCTCCTGTAAAACCTCCCTAATCACAGAAGACTTTGCTGTTTATACATTGCCTGTGCTCAGAATACCAATATGCAACAGCTGAAACATGGAGAGAAGTAATTTTCCATGCAAGTGAGCCAGTGCAATCTAGCCATTATGTTTCAGTGAAGCTAGACATGAGGCGAGGCCATGTGCCACAATCACTGCAAAGAACAGTTTTATCTGAAACCAAACTATATGGTGTACATATACACTGCTAGAGCCGTAGCAATTTGCCATGCTGCAAAATCACCAACGGGGATGAACCTTGTGGGCACTGGCAGCAATCGAGGATATAAAGGAGCACTTACCTGCTCACCCAAATTCATTCAAAAGAATAACATTTTTAATATAATGTACATAATTTACAAATATTTTAAGTGCCATAAAACACAGTGAATGTAGAAAATATATATCAATTAATGTGTTGTTCTACCTCTGGTGTGTAGTATAAGTTTTCAGTGAAATGGTCCCAAACTTTTGAGGCTTTAGGTTGGTTCTTCTTCAGTTGCGCAATTCTTCACCCTGCAGACACTGCACCCTGCAGTTCATGTATGGTACTGCAGCAAAAATGAAGCAGAAAGTGGTTCCAGCTTGATTTTATCAATAATTTACAGCATTAAGTGACACATTGAGGCACATTTTAGTAGTCATCATTATCAATTATGTTACTAATCATTTTTGCACTATTGGATATGTTACACACATTGTGGTTGACGCGACTCTAGAAATTATATATGTACAGTATATATATATATATTTTTTTTTCTTTTCAAACTCTGCCTATGCATGGGCCCACTAAAAACAAGATTTTTTCTTATGAAGGTAACTTCCAAGATTATGTCTGGGTTGTCTGTATTACGACACCCATTCACAACAAGGTAACTTGTGCTGAACAGCTAACTTGCTCTGCAGCAGGTTATGTTCTGGATAAGAGATCAGTGAGTATCTGTGATTTTCATCTGACGGACTGTTCCATATTAATCCTCAATCCTCACACTAGGTTGATCATGTATGCTGCTACCACTGTCACTGGGCCTCCGCTGGCAGCTCTTTCCATTTTTGCAAACTTATTACTTCCGTGCACTCAGTCAGTATAGATGTAGGAATTACAGATGCACCCCCTTCCATTTGCAACCCCACAGCCCATCAGCTTTGAATCCCTACTAAATTACACTTAAAAAAAAAAAAAAGAGAGAATCTGAAATAAAATTCAATTTGTCTGTATAATTAATAATTATTTGCTGAAGATGGTGTTGTGGTCATGTCCTCTGTTTCTTTTTTTCTTTTTATTCCAAGCAGCATAATTGAAAAATTATTGTTTTATTTTAATGTTCTTAATATTAAAGTTATTTTGTTTATCCATTCTAGCTCTCTTATAAGTGCATGCTGATATATAATACATTCAACAAAATAGCAAATGTTTATTCATAAAGAGCTGTATTACTGTTCTAAAATATGTGATTACAAATTGTACATTATTTTCTAGGAATATCAAATTTTTATTTTTTTTTTAAAGGTTTTAACATTTTGTCACAATGGGGGGTACGGAAGAGGATTAGGGCCTCTGAAAAAAAAAACGGAGCAAGTAGTGGAAGAAAAAAAAAATCACAATTGTAATTTATTTTTTTTGTCTCAATTTTTTGTGATATTTATTTTAGTCTTGATTATTATTGTTTTTTTTTTTTGTTTTTTTTACCAGTTCTGTTTTTTGCTTTTTTTCTTTTCCAGTGGTCCTAAGACTCTTCCATATGTTGGAGATGTGCACTCATGTTGAAATAATTCTACATTTTGAAGCAACCTGCACTGAAGTGAAAATATTTTACAACAATACACTGAAATACAAGGGTTTACAGAACAGCATTGTAGACTCAACATGAAAGGTTACAACATGACTTTCATAAAATGTCTTGATCTCAAGTGGGCCAGTCTGAGGCATGAAACTCCAGGGCTGAAAATGAGTCCCACTCCCTGATAACTAGTAGTGGATTTGTGCAGGGAGAGAAAATAGCAAATATAGGTCTATAAGTTCATTCAAGTCACAGCACTTTTCTTTATTTTGTAGCCTACATAAATGAACACATTTAATGTATTCACTAAAGGCGGGCATAATGGAACTTAAACTTTGAAAGAAGGAGAAGAATAACTCATCTGAGCAAAAAGAGCTTTAAAAAAAGAAGGCTGCGATTTGATGGACTAAGAACTGGCTGGACAGACGTGGGCAGTATGGTCCGTCAATTTTGCAGCGATCCTACGGTGTTCGCCAATGTGCAGTGTGACAGTTTGAGGTAAGCCGGTCAACAGTGCAATACCTTCATGAGGAGGGACCAGGATTTCAAACAGGTTTGATTTTCTTGCGATCATACGATTGCTGATCTGGAGCTGATCGTGAGGTGTTAATCGCTTATCGTGACCCCATGTATACTACACAATGCACGATATACGATTTAGCCGAGATTAGGCCCAATCTCAAAAATAGATGCAAGTGAAAAATCAGCTCAAAATGGGCCAAAAATCACACAGTATATGCCCGCCTTTAAATAAAGCACTTGTACAGTAATTGGCTGAGAGCAGAGAGAACATGCACCTGCTGCCCCATTGCACGGTTACCTCCAATTCAATGGCTTTACACTTTGAAGCCATTTCATTTCTCCAACATAGCTCTCCTGCATTCTCCATGTTGAACACACAAACTGATTTGCGCAGCAATCTCAGTAAATAAGGTGCTGTACACAAGAAAATCATGCCATTAAAGTATTTAGGGCCTTTGTAAATCTGCCCCATAGAGTAGTGAGTTACAGTACATAAACTAAGGAACCTTGGTTTATAAAGTGTACCATCTGACAGTGTCATGCAGAGGTCCTTTTGTTGCCATTGATGGTGCGACCTTAGAAAACCAAGCCCTGGATCATGACTGGGGCTTTGAGGTGGAGTTGGAAAAGGGATACGGCAGCAGCTGTTTTCCTTCTGCCAGCAGAGAGCTCAGTGAGTTCTGAAGCCTGCCACCCTCTTCCCACCCTGGACGACAAGGGTGGGGGCGCAGACTGTGGAGCCCAAGGTGAAAGGGGGTGCTTGCAAATGGAGACGAGGAACTAACACTCAATCTGTTGGCTTTGGTTGGGTGGGGGGAGTTCTGTGGGTGAGTCCACTGTCTCACTGAAGCCTTCTCCAGGGACAGAAGCCCTCTGTTGCTCATTTGCCTCTCAGCCTGTTATTCTTTTTACCTCATTCTTTCTTTCCCAGGCTTCCCATCTGTATGTGATTTAGACAGCAAGCTCAAGGGAGAGGCAAGTCTGTCAGGGGAGAGGAACCACAGCAGGGAAAGAACGAGAGAGAGTGAGAGACAGAGAGTGAGCGAGAGAGAGAGAGGGAGGAAGTTCCCATACAAGTTTGTTTGAAATCACGGGCTGTTTTTGGACATAGTGCTCCATCTGGACGTCCGGAACATTGGAAAACTGAAGCCGACGAGTGCAGCTGCACAAAAGGAGCTGCCTAGACAGATCCCCACGGCCAAGAGGACACAGAATGGTGGACCACTGGGCATATCCAAACATGGCTGCTTTAGCTCTTCCCTACCTTTGCCTTCTGTGCATCTTCTCAGTGATTGTCTACCCAGCTTCAGCTGCCAGGCTTGGGGAACAGCAACAGTTAGTTCTGAAAGTAAGACATTTGGTTTTCATCACTTCTTGTAATTCAGTTCACAGAAATGGCTTGTCTTTAGCTTTCTGTGTCAAATGTATGAAAGCAGTGCATCAGGACTGTTTTAAGGTGGTTCAAGGTTTTAAAGGTATTTGGAGTGTGAAATGTAGGCATGAGCCTGGCTGTTTCAGGGTTTTTTTGTAATTTTTTGATGTGCCTGTGTTTGTGTCAATGAAGACAACCCATGGTTTTGAGTTACTTTTTCACTCCTGTCATGCTGCTGGTGCTCCTCCCTGACAGTCCTCTAATCTAAAGCAGCTGCCAAATGTTAAGCAAGAGAGAGAGAGAAAGAGAGAGAGAGAGAGAGAGACAGTGAGACAATTGGCAGAAGGATATGAGTAATTTCCTTTGCAGAGTAAAACATAAGCTACACAAGTACATGTGAACCTTGTGTGTCTGCATCAAAACTAATGGTTTTGAAATAATATGAAGTTCATCTTAATTTGTTTCAATGTTACTTCCTTTTTAATATTTTTGGCTTTGAGCTGAGAATGCTGGTTCACTGGTTAAATACCTTTAAGTCGAAATCCTTTAGTTTTTAGCAAACTGCACAGCATCACTGCATTATTCACATGCTGATATTTTTTGTTTGTTTTTGCAATCTGTCTTTGGTTTCATTTGTAAAAACCCAATAAATTGTGAACATCCATTTACACTGTTAGATATTCATGCAATGTGACAGTGTTCTGTTGGTGTCCATCTCTTAAAGATTACAGTACACCTTTGTTTACACATTAGCCGTCAAACCAATAGGGCCTTTTTCAAGCTGTGGTACTAAGATTGTGGATTTTTCTTTGGTTCTCCTTGTACTGCACAAACTCTGAGGTTGCTTAGGCTAAGGATGTTTTCCTTTTGGTGTTTCACTTTCGATATTTTTCATACTAAAAAGCTGTTTCTAATATTTCCAAAAAGGTCAAATTAGACAGCAAAGGATATTCTGGTAAATAATTCCATTCATTAAAAAAAATGATTCACAACCACAACTTGTTACAATTGTCAGAATTGTCAAAGTGTCAGAAATGTCTTTAGGGTCATTTATGTCAATAGTCAATTTATGTGACAATAGTCACCTTGAAGCGCTATCAAAACATAAAATTCTTAAGAAAAAACCCGACAAATTTACATGAACATGCATCAGCTACAGTGGGGACAGACAACTTCCTTTTAACAGAAAAATCTCCAGCAGAACCAGGCTCAGAGGTGGCAGCCATCTGTTTCGACTGGTTGGGGTTAATGAACAGAAAGAGGAGAACAGAACAGGATAGAGAGATAGAACATCATAGTGTCCCAGACTAGTTGAGCCGTGAACCAAAGATCAGGAACTGCCAGCTCCAGCGTCAAGACACCTGAAACAGAAAGGAGAGAGAAGGGCGGGGAGAAGGCACAGACTGCAGAAAAACATGATATAGTATTAGCAGGTCTGCTTGCATGGAAACTTTTAGCCTCAAATAGACATAATATCCCTTTATACCTGGGCATCACCATTTTGGAGATTTCAGCGAATCAGCATTGACATTTCATTTAGTCAAATCAGAACTACTTCATGTATTTCCACTTCAAATAGCTTTTCAGTCAGACATTTTTGTGTCATCCAGTTCCTAAGGAGGCCAGGATTATTAAGATGTATGGACTTGGACATTGCACGTACCAGGAAGGAGTTATTAGCCATTAAATGAGACATCTTGCCATGGAAACTATCAGATGCTTTTAACTGATCAAATCAGTTGGAGGTATGTGAATGGGGCATTACTTTGAGTAATCATGAAGTCATACTTTCTCAAAAATGTCGACCTCCACAAGTGTGCATTAAAGTGTGCACTGCACTCAAGTCGGGCCAAGTCAGGTCTGGGCATGTGGGACACCACAGGGGGCATGGCCTGCTTGGCCTGAATGGAAGAGGTTGGCCAGGCTATGACCCAACACGGCCTGAGCAAAGTGCAAGTGCGCATTCAAGCTAGGCAAGTGGGGGCAATCCTGCTGTGGCCTGGCCTGGCATTCCAGTGTGAATTCACCCTAAAGTGCTTTTTATTGCATTTGCAGCTTTTACTTCACCTCTAATTCTCATTGGTAAAGGTTACATAGAATACTCTTTCAGTTGAGCCTTCTTTGACATTTTTATTACTTGAAATACTACAGATGTGGAGCATGCATTTTTCTTAATTGTAGAGCTTTTGTGCTGCCCGCAGTCTTCGGTCAGCTGCATTGTTTACATTTTGGTCCTGCAGCTATGCTCTACGCTGAGAGATGGCAAAAGCGAAAGGACTGAAAATTCCAGCAGAGGAGAAAGAGATTATATTTTAGGGACTCTGAAAAAAAAAAATTGCCAGAGTCAAGCATGGCACCAGATTTGAATAAAGAAGGTGCGTCACTATCACCTATAAAGGAGGTAACATACTGCTGAACTTTCCCAAATCTTATTTGATTGAACCCGCCGTATTATATATAATCTTTTGATAGACGTTTCATTGAAATTTACTTCAGGTGTCCTTTAATGAAAGGTGACAATGTTTTTCTCCAAAAAACACATTACATTTGGCCTATCCAACAATAACAACAAAACAACTTGGCATAAGACATATTGTGTTTTTAGAAAATTGAGTATATTCAGTTGAAATAAGTATTTATAATTTAAAAAGGCTTCAGGTGTTATCAATGACTGAAAACTAGCACAAGATGAAAATCTAACTGAGACCAAACCATGGCCAGAAACAGATCTTAGTAAATAAAAACCTTAACAATTTATGGTTGTCTCTTAGTCATGCATTACTTAGCATAAATATATCGTTTAGTGTTCAAATCCTGCTGGTGGTAAAACATTTTGATGTGTTACTGTTTTAATCTGTAAAAGTTGCTATTTAATGAGGGCCATTGTGTGCGTATCCCCATCTGTCTCTGCATGTGTGTGAGAGTTGGTGTTCCAGGGCTTCGTACACGCTATAGTGTCTGTGCATGGATGAGCATTACGTCAGGATTGTGTGTGTGTTCATAATAATCCCAGCTCATCTATGCACTGTATCGCGCTGTGGGGGTGGGCTGCTGTGAATGCGCGTGTCAACTACTCTAGCAGTGCCTATAATTGAGGATTTTGTTAATTCACCCCCTAGTGGGAAGTCAGCAAAAACCTGGGGGTGTACTTACTTACTCTAAGTTTGTGAGTTTCTCATGACCTGTCCTAGGGCTGTATCATGGCCTTATTAACTCAACTTCTAAAGTTAAAACAACACAGTTGGTTTTAGCCAAAACAGAAATCAGAACGTTGTGCTTGAAAGCAGCTTTGCATTCCCGAGTATAGCACTGTGAAACAAAGAGTGGATGTGTGAGGCTTCTCATAGATCATTGCTTTGTTCTACACTGCTGTGGCCACTGGTCCAGAAGATTCCACAGAGGTCAAAAATGTTTTACTCATCTTGAATTTGAACATGTCATTATCTGATGTGAATACCTTCTTCTTTACATGGTAATGGATCAGCATTAAGGCAAGGCTGGTTTTTTAATAAAATAAAATACATTAACCCATGTTCCAATGCTGTGGTAATTCTGCCTTCTCCTGGTTTAGGATGTCTTAGGAATATATGAAGCAGCAGTAACTTTCCTTACTGTGCACTTTAAATAAGTCATGCAAGGTGTTTAAAGCTCCATCACTCTTTTCATCTTAAATCAGGTCAGTTTGAGCACCTTTTGATCTCTGTGGCAGTCACACGTGCTTCATCTGAACACAATGTATTTGAATGCCGACTCAAATGTTATCCTGAACTAGTTATAGTTGAGTTGTTCACAGGGCTTCAGGGTCAGATCACCTTTTTCTTTTTAAATGTTGATGAATATATTGTCAGACTCACAATTTTTTGATTATTCTCATTGAGGTTTAAACAATCCAGTAGCAATCTGGTGTAGTGGTTACTATGTCACTATTATGGAGTATTTAATGCTCTCACCATAGGGATTTGGTTACCTCGGACTCTATGAGGACAGAACGCTGGACTCAGAAAAAAAAAGGAACGATTCAAGCGTTTAACTTTGCAGCACACAAGTAAACAGTCAACAAGAGCAACAGTAAAGTTAAAGGATCCGGGTGACTGACACTTCGTCCAAACTGCAGGTCTTAATGCACAATTCCTATTTTTACAAAAAATCTGATTTTTTTTGTGCGTGATCATCCATATTACATATTAAATGTATCTTCAGTCAGTTTGGAGTATGAATAAAATGTGACCCTGAAGAGACGCATGCGCAGAAGTGGTCCAAAGGAGACCCATGACCCCACAGGCCCGTATGGTGTTTACAGAAGTAAATATGGAGGCGTCCAGTGTAGGACTATGTGTCGCACTGAGAAAATGTCTTTCCAACAGAAGTCAGCACTTCATAACTTTAAGTGAAAAAGAAGAGAGCCAGGTTTATTGCTCTAGCCGTTTGCTGTGATGGTTGCTACATTTTTACAACGGACTTTTTGGATGCAAAGTCGGAGTCAACAGTGGTGGGATAGGGATGTCAGCGGTTTCAATGATTAGGAGATCATTTTGAATTTCCGAATGACAAAAAGAACAATTCATTATTATCAACTATTCATTAATTATTAGAATCAGAAGTTTGTATAGAAAGTGCCTCGGCCATCCAGACTGCAGTCACATTGCATAATAAACAAGTTTGGATGAACTACGACTGGGCCTGCGGAACGTCTCCGCGCTGAATAGCACGTACCACATTCTCGAGTATTTAGTCAAATGACTCGGTTCCACCAAGTAAAAAAAGGTCTCTGAGAGGCTTTTCATATCCGCTCTTAGAATATCCATGTAAAATTACACCTCGATTCAACGAGCATTACCGGAGGAGTATTCATTTGAAAAATGGGGCCCCCTGGTGCCACCGTGACACATACTGGGTAATGGGCCTCAATTATATATTGGTATGTGCCAATGATTCGATACGACCAACCGTCATAATATTTAACTCGCAAACAAATGAGAATCTACTTTTGTTTTTGTTTTCTTTTGGGGCCCCAAATCAAAAATCGAGCTCCGATTATCTATGCATACACATCCATAGAATATACCTAGCAAATTTCCCGATTTGTTCTTGAATATCAGAGGAGTAGCAATTTTTTTTAATTAGTGTACACAACATGAAGAAGAAGAAGAAGAACAACAACAACAAAGTGAGTGGCGTTTTGAGTCCAGTAGCCCGGCCTAAATACTGTATAGGTATCTGATTTAGGACCACATATGAAAGTGACCTAGGGCTGATTTAAAAAAATTGGAATTGTGTTGTTCAGACGAGATCGGACACAGGTCGCATATGGGCAAAAAGATCAGATTTGGGTTGCATTTGCCCACATTGTGAATGTAGCCTGAGACCTTAAGACACCGGTGAGCAGTTCAACCAGGCGACGATTATCCGATGGGCAGAAACCAGGAAACAGAGTGAGGGTCATACACAGCAGAATCAGTCAGAACACAAGAAACAATGAAGGATTGCTGCTGGTCATGAGAAATGCAGACAATCTGGCACTGAGTGCAGGTAGAGTTATGATCACCAGCAGCTGTGCACAGCGGGAGAAAGTATGTCAGACTACCTCTCGAGGAAGGTGGCCTTCAAAATAATAATAATCCAGAATTTCCTCCTTCTAATCCAGTGTTTCTCAAATGGGGTAGGGGCACACAATGGTACTACAGGGGGCACTTGAGAGAGAGAGAAAGAGAGGGGAAAATTAACAAATGAAAGCATTACAAATATAGGGTTTTATTATCATATTAAAAAAAATACCAGCAACTCACAATACGAACACAAAAACACACAAAATAAGAGAAAAAATATAATGGCTAATAAAAAATAAAAAAAACAGACAAACAACAACATACACAAAATGACACCAAAAAGAGACTAATAGAGAAAAATACTGTTATCAGCAACACACAAAACGACAATAAATGAGAGAAAAATACACAATATTGCTACAACATACACAAGAATAACAGAAAAACATACAAAACAACATAAGAAATAAATCACATCAAAAACACACAGATAATAATTTAAATAATACCAACCACACAAAATGACACCAAAAAACACACAAAATGACACCAAAATGATGATAGAAATGATTTTGATTAGAACATGATCTGAAGTCAGTCTTTGTTCCACATCATGCAGGAAATGAACATAAATTATAAAATAAAATACATTTAAATACTTAATACTGATTCATTCCACTTATTTACAAAATTAGATTCTTTAAAATGTGTGTTATCACTCATTCATTCTATCATTATGATCTAAAGTTATTTTTTCACAGAATTCTGAGCAGAATGTTGTAGTAGGACTAAAGGGGCTACTTAGATTCATAAGTTAGAAAAAGGGGAAACTTGAGCCAAAAAATGTTTGAGAAACACTGCTCTGATCAAATGTATTAAGTTAATTGGGATTATCAAATTGGCTGTGTTTGTGTGTAATTATGTTTGATGTTTCTTAAATGTTGACCTGGATTAGACTAATTTCCAGGTTTTACCCAAGTTTGTGCTTAACATTAGCGAAGATCGGCTCCTGCATGTAACCCTACAGAGGATAACATGGCATAAGAATACATGCATTGAGAAGTGTTGGTGTTGAATTTGTAAAATACGTTATTCCATAAGTATCGCATTGGGATTTACATTCTCAGCACACAAAAAACATCACAAACATCAGTTTTCCACAGCGTCATGGAGGTCTTACCCTTTTCAAATTTGGCTTTTAAAAAATATACATTTTCATGGATTAGGTGGGTTGTCTAATCATTGATTGTATTTTTTTTAAAAGCATCCAAGTCACTATTAAAAACAATACAATGGTACAGTTATCTTTAACAGAAATGCTTTAAAATGAAATATTCATAACTTCAAAGCCAAACCTTAATTTTTTTCATAATAGATAAAAAATTAAAAATCACACATCCTAATTAGCTGTCCTTGTCATTATAGGTGTAACAAAATAGTTAACTCACGATACAATATGAAATATGATATAGAGCTCACAATACAAAATACTCATGATACAATATAAAAAATGACAAAAATTCTAAGGGAAGAGTAACAAATGTGTTGCAAAACTTTGTCGATTCAAAACAATTTGATTGCAAAAGTGTGTGGCCTCACAAATAAAGAATAAAGACAAATTGACACTGTATGTAATATTTTTTTTGTTGTATACATTTCTACTACAGGTACCCTTGTACCCTCCCCCCCCTGCAACTTAAAAAAGGAGAGAGTAAAGTTGCTCAAATTAAGCAATGTTATTATTTATGATGTTCTACATAATGTATCATACAATATTCGACACGTGCTTTAATTTTGGGGATACGCTTTAACATGGAGGGACACACTTTGTCAGTTGTAAACTACTAAGTTAGACAACAGGTAAAAGCATTTAAAAGTCCAACACCGTAGATCATGGCATTAAATGTGACAAAACAAAGTACCCTTTGCTGAATGCATGCGTGCTCCTGTGGCCAGGAGATCACTACATCACTACAAACAACAGACTTATGAGTCTACGGAGCACCCACTGTGTCCACCATGTTGTAAACAAAGCTCTGAGCCGCTATGGGAAGCAAGAGGGTCAAATGTCATCGGCTGCTGCAGTCCTTTAAAACTTTTTGAACTGATTTTATTTTTTTAACCTTTGAATTTTATATATATCGAAATTGTCATATGTTCAAACAAACACATGCCTCCAAACCATCTCCTCCATGTGCACTTAAATCCTGACTCATTACAGACAGTCACACACAGCTAAAAGCTTGCAGTTTCACAGAGCTGGTGGATAGAGGGATTCTCAGCTGGTTTCCTCTAAACAAATCCAGTCTGGTATTCAAAATGTCATAACAATCTGGAGTTATGTTACAATTTTAAGAACATGTTTACATGAATATGTTTACAGGAAAGTCTGATTTATTGTGTGCGTGTCTGACTGTAACAGATGGCTCTGCATTCAGTGCTCTGTGGGTCACTGAAGCTCACAGGAAGAAGGAGGCAGGAAGAAACAGAGCCACTGTCCACAGGATTCCACACATTACCCTGAAACATAACTAGGTCTTTGTCTACTGCTTGATCAGGGAATAAATCAAAGGAAAGGAGAAATTCCAATTGTCCATGCCATTCTGTATGTGTGAGGAATGTTCTGTCTTTTAATGACCGCCTATGGATGCCTTACACACAGCTGTAGACAGCGTGCTATTGTACACCTCACAGACCGCTGCTGCTTTTCAAGTCAAAAATGTAGCCCCCATCCTCCCCCCAAAAAGACCTCACAAGGATAACAGCCATAGCAACAATCAACAACAAAACTGAGACTATAGTGTTGGAGAGTTAGTAAAGGTTAGGAATGTGGTTAAAAACTCTGCACTACCACCTTCTGCATTAACAAACATGTATAAAAGTCTCAAATAGGCCACCTAATAGCTCACAGATGTCTCATTAACTCACTTTGTTTTGGCAGTAGAAAATGTAGGAAGTGGTACAAAATGTGCAACATGGAGATGAATAATAATAATGCACTGGATTTTATGTAGAGCTTTTCATAGACACTCAAAACACTTTACATTGATGTGCATTATTATTTCACTCCACACACAGTGGTGGTAAGCTACTATTGTAACCACAGCTGCCCTGGGGCTGACTGACAGAAGTTAGGTTGCCATACTGCACCACACTCATTCACACAACACTTCCATATGAGGCATTATGGGTAAAGTGCCTTGCTCAAGGACACAACGACAATGACTTGGGCAGAACGGCATTCGAACCCCCAACCCTTTGATTATTGGGTGACCCACTGAGCCACAATCATTATGTACTGTATACTTAATGAAGAGTATACAGTACATAATGATTCATATATATTTTTTGAGCTCTTTTGTGCCTATTGTTATGTACCATAACGTTAATCTGCAAAAATGTTACAATATGTGAATGCACGACTCACCAAGTCAAAGAATCAAATGAAATGTTCTCTTTAATCTTTGTGTTGCCATTAAATTAAATTGGGCTTTTTTGCCTTTATTGTCATGTATATGTTGTTACACATATATTGAAATTTGTCCTCTGCATTTTAACCCATCCCTGGGGAGCAGTCAAATGAGCCAGTGTCGTAGTCGAGTCACCATAGCTCGAGTCAGCGTAAAGTCACCTTTCAGTTTCTAAATCCTGACATTATGATTACATAGTCACCCGGTTTTTCAAAAGGTGTAATCCAGATAAAAATGATCTGGAACCTTTTTTGCTTTCCATGATCATGTGTAATCCATTTTACGTTTGAGCCAGTTATTTAAAACAATATCGGATTGGATCATTCGGATCCGGATAAAGACATTTTAGGATCTGGATAACCAGAGCTCATCTTAGTTTGATGAACGGTGCTTCAAGCCTTTGGAGACCCTGACCAACCTACTGCATTCTGCCAGAACCAGTAAACAGGACGTGCAACAAGAGACGCAATAATTAGACTCTAGTTTTGGATTTCATCATCCTGTTGTGTGATTGTATGCATCACTAAAAAATAATCAACAACAATATTTTGGATTGTGATGAATATACATTAATTAGTGACACAATTAAATATATTATGTCTGGTCAATATTGAGATGTTTGGGGGATTATTTTACGAGGCTAAACTCTTTCTACTTTGCTGTAGGCCTATACTGTTATAACTCTACCGAATCACTGTCGTCTGACAGATGAATAAAAATCTAATGAAAACCTTAAGAATAATATCTTATAGGCTATACTACATGATCCAAATATAGGATTATTTGATACACTTTTAAAGTTTCATTACATTTTGGGCCTGAAATCCAGATTTTTTTGGATCAAAGTGATTTCTATCTTACTAAAAAATTCTGAAACAAAAAGTTTGATCCCGATCAAAACAGGGATTTGATTACGGTATCTAATCCGATTACGTAATTCATTTTTTCTTTAGAAAAACTCGTTTTCAAGATTTTATCCAATCCGAGCTGATTACTTTTCAAACACCAGGCCAAGGATCCATTCACATTAAAGTGTGTCTTTTGCAGTGTGCTAATTTAAATGTGTCCCATTGGGAAGGACAAGGCAGGAAGACAGGGGTAGTTCGTCATAGCAAAAGTCCATTTAATGAACCAAAAAAGAGAACCAGCAAAGTACAAACCAAAGACCAAAAGCATACCATTTTGTGATTAAACACTTCTTTTAACTAGTGAGTATGGCAATCAGAGAACTGGGCACACCTGTATGAAGACAAGAAGGTGGAGCAAGCTCTACCTAACCTCTGAACTTACACACTGGCAAGAAAAGGAGTGTTGTGAACAAGAAAGAAATCTGGCCCACACAGAGACAGGGGAAAAAACCTAATTGAATTTCCAAAACAAGACTGACTAAAGCACTAACACATCCTTTTTTGGAACCAAAATTAAAATGTTCCACACAAACTACAGAAAACAACCAACTAAACAACAACATAAAATTGGCCAATAGCCCAAATTGGAAGTTATTTCCCTATACATACACACAATATGGTAAATATGTCAGTACTAATCTAAAGTAGAGTGACGTTCTTTGTGTGACTGCAATGATTAGATGCTCTTTAAAAATACAAATCTAACAAATCTTCATGATCAAATATTGTACTGGAGGTTACAGTAAAGGACAAATTGACAAATGTTTTCCCCGATAATATTTCCATTTCACTTAATGCATGCCTAAGTTCCAGTGATTTGAAGGATCTGTGTCTGTCACATCGTGTTTTCTAAATAACCTTATGTTGTGCCTCTGCAGGTTTGCACCAAAGGATTTTTTCTAAGTGAACAAGACGTCTGCCTACCATGTAATTGCAAGGGTCACGCTGAGTACTGTAATGACATCACTGGCATCTGTATAGTAGGTCCACCACAATCATTTTACACAATTAAAGGCATCCAAGTCAACCAGCTTTGTGTTTAAATATGCCATTCCCTCTAGAACTGCAGGAATCACAGCACAGGTGACTTCTGTGAGATGTGTGAAGACGGCTATATGCTGACTCGCAGTCCGAATGGACGCCACACCTGCCAACCATGCGCATGCCCACTTTCCACTGCCTCCAACAAGTAGGCCAGTCCATTCCAGTTTGCAAACCACAAGTAGAGAGTTGGCAGGCAGTGTGCAATCTCTCAAATATTTTATTGTGTGTGTGTGTGTGTGTGTTTGTGGCCAGTTTTGCAGTTCGCTGTGACAGAAGATCTTCCATTCTACGCTGCAAATGCCAAGAGGGCTATGCTGGACATTTCTGTGAAAGGTCAGTGGAAGAGGAAGATCACTGAGTTATGAGTTAAAACCCAGTGTTCACTCATGTGTAAGGATCCTCACCTTGAATTTGATTAAAAAAAATTAAAAAAGGGCCATTAGTACATAGTAGCACATGGAAATTGAATGTATGCTGTCTTGCTGGACAACTGTACACCTGCTATGTCTTTTGAAATCATGAAACCTAATAAGTACAACTATGGGTATACAGTTGAATTTTAGTTGTTTTTTTTATCTTTCTTTTTTATATATCTTGTAAGAAATACATATTTTTCATTGGGTAATTTACGTGAATCGATTTTTTTCATGTCATTACATGAATGTATTTATGTATATATCATACATAAATACAGCATAGGAGCATATATGTATACGTGAGCATATGTAGCAATGGTGTTGGTAATTGCAATAAATAGTATTCACTGATGTACATCTGGGGCCAGCGGCGCCATCTTCAGGAACTTACGGCTGCTCCACTACAATCGGGCAAATTGAACAAAACACGTGTGTGTTGTGACTTCAAGTGAATACTAGCTATAGCACAGACATAAGATAGGCAAGATAGCGATAAAGAGACACACCAACTTGGATGTTTTTGGTCCTCCAAGGTGTCAGGGGTTGAGGAACTAGATGGACTACTGGAACTAAGCATAAATAGATGAGGGTGAAAAACATGAAACTGATGAAAAACCATTATACCAGCAATCTGAGAGAGTGAGGGGATATATGCATACAGTGTGACATTTGGAAACTCTTGAAACCCACAAATGAAGTGAATTAAGAAGTGTGACTGTCATTGCTGAGCTGCCAAGTACCAACAGATGATCTTCTAGCACAGTGTTTCTGAAATGGGGGTATGTGTACCCCTAAGGGCACGTGATGGCATTATATGGGGGGTACTTGAGAGAAAGAGAGAGAGAGAGAGAGAAAGTGGAAAAATAATAAATAAATTGTCAGTCTTAGTCCCACCCCAAGCATAAGATAACCAGAAATGATAAAAACTATAGAAGTCAATCTATTCAGAATCAGAATCAACTTTATTGACCAAGTAATGTATGAATACACACGAGGAATTTGTCTTGGTGAACTGTGCTCTCTCTGATAGTGAAAAACATTAAATAATAACAATCAACTAGAAAAAAAGAAAAATAAATTTAAAAAAAAGTAAAAGTATAAACATAAATATAAACAGTAGTTAGACTAATATGTGCAAACTAAATAAAATAACAAGATATTAATAACAATAATAATAATAATAATAATAATAATAAGAAGAAGAAGAAGAAGAAGAAGAAGAAGAAGAATGAAATAAAATAAAATACAATAATAATAGTGCAGTAGTGCATTGATGAGTAGTGCAGGTGAACATTTAAATTAAAATATTATGTACATGAATATTCTCAGTGTCAGATTGATCCAGGGTTGTTATGTTTAGTTCCAGGGTTATTTCACAGAAACAGGTCTGACACTCTTTGACTGTTTAGTGTTGATCAGAGTGACAGCCTGGGGGAAGAAACTGTTTTTATGGCGGGTAGTTTTGGCGTACAGTGATCTGTTGCATCTGCCTGAGGGGAGGAGTTTAAACAGATTGTGTGCAGGGTGTGAGGGGTCTGCAGTGATGGTACCTGCCCGTTTCCTGACCCTGGACAGGTATAAGTCTTGGATGGAGGGCAGATCAACACCAATGATCTTTTCTGCAGTCCTGACTATCCTTTGTAGTCTGTGTCTGTCTAGTTTGGTTGTAGAACCAAACCAGACAATGATGGAGGTGCACAGAACAGACTGAATGATGGAGGTGTAGAACATGATCAGCAGCTCTTGGGGCAGGTTGAACTTCCTCAGCTGATGCAGGAAGTACATCCTCTGCTGTGCCTTTTTCCCGGTTGTGTCTATGTGGGAGGTCCACTTCAGGTCCTGTGAGATTGTGGATCCCAGGAACCTGAAGGAATCTACGGAAGCCACTTTTCTATTCAGAATGGTAAGGGGGGGGAGTGGGGGGGGGGGATTTCTCCTGAAGTCCACTGTCATCTCCACAGTCTTGAACGGGTTCAGTTCCAGATGGTTCTGACTGCACCAGAGAGCCAGCTGTTCCACCTCCCGTCTGAAGGCAGACTCGTCCCCATCCCTGATGAGACCGATGATGGTGGTGTCATCTGCAAACTTCAGGAGTTTCACAGAGGGGTCCCCTGAGGTGCAGTCATTGGTGTAGAGGGAGAATAGCAGTAGGGAGAGAACACACCCCTGGGGGGCGCCAGTGCTGAGTGACCGGGTGCTGGATGTGATGCCTCCCAGCCTTACTTGCTGCTTCCTGTCAGTCAGGAAGTTGGTGATCCACTGACAGGTGGAGGCCGGCACTGTGAGCTGGGTGAGTTTCTGGTGAAGGATGTCCGGGATGATAGTGTTGAACGCAGGGCTGAAATCCACAAACAGGATCCTAGCGTAAGTCCCTGGGGAGTCGAGGTGATGCAGGATGTAGTTCAGTCCTATGTTTACTGCATCCTCAACCGACCTGTTTGCCCGATAGGCAAACTGCAGGGGGTCCAGCAGGGGTCTTGTAATGTCCTTCAGGTGGCTCTGTACCAGCCTCTCAAAGGACTAACGACGTCAGAGCAAAGAGTCGATAGTCATAGAGTCCTGTGATGGCAGGTTTCTTTGGGACTGGGATGATGCTGGAGCTTTTGCAGCAGGAAGGTACTTCACACAGCTCCAGTGATGTATTGAAGATCCGTGTGAAGATGGGGGCCAGCTGCTCAGCACAGGCTTTCAGGCAGGAGGGAAATACTCCGTCTGGACATGGAGCCTTTTTGATATTTTGTCTCTTGAATAGCTGGCACACATCTCTTTCATTGATCTTCAGGGCAGGTGGGGGGACAGAGGGTGAGGTAGGAGGGGAAGTGGGGGGAGCAGGAAGGGCAGAGTCCAGGTGATGGGCTGATGCTAATGAGCTGGGGGCCTGGTGCAGTAAAAGCTATTCAGGAGCCCCTAATCAGTGTTTTTCAACTTTGGGGTCAGGACCCCATTCTGTGGCTGCCTGAAATTTCAGAAAAATGTAAATAGATTTTTGAATTTTTAAAACTATAATTATTATTAGTTTTAATTTAAAACAACACACAATACAACTGTATTGCTATACTTTTACTTTGTGAAATAAAAATGCAGGTCAACTAAAATGCGGAATATATACAGTATATGTACTGTATATATTTGAGCTCAAACGTGATCAAAAAGTAATTCAAGAAAAACTTATTTACAAAATGAGATTCTGTTATCATTCATTCATTCCATCATTATGCTCTATAGTTGTTTTTAAATCGTTTTCTAAACAAAACGTTGTAGTCAAACAAAGGGGGTACTTGGATTCAGAAATAAGAGAAAGGGGGAACTTCAGCCAAAAACGTTTGAGAACCACTGCTCTGGCAGATGTGAAGTGCTGTACCATCCTGAAAGGTGCCAGTACTGAGGCTAACAAGCTATCCAGCAACAATTATCCAACAGATGCTTGGATGTAAGATGGGAATGGTTGAGAGGAACATGGACCCTCCATGGAATTAAAAAGTACTGGTATACAGTATATAATGTAAACACAGAGACAAAAAAAGACAATGATGAAGAAGAAGAAGCCCCAGTAAATCGCTCAACGACCAGAAACGCAGCCGGTTCAGAAAAAGGTTCCCAAGTCTTTTAAAGTGGGGGAAGAGTACATTAAATAGCTGCAATTTGATAACCCCTTGTTGCTACCTTGCTTGCACTGCAGCGGGAGTACAACAGTGGTAAAAGAGTCTTTTTAGTGTCCTCTTTAGTTGAGGCAAGATCACTTTCTTCCTCACCCTTTTACTATCGGGATTGATTGATCAAGGAGACTACATTTAACAAATATATTATATACATAGTTTATATGATGCAAAGTCAGGGCACATGAAAAATGTGTTTAAAAACATGGCGAAAATACAGAATAAATCAAAATGGTTGGATTTGAGTGGTAAATCAATGAACATTCAATTTAAAAAAAATGTTTATTCTTGTTTTGTTTTGTTTTGTTTTTAAATCTCACTGCGATCTGATTTTTTTCTCCCTGTCTAGGTGTGCTCCTGGTTACTATGGCAACCCAATGGCAATAGGTAGCTCTTGTAAGAAGTGTGACTGTAATGGCAATTCTGACCCAAACCTGATCTTCAATGAGTGCCACAACATGACGGGCCACTGTCAGCACTGCTGGGCAAACACAGCCGGGGCCAAGTGTGAAAAATGTGCTCCAGGTTTCTATGGCGACGCCATCAGTGCCAAAAACTGCAGAGGTGAGAGGAAAACTTTGATTAGTTATTTAACCA
This sequence comes from Gouania willdenowi, assembly GCF_900634775.1. Lineage (NCBI taxonomy): Eukaryota > Metazoa > Chordata > Actinopteri > Blenniiformes > Gobiesocidae > Gouania > Gouania willdenowi. The sequence goes on from NC_041066.1 coordinate 1,282,447, forward strand.
ATAAATAGCCCTGTGTATTATAACAGAAGTCCAGTGACTCACATATGCTAATGTACCGTATGCTAATGTACTCACAGAATCATAGATTAGACCAGTGGTTCTCAAACTTTTTTGGGTATTCCCCACTTTGAATAAAGGTCCCACCTACGCCCATTGCCCCCCAAATAATCTTGACAATTAAAACATTTTCAAATTTATTGAACTACCAAGGAACAGGCAATGAATCAAAAATCTAAATAAAACTAATTACCTGCAGAAAAAAAAAAATGTGAAGGTGCAGTATTCAAAAATACAGGAAATAACCAAACATTGTTTGTAATTTGTGCCAAAAGTCTTAAGAAAACAAAAAAGCTAAATTTAAAACATAAATCATTATTTTTGCACTTTAGTAGAACTGTGGAACTAATATGTAAAAATAAATGTAACTTGGAACTTCCATGTTACATTTTGGTCCCGGTCCATATCTAATGCAGTCTAATAATTTAATGCTCTTTTAATTTCTGCTACATTTTTAGGCTAATAATTATTACTTTCTTTGTGTATAAATGTTTTGTTTAGTGTTAATGACTTTTATTGTCAATGAAGAAAGGCATTTCAGAAGATTGGCATGAAATTTTCTTCTGTATGTCGTGTCCTCCCCCTGTCATGTCTTCATTCCCCACTAGGGGGGCGCACCTCACACTTTGAGAAGCACTTAATTAGACTAATACAATAATGCTTAATGCAGTAAATTGGCTCTTAAACCCTTTCTACTAATACATTCGACATGGAAGCTGCTCTGTGAAAAAATGTACCAAGGTCAGTGTTCAAGGATCAGCAGTATATCTTCCAAGGCCCTAGGAAGCCAAAAATAACCCTTCCTGATAATATGACCTCCAACGTTCTCGTCATGCATCCTATGTCTGTCTGCAGAGTGTGAGTGCAACAAATGCGGCACCTCGTCATGTGATGATAGGACAGGGGTGTGTCACTGCAAGCCTGGAGTCACGGGACGATTCTGTGACCAGTGTGAGGTAAGACAAATATCGACTAAGAAGTCAATCAACACACATGCAAGCACACATGATTCATTCATAGCATGCCAATTTAGCAATTAGTATAAAATGCATGTTTTTTGGCTGTGAGAATGTAGGTAATACATACCTGCATGAGGAAACCACCAGCCTCAAGCACACACTCTTTGGGTTTAATCAATTCTGCCTAATTAATCAGAGCAGGAAGGGTATTGGACACCTCCAATGGTATACTGACATTGAGAAAGCTTGGAACGTTTTATCCAGATAGTGACCACGTACCTGTAAAAAATAAAATAAAAGAAGAAGCAGCTGAGGTGAAGCTGGAGCAATGACAGCAGTTACAAAAACATTTGTAAGATTGTCATCTTTACAATATCAATGGTTCCGATTAGAGATATAGAGAGTTTTAGTTCAGTGGCCAAATACAGACCATTTTTATCTCAAGTGGGCAACAGATGCAGGAAAAAGCAAGCAATAAGTGACATCATATGTTTTGTTTTGTTTTTAAATTGGTGGGAAATTTGTAGAAAAAATTGAAGGATTTTGGAAAAAGTCAAAGTTTTTGTAAAAATGTGTGATTAAAAATGACTGCCATCATGTTATATAAGGCTTCAAAAACTTTGAGCCCCTGTAAATAATGTGAAGTTTTATTGAATTTGTGTATTTTGACTGAGATATTTACATCTGAATTATATGGTAATTGAATTCATCTTTTTCTGTATTGTTAACTTTCTTCTGCATGTTGACTTGGATGCTCTAAAGGGCATTGTATCACCCACATCCAGCATGATTCTGTGATTGTTATCTCTAGTTTGAATTTGAATTCTTAATATGTTTGTTTGTGAATTTCAATGGCTAGGCTCAATGGTCAGGATGAGCACTAGAGGTGATGGGGGAAGTTATGTTCCTTCTTTATGAGTGAAGATACATTTCTGCTTGTGTTTCTGAACATAGGAGTCATACACATCTAAGAAACTACCCCCTATGCTAAAATGTCTCAAGTCCATCAAATGAATAATGCCACTCAAAATAAAATATTGAGCACCCTCTTTATATTATTAAACCCCTGTCCTCCCTGTACAAATCAATTTTGTTCAAAATAATCTACCTAATTTTAGGTAGAATTTATGCATTACTTAGCATACCTTTTTGTGATCATTATTAAGAAAGGAAATTGGTCTATAAGAGCCACATTGTTCTGGATTTTTTCCACCTTTTCACAATATTGTTGGCGACCGTGGGACAGGTGGTAGAGGGTCGTCTTCTGATTGAGAGGTCGGGGGTTCAATCCCAGTACCTGACTATGTGACGAAGTGTCCTTGGGCAAAACACTGAACCCTAAGTTGCTCCCAGTGGTTGACTAGCGCCTTGCATGGCAGTCCTGTCCCACTGGTGTGTGAATGTGAGAGTGATTGGGTGAATGAGCTGATATGTAAAGCGCTTTGGGACTGCTTCAGTGTGGTGATAAAGCGCTATATAAATCAAGTCCATTTACCATTTTTACCATTTTACTGCTGTACATATATTTTGTATATTTTGATTATGATACCATGTGATGCACAAGTTTTCCTCCCTTCAAACTGGACATGGCGTCAGAGGCTAGAGAAAATTGCATTAGAAATCAGAAATGTCTGAAGTTGCTCCTTCTGGTTGGATTTAATTTATATCCCTCTCTGCTTGCATTGGTGTTCCAAGCTAGAAGCTTACCAGCTCTTTACCTTTGTTCATAGTCAGACTTTTATCTTATTAAGTGTTTGGTGTGTTTTGCTTTAAAGGTCCCATATCATGCTTTTTTTCACCCATCTCCATTTGTTCTAAGAACCCTAAAAACATAGTATTTGAGGTTTATTTTTCCAAACTCGCCTGTTTTCTAGAGTTTTAGCCTCTGAAAAGTCACTTTCTGAGCAACTCTACACAAACAGGCTGATTTGCGACCTACTTATGCATATTCATGAGTGGGCGTGTCTATAGACAGGACACTGACTTCCTCCTCCCCACATGGTGACGTATGGCCAGAGGACGGTCCACCCTCCTCCCACCCACTCTGTAGCCGAGCTCATGCTGCTTTATAAACACGAGACAAAGAGTGGGGGCGGGGCGTTAGCCGGCACATACATAGACTGTAGAAAATACATACATAGCACTGTGCAAAGGACGCTGAAATGCTCACCTTTGTGGGCGTTTCTGTTTACATGGGCTCTTTAAGTTGATTTTTTTGTGCCAATTGTTGGGAAAAAATTTGAAAGAAAAAGTCTCTTCTATGCTTCTCTCAATTTGTTTCATTTCAAATGAGTAAGATTTGTGTTCAGATCTTGTTATTTTATCTCTGGGGTAGCTTTCAAAGCCTCCCAACTCACAGCTGCAGATGTCTGAGCATTGCTTATTTCAAAATAAATCTATTTTGTCTACCAATATATATTATGAGTTTTGGATCTCTGAGCATAAAATTCTGCCAACGCCTGCTAGGAGAATGGTTTTGATTGCATCCCTGAGTCTAATCGCTGAGTTTGAAATATTTGGAATTTATAATATCTGGGGAATTCAAGACCTAATGAAATCCATGCACCTTTGATGGAACATGTAAACTCCACTCATAAAGGTTTTTCGGGGGGGAAAATTTAGCACTTTAAAACAAACTGCATAAATATGAAATATGGGAGCTATTAATGATGGAAATGTGATGGACTAACACTAAAACAATAAAATTTAGAAAATTGAAATAGACAGCTAGCTAAAATGTGTCTGGCTTTGTCATTCATGTAATCCAGGAGGGCTACTCTGGTTTCTCCAGCTGTCAAGGCTGCCGTAGGTGTGAATGTGGGCTCGCTTCCCTGCGCTCCACCTGCCACCCTCTCACTCACAGCTGTCCCTGCCGCCCAGGCGCCGGAGGTCGTTACTGTGAGCGCTGTCTCCCAGGATACTGGGACTACAGCCCCTCTGGCTGTCAGAGTGAGTCGTCTGCTCTCATGATATATGCCAAATGTTCCTCAAATGAAATACCCTTAGCAAAAACCTTAAACACAGATTCCTTGATGATGTTGTAATGAGTGTTCTCATTCTCACACCCACTACTGCCGCTGAGAGAAACATCTGCTGAAAGCTCTGACCCTGTGGCCAGAGTCGGATGACATCACTTTAAAACTTAGGTCTGTGGACACAGCTGCTGAAACAATCACACAAGAGAAGCCATGGGACAGCCACATAGATGTGTGGGAGTCAACTGATGCCTCATGCATAGAATAACATATCCAGAGGAAATCCAACTGTGAAAAAGTGTTTGCTACATTCAGTGATTGAGTACGTCTGCTTCTCTTACAGAATGTGACTGTGAGAGTGGACATTGTGACCCACACACAGGAGAATGTCTGGCTGAGGCTGCTACTTTCAACCTGTGTGACACCAGTGAGTTGAGCAGGCACTGAGACAACACAACATTCAGTATTACATCACATTACTCCTGATCGTTTTCTTATTATTCTCTTTTTTCATGTTTGCTTCTAGATTGTGATACGTGCATTTGGCATTTGATTGAGGACTTGCAGCTGTCCAATAAAACACTGGATCAGCTGAAAGTTGGAGTGTTGAACATCTCCACTGGTGCTGCTGCTAATGATAGGCTCAAGTACTACAATTACACCGCTCATCGACTGCAGGTAGGGATGGGTAACATTCACATTAAAGCGATACTCGGTACCTGTGAATCGGTACTGAACGGTACCAATTTTTGGTAATTGTGTGTGGTAATAAATGGTAAATGATGAAACACAAAATAAATAATAATAATAATAATAATAATATAACAATAACAAACAGCCTGAACAAATCCATCAAACTGAGATCTATCTGTTTGTATTGTAGCAACATTTGTTTCACAAACTTCTTAATCATGAAAACCTTAAACCACAACTACCTACCTATAATGCACAAATTATAAAGCAGCTTTATATATTGCCAGTATTTAAGTTGCATTTGCCCACATAGGTCAAATGTGTGCGAACGGCAAAAATGAACTTATTTATAGTTTGGCCAAAAGAGCTTGGATTTTGTTTGGTGCTATTGCTAGGGCTAGAGATTAGTTGGTTCTAATCCTGATAATCTGAAGATGCCCATGCAGTTGCGAGGTGAAGACAGAGTCTAACTAAGGAGTGGAGCGACGTAATCCCTTATATTTCTCTTTATTACCGGAAATTTCTGCCCGTTTCAGCGAGTTGTTGGACACGGGGGCCTGTGTGAGTGCACGTGTTAGAACCGAAAACTATATTTGCACTCCGCTAGTTCAGACGTAGATCTGAAGACCTTAGCAGCTTGTTCTCCAACTCTCTTGTAGTCGGTACTGCTCGTTGCTCCAAAGTGAAGCTCACATTTATACCTATCGTGTTTCTGCGTGGAGCGGGTGTTTGGGAGGTGCTCGGGCTGCAGCGCTTTTTAAAAAGCAGAACTTTAGTTACTGCCGTCAGGTACATGCAATTTTTTGTTCAGGTATTGCATGGGATGTTGCCTACTCTTCCACTCGCTCACAGTCACAAGGATGTGTTTCAGTACCGAAACATGGTACCGTTTGATTTTACGTGAATCAGTACCATGTAGTACAGAAGGAGTTCGGTTGGTACAGTACCTAAAAAAGTACCGAATTCGGTACCCATCCCTAACTACAGGTACACGTGCACAGATGGTGAGAGACTAAAAAAAAACCCAGTATGTATCTAACAAAAAAAAAAAAAAAAAAAAAAAAAAAAAATTCATACCTGCACTGGCACAATAATAAAAACAAACTAAAAGAGCAGGCAAAATACAGCACCGCGTTACTTAGTTCTGTTTTAGGAGCGTGTAAGAGAAAAATAACTTAAGCCACCCAGAGAATACGCGTAAGGCCAGTTTGAATGGGAACGCCCACATTTCAGGGCCGCGCCACCCAGAGTGCGTAACTGAGATGTAAGCGCGCTTTTCTGACTTCTGCGCAGGGGAGAATAGAGCCTCATGTGAACAGTTTTGGGTCACATCTTTTTTTTTACACTACATCAAGCTTTGCACCATTTTTTGGCTGACTGGAATGTGCTTTGATGAGGAGTTCAACTTTTGACTTTCAGACTCAGTTTCAAGGCTGGAGAAACAAGTCCTCTGTGATGAATGAGCAGACAGATGATCTGGAGGAGGCAACAAACTCAGTGGTCTTGGACATCAACCAGCTGGAACAATCGGTCAGCACCATCACTGCACATCTAGTTTTCACCATAAATGTCTGAATAACATATTACCCCAATCCTTGTGAAACCCTTGAATGTCTGACACTAATGAGTAGTTTCTGTGGTGTTACAGGAGGAGCTGGTCAGTTCTCTGGGAAACAACTTGGACAATAACACATTGGAGAGCTTTACTTTTGCCAAGCAGCTCAACATGAACCTCACTGACCTCAATACACGCATTGAAGGTATCCACCAGCTGTGCTCATTCCAGGGCCTCTCTGAGCCCATAGCAATCCATGCGTCTGATCCAAGCCTTGTTAGACAGATTTAGTACAATTTATAGACACTGTGCAGGGTTAAGGTCAAATATAATTGTAATTGGGTAATTGATCATTAGTAACAATTATGACCTAATTGTATTCTTAATTGCAAAAATCTGTTGCTGTTGTAATCATAATTGAATTGTAATTGAGTTCAGATAATTGATTTTGTAATTGTAATTGGCATGGAAACTCTATAAAAACTTTCAATTGAATTGAATGTAAACCTGTGGAATCATGTTACAGTTTTCTGGCTTACACATACATAGTTAAAAAATAATAAAATATTTATAAAAGAAAATAAAAATAAAAAAAATAAATAAATAAATAAAAAAAATAAAAATAAAATATTTTGACAATTTTTTCCACTACCTGTCAATGCTTTTCAGGATCATTTTATCAATATAAAAAAAAAGAAAATCCAGGGAAATACTAACAGAAAAGAGGCTTAGTAATTGTGATTAACTGAATTCTAACTTTAGTAATTGAAATCCTAATTGGGCCTTATGGGGTCTATTCTCTCATCTGGACTCAAGTGCTTTTTTACGCGCCTGCAGTTATGCGCCTCTCTTCTGCGTGTATTCTCCGGTCCAGGCTCCTGACACGCCCACCGCGTGGAAATTGACCAAAAGTGCGTAGTGTGTGAATGAAGGCGGTCTGAAGCAAAGGAGGTGGACTGGGCCATGATGTCATTTTTTTGAGGGCTGTCTAGAAATCACGGAACATGGAATTTTCCCAGCGCTTGTAAATGTCATTGAAATCCATGAAAATGATAAAGCACACTTTTAATTTGAAATGCCTTTGTTGATAAACAATGTAACAGGTTGATTTGATCAGATTATTGCAGTGTAAGGATCGGCTGCATTCTTCTGTCCGAACCACAGTTCAAATCTCTTTTTCCCCTCATATTAACAAAAGATTAATGTTTGTTTGTGTGGAAAGCCAGATTTTATAAACATCTTCTATTCCTGCATTCAGAAATGATCAGCACATCATCATCATCTGTCACCAATACGGTATCTGCTCTAAAGCGTGACCGAGTGTGACGCGCTGGAGGTTTGAGGAAATAATCCCACATAGCGTCCTGCTTTAATCCAGAGGAGACAGAGATGTTTGCAGTGAAACAGAACCACTGGTCAACGTCCCATTTGTAATCCTTAGGGTTTAAGATGATACCCTTTGGTGCTAGAATGGCTTCAATACTTCTGAAAATGCTTTCCACTGCTTTGGAAATGTGGTCATAGGACACAAATAGGAGTAATTATGTTTTACCCTAAAGAAGGGGTGGCCAATCTTTTTAATCCAATTACCAAAATGTTTGACACACACTTTTGAAATATAAAAATGAATTATAGAGAATTATACAGAATTACACATCTTAACTTGAACTAGAAGCAGAAATTATGATCATGATTAATGATTAAAAATAATTTAACACGTTATGATTCTGGAGTTTCATCGTGCAACACTGTGCCTCATTCACACACTAAGTGTTGGAGTGATGCATGTGAGAGCAGAAGTGGATATCTATTTACACATGAAAATAAAATACATTTTGGTTTTTGAAAAAAAGGTTATTGTTTCTTTGTGGCCCAGATCCATGTACTTTGCGAATTCTGCTTATCATCATCATCAAGTAAACCAGCAGACTGGGAGCAAAGTCATCTTTGAGCTGTAAATGTTTGTATGTGCAGAGATAATCCATGATTGGGAGCTGTACAATGAGTATCAGGATGTGGACCCAGAGGTGATCAAACAAAACACAGAGGTTGCACAGAAAATGGTGGTTTGGATGAGGGGCCTGGATCTGTCCCCTCAAGAGCCCATCACCACTGATGAATCCACAGAGGCCCATGACTGTGAGTCCTCACACACATGCAAACACAATAACCCTCATTTATCAACCATTCGTGCATTCAGATCTGAGCGTACAATGTGCGTTCGACCAAATTGATGGAAGCTTCGGTATTTATCAATTCTGACGTGAGCGTATGCTACGATCAAATCTCACGTTAGATTGGAGCTTGTGTAGGATAAACTGAGTGAGTGCATTTGTGCTGCAGCACAGGAAAATCAGACCAAATCTGAAAATAAAGTATTAAACAAACATCAACCATCATTTAAGCATAAGCAGACACACATTCAGAACATATGAAAACTATTCTTTAATTATTGAAACAAAATAAAATACATTTTAAAAAGCCCAAATTATTACTGATACCACTTTATTGGCTTTGCTTCAACGGAATACTTGATAAACCCACTGATAAGCTCTGCTACTAGACAGGAGAGCATAGGTTCAACAGTTTGCAACATACACCTGGATCACAGGAGCTGCTTCTGTTCAGTGTTGGACAAGCGTGGGAACACTGCTGTGTAACACAGAGGAAGTGTGTGACATTATTTTAAGCTGTTTTCATTGCATTGTTGAATTGAGACGTATCAGCGCTGCTTGAGGAGCCCAAACTGGACCAGTGGCAGCTCAGCCTCCACTGAGGCTTTTTAAGAGATTTGTTATTTCATTTTAATGTGTTATTTTATCATTTCCAGCATGCAGGCAACAGGCCGATAACCAACACGTTTCTGTGTTTCTCCAGGATCTCTGCCCTGATATTAGGTTTTGTCGTTGCGGGGGATGGGGAGGGGGGTTTGGTCAATTGGTGCACGGGCTCACACTCGCCAGCCTGAATTGTCTACTTTTTCTTGACCAAAATATAAAGAATTGTCTTAATCAAAAAGCAGGGATTTAAGCTTTTGTGCTGTGGATGAGTAAAATTCATTTCAACCACCATTAGGCATTTGGTTAAGTTAGTTATCGAGAATTGAATTCAAACCTCAGCCTGAGCAGATTTCAATACCAAATAAAACATATTTGTTCCAATATTCATGTCTAATGTTGTGTGATCTACCATGATCTACCATGTTGGATGTTCCTATTAGTCAAAGCTAAATGTTTTGGTCATGTTTTCAGTGCTAAGACGCATCCGTCAGTTGGAAAAGAAGTTAATGATGACTGACAACCGCCTTCTGCCTGTGAGAGAAGGCCTATCTAAATTATCCAGCAGCCTTTCGAGCGCACAGGAGATTCTGCATAAGGCAGCCACGACTGTGCAGGAGACAGAGGATAAGAACAAAGCGAACAGCCAAAAACTCCAGAGGAAAGAGGTGATTTCCCTGATGACCTCTTTCCCAGCTCAACTCTTAAGTCTTTCTTGAATGAGCGAGACTATATTAGAGCACATGGGAGTACATGATATGATAATTTACAAAATGTTATTATTATTTTTTTATCAATTTGATAAAAACTGTATGAGTATAAAAACGCAATGAAACCCCCTCTAATAGAGTGGCTCTATGATTGTTTCTGGTTCTCAGACTGTGCAGCAGAGGCTAATTGAGGACTACACTGCTGTCAACAACACATTGGAAACAGCAAGCACCTTCATCTCAGAAACAGAAGGTGTGGTGGCTGAAATGGATGCTATTGTACAGGTAATAGCACAATTTCTTATTCTATTACAGATGTAAAACATAGTGAATCCTGATCAATATTGTGACAGTGGCCCATGTAGAGGTGTATAAAGGCTGGCGGTCAATGTGCAATTTTTCAGTCATTGTACTCATCTCCAGCTCAAATTGTGCGAATCAATTGCAGAGTCTGAATGTTTGCAGCTCACGTTTCATGTTCTCACACTAACGGACCGACACTGACAATATCTGATTTGTCACACTGTACGTCCATACACAAAACGTTGGGGTCTTGTTTCCGGAAATGCAATGTACAATTTAGGAGAAGAACTCTGAAGTGTCGCCACTTAAACAGAAGATGAAGAAGAAACCGGAAATGGATAGATGGGGGGGCGGGGTAGAGCGCGCTGAGCGGAGTGACAGAGCGCATGTGGCGCGCACTTATCAGACTTGGAACATTCATACCACAATCACAACCACAATATAAATATAAATATAAATTAATAAAGAGCACAAAGCAAACAAAATGTATAACATAACAGAATGAAAAATAAAATAAAATCAATAACACTAATCAAAAAACAACACAATTACCAATACATTTATAACATAATAAATGGCACACCATTAAGAAAGTACACATAATAACTATATCTGTAAGTCAAGTAAGCAAACTTTCCATTTATTGTTCATACTCAGTTATTCTATTATTTGTTGCTATAATTTTTTGTAGCATATACTGATGATAAACTCTATTCTTAAAGTGTTTTATACATACAATTGACATAGTTTTAGCTTTAAAAATAGACAATTGTGTACATTTACTTTCAAAAACATAACAAAATATAATGTGATTCGCAAAACAATATCGATAGACCTTAACCATGTCAGTACACTGACCCAAAACTTAGCCACACGTGGACAAAAAAAATGCATCAGCCACTGCTTGTTGCAGAAACACTTAATATTGACACTAAAATATTAAAACATTTGGCAAATATCATATTTGGAGTCACTGTCAATCTGTACTTCATACAAAACTATACACAAATTCTGTGCTGCCACCATTGGAAAAGTTTGAGTAGAGCCCTGCGATTGCTGATCGGGAGCTGGTCGTGAGGTGTTAATTGCTTCTCGTGACCCCATATATAGTAACACCATGTATACGACACCATGTATACTACACGATGCAGGATTACTATTGCAACAACACATCATCAGTGGGGTAAAACTAACCTGTCTCACAACAGTTTTAGCAGAGACTCGGCCTGATCCCAAAAATAAATGCACAAGTCAAAAATCGGCTCAAAATGGGCCAAAAATCGCACAGTGTATGCCCGCCTTAAGAGATTATCAGAGTTTATAAAAGTTGAATACTCTCAACTGAGTTATATGCAAAAAAAAAAAAAATCCAGAGGCAACATCATTAGCCTGGAGATGTGTACACACATTGATGTCATTCCTTGGGCTAAAGAATGCCAAGATAATCTGGTTCACATGACCAGTAAAGTTCATGTGGGGGGAGCCTAACTCCCTTTGAAAGCTGTAATGTGTGTTATGTCTCCATATACACAGAATGTGTCCAAGTATCATGCTGCTATCGATGGTGCCAGCCAGAAACTGACAGAGAAGACAGAGCGCCTCTCACTGAGTGACAGAGATCTGGTTCAGAGGGCTGACGACCATGCAGAAAAACTGGACCGAGAGGCCAACCAGCTGGAGGAGTGAGACGTCCTCTGATAAATATCTTATCTGATCAATATTGTATCTAAAAGATTCATATGATATTGGCAACAGCTCATCTTCAGACTGTTCCATACAAACCATACACACAGATTTCTTCTTATTTTTGTCTTCAAATACACCATGGACAGTAAAATATTAATCAATAAGGTGGTCAATCTTCAATCATTTTTATTTTTAAATTATTACCATGTTATAAATAATCCGACTGCAATTAGTGTTTAGGGTGAAATTTATCAATGGTATGATCTACACAGATTTTTTGATTTATTAAAAAAGAAAAAGAGCTTAATGTTTGACTGTAAACAGTATTGTAAACATATACTTGCATATTATTGCGAAATACATTCTCAATGTCCATCTAAACAAATGAAAAAATGTTGGAGTCCTGGTAGATTATGTTTGGATAATGTCAGAACTTCATCACAAAAACTGACTTTCTTACCAAATTTAGAATTTTGCTCTCATGAACAATTGAGTCAATGCAAAAAATCAGCTTTTCACTAATGGAGCCCATAGATTATTGTTAAAAGCAAATTACCAACTGCTCATGCCATCAATTTGTGTTCTTACTGTCTTAATAAGAGAATTGTTTACAGCCCAGGGTTCTCGCCAGCACTGTTGAGCGTAGGGGCCCTCAACACTGTAATTTTGCTTTCCTACAGAGCGATGCGCCCCCTACACTCAGTTTTCAGCAACATAAGGGGATTTTCTGTTGTTTTTGGTACCGTCGTAATAATTGTTGCACACTTGAACACAAAAGGTACTCCCAGGCATGCACACAGGTTGTTTAAACTGTCTTTTTAATCTGAATTTGCCACGAGTTTTAGCCTTTTACTTTTTTACTTTTTTTTTAAGCCTACTGCTTTTTTTGTTTGTTTTTTTTTTTTTTTTACATCTCTGATATATAATTCAATGTTATTTCTTGTCTATACAGTGTTTGTGAGTATTTATTAGGGGAGTACTTTAAAGTACGGCAGTAACAAACAACTTTAGCTTTACTTCACTAAATTTGGCCCTCAAAGAGTTATACATTTCAAACTTTTCCACGCCTATGCTGTGAAAAATTCCTGGTGAGAACCCTGTAGCCATTTAAAATCTGCCTTTAAACGCTAGCAGCTGCTGTCTTGCACACAGGTGACTGGCTTAGTCAATTAGTGAAGCTATCAGGACATTTCCAATTGCTAATTAGCTCAGTGACATAGAACATGTTCTATCAAGTTGTATTGTAGCTGTAGAATTCCTATAATGAGACAGAAGTTTTAAACGTGCACCGCAGAGTTGTCTCTTGCTAATTAACTCTGACATAGAGAATAAGCCTTTTCACAATAGGGATAAACTCGCCTTGGCTGACGGCAGCCCCCCTGTCAGCGCATCTCTGACAGAGATGTAGATTATTTTTCCTGTTGGAGTGTTGATTCCTTGAAAGATTTTTTACATTAATGTAATATTGCTCTCTGAGGCAGAAATGCCGAGTTAGTTGCTAAAGCTAATGCTGCACACGAGCTGAAAATGAAGGTTTTTCCTGGCTTTTCAAACAGTGACGAATCAGCTGATCAGTGCTGTTTCACATATCGGTCTGTCCATCTTGTGCACTTCCTTCAAATTTGTAAATTTCATTAAAATAATAGCTTAATGAAAAATAATCATCGACCTGGTTAGTGAATGGTGTACCTCATAAATTTACCTTTTCAAAGTGAGAACTCACACTGTCTTTTTCACACTCGGAAATCTTGCTTGTCCCATCAATAATTATACATTCTATTTATAAGCACTTTTGAAAAACTTACAGTTGTTAAAACTACACAAGTCAAAAAATAAACAACAAAGGTAAATATAGAAAATACATAACAATCATAAGTTAAAAGCTTGGGAGAAGGAGTGTGGAAGCAAGGGAGGTCCCTGCTTTGATATGGCTTCTCCCATCGGTTTTACAAAGTACTCGGATCAGCGGAAAGCCATAGTCCCCACCGGTCCGAATATGTGCGTTGTTCCCGAGAAAAGTCCGAATTACGCCCGCTGGAGACCCTGGAAGTCGGGGCTCGCCGCTCAGAGACTAAGTGCCATCAATGGGAGAGGAAGTGTGGAAGCGGAGGAGATCTGTCGCTTTGATACTGTTTCTCCTATCAGTTTTACAAAAGTGCTCTGAGAAGTGCATCATTTTCAGGTAGAGTCCGAGCTCCACCTGCAGGACACCCAGATAGTCTGTGTTTTTGTCCACCAAGGGTCACCTGTGTGGAAGCGAGGGGGCTATCTTCCACACTGCTGCTGAGCTGCTGTCATCGGTTTTTAAAAGTGCTCGGATCAAACCGAAAGTGGCATCAGCGGAAAACCCTGGTCCCTCCTCGAGTCAGAATCTCTGTAATATGAATAAAATAAACACGATTAAAACACTAAATATCTTTAAGACTAAAATTCCAAATGCTGTTGGGTTGGAAATAGCAGCAGACAGACCGAGCTTGTTGACGTTTATATCCCACTTGACCTATGACCCCCCAGGTCGCACATGCGCAGTTCCAGAGAGTGAAAAGGTTTATTGTCTCTTTTGCCCAAATTGTAAGTTTAAGCTTTCACTGATGTAAAATTCACATTAGAATGTCAACTTTTTTCATCTTCCTACCCTGTACCACCTGAAGTACGGGCGACCATGGCTCAGGTGCAGACTTCTAATTGAGAGGTTGTGGGTTTGATCCAAAGGCTATACCTGTCCATGTGTGAAAGTGTTCTTAGGCAGGATATTAAAGTTCCTCCAAATGGTTGACTAGTACCTTGCAGCTCTGTCCCATTGATGAGTCAATGAGCTAATATTGTAAAGTACTTTGTCATAAAACCATTGCTGCGCATCAGCTATAATCTGTCTTTAATACTAATGATTGTGTGAATGTTTGGTGTCACTACTCTTCCAGAGATCTACGGGAGGCAGATGCCAACGGCTTTGTCCAGAGGGCCATTAGTGCCGCTAATGTCTACAACAACATTATAAAGTACATCAACGATGCTAACATCACCTCTCTCACCACCTTCAACCTATCCCAAAGAGCTGAAGATGTACGTTTGATTGCGCCAAACTTCATCATGTATATTCTTTCATTTTTGTCAGTACTAAACAGTTTCAAATGTGCATGTGTGTCTTGTAGGCCGTCACTGGGATCAATAATCAGCTGGAGTACCTGGTAACCCAGAGCGACAATGTTTTCAAAGAATCTGTATCATTGCATTCGGAACAAAATGGTACAAAGCTTCATAAAGTCACATGTATTAAAAGTTAGCCACTATTGCTGTGTTTATTTGCTCACTGCGACTTTGTTATAATGCAGAGGTAGAAATAGATGTGGCTGACAAACTCAAGTACATTGAAGAGACAAAGGAGGTTATGGCTAAAAACATGAAGAAACTCTCCAACATTGTGCAGGACATTGATGGGATTCATACAGGTAAGAACAATCTTGACAACATTTTGCCAATAATAAATTAAATGAACTATGAGCATTAATGTGTGTGCCAAATATGGGTAGATAACTGGTACTGGTATTGATACTCAGTTATAAGTTTAATTTAGACAGTCACAGAATATTCAAGCAATGCTACCTCAATAGTGGCAAAATAATTGGGTTTCTAAAGGCACGTAGTCAAGTTTTACCAAAGAGCCAAAAGATAAACTCGGGGGCTGGGCGATAAGTTCTAAAATTGATATTACGGTAGAATTGAATCTCTTCACGGTAATGTGATTCATCGTGATCTAAACTTAAAGTGTAAAAATTATAATTAAAAATATTTCTGAATGGGTTATATAGTCCGTTAACAAAGATAAATTGATTTTATTTTTATTTTTTTAAATAAAAACATAAGATGTAATTTTGAGAACATTTATTGTGCAGATCTCAAAATTAACTGCAATCTATTGGGTTTGGCTCACCTTGAAGTTTCTTCACTTGGCTATTTTCTTCTGATAACAACAGCAGAATGGGGGTCCCTTTCTGGGACCATTGTTTTCTCATCTGCTTCCTGCTCCAAAAGTCATTATCTTCAGTGTCCTCTTGTAGACTCCTATTTATGATGCCTTGTGTTTGTGTTTTTTATGATGCTGTGTGTGTGTGTGTGTGTGTGTGTGCGTGTGTGCGTGTGCGTGTGCATGTGCGTATGTGTGTGTGTGTGGGCAATTCAGTTTCAGATACATCCCGACCAAAACATGAAACATGAAACAATAACATATCACATGAGGGGACAGGTAGGGCAGTACTGGGGAGCAGCCACAGCAGAGTAGTGCTCCGTTTCTTAGATGAGAAATATGAAACAATGGGTAGGAAGAAAAGGTAAAAAAAAAGGCAAAAACCAAACTAAGCCCTTGTAGAGAGGGGCGGAGTTTGGGATCATAAAAAGCATTGCGACAAAAACCAACAAACACAACATTCAATTCAATACAACAGTACGTTGGCACAGGGTATGGTTCTTATGATGGGTAGTTTGCAGGTCGGCCACAGGCTGTTCCCAGGGGGGCCGAAAGAGATAAGAGCAGATGCTTTTAGACGGGCTAGCTACAACATGACTTCCAGCCCTATTCATTTGATCAATAATCCTATAATGTGGCCATTTCCTTGAGTCAAACTATTCACTCCTCTTAAAGTTCACCACAATGAAATCCATCAGAGAGCTCTGAGAGCTTGGCCCCTTCTATCGATGACAATCGGCTTCCAAGATTGCTGCCAAAGTAATCCGAGTTTTGCGATAAATCAGGAAAATGCCAAATCCAATCAGCAGAAGAACCAATATCATAATTCCAATCTGGTGGACGTCTTCTACGGACTCTCCCAATGCCCGTACACCTCGAGAAATTTGACCAAAAGTGAAGAAAGACCAGCTGATCCATTCCATGAATAAGATTTAGGACCAGGATTCCATGATTTAGATTTACAATCACGATTTAAACGTCTACTAAGTCTCGACCCCTCAAAAGTGATCTAAATTAGTTTTCAGGTTTATTATATATAATATACAATATTATATTTTAAGATAACGTTCTAACAATAATTAAACTTTGCTCATACAATTAGTGTACATAATCTCACAACATATATTTCCTTTATCCCTCAACTCACACATACACACACGCGCACACTCACCAACATAGCAGACCTCTGTTCAACATTAACATAAGACTGTAGCTCTTAGAGCCACACAGTTACACTACACCTCACTTTATTGCAAATCCCAATAAGTGAAATGCATTAATGAACACAAAGGCAAATATGTAAAAAGCAGCAATAATAATAATGTATTGGATTGTATACAGCACCTTTCATCGACATTCAAAGCATTATTCAAAAGCTACTATTGTAGCCACAGCTGCCCTGGAGCAGACCGACGGAAGCGAGGCTGCCATACTGCGCCATTGGATGGATCAAAAGAAATGCATAATCTGCATCTTTTTTCAGATAGAACACCTCAGCGTTTGGAGTTCACGATGGAAGTGGCAGAAGGGACTCTCAACCGCTCCTCAGATGTCCTTCAGACCATTATTCCTATCAGCAACAAGGTGGAGGAGTGGGCCAAACACATGAAAAACAATGAGTACTCTACAACTGCATATAATGAGGCTGTAGACTCTGCAGGGGAAGCAGGTAGTTGGTTCAAAGCTTGAGAGAGGATCTATTTTTGATCCTACTATTTTTAAGAATACACGTTTGCTTTTAATCTAAACCTGTTTTACAGTTGAAAACCTAAACGGGCTGGTTCCTGAGCTGTTGGACAAGCTGAAAGTGGTGGAGAACAAGAAGCCTGTCAACAATGTTACCACTAACATCGTGAGGATCAGAGAGCTCATTGCCCAGGCCAGAAGTGTGGCCAAGAAGGTTTGGCTCAGATTTCAGAAGACTCTTATCTCTTTGTAACACTGATATTTGAGCAGCGTCTTTCTTGTGTTCTGCTTTAGGTCCAGGTGTCAATGAAGTTCACTGGCCAGTCTTCTGTGGAAGTTCATCCTCACAGCAACCTGGAAGAGCTGAAGACAGTGACATCCATCAGCTTGTTCATGAGGGTGGACCCTGATAAAGACCCTATAGAAGACCGCTTCGTATTGTACCTCGGGGACAGAAATGTAAGAAAACCACACACATTCAATGTGACACCTGCATCCTTTTGGGCCAAGCCATCAGTTTACCTAGAACAAATGCCAAGTGAAACTTTGATCAGACATGTGGCTCTTGGTCTAATTTTTTTGCGGCTCCCAGAGTGATTGCACAAAATTACACCAAAAACACTCAATAGGCCAGAAACATACATTACAGGACAACCAAATACACAAAATTCCTCCAGAAAAAAACACAACTGCTCAAATACTAGAAAAAAATATTTAAAACAACAACAGAAATGCACAAAAATGAGTCCAAAGCACAAAATGGAACAACAATATAAAAAAAAGAAAAGAAAACTGGAAGACATTAAACAACAACAAAAATTTACAAAACATCAAACTAAAATATACAAAATGACAACAACAACAACAGCAAACCCTTTGTTGCGGTATTAAATGGTCCAATTTGTCATTGTTTTAAATGTTGATATGAATGTTGATCATGTGGCCCTCAGAGGAAACAATTAAATTTAATTTTTCTGCCCCCTCACTGTGATAAGAGTTGCCCATGTCTGATTTAGATCCACCGGCTAATGACACATGAAAGGCTAGAGCTGTTTGTAGGCATGAGTTGTTATTCAGCAATGACTGATTTAAAGTGCACAGTACTTCAATGGCAACCCACCCAGTTTGATGACCTTCAGTTCATATTTAAGCCTTTTTAATATCAAGAGTTTGCCGACACAGTAATGTACAAAGCCCAATTTATGGCAAAAATTCCATTTTTAGTTCCCAAAATACCATCAGTGAGTCTTCTAGGTTGCACAATATTACAACTTCAAAAATCATTCTACAGCAATACATTTGTTACTGTATGTTTAATTTTATGAAGCACAGATGGAAGAATGACTGAACGGCTCTGTTGTTTCTGTCATTAGGGAAGAAAAGACTACATGGGTCTGGCCATCAAGAATGACAACCTGGTGTTTGTTTACAACCTCGGTGGAGAAGATGTGGAGATTGCACTGAGTTCAAAGCCTGTCAGCCAATGGCCTGCAGTCTTCAACTTTGTCAAAATAGAGAGGTATTTGAATTGCACTTATTTAGCCACTTTGGATAATAGTATCTGATAAATTCACAATTGTCACTATAATAAATAACTGATAGTTAATTACAATAATAATAAAAAAGTGTACAGCACTTTGATCAGCTGAAGTTGTTTTTAAAATGTGCACAAATGCACATATTTTTTTTTATTAATTCTCTACACCTCTGTTACTAAAGGTCCCTGTGTGACATTTGGCATGTGGCAAAAACTAACTTACCTTATTTTAACGGTTTGCTTCTGAAAAAAAGAAACTAACAGGTACATTATGCTACAACAGTTAGGGAAAACCCCAATTACATCACAGAGAAAACATCAATATATATTAAGTATTGCCATTCTGGTTCGATTGTATGCATCAAAGCATCATCTCAAGGCAAGGGCAAAATATTGAGATACATATTGTGTATCGGAATATAGCTTGAAAATATCGAGGTATTTAAGAAAAGGTCATATCGCCCAGCCCTACTGTCTTGCTGATTTAGCGACTAATAGTGTTGTAAATTCTAAGACTGGTCTTGGTCTCAAGATGGCCTTGTCTTGATCTTGGACTGGGGAACTTGTTAATGTGATGAAAAAGAGAAGCACTTGACTGAAAACATATAGTGTTTGCTCACTGATTGTTCTGCCTCTTTGGAAATATTTTCCAGTGACAAGTGTGTCCGACACCTGCAAACACTGGGACATCAGTCCGTCTTATTTCTAGTCAGAACTACCTCTGAAAACTTCAGGTCTTGTTCATGTGACAAATAAACATCTTTTTTTCAGATATTTAAAATAATTCGGAACTTGTCAGTAGCTTTTAAATACATACAATTATCTTTTTTTTTGCAAGATTTGAGATTTTTTCATGTTGTCCTTTGAAACAGTTGCACAAAGCTTGGTTTTGGTCTGTCAATTGTATTTTAAAAAACAACTACAAATAAAAAAAAATGTTCTTTAAAGGTGCAGCATTATGCTACTTTCCACCCATCTCCTGTTCTAAGAACCTCAAAAACATAGTATTTGAGGTTTATTTTCTCAAATTCGCCTGTTTTCCAGAATTTTAACCCTCTGAAAAGTGACTTTCTGTGCAGTTGTAAAAATGGGCTGTTTTGGGGCCTGCTTATGCATATTCATGAGTAGGCGTGTCTGTAGAGGCATACATACTTCATGCCTCGCTCTTGCGAGGGTGATCAGTGATCACCAAAGCAAAATTATTTTGCTGTCCACACTGTTGTTATTGTTTTTAGTCAAATAAATGCACATTACATTAAAACATCGCTATTTAAGCGGCTATTGTGATTGTGAGTCAGTCATACACTGTTTCATTGTGTGTATGCGGCAGCAGCAGCGGAGGTATCAGCTGTTTTCAGAATCAAAATCACTCACCAGAGCTGCTACGTTGCTTTCTTCTCCTCCTCTCCTCTCCTAACCACAGGAATAGTCAATTTAAAGTGATTTGTTTTGTCCAACCACTGAATCACATTGGGTCACAAACATGTCAGATCAAGTCAAAGGCGATATGAGGCAATATAATGGGTACTAAAAATGGAACTGCTCCAGAGGAGGATTTTCCGCTCGCTGACGCCAGCGTGCGGGGAAAGTACAACTCGCCCGTTTGGAACTAACTTTTTACAAAATGTGGAATAACAGGGGAGGGAGGAAACAGAACTTTTTCAACTTTGGCCCTCTAAATAAGCTAAAGGGATGTATATCACAGTAGCAAAACCATTATAAAGTGATTTTTTCATAATACCACCCCTTTAACTGTTCAACCTTGTGAGAGTTTTTTTTGAATTGGTCTCGACTCCCAAATCCTTGGTCTTGTCTTAGCTATTGATGGATTCTGGTCTTGAGGAAACCTTGGTCTCAGATAGTGTGGTCTGTCTTCAGTACAACACTATTTTTCAACTTTACATCTTTATGTGTCCTGACTGAAAAACAATACATTGCTCTATGTTTGCAGGCTTGGCAGACATGGAAAAGTCTTCTTGACCATCCCTAGCCAGAGCTCCACAGATGAACAGAAGTTTATTCAGAAAGGCGAAGCTCCGGGCACCGACTCACTGTTTGACATTGACCAAAAGGATATAGTATTTTTTGTTGGGGGTGTTCCACCTGATGTCAGGGTAAGATTTTGTGCTTTCATTTGTCAGTTTTAGTTGTTTTTTTCCTAACCATTGTCTTTTCTTCTTCATTAGCTCCCACCTCCCCTTAGTCTTGCTCCATTTGTTGGCTGCATTGAGTTGTCCTCACTAAACAATGACGTTATCAGTCTTTATAATTTCAAAGAGACTCACAAAATAGACATGCTTTCATCACCACCATGCCCCAGGTATGTACATTTTCATAGTAAATGACTGCCAGAGCACAGTCATTACATTTCCTATACAAATGAAATTATACACAATCAACAGCATTACATCATTCTTGTCTAATCACTGCATAAGAATTTTAACTGAATGAAATGAAGGTGTTCAAAGTGTCTTTTTGTTACATTCAGGTATAGGTTAGCTTTCTCCCAGAGTCGCATTGCAAGCTACCTCTTTGATGGAACAGGCTACGCACTTGTCAATAATATAGAAAGAAGGAGCAAGTTTGGTGTTGTGACAAGATTTGATATTGCAGTGCGAACAGTGGCAAACAATGGTGTCCTCTTCCTTATGGTCAATGAGGTAAGTCCACAGATAGATAGTGCTTTGATTTCTTGGAAAAAAAGTTGTACCCAAGCAGCTCAGTTGTGAAGAAAAATACAAAAAACACATACTTGACATAAGCAGGATGTGCTTTTAAAATTATTTGTATTTCTATGAATGTATGCTTTTCACATTATTTTTAATTCAATTAAAATTATTTCAATTTACACTTCAATGCAACACTTCTTTTTTTTCCAGGCTAAATTTTTCCTTTTGGAGTTAAAAAATGGATTTTTGCGTCTAATGTATGACTTCGGCTTCAGCAAAGGGCCAAAACTTTTAGAGAGCCATCTGTCCAAACTGCAAATAAACGATGCAAGATATCACGAGGTAGATTTATTTGACTCACTTTCATTTTTCACATCACAGTTCAACTGTGGATGTGTAAACTGTACATTTTTCAATTAAACATCTCTTTAGGTGACTGTGATCTACCATCAGTCTAAGAAAGTCATCCTGTTGGTAGACAAGAGTCATGTCAAATCTATGGAGAATCCAAGAACCACACTGCCCTTCTCAGATATCTACATTGGTGGTGCTCCATCCAATGTCTTGAAATCAAGGTAAATTGACGTAATGGGGAACAACGGGGGTTAAATGCAGCAGTTGACACATGCATGCAAAAAAATATATATCTATATCTATAGATCTGTGTATCATCGTGAACCTGGAGCTTTAACTGCATTGAAACTTCATTTAAATCCGAAAAAGGAAACGTGCTGTTGAAATATTGTCGTAATTTAGGGAAATTTAATATATATATTGATTGGCTCTGGGAATATATGGAATGAACAAAAGTTTGAATATACTGTACTATATATATAAAAAGTCTGAAAACGACATTGCAAACCCTAGCAAGCATTGTGGAATTTCATTGAATTTGGGGATACCTACTGAGATATCCACAACTGACTTATTACTAATAATTTACACAGCAATTCATTTCTTCTGTAGACCAAATTGAATGCTCTAAAAGGCTGGATTTGGCTCCCAGACCTTTAGTTTGACATATGGTTTCCAATTTTTTACAAAACTGTTGAACATCTACCACACACCGACACAGACATACACTCAATTTTGGAAAAATGCTTGATATCTCAGTTTTCAATTTCTGGGCTTTGTCTTTTATCACCCAGGCCAGAGCTGTCCTCAGTGGTTGGACTGAAAGGTTGTGTAAAAGGTTTCCAGTTCCAGAAAAAAGACTTCAACCTGCTAGAGGAACCTGGAACCATTGGCATCAGCAGCGGATGTCCTGAGGAGTCCTTTGTGAGTATCGTATTCCTTTAAGCATGCAAGAATGATCCATGAGACCATAGATGCTGAGAGAGAGATGTGTTTGGTTGACAGATGTCACGGAAAGCCTATTTTGATGGAGAAAGCTACCTAGGCTCCACAGCAAAGATTTCTCCCTTTGACAACTTTGAGGGAGGCCTTAACTTCAGAACGCTGCAGCCCAGTGGACTTCTGTTTTACCACAATGAAGGGGTAAAGACATGTTTTCACAATTAAACAGGGCCATGCAGATAGCTTTTGAATGGGGGCGGCATATATTTTTGTTCCTGAGAAGTTACTATAAATCTCTTTTCACCTTCTGAAGTCTGAGGAATTCAGCATCTCTATAGAGAATGGAGCAGTTGTGCTGAACACCAGAGGCACTAAAGTGAAATCTCACAAGAAACAGTACAGTGACGGAAGAACACACTTCTTGGTAGCCTCGGTGAACAATCAGAAGTAAGTATTTACCTTTGCTATTTGGCTTTTAGCTTTAAAACTGATTTGCTATTTATTTTCATTGTGCGCATACTTAATTACTGTGGAATCATTCTGAATAAGAAGGCCAGTGGGTCCATAGATCTCAAGATGCCCAATACTGCTGAGCCTTCAAAATTTTACCAGTATGTGAATTTATTAGACCCAGTACCCCAATAAAGAGGGGTAGATGATAACCTAAAATTGTTTCAATCCTCAGGTATTCACTGTTGGTGGATGACAAAGACAAGCAGGAAAAGAAGCGTCCAGCATCTGCCACCATGTTGTCATCAGAGGCTTCTGTGAAGACTTTCTACTTTGGAGGGACACCAAGCAGTGGCTTCAAAAACTTCACAGGCTGCATCAGCTATGCATACATCAACAGGTACATCAGTTGTACATCACTGCATCCCTTTATTGTTTTTTTTTTTTTTTTAATTAGGATTTTTATCTTCATGAAAGCCTCAGATTTTACATTTCAAAATTTTCCTAATTCCTTTTTAGAGTTTACCCATTTCCATGTCAGTTTACACATTCGTGACGCGCCATTGCAAAACCAGGAACAAGTCGGCATGAAAGAAAATAGAATGAAAACCTTTATATATTATTATATAGTAATAATGAAAGCACTCCATGCTTCAAATAACTGTATCGGAGGTTTTAAAATGCCTTGTTTTACAGCAGAGCAACATCTGTTAATCAGCTGATTAACATACCAACTTTATTTGGCTATACAAAGGCTGTTATTATCGATTTGGTCCAATAAACTACATGCTTAAGTATAACACATTGCTACTTAAGAATGTTTTAAAATTATGAGTCTGACAAATGCTGTTTCAGGAGTGTTTGTTTATTGCAGAAGCAGCAGCAGCAGCAGAGTATATCATACCAGGGTTTTCAACAGGAATTTTTCAAATTGTTGTTAAGGAAAATTTTGAAATTTCTAACACTGAGTGCCAAATTCAGTGAAGTAAAGCTAAAGTTCTCCTTAATATAAAGTGAAAGTGTTGGCTTTTTTGTTGTTGTTTTTTATGTTTGTTCCAGCCTTACTTTAAAGAGATCCTCCACTGTTTTTACAAATGTGACCTAAAACAATTGAAATGTCCTTATTAGAAGATCTATGCCTAACAAAATTGCATGAAGCAGAGAAGAAGAGCTCTGGTTGTATGTAAATGCAGGCAACCAGGATCAAACTGCTGCTCTCAGCTCTTGGCGTGATACCTACAGTCCCCTCCAAAAGTATTGGAATGGCAACGTCAATTCCTTTGTTTTTGTTGTATACTGAAAACATTTGGGTTTCAGATGAAAACATGAATATGTTTTATTTCATGATATTTACATCTAAATGTGTTAAACAACTCAGGACAGAGCATCTTTTGAAGACCGATTCCAAGACGTGCTTTTCAAATTGAAATGAGGTATTATGTGGGACCTGCAGTAATATTGGAACACACACACGGAAGATGCACGTATACATACGCACACAGTAGAGCTTTAACTGGGCCGAGAAAAAAAGACCCGGCCGGAGAGAACAAGGCCTAGAACCATCCGACCAGAATTAAGCCGATGTTTCTTTAAGCCCGAACTCAAGGGTATTCACATCCGTGCACGTGCATGTAGAATTATTGTTGTGAGTTTTAGAAACATGACGAGCAGCGTCATGGTTGAAGCACTGTTTATATTGGATGGTACACACAGGCAGCATCGGGGGACAGCTAAAGGGCTGCAGGGGTGCTCAGGTAAAGATGGGAGCTTCCGACCAGATCGCCTGTATTAAATAGACTGATGTATGCATTTATCAGTTATTCAGATTAAAAGAGAGTTAAAACAACCCGTGCACACCTGGAAGTCTCTTTTGTTTCCAAGTATGCAACAATTATTATGACGGTACCGATTAAAAAATGGAAAAAAAACAACAGGAAATTCCCCTTACGTTGCTGAAAACTGAAAGTAGGGGGCGTCATTGCTTCGTAGGGGAGCAAAATTACAACACCGGGGGCCCCTATACTCAACAGCGCTGGCGAGAACCCTGCATACCAACAGTCAGCTGTTGGAAACACTCACCAGAGACGCATGTCCTTCTCACTTATTTCACCACAAAAAAAATCAATTTAAGATGGTATTCCATTGTATTTTTACTACCGCAGCATCTCATTGAGTCAAACAAGTGGAGAACACATCAGCTCATCCGATAAAGGTGATAGAAGTAGCTCCTAAAAGTCTCTGTCTCTGAATGCTTGTGCTGCGCTTTGATTCACATATATACTGAACTGAAAGATGTGGATAAATCGCATTCAAATGGTTAAAACTGCTATTCACAACCATTGCTAGGGGGATGGGTTAATGCAAAGAATGGAGGTCTCTGTTTCTGCCCCCTTAGCCTGCTGCTCCGGGATGACCAAAACTTAAGAATATTTGATGACCATTTTCTCCCTTGTGACAACATTCACATGGCCACAACTTCTTTCACATTATTATATTATATTATATTATATTATTTCTGAGTGGACATCATTGGAAAGCGTCATCAGCTTTCCCTAATCACACATCATTACATGTTCTTAAACTTCCTGAAATCATGCCAAACATGCTTAATATAGTTAATGGAGTTAATTATAGTTATCATTTTAATATTCATACACAGCAGAAAAGCACCGAAACAGATGCACAAACATGTCAGTGAGGGTTTAGTCTGTGAAAAATAGCTTTTTTCAACTCTGTGGAGTGGTGCAAGTGTTGTTTTTACAAATAATTAGGTAAGAGAGAACCAAAACGGACAGACGTGATTAGACTCACTTTTCGGCCAGATGGCAGAGAACTGATGTGTTGATTTAAAGCCTGCTCCTTTTGTCTGTGGTCCTGTAGGCAAGACCGGGACATTGAGGCTGAAGACTTTCAGAAGTATACAGATAAGGTCCAGGCTTCACTGCAGGACTGTCCTATACAGAGCCCCCCTTCTGCAATGCTGTCACAGCTCACGGACAACCCTAAATCCAGACAGGGCCTGGCCCAGAAAGTAAGTATGAAAGTACTTAAAAGGGACCCTGCACTTACAAGTTTGACCTAAAAGCTTCATGGCCATTTTAAAGACGGGCTTTATAGCCAATCATGAATTGCCTCAAAGCATCATGGGTTGATTAGGTGTAATAGTACACCTTCTATCTTTGCAGTGAAACTCCATTGAGTTTGCTTTGTTTATGTTGGTAATCAGTAATCGAGAGCAGAAACTAACAAAATGATGCAGGTTTTGAGCGTCCATCTGCAGCGATGAGATTTTGCGGTTGTTACGAGGCTTCAAAACAATTTTCAATGATAACACGTTCAAGGCGCAATTATACTTTGTCAACATTTAGAAATATTGCTTTCATTTTGTGGAAATCTTTAATGGAAACACAGCCACTGACTTTATCAACATTCTCATCATTATACGTCAGAGCTTTTATTTTGTTCAACCTCCGTGTGAGTGATTTGAACACATCTTCCTCCTCACTGCACACAGAAAGAAACACCTAAACTGTGATATTCTCCCCTTGTTCAATCCTAAACATCCTGCTAATGTTCCGATGTGATTCACATTCACAATTCCTACTTTTGCCTTGGTTTGTTTGTACTGCATTAACTCATAAACCAAACCAGCTGGTTTATTTGTATGTGGCGGCACTCGTCTCTTCATATAGATAGTGGTAATACGAGTGGAGTGCGGCTACTAAAAATAAAGCTGTGTTTTTGAATAAACATCCCACTGCTGTATAATCAAACATCACTGAAGGAATAGTTATGAATTGTTGCTGTTTCGTAGTGAAGGGCTTAATATCAGAGTTTATGTGGTTATTTTCTGTGTGCAGAGAGGCATGGACATGTTTGCTTGACACAAAGGCAGATTACAAACATACCAAGGTTAAATAAAATAAAGCCTTTGATGACTCATGATGTAAATGTTGATAAAGTCAATGGTAGATGCACAGATGCCTCAGCTAGTGCTATTTTAAGTGCCATTTAAAATATATTTTGCCCTAGTTTATCATTTTTGGATAACTTACATACCACAGAGAATATGCTCAGGACCTTCAGACACAAACAGATGGAACTGAACTCTATGATTATATTCATTAAATTAGAAACAACGCATGGAAAAGAATGAGAATCAAAATAGTTCAGCTCATGTTAAAATCAGCAATGTCAGACTTGAAGTAGATCAACAGAGCAGCAGAGTGAGACATCACCCTGGACTTTGTGCTTGATCTCCCTGAATGCTTCTCCAGGTTGCCAGGGATAAATCCAGCCTCCCCCTGGGCCTGATGGATAAGATGATCGATGACAAGGAGGCCAATGTGGAGCCCTGCTACCTCCCACTAAGCCCCAGAGCAACCCGTCAAGCCTTCCACTATGGTGGCATTTCCAACAGCAGGCAGCACTATACAGACATCTCAAACACCTTCTCTGAAAGGTCAGTCAGGGCCAGAACCAAGAGTTCTTTTGAAAACAGTCTGAACATGAATTTAATGCACATCTGATATCATCAATAAAATCACTATCTTTCTTCCAGGTCACACTTCTCTTTGTCCCTGAAGACCCATTCATCCTTCGGCCTCATCTTTTACGTCTCTGATGACCAGGAGGATGACTTCATGGCTCTCTTTCTGGCCCACGGAAAGCTTGTCTACACTTTTAATGTAGCAAACCAAAGAGTTAAAATCAGGAGTGATAAGAAATACAATGATGGGGCTTGGCACAATGTGAGTTTAGTCACTGCATTTATTAATTCAAGTCAAATCATCTTCCTGCATATAAATGCTCACAAAAGAGTGTGTGGTCAGTTAAGTACTATATGTTCTCAATGATTTTTCTCTCATCTGTTGCAGGTTATTTGTATTCGTGATGGAAGTATGGGTCGATTGATAATTGATGGCCTCACCGTGCTTGAAGACAGAGCTCATGGAACTAATGTCTCCTGGCACTTTATCAGCCCTCTGTACGTGGGTGGCGTTCCTCCAGGGACAGCCCAGAAAAACATTCAGGTAAAGTTTGAAGTTGGGAAAAAAAGAACCATCAACTATGCCTCAGAATGGATCGGGTCAAAAAAAAACTAGTAGATATTTTTAGAAAGCTCACCCATGTTTTTATGGTGCGATTTGAGAAAGAAATTGTTAAACAACTCAACACAGGAATTCCCACAGACAGCAGGATGCATTCATTGTGAGCCTTTCCCCTCGGCAACACAGCATCAACTTTCATTGTTCTTGTGTTTGTTTTTTGTCTGTTTTTTTTTCTGCCTGTTTAGTTTGCAGTGTAAGGGTGACTACTGTGCTACAACATGTGATCCACAGACCAAAACTAACCTATCTTACAAACCAGAGTTTGGATGTTTCTACCTTAGATATTGTTACTGTACCAATGTGAGCAGAAAGGCTCTTTATATAAAACTACACTTAAATTAGTCCTGTAATTATTTAGGGTGTAACCATCATGGTGGGAAAAATGGCAGCAGCTAGAAAGCAATGTTCAGAAGGATGATCTCTGGTCTGGAAAGCATTGTCTCAAGTGGAAATAAAAGCACCGTTGTCTGTTGTTTCGAAGAGAGACTGCAGGCTTTGGTAACCTCTGTTGCACAATTTAAAAACCCTGTAAAGCCTGAATCATTACATAATTGACAGAAAATTCCAATGTCTTGAAACTGGAGCCTGTATTGGTCCCTATGAATAACCAAAAGTAATAATTAAATTATCAATTTCAATATATGAGTTTTAATTTGTATTATATTTGATACATCCTTTCTCGATGCACAAATATTGTTTTTTTAAACCAACAAAAATATAATAAATAACCTCTATGTCAACAAGTTGGTAATTCTATACATACAAAAGAGCATTTTTTAATGCTACTTTTACTAAGTCTATAACATGTCACATTTCACTAATTTTTCCTCATTTCGTTGTTCACAGCCTTTTTATTTTGCATGGTGGTGAAAACAGTTCCTGTCCTTGTTCAGATAGAAATGCACTCGGCATTTCACAGCACACGTGGGAAAAGTGGCCTGCATGGTGCTTACATCTCTGTTGATTTCCAATGTTACTTCCCAAATTATGCAATTTAAACATTCATTTAGTTTACTTGAAAAACCAAAAAAAAAAAACTTTGTTGCTTGATAATATGTAAAATGCATGAAATGAAATAAAATGGTCACCATTTTAAACCCGGTTTTACCAAAACACAGATTATGAAATATAAACTAATATCATACTGCATCAACCCAGTAACTCTTTCTATTGATGTTTCAGTAAAAATGTTAATTGTAAAGGCCTTGCTAGAAGCAGATCTAGCTATCCAAACAGCTAAACAAAGATCCAGAAACTCCACAGACTCTCGAAGATGATCAATGTCGTTTACTGAACATATCTTTTTTGTGAAACTGCAACAATAAAGAAAAACAAGAAAGATACATGTAAGTCTTGTGCTAAAATAACAATAAAGGGCGATAACTAGCACATTTACAGATAAAAGAACCAAATTGCCTCCGTTAGCATAGTGATTAGCATTAAAATTAGCATACAGATAAACACATTTAAAAGCACATCAAAAAATGTCCTGACTCTCAAATGTGCAACTAAAGGTCAATAAATTTAGTGTCTAATCCTTCTCACTCAGCAATACTTACAGACAATGCTTAAACAAACAAAAACATAGGAAAACCCAGGAAAGTGGAGCTGCCATGTACTGCAGTGAGATCGTTCTGAACAACTTCCTGTTTGAGTTCTTCTTCTACTGTCTCAAATAAAACGGACTTTAAACAACCATTAGATGGCGCATTTTACCAAGCAACAAACATAACATTGCTCACAGTGAACACAACATTAATGTTTTTCTTACCGTAATATTTTCAAAAACAACAACAATCTTGTAGAGCTGCTGGAAAGGCCTCTGCTCAACTAATTACTGCCCCATGGTGGGTTATCCATGTATTGCATGTATATAACGGTATACATTGGGTTTTTCTGAGAAAAAAATACATCACACTGATTATGTAGAGTTCCAAAACTCATATATCAAATGTGATACGTTTGGCGTTATAGGGTTCAAACACGTGATTAGACCTTGCCAGAATCAAAATGACTGCAGCTTTGTATCCTTGATCTTGTTTTATAATCCCATTCTCTCTCTTCAGAGGAACTCTGCATACAGCTTCACTGGGTGTTTAAAGAATCTACAGCTGGATGGACAGTGGCTGTCCTCTGTGTCAGAGACGTTTGGGGTCACCCCGTGCTTTCAGGGACTCTCTGAGGCAGGAACATACTTCTCAGAGGAAGGAGGATATCTCATCCTGGGTATGTAACATTGAGTTACACTGATATGCTAAACAGAAACCACTGTGGATGTTTATGAAATGAGAATTTTAGGAATGCTTGTTTCCTACTAATGAAACAATCAACACGTGTTTGGCTTATCTTGTCCTGTGAGCCACCAATGCTTATATTTCTCATGGCTAAAGGCTTAGAGGGGGAATTTAACCCCCCCCCGCATTGCAGCTGTGGCGATTTGGGGGCAAGTGAGGATCCAAAGGAGGACTTACAGCTGTTTAACAATCCAAGAACTGCATAACGTGGTAAAAATTAGATGGAATGAGCACATGTGGTAACCTGAGCTCACATCCCCTACAGATGAGTCCTTTGACCTGGGGCTGAAGTTTGAGCTGGTAATGGAGGTGCGCCCTCGTGTGGCATCAGCTGTGCTAATGCATGTGCGTTCAGATGAAGGATATTTCACAATATACATTCATCAAGGAGCTGTAAGTCCACATTTAAAGAGGTTTTTAATTCAATTATGTGGATAGCTGAAATGGCTAAAAGTATGATCTCTGTGTCCTTCAGGTGGTGGCTCGTGTAAATGATGGAACCAATGAATTCTTCACTGAACTGTCACCGAGACTGGGCATGTGTGATGGCACGTGGCACAGAATCACAGGTGAGGAGATCCTCTCAGTGGTTAAACAGATGATGACTCGAAGTAGAGGATTATATCACTCTGAGCAAATTTGAACACAACTCAGCCTCTGTGAAGTGAATTCAGAGATAGGCAACTTCCATCATAGCAGGGGCCAGATTAATGTGAATTGTGTAATATTATGGCCACATTATCAAATTCCATTCGAGCATTAAGGAGTACTTTTATGTGTTTTTCTGTAATTCTTTGTTTTTCATAGAAATTTTGGGATTTTTGCTGTTTTAGATATATTTACTTTAGCGGGGGGGCGTACAAAGTTAGACCAAAATCAGGGGGCCACAGGGCCACCAGCTGCCCATGTCTGAGCAAATGAACATAGATTTTATGTTTTTGGGATGAAAACAGCTTGGTTTACCTGTATTCATCTCCAAAGCTCAGACTGACATCTTCTGTGACTGCAAAAAAGTAAGCTGCTAATATCTTTAAAAGAACCTTTTGTTTGCTTTATGGGGGCCACAATGCAAGATGCTTTTTTGGGGGGCCCAGAGAAGATCCAGCACTGATATTTGTCATTTAGTGCTTGGATGTCGTGGGTGCCTTAAGCCTGAATTACGCTACCGCGTCTGGACCTAGGGCATAGAGGTGATGCAGAGGTTGACCAACAACAGTTCTGCGTCGAGAAAACACGTCGCTCTGCAGTTTTACCACAATGCCACCACATACACAGCCACAACCATAGAGGGTTGTGGCTTTGTGTGTGTGGTTTCAGAAGGGCATTTAAAAAGTCCTTATTTTCCAGTCACAGTAAACAATATCTTTTTAAGCATCTGTTACGACCCCCTCTAGGATGTCTATCCAAATGCTTGAGGGGCCTCAACATAAATGACGCCAAACAGAAACAAAGACTATAAAGTGTTTATTAAAGCAAAGTTCTTCAAAAGTAGCAACAGAATCAAAAATAACTAGAAGAAACAAAAGGGACTGGAGACCCTGGCCAAACCAAACAAAAGTAAGGAAGACACTGGGCCAACCTTACACAGGGCCATTGCACCCAGCATCCACCCTCTAAACTACAAAAATGTACAAAACACTACATCTACATGAGTGGGGAGCAGAATGGACTTACCTCATATTCACCTCATACAGTATGTCTGCAACTCTTGTCCTCGAGGGCCGGATTCCTGAGACTTTTAGATGTGTCCCTGCTCCAACACACCTGAATCACGTGAATGGCTCGATATCATGCTTCATTCTGCAGAGCTTGATGACAAAACATTGGTTTCAACCCATGTTGGGTCTCCTTTCACCTGGTCTTCTCAGCCCCTTTATACAGCTCCTCCTCCCTGTACACCTGAATGTGTGCTTTATTCTTCATTATAAACATATGCAACATGCAAACAAAGTATAAGTGAATGGAGCTGTAGATTTTAAACATACTGTCATGCTCCCCAGGCAGCCTCCACAGCATGTCAGTCATTGTTTGCTGTTAATGAAACACACACACACACACACACACACACACTGTAGGTACAGAGACATGGTAGACTAGCGATACCAAACAGGGAACGCACACCTTTTGTCCGTGATTGTCTGGCACTTTGTATCCGTCTCAGTTCTCTCTTTGACTGCGCAAAAAGTTGAAACATGGTGGTGTGGACTGGAAAAGGCAGGATGAGGTTTGGAGCCGACCAATCATAGCCCTTGCGGCTCGCGTTGCGGCAACGAGTGGTTAGGATTTTTGTGAGGCGCACGTAAGGTTACGGCTTAGGGGTCTGCATTGACGCAGCGAGTGATGCAGTAGCATGATTTAGGCTTTACACACTGTATATGCAAAATGGGGCATATTAAAACTGCACTTTTTCTCACCTAAAATTATTGAATTAACAGAAATAAGGAAATATATGTAAATGCCCCTTTAGATATGTGATAATAAAGGCTGATTTTTATATATTTCATTTCATATTAAGGATAAACAGATGTCAATTTAAATTTCCTTGGATGTGGCCAAGGACTCAGTTTTGGGGCCCTATGTGTTTGCATAGTCTGCATATAGCCGGAACCGGCTTAAATTTTTACATCCAGCTAGAAAAATTTCAGCGATCTTTTATTTTCCCATCTTCTGAGTTACATCCTTGTATTTTAGTATTAGATGAACACACTGTGCTCTGCTTGTCTTCAGTAATCCGTAATGCTAACGTCATTCAGCTGGACGTGGACTCTGAAATAAACCATGTGGTTGGACCAGTAACCCTCACCTCCACTGACATCAGAAAGCCAGTGTTCATTGGTGGAGCTCCAGGTGAGCCAACTACAGCAATCCTTCCTGATTCCTCCTGCTCGTGTGAAACCACATTTCACCTCTCTTTGCTCTCTGTCTCTATTTAGATATATTCATCCCAGAGAGCATTCCCACCAGGAAGGCTTATGTGGGCTGCATGAGGAACCTGACCATCAACAACAGTCGAGCGAGCTTCAGTAAAGCTGTACTTGTCAGTGGAGCTGTTAGTGTGGGAAGCTGTCCTGCAGCATAAAGCTCACACCTGCCTGTCCTTAACCCAGCACTGATCAGAGCTCATTTACACTTTGTTAAACATTCTCTGAGACTCTCTTCTATTGTCATCACTGTTCTTTGATTCAGACCAGGAGTAAAGCAGAAATGTGCACATTTGTAAATAGACTTCATCTATATAGGGCTTTAATTACATCAATCCTATAACACTCTACAATATAAGCCACACTCACCCATATGCATTTCCTTGGCGGTATCGGTTCTACACGGCTCCGCACTCCTCGCTTTTGGGACTCGATATTGTTTTTCCGGAGCATTTCCATTGAGCACCAACCTGACAGGCAAAACTGATAGACTCAACGGATTGCACTTTTTTGCTGCCATTCTCACAAGATCGCCAACAAAAATCAATGATGACCTCTCTGTGCGTGAGTTGATGACTCTACACTGTAATGATTTTCAGACACAATCACTGTCTGCTTTGTGCCTACGTCACATTTTCAGACCAGGGCTGCTTTTTTTGGAACCTCAACAAAGGACGTACGAAAAAAGGCCGCACCAGGTACCACGGAGGAGGTACTTTTTCCCAGTGGTAATGGGAAAAAGGAGAGTAGAGCCCAGCCGATACCGCCAGTGAAAACGCACTAATATCCTCATTTTTGGTGATAACAGAAAAGCAGAGGCCCTACTTTGAGCCTCAAACCCCTCAACCTGTCAATCAAAAGACAACCACTCTACTACCTGAGCTACAGTTGCCATCCTGTTAAAACCCATGCTATTTTTCCTTTCTGCTCTTTAAATGATCACATGATGTTAAGGCATTATTCCTCTGTATTTTCTTGATGACACATTATTTGCTAACTAATAAATCATATGTAACATGACAAGTGGAAATTCAAGTCTGTTCTTGTGCCATTTGTGTGATTCCTAAAGTTGTGTGTGATATAGTACTTTTCATTAATCGTGATGCAAGTGAGTGAAAGCAAGAAAAAAACCCTTGAAAAAACATGGGTGAGATTGTTTTTATGTGTTTGGAACATTTACATATGTGAAAATGAAAAAGTCAGGGAGGATTAAAGGTGCCGGGGAACTGATAAAATCGTAGTGTAGGCCTCATAGATCAATAAATTGAAGGTATTTTTCTCGCAATATGGAAGAATTTACTCGAATACAAATGCTGAAGATTGAAATTGCTGCTCGCAAGATTGTTTTTGTCTGTTTTGTGCATTGCATTGTGAGATAGGGAATCCCTTAGAATGTTAGAAGTAACATTTCTCATATTTAAGGTGTTCTTTGATCTTTGTAAAAAAAAAAAAAGTGACATGACTTAATGTCATCAAACCATAAAGCACCACCGATTTGCTTACGGTAAGATTCAACACTTGTATGGAAGGCTAAAAGCTAACATGTAATCATGTCGAAATAAATATTAGCATTAAACTAACGCCACTGTCCTCATCGGTACCGACTTGTGAAACACAATAATTTTTAATTTTTTGTTACAAGACAAAGCTGGCCCCATATGTAATGCCACAGTTTTTTTTTTTTGAAAAAAATTTAATTATATATTAGATTTTTTTTTTTTTTTTTTTTTTTTTACCTTGTCTGCACATGCTGTCGAAGGTTAACACTACAAGAAGTGCAATCTTTTAACAGCAATGCATATTTTATTATTGCAATTAAATAAATTTATTTATTTCATTGCATAATTGTGACCGTCACCAGCCCTCCCTAGGGAAGGGTAAGAAATACTTTATTAAAGGGAGGATGTAAAAGAGAGAGGGCAGTGTTACACCAAGGTGAGGGGTTGGAGGGGGGTGGGGAAGTTAACAGGGAAGAGGGATACAAGATAGGATATAGAATGGGTGGGGAATAGTTGTTAGGTTTTAAGTGATGCGATGTGAAATTGTGGTTGTGTATATTGTGCTTATTGTTGTGTTGTCAAGCCAGTTTGGTGACCAGTGTGCGGTTTAGGAATATTGGTGGTGGCTGTGAACAGAGGAAGAGGTGAGTGGAAATTCCATAAAACAGGTATTTGGGAACAACGTGTCTAAGGTTGAGCCCAGTATGAGTGTTATCCCACAGCCCAAGGCCAGTGCATCCATGACAAATGTATTTCCAAGAACCGCCACTGCAAAACCCAAGAGCTGCCCCCGGGCCCGAAGAAGCAGTCAGGCCAGCAGCAAGAGCAGGCAGCCTAAGGGCCCCCGGGGACCACCCCACGGCCAAGCAGCCCCCCGAACGCCCCCAAGATCCCAAGCCGAGAGGCAGCCATCGCCCCCCCCCATACACACCCGAGAAAGCCCCAAGGAGCCAAGGACCCAGCGCACCACGCCACCGATCCCACCCCCAACCCCCAGACCCCCCACCCCATCGGCCCCCCCACCCCCGCGCCCAACCCCCCGAGGGGAGGGCCCAGAGAACTCCCTGCCCGAGGCCCCAGCGGAGGAGCCGAAGCCCACGCCCAGCAGACGACCAGAGCCGCGCCGAACAGGCAGCCAGCGGGCACCCGCCGGCGAGCCCAGAGCCAGCAGGGGCCCGACCCCAGGCCGGAAGGACCCGGAACGGATGCAGCACCAGGAGCAGCCCGCCCAGGGAGGACGACCACACCCCAAGCCGCATAAGGCACCAGGGGGCCGCCGGGAGTCCCCCCGGCCCCCTATATTAGATTTTATTTATTTATTTTTTTATTGTATACAATAACACTAACAGAGCATACAATAACACTAATAGAGTGACCGACATGCACAAATAAGCAGCCCATGAAGAATTTCTATTTGAGTCAGATATTGTAGCTTTTTTCAATGTGTAAATGCTATTACTGAAGCATTTTCCAGTGTTGAGGTATTAAGTTGGAAAAAATTATTTTATTTTTCTATAAATGTTGTTTTAATTGTCTTTAAAAACTTTATATTAGATAGATAAATAGATAGATAGATATAGATACCCCTCCCCATCACCAGCATATTGTACTTCTGTTTGCATTGCACTGTTTTAAGGTTATGTTTTGCTTAATATTAATAGGCTATTAAGAGCTAAATAAACCCATAGTTTCCCTATATCTTTCTGTAATAGCTGAAGTACTACTTGCAAACTTCTCTCTGAAAAAGAATGGGACTGAAGCTACAGTGTATTTTAATCTATGAAAATATCCAAGCTCTAACTACATTTTTTTTCGATGTCCCCCAGTCATTTTAAAAATGCTTCAATCTTTTAGACTACGCTGCCAAAATTGCCCCCATAATATTTTCTTAATTGAAAAGTAATGCCAATGAAACAAATGGCCAAGTAGTCCAGAAGCAGGTTCCTCCAACAAATGCTTCATCCCTTCCAACAACACAATATACACCTATATATATATATATATATATATATATATATATATATATGCACAAACAATCCACAGTTTCAAACAAAGTCAAAGTAGCAGTTAAAGATCACAATGGCAATGTTCAATGAGCCAAAATAAAGCTGGCTCAATTTTCCAGCACCTCAACTTGTGATATCACTGAAGCATCTTTATTTTAAGTGCTTGGACCTTTGGGGATAGTCTGCTACCAAGTTCATCAACACTTTCTGGGGATAGCTCAGGTTGAGGGTGTAGATGAGCAAAAAAAATCACCACCCTCAATCATCACTCCAATATCCTGTAGTTTCTGATCATCCCCATCATCAGCACCCTATTTTTGGATCACATAAAGCTGTCAAAAGTTGACGTTCTCGGAGTGAAAAACAATTTGAGCATTTTGAAATAAAATGAAAAAAAACATTGCAAGACTGAAAGCTCACAGTAAAGCAATTACTGACCAGGCACCATATTTTATGGCCTAAGGGATGCTATTTTTTTGTTTAAAGTTGGGGCTGCGGAACAATACCGCGGAGCGCTCTATGTGTGGATTTTTCATTAAATTGCAAACATGAGTCCAGTGAAAGCTGCTGTCTGGAGGCAGAATTATTACTGACAGTCACCCTTACAGCCAAATGACTGAACTGGAACAGCCACTGAACATCACAATGAGCTTGGGATATTGTAGGAAAAGGGAAAGCACGCACAGCTTAATGACAGGACGGTTGCAGGATGGTGCCCGAGTGGACAGAAATTGTGTGAGAGTGAGAGCGAGAGACTGCAGATATAATACATCTGTTGAATTTTTATTCTTTATTTTCTGTCTAAAATAAGATTGTTTGAATAAAAAGCAAATACCGGTCATACTGTCACGATGTGGTGGTGGTGGTGTGGACCCAAATGCAGGGAGAGATGGAGGCAGCAGGCAGGCGTATAGTACTTGGAACCAGTCCATGTTTATTCCAAACTCAAAAACAAAATCCAACAGGGCACAAGGAAAACCAGGGAGCAAGAAACAGACAGCAGGACACGAGCAAGGTCGACAATATACAAAATAGTAAGGGAGGCTTGATTGGGAATGGGCCACACATGGGTACAACACATGAGTCAGCTAATCAGTCACAACTCAAACACACTGACATCAAGGTGGAGACATGAGCAGGAATACCTGAAACACCAATGGCCGTTTCTCAATCTGTGTACTTGTACAGACTTGAATGCTCGTGGATTCGTGAAACGTCATCAAACACAGCCCAAGTCCTGTTCCAATTCAAAGTCCGCTTCTCAGCAAGTCCGCTGTAAATCCTCGGATGGGAACTGGCCACGCCCATTTTACCGAGCATGCATCAGAGGAGACTTGTGCGTACTCCGTCAGCCATATTTCCCAGCATGCTCTTCGAACAAGCGCATGATTTGAAAGATGACGACGGAGGAGGATGAGCCGCACATGTGTTAGTTACAAAAAATACATTGACAGTTTATTGAACATAATAATAATAAAAATAATAATTGATTGATTGATTGATTGTTTATTCCGAGTTCATTATACATTACATATACACATGACTCTTTTCAAACTAACATACTTTCATATATACATCCATCCGTCCATTTTCTTCCGCTTTATCCAGGGCTGGGTCGCGGAGGCAGCAGTCTCAGCAGAGATGCCCAGATCTCCCGATCCACGCACGCCTCCTCCAGCTGTTCTGGGGGGACTCCGAGGCGACACAGGCCAGCTCAGAGACATAGTCCCTCCAGCGTGTCCTGGGCCTTCCACAAGGCCTCTTCCCAATAGGACATGCCTGAAACACCTCCCGAGGGAGGCGACTAGTAGGCATCCGAAACAGATGCCCAAGCCACCTCAGCTGGCTCCTTTCGACGTGAAGGAGCAGCGACTCTACTCCGAGTGACTGAGCTTCTCACCCTATCTTGAAGGGTGCGCCCAGCCACCCTGCGAAGGAAACTCATTTCGGCCGCCTGTATCCGCGATCTTGTCTTTTCGGTCATTACCCAAATCTCATGACCATAGGTGAGGGTAGGAACGTAGATTGATCGGGAAATTGAGAGCTTTGCCCCCCGACTCAGCTTCCTCTTCACCACAACAGTCTAATACAGCGACCGCATCACTGCTGACGCCGCACCGATCCGTCTATCAATCTCACACTCCATCCAACCCTCACTCGTGAACAAGACCCCGAGATACTTGAATTCCTCCACTTGAGGCAAGGACTTTCCACCGACCCAGAGAGGGGAAGCCACCTTTTTCCGGTGGAGAACCATGGCCTCAGATTTGGAGGTGCTGATCCTCACAAAACAATTAACATAACACATAAACAGTTTACATGCAAGAAACATACATATGTATACACATAAATATACAAAAACATTTTTTTTTAATAATATATATTCATATCATTCTTATACTAAGAACACCTCCCACATTGTTCACCCAGGTACGCCCTTTACCTTTATAGTCTATACATATATTTTATTATTTTATTTATTTTTTAGGCACAAAAATCATCGCTATTGTTATAGTCCAGCGTCATCAAGCACAACAATCTTTTTAGCACTGTTATTGCCATTTATTATATAAATATATAAAATATATATATATATATATATATATTTTTTTTTTATTTTATTTTTTTTTTTTCCATCTACTCCCTGCAAAATTCACTTTCAGTAGTCAATATTCCTCTTCATTTCCGTACTCTGACAACATATTCCCTTTATATTTCTTTTTAAACTTGTAAATATTTGTGCAATGTTTTATATGGTTCTGCAAACCATTCCAGAGCAGGACTCCGCATACTGACACACACCAACTTTTCCACATCCCCTTAGGTTATAATGCCCTTCATTTTTACAAAATAATTTCTGGATGTTATATGGCAATACATTATTGTTACAGTACAGTATTTTACCAAATCAGTGAGCTTCAGAAGTCCACATTTTAAAATTATACAGTTTGTGATCAATGTAACTAACTTTATGTATAACTCTTATCGCACGCTTTTGTAATAAAAAGAGAGGATGTAGTGAGCTTTTGTAGTTGTTACCCCATATTTCTGAGCAATAAGTTACAGTAAAGACGGTAATATTAATGTGCAGTACAGCATGCGGAGAGCATCATACTCAAGAATGCTTTTAACTTTGTTTGTTACTGCAATGCTTTTTGCAACTTTAGATTGTATAAGTCTTATGTGTGGCTTCCATGATAGTTTGTTGTCCACTGTTATACCGAAAAATTTGCATTCAGATACCCTTTCAATTTGGATACCATCTATGTTTAATTGTTTTTCAGGTTTATTTTTGTAGTTTCCAAAAAACATAGCTTTAGTCTTGTTCAGATTTAAGGATAGTTTGTTTATGACCATCCATTTTTTCACTTTCCTTAGTTCATCGTTGACAGTAATAATTAGTTTACAATAATTTTCATTTCAATAAAACATATTAGTATCATCTGCAAATAGAATCATTTTTAACAGCTGAGAATTCTTAAATATGTCATTTATATACAAGTTAAATAATTTTCCACTCAAAATTGAACCTTGGGGCACTCCACAGGAAATGTCCAAACACATTTCGATGCATGCTTACCCATTTTTACAAACTGCATCCTCCCCAACAAAAAACTTTGCATCCATTCCAAAGCAACTCCCCTAATACCATACAGTTCTAATTTTCTTAACAATACTGAGTGATTGATCGTATCAGAAGTTTATTTAGATCTATAAATATGGCCACTGCATACTTTTTCTTATTTAATGCATTATTAATCTCTTCTATAGCTTCAATAATCGCCATAGACGTAGATCTTTAACTCCGAAATCCGTATTGACCTTCATTTAATAATTCACATTTTTCTAAAAAACATTCTAATTTGCTATCATATAATTTTTCTAGAATTTTTGAAAATTGTGGGAGCAAAGAGACTGGCCTATAATTTGTAAAAAATGTGTTTATATCCGTTTTTGTATAATGGAACTACTTTATCAATTTTCATGTTGCTTGGAAATTTTCCTGATAAGAATGATAAGTTACAGATGTATACAAGAGGCTTTGCAATGCTACTTCTAACTTTTTTGACGAGTGCCATATCAATGTTGAAGCAGTCTTGAAGATTTGTTTTTAAATGTTTTCACAACTGTTATGATCTCTAGCTCATCTACGGGAGTAAGAAAGATTGATTTTGGATTTCTGTCAATGCAAAATTGTTAGGATGTCACGGTCCAGTGTGGGTGTGGACCCAAATGCAAGGAGAGATGGAGGCAGGATAGAGGAATAACGTTCGTGGAACCAGTCCATATTTATTCTTCAAAATCAAAATTTAAATCCAAACTCAAAAAACAGGGGAGCAGGAACAGGGAGCAAGACCAGACACTAACGTACACGAACAGGGAGACAACGAACCTGACATTACACAACGAACCAGCAACCACACTGTGACCAAGCACTCATTAAATAGTGGAGGAGGCCTGATTAGGAGTGGGCCACACCTGGGTGCAAACATGAGGGAGCTACTCAATCACCAAGCACTCACACAGACATCACTGAGGGGTGGAGCCACAAGCAGGAATCCCTGAAACACAGACAAGAGTTAACAACAGACGAGACTCAAAATAAACAAAGACACCGAATAACTGAACTTAACCAACAGAACATGACATAGGACCTGTATCTGTAATTTTGAATGCAAGATCCGGACCAACATTGACAAAGAATTTGTTAAAACTGTTTACAACCTTGTTTATATTATCATATTCTTCATTGTCATCCATAAAATAATTTGGATAATCTATCTTTTTAGAATCATTCTTTATTACAATATTTAATATTCCCCAAACATTTTTGGTGTTACTTTTATTCAATTCTAAGAGTTTTTTATAATATAATTTCTTACGAGATCTCATTATATCAGTCAACTTATTCTTATACAGTTTATACCTATTTTTGGATTCTTTTGTTTTTAGTTTAATAGATTTTCTGTAAAGATTATTTTTTCTTTTTACAGGCCTTCTGCAACCCTTTAGTCATCCAAGGACATTTTGCAAACTTCTTGTTAGGGACATACCTCTTTAACGGACAGTTTTTGTTGTACAAGACCATGAACATATCCAAAAAATGACTAAAAGCTCTGTCCACATCCTGCTCTCTTGTCTAGTCTTTCAGTGATCTTCGTTCTGTATTTGTTTATATGTGTTTATCTTCATTACTATTATTATACTTTTAATATATATAATACAATAATAATAATTTTCATCATACAGTAAAAAAAACTGGTAGATGGTCAGTTACATCACAGATCATCAGACCACTGATAGTGTCATTCCTAATATTATTAGTGAAAATGTTATCAATCACACTGTGATTTGTTATGCGACTAGGTCTAGTTATAGTTGGATAGATACTCGTGCTAAACATTCTGTTAATAAAGTCATTTTATGCTTATCAGGATTTAACAGGTCTATGGTGTAATCCCCACATATAAAAATAGTTTTCTTACTTATTTTGGAAAATATTTTTCTACCCAATCATTAAATACTAATACTTATAACAACACGCCCTTTCTTTTTATTATTTACCTCTATTGTTATGCATTCAGGAATATTGTTGACAGCAATTGTCATACTGTCAACTATTTCAAACCTTAAGCTGTTATGCACATATAACGCTACTGCTCCTCCAGTTTCATTTTTCCTGTTAACATAATTAAGTTTGTATCCTTCAATCTCAAAATCTATCCCTTTCTCCTCATTGAACCAAGTTTCCGACATAGCAATAATATTAAATGAGTGTGAAAACTGATGTAAATATTCTTTGATAGCACTGAAGTTTGCATGCATGCTTCTGCAGTTGAAGTGGATTATCGACAATTTTCCTTCTGATTTTACATACTGTGAATAATCATCCACTGTTTAGTATTCACTGTCTATATCAAAGAATGAGAAAAACTTATCAGGGTCTGTTTCATTTTGCAAGTCTTGTTCATCATGCTCAGTATATGAAAATAAGTTCAGTTCCATGTTCTCCAAACTTAAAATTCTTTGTTGTGGTTCAGAGTCAATCATTATAAGTTATTGTAAGCTTAAGCCAATATATAAATTATAATATATGACTGAACAGTTACTCATAACCTCATGAAATTCATCTTTGTCTTCATATGATCTGTAGCTCATAATCCAATAGCTTGCGCGCTGGCAGTGGTTCTGTCAAATCTGTCCAAAGCACTGAGGTTCCTGATCACCATCACCCTGGCCTGAAAATCTTTTATTAACCCAACGGCTTTGTATCTTATTCAGTTTCCTCAGTTGTCTGGCTTTTCTGGCAATTTCAGCATTTTTCGGGTCAGGTGATCATTTATGTAAACATCTGTACCTTTCAATTTTCGTCCTTGCTTCAATCGTGCAATCTTTTTTATCCGGTTGTTAAACCGTAAGATCAGTGTTGGCTTGTCCTCCTTTCTTCTTTTTGGAAGTGGGTGGCAGGCCTCCAAGTCATCCACGCTGAGGGTGATACCATTAGCCTGGAGAACAATTGCTACCTGTTGTTCAGCGGAGCACGACTCTTCCTCACTTAGCTCTCCCCATTGTTGTCAATGGCCACAGCGTTAGCATATGATCTGGGTCTGATCGTGAGTCCCGCTATGACAACATCATTGATCCTCCAGTTCGTCGACTCTCTTTTCAAGGTCCACTATCATCTTGTCTTTTTCCTTATTTTCGTCATGCAGCTTCTTGACTTCTTCAACCAGACTTAATATTTTCTTTTGGTTTTCTCGTATCATGGCAACATCGTCAGTTAGGGTTTCTAGTGATCTCCTGAGTTCGCCAGCCTCCTCGGCAGTAATGTTTTTCTTCGGAGGTGGCATTGTGAAATAGCTCGTACATTTTAGGCTAACTGTGTCTTGATGTAGAAGCTGCTGCCTGAGGCCTTACATTGCTACTGGAGTGGCCTGGTACCCCCAGCTACTGGCTGCTGCTGTTACTGGAGTAGCCTGGTAGCTCCAGCTACTGGCTGCTACTGCATTAGATTAGAAGTTTAATTTCATACCTGAAGTGGTGCAGATTCTGTTTTGTCTTACAGATAATATTTTCAGGACAGAATTTTGTTTTTCTTTAAAAATGTAATACCTAAAACATGTAATCATTGAGAATTAAAAAACCTTATTCAAAGAGAATTACTTTTAT
Source organism: Gouania willdenowi (assembly GCF_900634775.1). NCBI lineage: Eukaryota > Metazoa > Chordata > Actinopteri > Blenniiformes > Gobiesocidae > Gouania > Gouania willdenowi. The sequence continues at coordinate 1,326,765 of NC_041066.1, forward strand.
ATTTTTTTTCATTATCATTATTATTAATAACATTATTCTTGTTGTTTGTGGGCCTATAGCATTTCCAAAATCTATCCTGAATTATTGTTATTATTTTTTTTTTTTTTTAATTATTAGGAATTCAATACCAAAAAATCGAATTATTAAGTAAGAATTCAAATTACACCTTATTTTGAGATAAAATATTTAATTATTGTTATACATAAAATGTTCATAAATTCTGTTCAGAATTTTTTTATTTATCACCAAATGTTTTATTGGTTTACAAAATAATTAATATGTACAACAATGACATCTACTCAATGATAAATATAATTTTCTTTGATGTCTACAGTGGAACGCACATACAGTACTCCACACTGTTGCTCACAACAATGTCAGGAAGTTTGCTTTGTCCCAAAATGACGAGTATGCAATGTCCGCGCTTGCGCACTCCGCAAGTCCGTTCTTCAAGTCTGCTCCCACGAGTCCGTACCCAGGAGTTCACAAGTACGGAGTATGCATACTTAGAATTGAGAAACGGCTAAAGACAAGAGTTGAACACAGGAGGCCAGACTCAAACAGAATAAACAAAGGCACAGAACAACTGAAAAAGAACCACAAGGGCTACACACAAACTAAAACAAAACCTGACACATACATGGAAGTTTCAGGACCGGGGAGCGGTGCTGCTTGTATGCATTTATGGTGGGAAGAGTGTATAAAAAGTACAATAAGTTTTAAAATATAAGATATCTCAGCCAGTTTTTAATAGGAGGAAATATTGAACAGCATAAAGTTGTCAAATCACCATGTTTGGTTTATCAGAAGAGATCGTGCACAGGACAGGCTGATGGAGAAGCTTACGTACCTGACATACACACATAAAGAGAGAAATAAAAAGAAATCACTGCAATAGCCTGGATTGAAAATGAGATCGTTTGTTATAGAAGGAAACAATAAACAGCATAAAGTTGCCAAATCACCACGTTAGGTTTGTTCAGAAGCGTTCACGTCTGGATTCAACATAGTCGCTCCTGATGCGATAGTACACGTTAAGAACTAACGGTGTATCAGTCAGGTTACACTAAAGAGTGACCATAAAAAGCTGTAAATGGACTGATATGCATACTTGGGGCAGTGAGAAGAAGACTTCATGTGGAGATTGTTTCACCAAAGCAATATTTCAGGACATTTTTGCATTTATCAGATCTTTATCATAAATAACCCCCATGTGAGGTGGAGAGGAATATTGTTGGGTAAAAAAAAAAGCTGGACATTGGGAAATGGAGAAGAGGGGTGATCATGAAAAGAAAAGGAACAATTGTAGGAGATGAAAGGAAGAAGTAGAAAGATTAAAGAATACAAAAGAGGGTGTGATAGAAATTACTAGCTTCTCCCTCACTGACATATGATTTAAACATTTAAACAGAATGTGTTTTGTTGTTTAAATATAAAAATTCAAAATGCTTTCATTTCTGGGAGATTCACTTCCAGATTACCTTTCTTCAAGAAGTGCACACTTGATGAAGTCTGGGAACACCTGGTGCCATTATGTCTTCCTACCAGAATCAACCACATACCGGAGGAGTTAAAATCTGGATCTAACAATCATTCTATTTCATCAAAAAAAAGGAAACTCCAGTTCAGCTTTTAACTCATTTACGTCATCTTCACAACTCATAACCCTCTTGAAAATTATGACAATAAAGAAAATGAAAAATGTTTCAGAGAACACAGCAATTTATTTTTAATAAACTTGTAAATGTGTGACCTCAACAGAACCAAAATCTGTCTAACATTTATATGTACATACTTTCAAAAGTACCCCTAAATGTTGCAAAAAGAATAAGTTTTGTCTTGCTACTAAAGGACTGTGGCAGTTGAAATTGTGCATTTTTCTAGAAGTGAAGCCTCTCGCCAATGTGTTGATGTTTGAAAATTACATTAAAGCGCATATTAAAAATGCTAAACATTTTTCAAAATAATAAAAGCAGTACTGAAGTAAAATACAACAGTATAGATAGTCTCTAAGTTCTATTGTCTTATTCAGTTACACAGGTATAGATTTGTATAACAGACTGTCTTCCAAAACTGCATGTCATTGTCTAATACTGTATTCTGCTTAAACCATATAACAAGGTACTCTGTGATTCCAAAATGTAATTTTCTTTTCACATGACTAACAATTAGGGATGTAACGATTAATCGTAAGGCAGTTAAAAATCGATTCATAGGGGTCACGATTCATATCGATATTTTAAAAATTGAATCGCAGTACTTTTTTTAAACAGCAGAGGGCGCTCTATCCTTCTCTTGCTTGAACTACGTCACTCACACGTGATGTGAGCGTCTGCGCCAGGAGAGCACAATGATTGGTTGTAGGCTAGTTGAGCAAGCCTTAACATGGCTGCTGCGGAGCAGAAGTTTGAAATTCAGGATGCACCGCCGTGTTTTAAGTCGGAGGTGTGGAAGCATTTTGGCTTCCCCAAGACAGAAAATGAAAGAGGTGAGGAAGTAACGGACAAAAACTGTGTGCAAATATTGCAGGAAGACAGGGTACTACACAAATAGCACAACCAACATGATGCAGCATTTAAACCGACACCACAGCGAGAAACTCCAGTCACCTCCCCTTGTTAAAAAAACATTAAAAGGACAAACCACACTGACGGGCCGGTTTGCGGCCCCACTCTCCCAAACGAGTGCAAGAGCCAAAGAAATTACGAGGTGCATTGGTGTTTTCATGGCAAAAGACATGAGGCCGTTTTCTGTGGTTGAAAATGATGGATTTCGGCTTTTGATAAACACGCTTGAGCCCAAATACCACATCCCATCACGCCCGCACTTCAGTCAGTGTGTAATGCCTGCGCTTTACAATGAAACTAAAGTAAAGGTGGCTCAGACACTCAGAGATGCCGCTAGCATAGCGATAACAACAGATGGTTGGACATCCAGGGCTACACAGAGTTATATCACCATCACAGCCCACGTAATCACCAGCGAGTGGGAAATGGCTAACGTTGTGCTTCAAACATGGCCCCTTTTTGAAACACACACGGGGGTGAACGTTGCTGAAGTGTTGAAGTCGGCGATTACAGAATGGCAGCTAGAAAGGCCTAATCACACAATTGCTGTCGTTACAGATAATGCAAGAAATATGGATGTTGCCGTTAGAGAGGCTGGGCTAGCGCCTCATGTTAAGTGTTTTGCCCACACGTTAAACTTAGCCACTCAAGCGGGTTTGAATGTGCCCCGTGTCAGCCGTTTGCTGGGCAGAGTGAGACGGATTGCAGGCTTCTTCCACCGAAGCCCCACAGCCACTGCTGTGTTAATGTCTAAACAGAAGCTGCTGCAGCTTGAACAGCACAAGCTTATCATCGATGTCACCACGCGATGGAATAGCAGTCTGGATATGATGGAACGCTATCTCGAACAGCAAGCAGCTGTGACGGCAGCTCTCCTTAGCCCAGATGTCCGACGAAGTGCACGTGAAATTGACACCATGGATGGCTCTGACATCAGTGATGCTGAGGACATAGTTAGGCTTCTTAAACCTCTGAAAAAAGCCACGACCGTGTTGTGTGACGAAAAAAACCCAACTGTGTCTCCCATTGTGCCATTAAAGCATATGAACATGAAGAGAGCTATCCTCAACAACCTCTCGGACAGATACAGTGGGGAATGCAAATACCTGTTGGAGTGCACCGCATTAGACCCCAGATTTCGAAGTCTGCCCCACCTAGAAGAAAACCAGCGACTGGATGTGTTTCACAGCCTGAAGGAAAAAGCTTTGCAGCTGCACAGCCAGGTATTTAATATTTATTTTACTCTCTTTCTCTGAATCTGTACATTGATTTTTAATGACTTGGTTTATTTGACTTGTTATTGCCTGTATTAAATGTATTATGTTTTATGTTATTATTTTTGTTATTGCCTGTATTACATTTATTATGTTTTGTTATTTATTGATTTTTATTATGTTATGTTTGTTTTTGCCTGTATTATTATAATATCTAACTGTTGCTCCTTTTCTATTACTGCTATTTAGTCCTATTTCAATGTGGAGGAAACGGATGGGGATGCAGCAGAACAGTCTGTTGACCACACAGACACAGCAGGAGATGAGCTGGCACAACCTCCTCCCAAGAAGACGGCCTTGGAAGACCTCCTGGGAGGGACTTTCCCCAAAGCAGCACGTTCCAGCAATGGAATGAATGCAGAAATGGATAAATATAAAAATGAAACGCCCATTCCCCTCACAAGTTGTCCACTCAAGTGGTGGAAAGAAAAAGGTCCGCTGTACCCACTTCTTTCCCCTCTCGCAAAAGCACGTCTCTCCATACCCGCCACCTCTGTCCCTAGTGAGAGGGTCTTTTCAACAGCAGGGGACATTGTGAATAACCAGAGGTATCAGCTTCTCCCTGAACATGTAGACATGCTGATTTTTCTTAAAAAGAACATGTGAAATCCCAGTTAAGAGGAACACAGAGAGGGAAGGTAGTTTGTTTCTTTATATAATTTCTTTATTATGGGATTTGTTTTAAAGTGAAATTGTTAAGGCACAAAATAAATTTTTCATTTGTATTATTCCTTTATTTATTTCATTCAGGATTTATTTTTAGTTAAATTGCATTGTTTTGAATAGCTTATTAAGGGATTCATTTGACAATGAAAGATAAAGGAAAATATAACAGTATTTTTTAGTTTTTTTTTTTTTTGTTGAAAAAAATACAAATAAAGGAATATTTTACAGTCATTTGTCTACAGTCTCATTTTTAAAAATAAATCGTGAGAGAATCGTGAGAGAATCGTGAAAGAATCATGAGAGAATCGTATCGGGAACCCAGTATCGTGAATCGAATCGTATCGGGAGTTGAGTGAATCGTTACATCCCTACTAACAATTGAAGAAAATGAAATATAAAGTTGTAGGGTGATTGGTGTCATAAATTGCCAATTATGGCTGTTTAAACAGGAGCAGCGTAAAAGCAGACATTTGAAATAGTAAAGTATTGTTAAAAAACATTTACTGTGAACATAAACTCAAGTATAAAGATGAACATTGATGTACTGTACAAATATATTACAGCTTTCATTCATTCACAATATTTTGGATCAGCTAAGCCACTATGGTGCAGACTTTGGTTTAGTTTTGTGGCATTCTTAAACAGCGCTCTCTGTAGCAAATGCAAAGATGTGACCAGGGCTCAAAGTGTCCATGAGTACCTCCTCGTCCTTGGTTAGAATCCTGTCTCTGTCGACTCTTTATCTAAAAGCAAAATGAAAAAAGTGTTTACTTGGAGGCTGGAAATTATTCAAGTTCAAGGAAAACTAAGTCAACAACTACTTGATTGATGATGGATGAATGTATTGGTAATCTGGCGACAAACCTACTCTATATTCATTGCTAAGAATTGGTAAGGTGGTACGTATAGGACTTAGTAATCAAGTCTGTCAGTTATAAGCAACCATACAAATAATTGTGTTTGAGATAGATAAACAAAACAAGTGCAACATCATGAGTTTAAATTAAAATGAATCTGCCAGTGTGCCCTCCGCCAGAAATAAAAGCCCTGCGTATATCTGGCGGAGCACGACACATCTATCAGCACAGAGCAAATGAAGCTAAACAGGAAATTAAGAACGTACTCCGCAATAAAATATCCAGTTACTTTTCAAAATAAAACAATTCAGATTATATTTCAAGTAACAACATTACCAAAACGCCATAATGTGTAAAAAGAAAATCACATTCACTATATTGTTTCCTCTCATACTGTAACTGCACTGTAAAATGCAGCAACTTTGATTTACTTCATGTTTTACTGATGCAGTTTTATCTCTTCTCTGTTGGTTGTTGCTAAAAAATGTGGCAATGACAAACCCAGAGAGTCCAACCTTCGTGTACGTTAGGAACACTGACCTGTTTATCTGTTTATTATTGTGTTTATAACACACAGTGTTTGGAATAACGGCGTTTAAAATAACGGCGTTAGGTAATGGCGTTTTTTTTTCAGTAACAGGGTAATCTAACTAATTACTTTTTATGCCGTTACAACGCCGTTATCGTTACTGAACGTTAAATACGGTGCGTTACATGTATTCATTGAATAAACTGTTACCTGAAAGCATCCCCAGCTTCATAGTAGTGAGGAGGTGGGTTAAAAACAAGGTGAGCGATTATGATTGGCTAAGGCAACGTGCCAGCACACGCGACACACACACACGCGACACGCACAGCAGATTTGATGAAGCAGCAGAGATGGTGAGCGTGGAGCAGTCCGATGAAAAGTTGTCATTTTTAAGATGACGATACAAACACTACTTTAAATTAATTGTGGTCAAAGGCAAGAATGTACATGTGAAGTGTACATTATATCCAGGAGTGAAGACTTTGTCCACATCCGTTGTAAGCAACTCAAATTTAATGAGTTAATCGGAATTGTTTGACATATAGCAACTTTTTATTTTTTTTAACAGTAACGCAAATAGTTACTTTCCTTGGTAATGAGTTACTTTTATTATAGAGTAATTCAGTTACTAACTCAGTTACTTTTTGGAACAAGTAGTGAGTAACTATAACTAATTACTTTTTTAAAGTAACGTTCCCAACACTGATAATACATACCTTTAACTGCATTCTCACACGATTATATAAATATCATGAGAACTCATCTGTCTCGTGACGTCACAGTCGTCCAACCGGTCAAAACGCAACCGGCGGGGATTACCAGACGGCCGACAGCAGAGCAAAACCGGATCGGTGCCGTGGAGACGTATCCAGTGGAAACCCCCAGTTACACCCCGGTACAGAGAATCTTGGTTTGAGAACACAAGCAATAAAACTGGTTGCTTGATCTTTGTCCTCCCCAGGTATATCAAGTAGTACATGCAAGCTGGGGTTCTCTCTCAGGAGTGATAACACATGAATGGAAATTAAGCACTATTAAAACACCTCACAAAAACTAATGACTGTAAATGTGGTTTATTGGTTTTATGTATGAAGTCCTTTAATTACATTTGTAATGTTATTATAGCTAGTCAATAAGAAGCAGTAGAACCGACTTCATTTTAAATTGTGAGATGAAAATTTCTTACATGATAAGATATTTCCTTACGTCTATGAGTTATACTATAAGTTCATACTCCATTTAAAAAAAAGCGTGTGGGGTGAAAGTCCCCACGTCAAAGAGGTCAACTGGCCATCTACCAGAATAGCCGACTGGCATCTGTACCCACCCAGAGTCAGACCCTTTGGAAAACCCAGCGGGCGTGTATAACTTAATTTTTGGTGTGTAATTTAATTAATGAGGAGTCTTAAAAAAAAGTCTAACATAGAAATTTATCTGAGTTTGATTATTGTCTGTTGAAATTAAATGTTTGTGGTTAAACTGAACACTTTGAAAAGCTTAATATTGACTTAATTTAACTTGTTGTAGTTAATTATTAGCTTTAATTAAACATTTTAGTATGTTGGTGTTTTTTCAAATTTTTAAGAACAGTGATTTAAAAATTGTTTTGACTTTAACATTTTTATTAAACTTTACGGGTTTTTGGCTATACATTTGACATTGACTGTAATGTTATTTAGTGTGCATTTTAAGCATGAGTTGCTTTGGAATTGTGATTTTACACATTAACTGTTTATGGTTTGTGAGGGGAGAGTTGGTATATTTATTTGTGTTACATGAATAAGTTATTTGTTTTTGTCTTTGGGGTGAATTTAAACATTGTTTGCTTTTGGCTTGTAAATGTTCGACATTAATCACTTGTTTGTGTTTATAGGTTGGTATTAAATATGGTCAGTAGTTTGCTAAGATAATTGTGATTTTGACTTTGTTGGTGTCAGGTTCTGTTTGTTATTTAGTCCTTGGGGTCTTTTTTTAAGTTATTCTGTCTTTGTTTATTTGGTTTGAGTCTGGTCATGTGTTTAACTCTTGTCTGTGTTTCAGGTGTTCCTGCTTGTGGATCCACCCCCCAGTGATGTATGTGTGCTTGGTTGGTGACTGATTAGCTTCTTTATGTTTTCACCCAGGTGTGGCCCATTCCCAATCAGGCCTCCTAAACTATTTAGCTGAGTGCTTGGTCACAGTGTGTTTGCTGGTTCATTGTTGTTGTTAATGGCATTGTCTTCCTTCCTCGTGTTCTGCTGCGTCTGGACCTTGCGCCCTGTACCTCCTGTCTTTTTGGATTTAAGTTACGTTTTCTCTGAGAAATAAACATGGACTGGTTCCAAGAACGCTATGCATCCATCCTGCCTCCATCTCTCCTTGCATTTGGGTCCACACCAACATGCAACCGTGACAGTTTGTTTGTTTTTTCAGATAAGAGTTGACTTATAAGTAATAGGCATTCATGATTAGTTGTTTGTGTTTTTATTTTTTTTCTCTAATTAGAGTTAATATACTGTACTTATAATGGACAATAACTGTGATTACGTTTTTGCTGTTGAATAGGATTGCAGTAGTTATTTGGAATAATAATCGCAATATCAAACATTATATTATGATTAATTTGGTAAAATGGGTTCTTTTGTTTAGTCTTTATGTCTTCATCTTTCATGTATTGAGTAAAAGTCTTCTTGGTAGTTATAACTTGCAGTTTAAATAAGTTATTATGGTAGTAGTACAGATTTTATTCTTTTCATTTTTGTATTTAGATGATCTCTTTATATACATTTGTCTTATAGATTCTAATAAATTCTATTAGGAAATAAGTGAATACACATGCTGAACAAACCTTTTTGTTTCATATACCTTTGTAAAAGTACATTATTCCATAGAACAAATAAAAGACAAGGGATTAACATTAAACAAATAATTTACTCAAAATGTACCAATATCTAGTGATTATTTCAAAAACAAAATAATAAAAGGGAAAATTAAACATAAGACATAACACATTCACAGAAATATAATTTGTAACCTCTCAACACTTTTCTTTAATAAATAACAACAATAATCTTGATAAAATGTATTGATGACTTTATATCTAAAACTTCAACATAACTCACATAAATGTACATATATACATACACATGCAATTACACACCCATATATACATGATATATAGAGATCAATAAAATTGAAAACTTCAATGTAATTCCACACATACATACAGTCTACAGTAGGGATGTAACGATTCACTCAACTCCCGATACGATTCTCTCACGATTTATTTTACAAAATGGGACTGTAGATAAATGACTGAAAAATATTCCTTTATTATTTTTAGGGAAAAAAAACAGAAAATACTGTACTATTTTCCTTTTATTTTTCATTGTCAAAAGAATCCCTTGATAAACTATTCAAAATAATGCAATTTAACTAAAAAATAAACCTTGGATGAAATAAATAAAGGAATAATACAAACGAAGAAGAAGCCTATTAATTTTAATTCTGGTTCTATAGTAAACAATGTAAAACTGCATAATAGTTATTTTTATTTTTAAAAGTACAACTGAAAATGTATTTTGTGCCTTAACAATTGGACTTAAAAAAAAAAAACAGTCGAACTGATTTACGTCAGATATTTGTTTCAACCAGCAGAGGGCGCTGGTAACCCAGTGGTCGGTTGGCATGCAGAAATTCTTGCAGTGAAAAAGAGATGCTATGCTAGCAGACAGAGCTAATAGAAAAACGTGACTTTTACAGATATTCACGTAATATTACAGATATTCTTTCGGTGCTAAAGGAGTAAGGAATCATTTATGACCGTGTTTAAGAGTAGAAGGCGGCCAAAAAGAAAGTAGTAGCAGATTCTGCCCGCCAGTACACTGCTGGACAAGATTCAGTTTTCAAAGTATCGATGTCAACCGTGATACCTATGAATCGATTTTTAACTGCCTTACGATTAATTGTTACATCCCTAGTCTACAGCCATACATACTGTACATATACACACAACACACATACTAAATTAACGTAAGAAAAGAAAAAAAAGAAAAAAAAAACATAGACCTGAGCATTAGTCGAACAACGTCATACAAATAATTAACATTAGAACTAATGAGCAAAATAGTTAGTTTAAAGTTATTTCACTACTCTAATTTGTGCAACTATAGAATGTAGGCTAAAAAAATAATTAAATTATAAACGAAGGCTGACACACAAATAGATTTAAAAAAATTATTAATTAATGAAATAGATACTTAAATAAGTAAATAAATAACTTGATCTCCAAAGCCACCAAAAACCTCACACGTAATGCTAAAATAAAATGAAGATAAAATAAAAAAGCAGGGCAATTTTGTTTTTGAAAATAGCTAAACATAAATATAAGAATAAGAATAAATATGAAAAAAATATTAATTTGAATAATAATAATATGAATAAGAAATATAATAATAATAATAATAATAATAATAATAATAATAATAATAATAATAATAAATACGAATCTAATTTGAACTGATCTCGGACATGTCATCTGCCAGTGGCTGTTGGTGATTTGGTCAGATGACCTCTGCTACTATGAACACTTTGGAACTCTCCCTCAAAGCAAAACACTCTCAAAAGCTGCCTACTGAAAAAAGACTAAACAAAACTGTTATCATCCTTTCCTGATAAAACATGTGAAGGCTGAAGGACACTGAACTCAATGTTGCTGCTGCTAAAATGAACTCTGGAATAAATGGAGACGTTAAACCACTTGGAATGAACTCTGATCTCTGAATATTGAACACTGATATTGCATTGAAGCTTCATGGTGATTTTGTCTGCTGGTCTCTCAATGGCTTTCCAGTGTATGTTGGCATGAAACGGATCAGTTTAGAAATCATTGAATCAAAACTATATGGTAAATTCCCATGAGGAATTCTGTAATTTATCTCATGCTTAATTAAAAAAATGAATAAATTAATGAAATAATATAAAATGAAATAAAATAATAAAATAAGATAAAAAATAACAGACTGAATTGAACAAACTAAAAAATAAAAATTGTAATATCAAATTAGAAAAATAAACTAAAACATATTTTGGTTTAGAAACTTGATATACAAGTTCAGATGAATTTCCTTTATTTCTAAGTTAGATTTGAAATGTTTGGCATAAAATATATCCCCTCTATAGACCAGCAATAATGTTCTTGAAAAGTTAAACCTAAAATGTATAAAACACAGAACTACAACACTATTTCTGTTTTAATTTGGTATTGAATATTTAACTTAAAATCACTAAAAAGTCACAACTTTCACGTTATTACATTATTTAATAATTATATATATATATATATATATAAATATGCATTAAACAAATGTTTTTCTGATCTTAATTCAGAAAAAAGAGAGAGAAGAGATATGTCCAAACCAACATACAAAAATTATAACAACTTTAATAAATAGATCACCAATCAATTTTTTCTCTTTTTGACATAAATGATGAAGGATTAAGAAACTCTTTGTGTGTGTGATTGTAATTCAGTGAAAGAAAGAACATTATATAACACACTAACACACGTGTTCACAACTGATACAGAAAGAATATAAAAATAACATTGTTTGCCCTAGAAAATAAACACTCACAACAGAATATACATATACACACACATACATACAGTACATATAAGATTACACACATATACACACACATACATACAGTACATATAAGATTACACACATATACACACACATACATACAGTACATATAAGATTACACACATATACACACACGTACATACATAAATGATTACACACATATACACACACATATACATACAGGATTACACACATATACACACACATACATACATAAATGATTACACACATACACACATATACATACAGGATTACACACATACCAGTTTTTGTTTAATTCTTTAAATATTTTAAATTAAGATGGGTTTGCATTTTTCTTTTTAACTATAATTACTAAAAAACTTTTTCTTATTGGTCATACGTTGATGTTTTCGAAATTACAATTAGAATAACTTGGATATCATACTTGCAGTTTTCATGTACCGTTATCTTTCTTTTGATGAACAGAGTTGATTGACTTTAGTTTTGTTGTACTCCCCAATACTTTACAGTTGTAGCTTGAATAAAAGTCGTATTTGTTAGATAAAAGGTAAAGAAATAAATTATTTTAATAACAGACTAGGTTTAGGATAACATTCATTTAATACATTAAGGAATCATATATAGAGACCCTGGCCCAGAATGCAGATACAGTGGCTGATCACCTGAGGTTATAAAGACAACTTCACCTCCCAAAACGTCTAATCAAAGGTGGGAGAAATAGAACAGGCAATTAAAATACATTTATTCCAATTTGGAACCTGATCCAATATCGGGCAACTTTGTTTTTGAAAATAGCAAAACATAAATATAAGAATAAAAATAAATATGAAAAAATATTAATTTGAATAATAATAATATGAATAAGAACTATAATAATAATAATAATAATAATAATAATAATAATTAAAGCCGCGAGCGGCGTCATAGGTTCCGATGAAGCAGCCGGGGGCGGTAACCCACGGTCACGTATACCACTGTTGGGGATTTGGGAATTGGCCTGGAGTTGTAAGCGTAGTTATGGCGAAGGATTTTCCTGTGTCATGATAGGCCCCTCCCACTTTTCACAGCCTGCTCTATTTGCCATAGCAATGTGCTTCCATCTAATATGATTCATCCTAGAGTGTTTTGAAGTCAACACGACATGTCGTCTTGCAGCTAGAGCTGCTGGCGTAGGACGGCCCAAGAAGCGGCGCCCTCTGAGAGCGCAAGGCATTGTGGGTGTTTTTGGTTATCGTTTGTTGTTTAGGGCTGTGTACGGTCATCATGTGTACCAAAAATGAAGCAGTTTGAACTTTGCACTCTAGAGTTATAAGCGTTTTCGTATAACGGCGTAGTTATGGCGAGGGATTTTCCTGTGTGATTATAGGCCCCTCCCACTGGCCATGATGGGTAATTTGGTCATCGAGCGTTGTTCATCGATGGACAATCATCGTGTGTATCAAATATGAAGCAGTTTGAACTTTGCATTGGAGCGGTATAAGCATTTTCCTATTATAGCGTGTTGATGGCGAAGAATTTTCCAGTGACATTATAGGCCACTCCCACTGACCACAGTCTGTTGTTTCTTCAATAGGAATTTGCTCCCCTCTGTGTAGGTTCATCCTACAGTGTTTTGAAGTCAACACGACATATCGTCTGTCCGCTACAGCTGCTCGTGTTGGATGACCACAGAAGCGGCGCCCTCTGAGAACGCAAGGCATTGTGGGTAAATTGGTTATCGTTTGTTGTTTAGCTCTGGACAGTGATCGTGTGTATAAAAAATGAAGCAGTTTGAACTTTGCACTCTAGAGTTATAAGCGTTTTCGTATAACGGCGTAGTTATGGGGAGGGATTTTCGTGTGTCATTATAGGCCCCTCCCACTGGCCATGATGGGTAATTTGGTCACCGAGCGTTGTTTATGGATGGACAATCATCGTGTGCATCAAATATGAAGCAGTTTGAATTTTGCATTGAAGCGTTATAAGCATTTTCCTATTATAGCGTGCTGATGGCGAAGGATTCTCCCGTGTCATTATAGGCCCCTCCCACTGATCACAGCCTGTTTTTTCTTCCATAGCAATTTGCTACCCTCTGTGTAGGTTCATCCTACAGTGTTTTGAAGTCAACACGACATATCGTCTGTCCGCTACAGCTGCTCGTGTTGAACGACCACAGAAGCGGCGCCCTCTGAGAACGCAAGGCATTATGGGTAAATTGGTTCTCGAGTTTTGTTTATGGCTGTACGGTCATCATGTGTATCAAATATGAAGCAGTTTGCATTCTAGAGTTATAAGCTTTTTCCTAGAACGGCGTCCTGTAAATGCTAACCGTGTACATGACCTTAAATGACACCGGTCGAAAACACAAGGCATGATGGGAAAAGTTTCAAAGCAGTCATGACCAAGCGTGGGCACATGTCCTTTGTGTGAAATTTGAAGCTGATCGAAGTTTGTGTGTCAGAGTTATGGAGATTTGGAATTTTTTGCGTGCTAACGAAAATTAGCATTGCATTTTTGTGGCGGCGCCATGACCAAACCGTGACAGATACGAAAATTCTTTCGATAACTTTTCATCTTCAATGGGTCCTATGTGGTGTTGCCAAGTTTTAAGCGAATCGGATGAATCCCCTCAGACTAGATAGCGCAGATGCGTTTCGAGGGCGAAACGCCATTTTTGACCTTTGACCCAAGATGGCTGACTTCCTGTTTGGTTTTGGGCGGGGTCACAATGTAACTTTTTGCTCATTCTGGGGCGAAGACTACATGTGGCGATTTTCATGCAAATCGGTCAGACCTGGCGGTCGTGTGGTTCCATCGTTTGTTTGTCCGTCTTTTTTTCACGCCACCAAATTATCAAATTTTTCGCCAGGCCTGAGGTGCGTGCAAATTTCGGTGAGTTTTCGGGCATTTTTAGGGGGTCGAATTAGCGATCAAAGGCGGACGGGGTATAATAATAATAATAGTAAATAAAAGCGAAAACAATAGGTTTGGGTCTGGGACATCGGAACCTAATAAAAGCGAAAACAATAGGTTCCTCTGTCCCATTCTGGGACATCGGAACCTAATAATAATAATAATAATAATAAATAGAAATAGAACAGGCAATTAAAACTACATTTATTCCAATTTGGAACCTGATCCAATGTCGGCGTCATGGGGGGGCATTTGCGGGCAGTACTGACGCTGTAGTTTTGTTTTGCGGTGGTAGGTCCAAAGAGTATAAAAATAAAAAGTGAAAAACTTCACAGTTTCAAACAGCTGGAGATGGATCACAAAAGAACAAATAATGACAACACACTAACAGAACTTAACAAATATAGGCAGAAACTAAATGAAATACTAACATATAAAGCAGAAGGCGCTTTACGTTTCTCTAATCAAAAGTATTATGAATATGGAAACAAAGCAAGCAGATTACTTGCCTTTGAACTAAAGAAATCCCAAGCCAATCGAATAGTTAAAAAGTTACATGTCCCACTTCCAAAAACATGGTGTCCCATCCCAAGACCATAGCAAATGCATTCTCAAAGTACTACGCTCAATTGTATAGTTCAACAACCTCTCTGGATAAATCAGAACAAATTAAGCTGTTTCTTCAACAAATTAGTCTCTCAAAACTTGATGAAGATGATTCTAAGTCCGCTCGGACCGGACGGTTTCCCAGGTGAATTTTATAAATGCTTTGAAAGCTAGCTCACTCCCATTTTACATAGAGTGTTTTTTCACGCGTTGAGTTCAAAAGACCCACCAAAGACTTGGGCGGAAGCATTAATTTCTGTCATATATAAAGATGGGAAAGATCCCACACAGTGCGCCTCCTACAGGCCAATTATTTTACTATGTAACGATGTAAAAATTTAACGTGCTTTATTAGCTAGAAGACTCCAGGGAGTAATCAATAAACTCATTAATCCAGACCAGACAGGCTTTATACCTGGAAGGCTTGGAATAAATAACATTAGGCGCACTCTTATCATATCAGCTGCTTGAGAGCAGTCCCACCCATCAATGCTTCTTGGCCTAGATGCTGAGAAGGCATTTGATCGGGTGGACTGGATATTCTTGAAACATGTGTTATTGAAGATGGGTTTTGATGAAAGATTTAATGATTGGTTTGATGCGTTATATACAAATCCCATTTCCAAGGTACGTGTAAACGGTTATATTTCAGACAGTTTCCCTTTACAAAGAGGCACCCGTCAGGGTTGTGGATTGTCACCAATCCTGTTTGCTGTTTGTATTGAACCTCTGGCTGAATGTATTAGGACTAACCCATTAATATTAGGTATATCAGATAAAGTCAGGACTCACAAGCTATCGTTGTATGCAGACGACGTCATCCTGTATATTAAAGAGCCAGCTACTTCCATACCTGAAGTTATGAGGTGCTTGAAAGCCTACAGCGATGTTTTGGGCTATAAAGTAAATTAAACTAAATCTGAAGCAATGATGAATAAGGGCTGCTGCCCTCCAGAGCTATCCAACACAGTTCAATTTAACTGGTCACAAGGGTTTCGATACTTGGGTATTTTGATCACGGCTGACACCTCCCGGCTGTATAAAGCAAATTTTGAAAAATTAATAAACAAAATTCGTGATGATTTAGATAGATGGGAGATATTGCCGCTCTCTCTTTTTGGAATGGTTGACACTATACCAGAGATCTGCAACCTTTACTCTCAAAGGAGCCATTTTGCCTCATCTCACCTGGATTAAAGTCCTCCTGGAGCCAGAAAAAAAACCTTCTCAATGAAGACAATACAGTGAATGAAATTCTATACAGTTAAAATGACATAGAATACTGTTTGATTTCATGATTTGATTTATATTGATCATGTAAATGGCAACTTAAAAACAGATTAAAATAAAATGAAATAAATTAACATCAAGAAATAACAACTAAACAGTATCTTGCATCTTCAAATTCTTACACATCTCAGTTTACATGAACACAATGTTAATGTATTTAAAGAGCTACAAAAAGTAACTTGAAGTTTGATAACACATGATCATGTGATCAACACATGCTAATTTCTCATTTCTTGCCACACATAAAACATGCATATTTAACCTGCACATTGGTGGTTAAATGAATCCATCCCCACACTATTAAAATCTCTATTTTCTTCCAGAATAGTGTTTTTGTTGGTTTAGTTTTCTTACCAGGGATTTAAAACTTAAGGTTAGCCACAGGTGCAGGAAAGTTGATGGTCTGTAGATGTTGCAGGAAGTGAAGTAGGAAGGTGCTGAGTCATTGCACAATGTGATTTATTTTTAGGTTAACAAATTGTTATATCTTGATTTTGTTTGTCATTAATCAATAATAGCCTCTGTAGGAAAATAACAACTCTTTATTTCAATAGGTTTTTTTTAAAGCTATAGGGAGCCATTGCAAAAGAGTCAAAGAGCCACATGAGGCTCCAGAGCCTCAGGTTCCAGACCCCTACACTATACGAATGAATATTCTCCCAAGGCTGTTATATTTGTTTTTGTCACTTCCTATCTGGATCCCAGCAACTATGTTTAAGAAATTGCAAAAAATGATTTCTATTTTTATTTGGCAAAAAAAAAACCAAGAATCAAATTCACACAACTGACCAACTCTAAAACATGCGGAGGCCTCAATTTACCTAATTTAAAACTATATTATTGGGCAGCGTAGCTGCGCGGGGTGGTGGAGTGGCAGACACAAAACGAAGAAACAACATGGTTGACACTGGAGCAGAGTTCATGCCCTGAAATTCCTCTTCAGGCTCTGCCGCGGTGCTCCAACGAGAATAAGAATAAACTCTCAAATGTTCGGATGAAATGTACACTTAAAATTTTTACCAACATATGGAAAAAAAACAATTCTCCTTTTTCTATATCTAGGGCAATGAAGATTACAGATATTGCAGATTTTAAACCAGGAAAAATGGATTCAGAGAATGGACAAATAAAGGGCTTTTATTGATAAATGATCTGTTTGAGGGGGAAATAAGAAACAAAAATGTGAAAGAGTAGTGTCAAACCTATATAAATGTCTGCAGGCGAGTTGGGGGGGGGATCTCTGGAGGTGAAGAGAAGGTGGGAGCTGGAGATGAACATTGTGATTGAAGATCAAATTTGGGAACAAGTGTGTGAAAGTGGGCACAAATTGACCAGCAGTCCAACTTGGAACGAATTTGCTTGGAAAGTAAATACTAGATATTTTAAAACTCCTTTTTTAATTTCCAAGTTTGATAAGAAAACAACAGACCAATGCTGGAGACTCTGTGGTCAGGTTGGAGACCACACACACATTTTCTGGGATTGCCCTAAATTAAAAAAATTCTGGGAGGAAATTAGGAATGAAATTTCAAATCTTTTACACGCTTACTTTGAAAGTGACCCGCTGGCTTTTGTCTTTGGAGTGCTCCCCCTGAATACTTAAATAAACCAAATATGTACTTATTTAAAATACTGGTGTTGGTGGCTAAGAAGATGATTACAGTGTCTTGGTTGAAACCGTTACCCTCTACAGTGGACAATAGAAACAGAGACTCATAAAAGTGTACACAATGAAAAAAATAACAGCAAGCCTCAATTTGACTATGGACTTATTCAAGAAAAGGTGGAATCCGGCTATTACCTATTTTGGACTGACATAAATGTTTCGGTCCCATCATACCAGTGCTTGATTCTGTTATAAGTGCGCTGACCATACTTCATCACTACAACTATGATTATTGTTGTCTTTTGTATTACCGCATATCTTGCGTTGCTTAAATGACCGTCTGCCGAAGAGTTTGTTTTGTTTGTTTGTTAAAAGGATACTTCACTACAGCTTTATAAATGTTATGACATGAGTGACGATAATTTGTAATGCGTGAAATATGAATAAAAACTTAAAAAATAAAACCAGAAACAGAAAAACGCTGCTTGTTTGGTTTTTCTGTTTCTGGTTTTAATAAAACCAAAAAAACCAACCCGTTTTTTAAATTCGTTCAATTTGGTTTTGAAACAAAATAACCAAATAACGAAAGATACACGGATTCATTAGGTTGTCGTTAAATGCTCATATATTATTCATATATTATTTACCTTCTTTCTTTCACCCCTGCTGCACACTGTGCACATAAAGTTAAACACTCTGTTACTCAGAGATTGGCACCGGCAGACCCCCGCGACCCTGTTAAACGGGAGCAAGTGGGTTTGAAAATGGATGGATGGATGGACTCACCCCACTATATGTGTTTGTATGTGAATAAAGAAATTGTAAAATCTGTATTGAATAATTCTTAGAACACCTTTTGTAATTATGTGATGTTTTCCATGTAACCTTGATTCTGATGAGCAGGTATTCCAGTTATTGTTTGTACAGATTTTTATAAGTGGCTAATTTCAAGTTTGCTGTGTATATTCAGTTTAAACACAAATCATGTATTTTGTTCTGTTCACTTTAACAATAGTAAAGAAATTAGGAATATAACGAAATAAAATTAAAGGATAAAATAAAGTTTAATTAAATTAACAAACTTATTTTAAGTAACATGATATTATAATGTCCAAATAACATTAATATAACATATTAAAACATAGTCTGAATTAAATTGTTTGTCTTATTCATAATTTAATATAGTCAATCTAAATCTAACAAAAACACAACCATGTACGTAAGCGAAGAGACAAAACAGATATGCACAGAATCTAAATCATTAACATTAATTAGTTAACTAATCATTAACTAACAATAATTACATTTTAAAAGTTAAACTTAATACACATTAAACAACTCATGTTCATAGATTATACCTAAATACTGTAAATCAAAAAAACGGACACAATAGTCCCCTAAATGATAAAAAAAATAATAATCAATAATCTTGAAGATAATTTGTATTGTTGTAAATCACTACTAAATGTCATCTTTAACTAATTACAAGTAACTTGAAAACTGTGCTTTGACTTGCAAATTTCTTCCTGCATGTATGTCTTTTTCTTTGATGAGCTCATGTTTTACCCTGACAATCACAAATGTCTTACATATCATAACAAAAGAAGACACATGTCCCAGCCATGTGCCAAGCAAGGGAGGAGAAACACCAGATAACTTAAAATAAAAATGCTGAGAAATCTACATACGGGGCCCATTGAGTAAACCGACCCTGATGCCTACATCTGTGTTTTAGATGAGTGCCGGTTCTTCTAGTGATTTGATATTGCTGTTGATTCATTTTCTGTTCATCTCTAATAAATTGATTGATTGATTCAGCAAAGCAAAACTTCTGACTGTGTCTCTCTGTCTGCAATGTCAGGTATTGAACACGAGAGTTAGCTCAAAAACTCTAACACTACTGATACAGGCTCTGAGTTGAAATGGTTAAAGTGGGTGTCAAGATGATGCGGTCACTATCCGTGGTGCTGAACTGCTTTGAAATTGTGTTGTTTTAATAAGCCTTTTCACACTTTTGCTCTGGTTCAGTTTTTCCGCAAGAGATCCCGCTTGACTTTTGACTTCGCCATGGCTGACGGTGTAAAAAGCGAGTTTGACAGAGATTTAGATTTTTTTTGTCAATGGAACACTGATTCCTTAAAATATTTTTTACGCAAACGTGGCATCAGTCTCCATGGCAGAAAGATCGAGTTAGCTGCTCAAGCTAATGCTGCACATGAACTGAAAATTCCGGTTTTGCCTGATGTTTCAACAGTGATCCAGGTTATACTCAAATTTTGTAAACATGAATCGGCTGATCAGTGCTGTTTCACTTAATCAAAATCAGAAAATACTTTATTAACACCGAGGGGTTTAATAAAGTATAATATATAGTTTAGTATAAACTGCAAAGAGCAGTGTATTAAAAAAAAACAACACTAATAATGATAATTGAATGTGCAGAAAAAAGGAGCAAGACTACGCAGGAAAATGTGCAAATTAAAGGACCTGTTCATCTTGTGCACTTCCTTCAAATTTGTAAATTTAAATAATATAAAATCTTAATAAAAAATAATCATATGGACCTGGTTAATAAATGGTGTACCTCATAAATGTACCTTTTCAAAGTGAGAACTCATACTCTAATACCGGGCTGGTGTCTTATAATGGCTAATTTATATACACTAGTACAGTGCCCATCGGAAGTATGCATTCATATATTGGGAGTAGCTTAAGTAAAGTTGTCAGTTATGGTCAAATGGTCAATATGTGTTTCAAAGTTGGATGTACAAAGAGGTGTACATACTCTGTACTCTGTAGTGTTATAAAGGGGTATATTTGCAGCTGCAAAGTGAAATAGTGTGCGATTTCCCTGGTTTAATTCTATGGGACATGCGCATGATAAATGTGTTTGTTTTTTTGACTCATTTTTATATTTTTTTTGATTGGTGTATTTTTCTGTAATGTATGTGTTTTTGGAGCCTTTTGTATATTTTTGTGCATTTCTGTTGTTGTTTTGTGTACTTTTTGTATAAATATTGTTTAGTTTTTTTGTTTTGATTTGACTAATTTAGTATTTTTTTTTATTATAAAGACTGTGTGTGTGACTGTGACGGATTATGTGCATGCATCCACGCACATGCACATAATCCGTCACAGGTTGTTGAGAGATTAAAAAAGAGACCCGGAAATAAATGTTTTGCAACACCAAAGTCGCAACTCTCTTTCTAAACGGCTCTGTGTGCATTCAGCATTGCACATCCCGGCACTCTCACACGCACGCGCATCAGCCGTGTGTGTGCGTGTGTTTTTTTTTAACCCAAACAAACTGCGACATAGTGATGTCATGAACCCGAAACCGGAAGTAGTGCACTCAATACAATGCTGTGTGGTTTAAAGACAACAGAAAAAGCAGTAGCAAAGCAAACAGCAGAGCTCAGCGGGCTGCAGTCGGTGCGGCAGCAGGCATGTGCCCAAACAGTGCCCAGCTTTTGGAAAGGACTGCTGAAAGTGTGAAGGAAAAAAATCACTTCGCTAAATGTTGTTTTTCAAAGAAAAAAGTACATTTTGTGGAAAACAAAGGTGACAGCATCAGTGCAGATGAGGACACTCCTTTCTTCGTGGAAACATTAACACTCATGGACAAAGTGAGTGACAGCGAGGAGGAGGAGCATCCCAACCTGAGCGATAAAGTTGAAAAGACGCTTCCCGTGAACGTGGATCTGGTGGAGGATGACAACACTGAAGAGGACAAATGGATTGTAAAGGTGGATAAGAATGGCACCGATGTAGCGCTGAAACTGGACACAAGGGTGCAGGTGAAAATCCTGCCAATAAAATACTTTTACAGACTGAGAAAGAAGCCCAGAGTGTATGATAAAAAGGTAAACTGGAGAACTTATGATGACAAGCCTATACCTACTAAAGGGGTGTGTAGAGCTAGTATATGGTGCAATGGAAAAAAAGTGAATGTATTTTTTGTACTGACAGAAAGTGAAAGACAACCATTACTAGGATTGAAAGCATGAATAGCTTTAGGACTAAATAAAAGAGTCCATGTCATCAACAGAAAAAAGTTTACACCAAAACAGAAAGTAAAGGCTCTTGACTGGGTTAAGGAATACAAAGGTGTGTTCAAAGAAAGAGGTCGACTACCAGGAGAACACAAAAATGAGAAGAGAAAAGCTACCTGGAGCAGGGTGCAGCCTGACCCAGAAAAGATCAGAGCTATTGCAGACATGCCTGCACCAGGAGACAAGAAGGACTTACAAAGAGCCCTTGGTCTAGTAAACTACCAACGAAAATGTGTTCCTAACTTGTCAGCTAACACAAGGATTGAGAAGCCTGTTAACTCATTCAGTGCCAGCCATTTTCAGATTTTCTACCCCCTCAGTGCCAGCCATTTTTGAGCATTTTGACTGATTTTAAAGACCCACAGAATATTTTCTACGATGACTATCTGAAATTTGACACCAGATTCTGAAAGATTTAAGCCTCTACTTTCATAAAAAAAAATTGTTTCTGGCTCATTTCATTCTTTTGTAATCAGCCGTTGAATAGAGCAAGTTTTACACAAATCTTCAGTTTCAGAGCAAAAAGCTGAGAAAACAGCCTTTTTGTAAAAAAAAAAAAATCCCTGTCAGTGACTTTAAAGCTATTTTTTTTTTTTTTTGTTTTAGTGACAACTCTAACATCTGAACATGGTTTCCTTATATAAAACATTTTTTAAAAAAAAACACTGAGACAGGGCTTTTGATGGCAAAATTATTGAATGTATTTCTTACTGTATTTTGGCGTTCGTCCAACTTTCTCTCCCGTCAGTCTGCACACACGTAACTTCCTCCTCCTCCCCGTCATACAGTGTCACTGCTTGCCCCGTTTTTTTATGGTTTTATCTCACAATCGCCACATTATCCAATGAGTTCCACACATGCTCTGGTCGAGTATCCGCTGCTGTGTTTCACTGGGAACGTCAACCCTGTACGTAGCACCATTTTCTGTCTCGTAAACGCCTTTCCTCTCTCCCTCTGAGCTCTGTGGAGCATGGATGGTCTCTCATCCAAAGATGCGCTGCTACCTCCTACATGTCACCTATTATTTTGCTATCTGGCTCACAGGATGGGGGTATTTTGTACCCACCTCCACCCCCCCACCCCCCCCTCCCAACACGCAGCAATGACACATTTGGCCCGGTTAGTTGATGGTTTTATCTCACGATCACAACATTATCAATAATCCACTCAGGTCCACACATGTTCTGTGTTAGTATGTGGTGCTGTGAGCTGCTGGATACGTCACCATATCACTCTGTAGCGCCATAATCTCCCTTTTTCCTGCTTTGCTGGGTAACATCAGTGGCTAATCTCTCATCTAAAGGTGCACTGCTGCCATCTTCAGGACACAGTTGGTCACTATAACACCCCACAGCTTAGAAATTGATGAGGGATTTCCGCCAGACGAGTGTCTGGTCAATGGCACTGAGCGTTCGGATTTAAAATGACGAGTTATCTCGTCAATGGCACTGAGTGAGTTAATAGCAGACCCTGAGTGGCCGTGGGACGCAGAGCATATGAGTGAGTGGGAGTGGTTAAAGGACGCTCCGACTAAAGAGCCAGTCCTACCGTTCTATGATGAAAATAAATCTCTAAAAGTCTCCACAGGTGCCTCAAAAGCCGGTTTTGGGGTGGTGCTATTGGAAACACTTAGTTGTAGCCGATACAATGAGCAAAAGTACTAGTGATGTGTCGGTCACGAACGAAACGGCTCTAAGAGCTGACTCTTTGACGTGAATGACGCATTTGATTGGTCAATATGTCTGTGGTGTCTGCCTGCGGCGTTCCATGCTCTGAGCAGAGGGGGGAGGGGCGAAGATACACACACAACACACTGCTAGCACATAGACAGGAAGGAGGGAGATGAGAGAGAAAGAAAGCAAGGACCGCAACACAAACAGATGGGAGAGGTAAAAAAATAAATAAAACATTCAGAAAATGAGTGACAACAGGAAACGCAGCTGAATCTGGACACATTTCATTTACTTTGATCAAACTAAGGCAGAATGTAGAGTCTGCAAGATGAAAATCCCATATAGAGCAGGCTCCACAAACAACTTGCACAGGCACATGAGAACTGTTCATCCGTTGCAATGGGAAAAAAAAAGACAAGCAAGTGGACCTGATATTAATGAGCATCGTTACAGAGAGAAGAAATAGGATCAACCCCTCAAAGCTGAGGCACTTAGTTTTCCTGAATGCCAATTCTTACTAAAGGAGGATGCTGGATGCTGTTTTTTTTAATTTATTTTTTTTTATTAGTTTTATACATTTTTTGTTGTGTTTCACTTTCAATTAGTTTATGACGAAAAAGCTAATAGTTTAAAGTAGTTGTTATTTGTAATTATTTAAATGTTTGTTTTTGCACTTTATAATTTTTTTTTAATCACTCTGTTAAGTATACAAATTAAGGTGCATTTATATAATAAAAATTTGATATAGTGCTTTTTTTTACATTAGTAATTCATATTGAGCATGAATTTACATTATTTTTGGTGATAAATTAATTTAAGTACCATAAAATTTGAAGAGCCACTTGGGAGCTGAAAGAGCCGGCTCTTTTTAGTGAGCTGAGCCGAAAGAGCCAGTTCTCTAAAAAGAGCCGTAATTCCCATCACCAAAAAGTACTACTGAGGAGGATGTGCAGATTCATGTGGATTATTTCAGAGCACATATGCCAGTGTCAAAGGCAAAGTGGGCTGAAATAGCCAGAGCAAATCAGGATGATGAAACTGATGAAACTTCAGAATGTGATCAAACAGATTAGTTTACCTGGTGGAGTGAAAATAGCAAAGCCATACCAGCACTTTCAGGTCGAGTTAACTATGGTAGAAGGAGTTTTAAATTATTAATAATAAAAAATAAAAATAAAAACTCTTTCTCACCGTCCGCGGGCGGTCTCTTTTTTTCCTCCAAGCTCGGGTCCTCTACCGGAGGCCTGGGAGCTTGAGGGTTCTGCGCAGTATCTTTGCTGTTCCTAGAACTGCACTTTTCTGGACTGAGATGTCTGATGTATTTCCTGGGATCTGCTGGAGCCACTCCTCCAGTTTGGGGGTCACTGCCCCGAGTGCCCCAATGACCACGGGCACCACTGATGCCTTCACCCTCCAGGTTTTCTCCAATTCTTCTCTGAGCCCCTGGTATTTCTCTAGTTTCTCGTGTTCCTTTTTCCCACTCTTTGCACAGTCTACACCTGGGGTCTTGTCTGGTGTGATAGATCTGGGCCTCTATTGCTCTGGTGCTCAAGGCCTGCTCCTGTGCAGCCATGATGAGTGCCTCTGTGCTGTCCTATAGTCCGGCTCTGTCTAGCCATTGGTAGGATTTCTTGATATCCGCCACTTCAGTTATGTTTCGGTGGTACATCCCGTGTAGGGGCTTGTCCTCCCATGACGGAACCTCCAGCACCTCATCTTCTGTTTCCCATTGTCTGAGACATTCACTGAGCACGTCATCTGTTGGAGCCTTGTCCTTGATGTACTTATGGATCTTGGATGTTTCATCCTGGATAATGGCTCCTGCAGGGTATCTGATTACTGGCAGGGCATAGCTGTTTATTGCCCGGGACTTGTTCTTGCCATTGAGCTGGCTTCTTAGGACCTGCCGTACTCGTTGGAGGTATTTGGCCGTAGACGCTTTCTTTGTCACCTCTTCGAGGTTGCCATTTGCTTGTGGGATTCCGAGGTACTTGTAACTGTCCTCAATGTCTGCTATTGTTCCTTCTGGGAGTGAGACCCCTTCTGTGTGGACTACCTTCCCTCTCTTAGTCACCATCCGACCACACTTCTCTGGTCCGAATGACATCCCAATGTGTGCACTGTATATCCGGGTGGTATGGATCAGTGAGTCGATGTCTCGCTCATTCTTAGCGTACAGCTTGATGTCATCCATGTAGAGGAGGTGACTGATGGTTGCCCCGTTCCTGAGTCGGCATCCATAGCCAGTCTTGTTGATTATTTGGCTGAGGGGGTTCAGACCTATGCAGAACAGCAGTGGGGACAGGGCGTCTCCTTGGAATATGCCACATTTGATAGAGACTTGTGCAAGTGGCTTGCCATTGGCTTCAAGGGTGGTTTTCCACAGCCTCATCGAGTTTGCAATGAAGGCTTTTAGAGTCCTGTTGATGTTGTATAGCTCCAGGCATTCAATGATCCAAGTATGTGGCATTGAGTCGTAGGCCTTTTTGTAATCAATCCAGGCAGTGCTCAGATTAGTATGTCGGGTTCTGCAGTCTCGAGCTGTCTGCCAGGAGCTGGTGTTTGGCTCCTCTGGTATCTTTACCGATTCCCTTCTGAGCTGTGCTCATGTATTGATCCATGTGCCCACTTATCTTAGCCGCTATGGTGCCGGACATGAGCTTCCACATTGTGGAGAGGCAGGTTTTTGGGCGATAGTTGGATGGGACTGTACCCTTTGAGGGATCCTTCAGGATCAGGATTGTGCGCCCTTCGGTTAACCATTCAGGGTGGTTCCCATCTCTCAGCAGCTGGTTCAGTTGTGCTGCCAAGCGCTCATGGAGTGCCGTGAGTTTCTTAAGCCAGTAGGCGTGTATCGTGTATATATATATATATATATATATATATATATATATATATATATATATGACAAATGTCCTGCCACTACGGATGAAAAGTAACCACTAGGCTATGTCTGGCATATTTACAGAAATGTACATTAATATGCACTGTCCCTATAAAAAATAAATAAATAAACACAGAATCACCTGCTCATCATGCCACATTGTTTCACACCTCCTCATCAGCTTCTTGCACACCTCACTTGCTTCTCTATGACAGATTGTCAGCGCTATGACTGCTCGCAGATGCCAAAGACGAGGATGAGCCATCCGTCGACTCTGGCTAATAGTTAATCAGTACTTGGGTAATTATATGATTAAAGTGCCACTTATTGATGACAATGGTGATGATTAGCATCCATCTCAGTTCATTGGACATGGCAGAATCTCCCGCACTATCAGTGCTGAACATCTCAAAATAGTGCTTAGGAAAAAAAATGAAGCCTCTCCTAAAAAAGTTAAGTTGGGTTATTCACTGCATGTCTATAACAACATTACATTTAGTCTAAAATATGTTTATTTTATAAGGATGGTAGGATAAAAATAAAAATAAAATGTCACCAATATTATGCCAACAGAAGCACTAACTTGAACATCAAATGCAGTAAGTGCTTCTTTTTGGTGTAGTCTTGGTGGTCTGTAGTATCTTCAAATAAATGTCAAAACTTTTGTTTAAAGTATAAATGGTTGGTTGTACTATTCAATTTCCCATAATGAAAACTTTCGATCAATTCAGAAGTAGAACAAAAAAGATGTTGACAAGGTATGAAATAAAAACAGTGTGAAGTATGCATTGACATGGTTACTTATGTTAATTAATTGGAGTATTGTATGAAACTGGCTGCATTGGCATTTAAGACTGAGTCTCCTTAGGCACTCTCCTAACCAGCAAAGGACTTACCAAAGGAGTGCAAGAGAAGTACATAAATCCTCTCCTAAAAAGGGCTAAGGTAAGTTGGACTCTTTACTGTACTGTAAGTTGGATTCTTTACTGTATTTTAAACATGTCTATGTCAACATTGCATTTGTTCTAAAATAAGTTTCTTTCGTGAGGGTGGTAGGATAAAAAAATAAATGTATGTCACCAATGATATGCCAACAGAAGCACTAACTTGAACATGAAATGCAGTAATTGCTTCTTTTTGGTGTATTATTGGTGTTCTGTGAAATCTTCGAATGATTGTCAAAACTATTGTTTAATTTAGAAATAGTTGTACCATTCACTTTCTAATAATGTAAACTTTTGACTGAAGCCAAAAGACTGAGAAGCCTAAAATATTACGCTAACAGAAGCATTGACTTGGTTCTTTAATGCAGTAAGTGCTTCTTGTTGGTGTAATCTAGATGTGCTCTGTCATCAACTTCTGGCTTTTGTTGTATTACACTTTTTCAATGTTTAAAACTATCCTTTTATTATTTGCAGTTTCTTTTGTAAGGTCTAAATTAAGTTTATTTTGTAAAAGCGCTAAGAAATGAATATGTCACAAATATTATGCCAACAGAAGCACTAACTTGAACATGAAATGCAGTAAGTGCTTCTTTTTGGTGTAGTATTGGTGTTCTGTGAAATCTTCAAAATATTGTCAAAACTTTAGTTTAATTCAGAAATAGTTAGTTGTACCATTCACTTTCCAATAATGTAAGATTTTGACTCAAGCCAAAAAAGTGAGAAGCCTAAATATTACACTAACAGAGGCACTGACTTGGTTATTTAATGCAGTAAGTGCTTCTTGTTGGTGTAATCTAGATGTGCTCTGTCATCAACTTCGGCTTTTGTTGTATTACACTTTTTCAATGTTTAAAACTATCCTTCTATTATTTGCAGTTTCTTTTGTCAAGTCTAAATTAAGTTTATTTTGTAAAAGTGGTAAGAGATGAATTTGTCACAAATATTATTCCAACAGAAGCACTAACTTGAACATGAAATGCAGTAATTGCTTCTTTTTGGTGTATTATTGGTGTTCTGTGAAATCTTCGAATGATTGTCAAAACTATTGTTTAATTTAGAAATAGTTGTACCATTCACTTTCTAATATTGTAAACTTTTGACTGAAGCCAAAAGACTGAGAAGCCTAAAATATTACGCTAACAGAAGCATTGACTTGGTTCTTTAATGCAGTAAGTGCTTCTTGTTGGTGTAATCTAGATGTGCTCTGTCATCAACTTCTGGCTTTTGTTGTATTACACTTTTTCAATGTTTAAAACTATCCTTTTATTATTTGCAGTTTCTTTTGTAAGGTCTAAATTAAGTTTATTTTGTAAAAGCGCTAAGAAATGAATATGTCACAAATATTATGCCAACAGAAGCACTAACTTGAACATGAAATGCAGTAAGTGCTTCTTTTTGGTGTAGTATTGGTGTTCTGTGAAATCTTCAAAATATTGTCAAAACTTTAGTTTAATTCAGAAATAGTTAGTTGTACCATTCACTTTCCAATAATGTAAGATTTTGACTCAAGCCAAAAAAGTGAGAAGCCTAAATATT
The DNA here is from genome assembly GCF_900634775.1 of Gouania willdenowi. Lineage (NCBI taxonomy): Eukaryota > Metazoa > Chordata > Actinopteri > Blenniiformes > Gobiesocidae > Gouania > Gouania willdenowi. The sequence goes on from NC_041066.1 coordinate 1,355,747, forward strand.
ACACTAACAGAGGCACTGACTTGGTTATTTAATGCAGTAAGTGCTTCTTGTTGGTGTAATCTAGATGTGCTCTGTCATCAACTTCGGCTTTTGTTGTATTACACTTTTTCAATGTTTAAAACTATCCTTCTATTATTTGCAGTTTCTTTTGTCAAGTCTAAATTAATTTTTTTTTGTAAAAGTGGTAAGAGATGAATTTGTCACAAATATTATTCCAACAGAAGCACTAACTTAAACATCAAATGCAGTAAGTGCTTCTTTTTGGTGTAGTATTGGTGTTCTGTGAAATCTCTAAATGATTGTCAAAACTATTGTTTAATTTAGAAATAGTTAGTTGTGCCATTAACTTTCCAGTGATGTAAACTTTTGACTGAAGCCAAAATACTGAGAAGGCTAAAATATTATGCTAACAGAATCCTTGACTTGGTTATTTAATGCAGTAAGTGCTTCTTGTTGGTGTGATCTAGATGTGCTCTGTCATCAACTACTGGCTTTTGTTGTATTACACTTTTTCATTGTTTAAAACTATTCCTTTCTTATTTACAGTTTCTTTTGTCAAGTCTAAATTAAGTTTATTTTGTAAAAGTGCTAAGAGATGAATATGTCACCAATATTATGCCAACTGAAGCACTAACTTGAACATGAAATGCAGTAAGTGCTTCTTTTTGGTGTAGTATTGGTGCTCTGTGAAATATTCAAATGATTGTCAAAACTTTCGTTTAAATTAGAAATGGTTGGTTATACTATTCAATTTCCAATAATGGAAACTTTTGATCAATTCAGAAGTAGAACAAAAAAAGATGTTGACAAGGTCTGAAATAAAAACAGTGTGAAGTATGCATTGAAATTGTTACTTAAGTTAATTAATTGGAGTGTTGTATGAAACTGGCTGCATTGGCATTTGAGGCTGAGTCTCCATAGGTACTCTCCTAACCAGCAAAGGACTTACCAAATGAGTACAAGAGAAGAACATGAATCCTCTCCTAAAAAGGGCTACGGTAAGTTGGACTCTTTACTGTACTGTAAGTTAAATTATTTACCGTTTTTTAAACATGTCTATCAACATTGCATTTGTTCTATAATATGTTTCTTTTGTAAGGGTGGTAGGATAAAAAATAAATGTATGTAACCAATAATATGCCAACAAAAGCACTAACTTGAACATCAAATGCAGTAAGTGCTTCTTTTTGGTGTACTATTGGTGTTCTATGAAATCTTCAAAATATTGTCAAAACTTTTGTTTAATTTAGAAATAGTTAGTTGTACCATTCACTTTCCAATAATGTAAACGTTTGACACAAGCCAAAAGACTGAGAAGCCTAAATATTACACTAACAGAAGCATTGACTTGGTTATTTTATGCAGTAAGTGCTTCTTGTTGGTGTGATCTAGATGTGCTCTGTCATCAACTACTGGCTTTTGTTGTATTACATTTTTTCAATGTTTAAAACTATCCCTTTCTTATTTACAGTTTCTTTTGTCAAGTCTAAATTAAGTTTATTTTGTAAAAGTGGTAAGAGATGTTCGAATATGTCACCAATATTATGCCAACAGAAGCACTAACTTGAACATGAAATGCAGTAAGTGCTTCTTTTTGTTTGTATTATTGGTATTCTGTGAAATCTTCAAATGATTGTCAAAACTTTTGTTGAATTTAGAAATAGTTGTACCATTCACTTTCTAATAATGTAAACTTTTGACTGAAGCCAAAAGACTGAGAAGCCTAAAATATTTCGCTAACAGAAGCATTGACTAGGTTCTTTAATGCAGTAAGTGCTTCTTTTTGGTGTAATCTCGATGTGCTCTGTCATCAACTTCTGGCTTTTGTTGTATTACACTTTTTCAATGTTTAAAACTATCCTTTTATTATTTGCAGTTTCTTTTGTGAGGTCTAAATTAAGTTTATTTTGTAAAAGCGCTAAGAAATGAATATGTCACAAATATTATGCCAACAGAAGCACCTACTTGAACATGAAATGCAGTAAGTGCTTCTTTTTGGTGTAGTATAGGTGTTCTGTGAAATCTTTAAAATATTGTCAAATTTTTAGTTTAATTCAGAAATAGTTAGTTGTACCATTCACTTTCCAATAATTTAAGATTTTGACTCAAGCCAAAAAACTGAGAAGCCTAAATATTACACTATTAGGGGCACTGACTTGGTTATTTAATGCAGTAAGTGCTTCTTGTTGGTGTAGTGTTGGTGTTCTGTGAAATCTCCAAATGATTGTCAAAACTATTGTTTAATTTAGAAATAGTTAGTTGTACCATTCACTTTCCAGTGATGTAAACTTTTGACTGAAGCCAAAAGACTGAGAAGCCTAAATATTACACTAACAGAAGCATTGACTTGGTAATTTTATGCAGTAAGTGCTTCTTGTTGGTGTGATCTAGATGTGCTCTGTCATCAACTACTGGCTTTTGTTGTATTACATTTTTTCAATGTTTAAAACTATCCCTTTCTTATTTACAGTTTCTTTTGTCAAGTCTAAATTAAGTTTATTTTGTAAAAGTGGTAAGAGATGTTCGAATATGTCACCAATATTATGCCAACAGAAGCACTAACTTGAACATGAAATGCAGTAAGTGCTTCTTTTTGTTTGTATTATTGGTATTCTGTGAAATCTTCAAATGATTGTCAAAACTTTTGTTGAATTTAGAAATAGTTGTACCATTCACTTTCTAATAATGTAAACTTTTGACTGAAGCCAAAAGACTGAGAAGCCTAAAATATTTCACTAACAGAAGCATTGACTTGGTTCTTTAATGCAGTAAGTGCTTCTTTTTGGTGTAATCTCGATGTGCTCTGTCATCAACTTCTGGCTTTTGTTGTATTACACTTTTACAATGTTTAAAACTATCCTTTTATTATTTGCAGTTTCTTTTGTGAGGTCTAAATTAAGTTTATTTTGTAAAAGCGCTAAGAAATGAATATGTCACAAATGTTATGCCAACAGAAGCACCTACTTGAACATGAAATGCAGTAAGTGCTTCTTTTTGGTGTAGTATAGGTGTTCTGTGAAATCTTTAAAATATTGTCAAATTTTTAGTTTAATTCAGAAATAGTTAGTTGTACCATTCACTTTCCAATAATGTAAGATTTTGACTCAAGCCAAAAAACTGAGAAGCCTAAATATTACACTATTAGGGGCACTGACTTGGTTATTTAATGCAGTAAGTGCTTCTTGTTGGTGTAGTGTTGGTGTTCTGTGAAATCTCCAAATGATTGTCAAAACTATTGTTTAATTCAGAAATAGTTAGTTGTACCATTCACTTTCCAGTGATGTAAACTTTTGACTGAAGCCAAAAGACTGGGAAGGCTAAAATATTACGCTAACAGAAGCATTGACTTGGTTCTTTAATGCAGTAAGTGCTTCTTTTTGGTGTACTATTGGTGTTCTATGAAATCTTTAAAATATTGTCAAAACTTTTGTTTAATTTAGAAATTGTTAGTTGTACCATTCACTTTCCAATAATGTAAATGTTTGACACAAGCCAAAAAACTTAGAAGCCTAAATATTACACTAACAGAGGCACTGACTTGGTTATTTAATGCAGTAAGTGCTTCTTATTTATTTTTTATTTTTATTTATTCAGTTTATTTCCGACATGGTTACATTCACTTTTTTTTTTTTTTTTTTTTTACATTTTTTGTACATGCCGAAAAAGGAGACGAGAGAAGCAGTTTGCTTATCCGGGTCCCGTCCCCTGTTTTACCATCGCAGATTTACATGGGTTTACATGTCTCTCTGGTCAAAACATTCTTGATTTCTTCTGTACGTCCTTTTTTGTGTATTCTCATCTGTAGTCAGTGTTGTCCTCTATCTTTGTTTTTGTTGGCCTTGTTCCCTGCCAGACGTTGTTAGCATTCCTCCAGTTCAAGAATAGTTCCTCTTTCGAAGGTGTTTGGAAGGTTCTTCCCTTTTCATCCACAATGTCACCTTGTTTTGTCTCTACATCAAGGGTAATCCAGCTGTTGTTAGTTCTATTGGCAGTGTTGTATTTTCCACTGTCTGATGATGGGATCAGATCCAACTTGTATAAACACATCACCACATCCCAGTTCACAAGCAAAGTAGTATTTTAATGTAATATATCTTAGTTCACAAGCGTGTTTCTAACTGCTGTTGTTAGTTTTATTGGCAGTGTTGTATTTTCCACTGTTAGATTTAACTTGTATAAACACATTATTATATCTTAGTTCATAAGCAAGGTAGTAATTTCATTGTATATAAAAAAAATCGTGTTTCTAACTGCACATATGACAATAAACACTTTGAATTTAAATTTAATGTAATCCTTTCTTGTTGGTGTGATCTAGATGTGCTCTGTCATCAACTTCTGGCTTTTGTTGCATTACACTTTTTCAATGTTTAAAACTATCCTTTTATTATTTGAAGTTTCTTTTGTCAAGTCTAAATTAAGTTTATTTTGTAAAAGTGGTAAGAGATATTCGAATATGTCACCAATATTATGCCAACAGAAGCACTAACTTGAACATGAAATGCAGTAAGTGCTTCTTTTTGGTGTAGTATTGGTGTTCTGTGAAATCTTCAAATGATTGTCAAAACTTTTGTTTAATTTAGATTTAGTTGTACCATTCACTTTCTAATAATGTAAACTTTTGACTGAAGCCAAAAGACTGAGAAGCCTAAAATATTACACTAACAGAAGCATTGACTTGGTTCTTTAATGCAGTAAGTGCTTCTTGTTGGTGTAATATAGATGTGCTCCATCATCAACTACTGGCTTTTGTTGTATTACAGATTTTTAATGATTAAAACTATCCTGTTATTATTTGCAGTTTCTTTTGTGAGGTCTAAATTAAGTTTATTTTGTAAAAGGGCTAAGAAATGAATATGTCACAAATATTATGCCAACAGAAGCACTAACTTAAACATGAAATGCAGTAAGTGCTTCTTTTTGGTGTAGTATAGGTGTTCTGTGAAATCTTCAAATGATTGTCAAAACTTTTGTTTAATTTAGAAATAGTTAGTTGTACCATTCACTTTCCAATAATGTAAACGTTTGACACAAGCCAAAAAACTTAGAAGCATAAATATTACACTAACAGAGGCACTGACTTGGTTATTTAATGCAGTAAGTGCTTCTTGTTGGTGTGATCTAGATGTCCTCTGTCATCAACTTCTGGCTTTTGTTGTGTTACACTTTTTCAATGTTTAAAACTATCCTTTTATTACATGCAGTTTCTTTTGTGAGGTCTAAATTAAGTTTATTTTGTAAAAGCGCTAAGAAATGAATATGTCACAAATATTATGCCAACAGAAGCACTAACTTGAACATGAAATGCAGTAAGTGCTTCTTTTTGGTGTACTATTGGTGTTCTATGAAATCTTCAAAATATCGTCAAAACTATTGTTTAATTTAGAAATAGTAAGTTGTACCATTCACTTTCCAGTGATGTAAACTTTTGACTGAAGCCAAAAGACTAAGAAGCCTAAAATATTACGCTAACAGAAGCATTGACTTGGTTCTTTAATGCAGTAAGTGCTTCTTGTTGGTGTAATCTAGATGTGCTCTGTCATCAACTTCTGGCTTTTGTTGTATTACACTTTTTCAATGTTTAAAACTATCCTTATAATTTTTGCAGTTTCTTTTGTGAGGTCTAAATTAAGTTTAATTTGTAAAAGCGCTAAGAAATGAATATGTCACAAATATTATGCCAACAGAAGCACTAACTTGAACATGAAATGCAGTAAGTGCTTCTTTTTGGTGTAGTATTGGTGTTCTGTGAAATCTTCAAAATATTGTCAAAACTTTAGTTTAATTCAGAAATAGTTAGTTGGACCATTCACTTTCCATTAATGTAAGATTTTGACTCAAGCCAAAAAAGTGAGGAGCCTAAATATTACACTAACAGAGGCACTGACTTGGTTATGTAATGCAGTAAGTGCTTCTTGTTGGTGTAATCTAGATGTGCTCTGTCATCAACTTCTGGCTTTTGTTGTGCTACACTTTTTCAATGTTTAAAACTATCCTTTTATTCTTTGCAGTTTCTTTTATCAAGTCTAAATTAAGTTTATTTTGTAAAAGTGGTAAGAGATGAATTTGTCACAAATATTATGCCAACAGAAGCACTAACTTGAACATCAAATGCAGTAAGTGCTTCTTTTTGGTGTACTATTGGTGTTCTATGAAATCTTCAAAATATCGTCAAAACTATTGTTTAATTTAGAAATAGGAAGTTGTACCATTCACTTTCCAGTAATGTAAACTTTTGACTGAAGCCAAAAGACTGAGAAGGCTAAAATATTACGCTAACAGAAGCGTTGACTTGGTTATTTAATACAGTAATTGCTTCTTGTTGGTGTGATCTAGATGTGCTCTGTCATCAACTACTGGTTTTGTTGTATTACATTTTTTCAATGTTTAAAACTATCCCTTTCTTATTTACAGTTTCTTTTGTCAAGTCTAAATTAAGTTTATTTTGTAAAAGTGGTAAGAGATATTCGAATATGTCACCAATATTATGCCAACAGAAGCACTAACTTGAACATGAAATGCAGTAAGTGCTTCTTTTTGGTGTAGTATTGGTGTTCTGTGAAATCTTCAAAATATTGTCAAAACTTTAGTTTCATTCAGAAATAGTTAGTTGTACCATTCACTTTCCAATAATGTAAGATGTTGACTCAAGCCAAAAGACTGAGAAGCCTAAAATATTTCGCTAACAGAAGCATTGACTTGGTTCTTTATTGCAGTCAGTGCTTCTTGTTGGTGTAATCTAGATGTGCTCTGTCATCAACTTCTGGCTTTTGTTGTATTACATTTTTTCAATGTTTAAAACTATCCTTTTATTCTTTGCAGTTTCTTTTGTCAAGTCTAAATTAAGTTTATTTTGTAAAAGTGGTAAGAGATGAATTTGTCACAAATATTATGCCAACAGAAGCACTAACTTGAACATCAAATGCAGTAAGTGCTTCTTTTTGGTGTAGTATTGGTGTTCTGGGAAATCTTCAAATGATTGTCAAAACTTTCGTTTTAATTAGAAATGGTTGTTTAGACTATTCAATTTCCCATAATGGAAACTTTTGATCAATTCAGAAGTAGAACAAATAAGATGTTGACGAGGTCTGAAATAAAAACAGTGTGAAGTATGCATTGAAATGGTTACTTATGTTAATTAATTGGAGTTTTGTATGAAACTGGCTGCATTGGCATTTAAGGCTGAGTCTCCATAGGTACTCTCCTAAACAGCAAAGGACTTACCAAAGGAGTGCAAGAGAAGAACATGAATCCTCTCCTAAAAAGGGCTAAGGTAAGTTGGACTCCTCACTGTACTGTAAGTTAAATTCTTTACTGTATTTTAAACATGTCTATGTCAACATTGCATTTGTTCTAAAATATGTTTCTTTTGTAAGGGTGGTAGGATAAAAAAATAAATGTATGTCACCAATGATATGCCAACAGAAGCACTAACTTGAACATCATATGCAGTAAGTGCTTCTTTTTGGTGTACTATTGGTGTTCTATGAAATCTTCAAAATATCGTCAAAACTATTGTTTAATTTAGAAATAGTAAGTTGTACCATTCACTTTCCAGTGATGTAAACTTTTGACTGAAGCCAAAAGACTAAGAAGCCTAAAATATTACGCTAACAGAAGCATTGACTTGGTTCTTTAATGCAGTAAGTGCTTCTTGTTGGTGTAATCTAGATGTGCTCTGTCATCAACTTCTGGCTTTTGTTGTATTACACTTTTTCAATGTTTAAAACTATCCTTATATTATTTGCAGTTTCTTTTGTGAGGTCTAAATTAAGTTTAATTTGTAAAAGCGCTAAGAAATGAATATGTCACAAATATTATGCCAACAGAAGCACTAACTTGAACATGAAATGCAGTAAGTGCTTCTTTTTGGTGTAGTATTGGTGTTCTGTGAAATCTTCAAAATATTGTCAAAACTTTAGTTTAATTCAGAAATAGTTAGTTGGACCATTCACTTTCCAATAATGTAAGATTTTGACTCAAGCCAAAAAAGTGAGAAGCCTAAATATTACACTAACAGAGGCACTGACTTGGTTATGTAATACAGTAAGTGCTTCTTGTTGGTGTAATCTCGATGTCCTCTGTCATCAACTTCTGGCTTTTGTTGTGTTACACTTTTTCAATGTTTAAAACTATCCTTTTATTACATGCAGTTTCTTTTGTGAGGTCTAAATTAAGTTTATTTTGTAAAAGCGCTAAGAAATGAATATGTCACAAATATTATGCCAACAGAAGCACTAACTTGAACATGAAATGCAGTAAGTGCTTCTTTTTGGTGTACTATTGGTGTTCTATGAAATCTTCAAAATATCGTCAAAACTATTGTTTAATTTAGAAATAGTAAGTTGTACCATTCACTTTCCAGTGATGTAAACTTTTGACTGAAGCCAAAAGACTAAGAAGCCTAAAATATTACGCTAACAGAAGCATTGACTTGGTTCTTTAATGCAGTAAGTGCTTCTTGTTGGTGTAATCTAGATGTGCTCTGTCATCAACTTCTGGCTTTTGTTGTATTACACTTTTTCAATGTTTAAAACTATCCTTATATTATTTGCAGTTTCTTTTGTGAGGTCTAAATTAAGTTTAATTTGTAAAAGCGCTAAGAAATGAATATGTCACAAATATTATGCCAACAGAAGCACTAACTTGAACATGAAATGCAGTAAGTGCTTCTTTTTGGTGTAGTATTGGTGTTCTGTGAAATCTTCAAAATATTGTCAAAACTTTAGTTTAATTCAGAAATAGTTAGTTGGACCATTCACTTTCCATTAATGTAAGATTTTGACTCAAGCCAAAAAAGTGAGAAGCCTAAATATTACACTAACAGAGGCACTGACTTGGTTATGTAATGCAGTAAGTGCTTCTTGTTGGTGTAATCTAGATGTGCTCTGTCATCAACTTCTGGCTTTTGTTGTGTTACACTTTTTCAATGTTTAAAACTATCCTTTTATTACATGCAGTTTCTTTTGTGAGGTCTAAATTAAGTTTATTTTGTAAAAGCGCTAAGAAATGAATATGTCACAAATATTATGCCAACAGAAGCACTAACTTGAACATGAAATGCAGTAAGTGCTTCTTTTTGGTGTACTATTGGTGTTCTATGAAATCTTCAAAATATCGTCAAAACTATTGTTTAATTTAGAAATAGTAAGTTGTACCATTCACTTTCCAGTGATGTAAACTTTTGACTGAAGCCAAAAGACTAAGAAGCCTAAAATATTACGCTAACAGAAGCATTGACTTGGTTCTTTAATGCAGTAAGTGCTTCTTGTTGGTGTAATCTAGATGTGCTCTGTCATCAACTTCTGGCTTTTGTTGTATTACACTTTTTCAATGTTTAAAACTATCCTTATATTATTTGCAGTTTCTTTTGTGAGGTCTAAATTAAGTTTAATTTGTAAAAGCGCTAAGAAATGAATATGTCACAAATATTATGCCAACAGAAGCACTAACTTGAACATGAAATGCAGTAAGTGCTTCTTTTTGGTGTAGTATTGGTGTTCTGTGAAATCTTCAAAATATTGTCAAAACTTTAGTTTAATTCAGAAATAGTTAGTTGGACCATTCACTTTCCATTAATGTAAGATTTTGACTCAAGCCAAAAAAGTGAGAAGCCTAAATATTACACTAACAGAGGCACTGACTTGGTTATGTAATGCAGTAAGTGCTTCTTGTTGGTGTAATCTAGATGTGCTCTGTCATCAACTTCTGGCTTTTGTTGTGCTACACTTTTTCAATGTTTAAAACTATCTTTTTATTACTTGCAGTTTCTTTTGTGAGGTCTAAATTAAGTTTATTTTGTAAAAGCGCTAAGAAATGAATATGTCACAAATATTATGCCAACAGAAGCACTAACTTGAACATGAATTGCAGTAAGTGCTTCTTTTTGGTGTAGTATTGGTGTTCTGTGAAATCTTCAAAATATTGTCAAAACTTTAGTTTAATTCAGAAATAGTTAGTTGTACCATTCACTTTCCAATAATGTAAGATTTTGACTCAAGCCAAAAAAGTGAGAAGCATAAATATTACACTAACAGAGGCACTGACTTGGTTATGTAATGCAGTAAGTGCTTCTTTTTGGTGTAGTATTGGTGTTCTGTGAAATCTTCAAAATATTGTCAAAACTTTAGTTTAATACAGAAATAGTTAGTTGTACCATTCACTTTCCAATAATGTAAGATTTTGACTCAAGCCAAAAAAGTGAGAAGCCTAAATATTACACTAACAGAGGCACTGACTTGGTTATGTAATGCAGTAAGTGCTTCTTGTTGGTGTAATCTAGATGTGCTCTGTCATCAACTTCTGGCTTTTGTTGTTACACTTTTTCAATGTTTAAAACTATCCTTTTATTATTTGCAGTTTCTTTTGTCAAGTCTAAATTAAGTTTATTTTGGAAAAGTGGTAAGAGATAAATTTGTCACAAATATTATGCCAACAGAAGCACTAACTTGAACATCAAATGCAGTAAGTGCTTCTTTTTGGTGTAGTATTGGTGTTCTGTGAAATCTCCAAATGATTGTCAAAACTATTGTTTAATTTAGAAATAGGAAGTTGTACCATTCACTTTCCAGTGATGTAAACTTTTGACTGAAGCCAAAAGACTGAGAAGCCTAAAATATTTCGCTAACAGAAGCATTGACTTGGTTCTTTATTGCAGTAAGTGCTTCTTGTTGGTGTAATCTCGATGTGCTCTGTCATCAACTTCTGGCTTTTGTTGCATTACACTTTTTCAATGTTTAAAACTATCCTTTTATTCTTTGCAGTTTCTTTTATCAAGTCTAAATTAAGTTTATTTTGTAAAAGTGGTAAGAGATGAATTTGTCACAAATATTATGCCAACAGAAGCACTGACTTGAACATCAAATGCAGTAAGTGCTTCTTTTTGGTGTACTATTGGTGTTCTATGAAGTCTTCAAAATATCGTCAAAACTATTGTTTAATTTAGAAATAGGAAGTTGTACCATTCACTTTCCAGTGATGTAAACTTTTGACTGAAGCCAAAAGACTGAGAAGGCTAAAATATTACGCTAACAGAAGCGTTGACTTGGTTATTTAATACAGTAAGTGCTTCTTGTTGGTGTGATCTAGATGTGCTCTGTCATCAACTACTGGTTTTGTTGTATTACATATTTTCAATGTTTAAAACTATCCCTTTCTTATTTACAGTTTCTTTTGTCAAGTCTAAATTAAGTTTATTTTGTAAAAGTGGTAAGAGATTTTCGAATATGCCACCAATATTATGCCAACAGAAGCACTAACTTGAACATGAAATGCAGTAAGTGCTTCTTTTTGGTGTAGTATTGGTGTTCTGTGAAATCTTCAAAATATTGTCAAAACTTTAGTTTCATTCAGAAATAGTTAGTTGTACCATTCACTTTCCAATAATGTAAGATGTTGACTCAAGCCAAAAGACTGAGAAGCCTAAAATATTTCGCTAACAGAAGCATTGACTTGGTTCTTTATTGCAGTAAGTGCTTCTTGTTGGTGTAATCTAGATGTGCTCTGTCATCAACTTCTGGCTTTTGTTGTATTACATTTTTTCAATGTTTAAAACTATCCTTTTATTCTTTGCAGTTTCTTTTGTCAAGTCTAAATTAAGTTTATTTTGTAAAAGTGGTAAGAGATGAATTTGTCACAAATATTATGCCAACAGAAGCACTAACTTGAACATCAAATGCAGTAAGTGCTTCTTTTTGGTGTAGTATTGGTGTTCTGGGAAATCTTCAAATGATTGTCAAAATTTTCGTTTTAATTAGAAATGGTTGTTTAGACTATTCAATTTCCCATAATGGAAACTTTTGATCAATTCAGAAGTAGAACAAATAAGATGTTGACGAGGTCTGAAATAAAAACAGTGTGAAGTATGCATTGAAATGGTTACTTATGTTAATTAATTGGAGTTTTGTATGAAACTGGCTGCATTGGCATTTAAGGCTGAGTCTCCATAGGTACTCTCCTAAACAGCAAAGGACTTACCAAAGGAGTGCAAGAGAAGAACATGAATCCTCTCCTAAAAAGGGCTAAGGTAAGTTGGACTCCTCACTGTACTGTAAGTTAAATTCTTTACTGTATTTTAAACATGTCTATGTCAACATTGCATTTGTTCTAAAATATGTTTCTTTTGTAAGGGTGGTAGGATAAAAAAATAAATGTATGTCACCAATGATATGCCAACAGAAGCACTAACTTGAACATGAAATGCAGTAAGTGCTTCTTTTTGGTGTAGTATTGGTGTTCTGTGAAATCTTCAAAATATTGTCAAAACTTTAGTTTAATTCAGAAATAGTTAGTTGGACCATTCACTTTCCAATAATGTAAGATTTTGACTCAAGCCAAAAAAGTGAGAAGCCTAAATATTACACTAACAGAGGCACTGACTTGGTTATGTAATGCAGTAAGTGCTTCTTGTTGGTGTGATCTAGATGTGCTCTGTCATCAACTACTGGCTTTTGTTGTATTACACTTTTTCAATGTTTAAAACTATCCTTTTATTATTTGCAGTTTCTTTTGTCAAGTCTAAATTAAGTTTATTTTGTAAAAGTGGTAGGAGGGAATTTGTCACAAATATTATGCCAACAGAAGCACTAACTTGAACATCAAATGCAGTAGGTGCTTCTTTTTGGTGTAGTATTGGTGTTCTGTTAAATTTCCAAATGATTGTCAAAACTATTGTTTAATTTAGAAAGAGTTAGCTGTACCATTCACTTTCTAATAATGTAAACTTTTGACTGAAGCCAACAGACTGAGAAGCCTAAAATATTTCGCTAACAGAAGCATTGACTTGGTTTTTTAATGCAGTAAGTGCTTCTTGTTGGTGTAATCTCGATGTGCTCTGTCATCAACTTCTGGCTTTTGTTGCATTACACTTTTTCAATGTTTAAAACTATCCTTTTATTCTTTGCAGTTTCTTTTGTCAAGTCTAAATTAAGTTTATTTTGTAAAAGTGGTAAGAGATATTCGAATATGCCACCAATATTATGCCAACAGAAGCACTAACTTGAACATCAAATGCAGTAAGTGCTTCTTTTTGGTGTAGTATTGGTGTTCTGGGAAATCTTCAAATGATTGTCAAAACTTTCGTTTTAATTAGAAATGGTTGTTCAGACTATTCAATTTCCCATAATGGAAACTTTTGATCAATTCAGAAGTAGAACAAATAAGATGTTGACGAGGTCTGAAATAAAAACAGTGTGAAGTATGCATTGAAATAGTTACTTATGTTAATTAATTGGAGTTTTGTATGAAACTGGCTGCATTGGCATTTAAGGCTGAGTCTCCATAGGTACTCTCCTAAACAGCAAAGGACTTACCAAAGGAGTGCAAGAGAAGAACATGAATCCTCTCCTAAAAAGGGCTAAGGTAAGTTGGACTCCTCACTGTACTGTAAGTTAAATTCTTTACTGTATTTTAAACATGTCTATGTCAACATTGCATTTGTTCTAAAATATGTTTCTTTTGTAAGGGTGGTAGGATAAAAAAATAAATGTATGTCACAAATATTATGCCAACAGAAGCACTAACTTGAACATCAAATGCAGTAAGTGCTTCTTTTTGGTGTAGTATTGGTATTCTGTGAAATCTCCAAATGATTGTCAAAACTATTGTTTAATTTAGAAATAGGAAGTTGTACCATTCACTTTCCAGTGATGTAAACTTTTGACTGAAGCCAAAAGACTGAGAAGCCTAAAATATTTCGCTAACAGAAGCATTGACTTGGTTCTTTATTGCAGTAAGTGCTTCTTGTTGGTGTAATCTCGATGTGCTCTGTCATCAACTTCTGGCTTTTGTTGCATTACACTTTTTCAATGTTTAAAACTATCCTTTTATTCTTTGCAGTTTCTTTTATCAAGTCTAAATTAAGTTTATTTTGTAAAAGTGGTAAGAGATGAATTTGTCACAAATATTATGCCAACAGAAGCACTAACTTGAACATCAAATGCAGTAAGTGCTTCTTTTTGGTGTACTATTGGTGTTCTATGAAATCTTCAAAATATCGTCAAAACTATTGTTTAATTTAGAAATAGGAAGTTGTACCATTCACTTTCCAGTGATGTAAACTTTTGACTGAAGCCAAAAGACTGAGAAGGCTAAAATATTACGCTAACAGAAGCGTTGACTTGGTTATTTAATACAGTAAGTGCTTCTTGTTGGTGTGATCTAGATGTGCTCTGTCATCAACTACTGGTTTTGTTGTATTACATTTTTTCAATGTTTAAAACTATCCCTTTCTTATTTACAGTTTCTTTTGTCAAGTCTAAATTAAGTTTATTTTGTAAAAGTGGTAAGAGATATTCGAATATGTCACCAATATTATGCCAACAGAAGCACTAACTTGAACATGAAATGCAGTAAGTGCTTCTTTTTGGTGTAGTATTGGTGTTCTGTGAAATCTTCAAAATATTGTCAAAACTTTAGTTTCATTCAGAAAGAGTTAGCTGTACCATTCACTTTCTAATAATGTAAACTTTTGACTGAAGCCAAAAGACCGAGAAGCCTAAAATATTTCGCTAACAGAAGCATTGACTTGGTTCTTTATTGCAGTAAGTGCTTCTTGTTGGTGTAATCTAGATGTGCTCTGTCATCAACTTCTGGCTTTTGTTGTATTACATTTTTTCAATGTTTAAAACTATCCTTTTATTCTTTGCAGTTTCTTTTGTCAAGTCTAAATTAAGTTTATTTTGTAAAAGCGCTAAGAAATGAATATGTCACAAATATTATGCCAACAGAAGCACTAACTTGAACATGAAATGCAGTAAGTGCTTCTTTTTGGTGTACTATTGGTGTTCTATGAAATCTTCAAAATATCGTCAAAACTATTGTTTAATTTAGAAATAGTAAGTTGTACCATTCACTTTCCAGTGATGTAAACTTTTGACTGAAGCCAAAAGACTAAGAAGCCTAAAATATTACGCTAACAGAAGCATTGACTTGGTTCTTTAATGCAGTAAGTGCTTCTTGTTGGTGTAATCTAGATGTGCTCTGTCATCAACTTCTGGCTTTTGTTGTATTACACTTTTTCAATGTTTAAAACTATCCTTATAATTTTTGCAGTTTCTTTTGTGAGGTCTAAATTAAGTTTAATTTGTAAAAGCGCTAAGAAATGAATATGTCACAAATATTATGCCAACAGAAGCACTAACTTGAACATGAAATGCAGTAAGTGCTTCTTTTTGGTGTAGTATTGGTGTTCTGTGAAATCTTCAAAATATTGTCAAAACTTTAGTTTAATTCAGAAATAGTTAGTTGGACCATTCACTTTCCATTAATGTAAGATTTTGACTCAAGCCAAAAAAGTGAGAAGCCTAAATATTACACTAACAGAGGCACTGACTTGGTTATGTAATGCAGTAAGTGCTTCTTGTTGGTGTAATCTAGATGTGCTCTGTCATCAACTTCTGGCTTTTGTTGTGCTACACTTTTTCAATGTTTAAAACTATCCTTTTATTCTTTGCAGTTTCTTTTATCAAGTCTAAATTAAGTTTATTTTGTAAAAGTGGTAAGAGATGAATTTGTCACAAATATTATGCCAACAGAAGCACTAACTTGAACATCAAATGCAGTAAGTGCTTCTTTTTGGTGTACTATTGGTGTTCTATGAAATCTTCAAAATATCGTCAAAACTATTGTTTAATTTAGAAATAGGAAGTTGTACCATTCACTTTCCAGTAATGTAAACTTTTGACTGAAGCCAAAAGACTGAGAAGGCTAAAATATTACGCTAACAGAAGCGTTGACTTGGTTATTTAATACAGTAATTGCTTCTTGTTGGTGTGATCTAGATGTGCTCTGTCATCAACTACTGGTTTTGTTGTATTACATTTTTTCAATGTTTAAAACTATCCCTTTCTTATTTACAGTTTCTTTTGTCAAGTCTAAATTAAGTTTATTTTGTAAAAGTGGTAAGAGATATTCGAATATGTCACCAATATTATGCCAACAGAAGCACTAACTTGAACATGAAATGCAGTAAGTGCTTCTTTTTGGTGTAGTATTGGTGTTCTGTGAAATCTTCAAAATATTGTCAAAACTTTAGTTTCATTCAGAAATAGTTAGTTGTACCATTCACTTTCCAATAATGTAAGATGTTGACTCAAGCCAAAAGACTGAGAAGCCTAAAATATTTCGCTAACAGAAGCATTGACTTGGTTCTTTATTGCAGTCAGTGCTTCTTGTTGGTGTAATCTAGATGTGCTCTGTCATCAACTTCTGGCTTTTGTTGTATTACATTTTTTCAATGTTTAAAACTATCCTTTTATTCTTTGCAGTTTCTTTTGTCAAGTCTAAATTAAGTTTATTTTGTAAAAGTGGTAAGAGATGAATTTGTCACAAATATTATGCCAACAGAAGCACTAACTTGAACATCAAATGCAGTAAGTGCTTCTTTTTGGTGTAGTATTGGTGTTCTGGGAAATCTTCAAATGATTGTCAAAACTTTCGTTTTAATTAGAAATGGTTGTTTAGACTATTCAATTTCCCATAATGGAAACTTTTGATCAATTCAGAAGTTTAACAAATAAGATGTTGACGAGGTCTGAAATAAAAACAGTGTGAAGTATGCATTGAAATAGTTACTTATGTTAATTAATTGGAGTTTTGTATGAAACTGGCTGCATTGGCATTTAAGGCTGAGTCTCCATAGGTACTCTCCTAAACAGCAAAGGACTTACCAAAGGAGTGCAAGAGAAGAACATGAATCCTCTCCTAAAAAGGGCTAAGGTAAGTTGGACTCCTCACTGTACTGTAAGTTAAATTCTTTACTGTATTTTAAACATGTCTATGTCAACATTGCATTTGTTCTAAAATATGTTTTTTTTGTAAGGGTGGTAGGATAAAAAAATAAATGTATGTCACCAATGATATGCCAACAGAAGCACTAACTTGAACATCATATGCAGTAAGTGCTTATTTTTGGTGTACTATTGCTGTTCTATGAAATCTTCAAAATATCGTCAAAACTATTGTTTAATTTAGAAATAGTAAGTTGTACCATTCACTTTCCAGTGATGTAAACTTTTGACTGAAGCCAAAAGACTAAGAAGCCTAAAATATTACGCTAACAGAAGCATTGACTTGGTTCTTTAATGCAATAAGTGCTTCTTGTTGGTGTAATCTAGATGTGCTCTGTCATCAACTTCTGGCTTTTGTTGTATTACACTTTTTCAATGTTTAAAACTATCCTGATATTATTTGCAGTTTCTTTTGTGAGGTCTAATTTAAGTTTAATTTGTAAAAGCGCTAAGAAACGAATATGTCACAAATATTATGCCAACAGAAGCACTAACTTGAACATGAAATGCAGTAAGTGCTTCTTTTTGGTGTAGTATTGGTGTTCTGTGAAATCTTCAAAATATTGTGAAAACTTTAGTTTAATTCAGAAATAGTTAGTTGGACCATTCACTTTCCAATAATGTAAGATTTTGACTCAAGCCAAAAAAGTGAGAAGCCTAAATATTACACTAACAGAGGCACTGACTTGGTTATGTAATACAGTAAGTGCTTCTTGTTGGTGTAATCTCGATGTCCTCTGTCATCAACTTCTGGCTTTTGTTGTGTTACACTTTTTCAATGTTTAAAACTATCCTTTTATTACTTGCAGTTTCTTTTGTGAGGTCTAAATTAAGTTTATTTTGTAAAAGCGCTAAGAAATGAATTTCTCACAAATATTATGCCAACAGAAGCTCTGACTTGAACATCAAATGCAGTAAGTGCTTCTTTTTGGTGTACTATTGGTGTTCTATGAAATCTTCAAAATATCGTCAAAACTATTGTTTAATTTAGAAATAGGAAGTTGTACCATTCACTTTCCAGTGATGTAAACTTTTGACTGAAGCCAAAAGACTGAGAAGGCTAAAATATTACGCTAACAGAAGCGTTGACTTGGTTATTTAATACAGTAAGTGCTTCTTGTTGGTGTGATCTAGATGTGCTCTGTCATCAACTACTGGTTTTGTTGTATTACATTTTTTCAATGTTTAAAACTATCCCTTTCTTATTTACAGTTTCTTTTGTCAAGTCTAAATTAAGTTTATTTTCTAAAAGTGGTAAGAGATATTCGAATATGTCACCAATATTATGCCAACAGAAGCACTAACTTGAACATGAAATGCAGTAAGTGCTTCTTTTTGGTGTAGTATTGGTGTTCTGTGAAATCTTCAAAAGATTGTCAAAACTTTAGTTTCATTCAGAAATAGTTAGTTGTACCATTCATTTTCCAATAATGTAAGATGTAGACTCAAGCCAAAAGACTGAGAAGCCTAAAATATTTCGCTAACAGAAGCATTGACTTGGTTCTTTATTGCAGTAAGTGCTTCTTGTTGGTGTAATCTAGATGTGCTCTGTCATCAACTTCTGGCTTTTGTTGTATTACATTTTTTCAATGTTTAAAACTATCCTTTTTTTCTTTGCAGTTTCTTTTGTCAAGTCTAAATTAAGTTTATTTTGTAAAAGTGGTAAGAGATGAATTTGTCACAAATATTATGCCAACAGAAGCACTAACTAGTGGTAAGAGATGAATTTGTCACAAATATTATGCCAACAGAAGCACTAACTTGAACATCAAATGCAGTAAGTGCTTCTTTTTGGTGTAGTATTGGTGTTCTGGAAATCTTCAAATGATTGTCAAAACTTTCGTTTTAATTAGAAATGGTTGTTTAGACTATTCAATTTCCCATAATGGAAACTTTTGATCAATTCAGAAGTAGAACAAATAAGATGTTGACGAGGTCTGAAATAAAAACAGTGTGAAGTATGCATTGAAATGGTTACTTATGTTAATTAATTGGAGTGTTGTATGAAACTGGCTGCATTGGCATTTAAGGCTGAGTCTCCATAGGTACTCTCCTAAACAGCAAAGGACTTACCAAAGGAGTGCAAGAGAAGAACATGAATCCTCTCCTAAAAAGAGCTAAGGTAAGTTGGACTCTTCACTGTACTGTAAGTTAAATTCTTTACTGTATTTTAAACATGTCTATGTCAACATTGCATTTGTTCTAAAATATGTTTCTTTTGTAAGGGTGGTAGGATAAAAAAATAAATGTATGTCACCAATGATATGCCAACAGAAGCACTAACTTGAACATCATATGCAGTAAGTGCTTCTTTTTGGTGTACTATTGGTGTTCTATGAAATCTTCAAAATATCGTCAAAACTATTGTTTAATTTAGAAATAGTAAGTTGTACCATTCACTTTCCAGTGATGTAAACTTTTAACTGAAGCCAAAAGACTGAGAAGCCTAAAATATTACGCTAACAGAAGCATTGACTTGGTTCTTTAATGCAGTAAGTGCTTCTTGTTGGTGTAATCTAGATGTGCTCTGTCATCAACTTCTGGCTTTTGTTGTATTACACTTTTTCAATGTTTAAAACTATCCTTTTATTACTTGCAGTTTCTTTTGTGAAGTCTAAATTAAGTTTATTATGTAAAAGCGCTAAGAAATGAATATGTCACAAATATTATGCCAACAGAAGCACTAACTTAAACATGAAATGCAGTAAGTGCTTCTTTTTGGTGTAGTATTGGTGTTCTGTGAAATTTTCAAAATATTGTCAAAACTTTAGTTTAATTCAGAAATAGTTAGTTGTACCATTCACTTTCCAATAATGTAAACGTTTGACACAAGCCAAAAGACTGAGAAGCCTAAATATTACACTAACAGAGGCACTGACTTGGTTATTTAATGCAGTAAGTGCTTCTTGTTGGTGTAATCTAGATGTGCTCTGTCATCAACTTCTGGCTTTTGTTGTGTTACACTTTTTCAATGTTTAAAACTATCCTTTTATTATTTGCAGTTTCTTTTGTCAAGTCTAAATTAAGTTTATTTTGTAAAAGTGGTAAGAGATGAATATGTCACCAATATTATGCCAACAGAAGCACTAACTTGAACATGAAATGCAGTAAGTGCTTCTTTTTGGTGTATTATTGGTGTTCTGTGAAATCTTCAAATGATTGTCAAAACTTTTGTTTAATTTAGAAATAGTTGTACCATTCACTTTCTAATAATGTAAACTTTTGACTGAAGCCAAAAGACTGAGAAGCCTAAAATATTACGCTAACAGAAGCATTGACTTGGTTCTTTAATGCAGTAAGTGCTTCTTGTTGGTTTAATCTACATGTGCTCTGTCATCAACTACTGGCTTTTGTTGTATTACACTTTTTCAATGTTTAAAACTATCCTTTTATTATTTGCAGTTTCTTTTGTCAAGTCTAAATTAAGTTTATTTTGTAAAAGTGGTAAGAGATGAATTTGTCACAAATATTATGCCAACAGAAGCACTAACTTGAACATGAAATGCAGTAAGTGCTTCTTTTTGGTGTAGTATTGGTGTTCTGTGAAATCTTCAAAATATTGTCAAAACTTTAGTTTAATTCAGAAATAGTTAGTTGTACCATTCACTTTCCAATAATGTAGAATTGGACTCAAGCCAAAAAAGTGAGAAGCCTAAATATTACACTAACAGAGGCACTGACTTGGTTATGTAATGCAGTAAGTGCTTCTTGTTGATGTAATCTAGATGTGCTCTGTCATCAACTTCTGGCTTTTGTTGTGTTACACTTTTTCAATGTTTAAAACTATCCTTTTATTACTTGCAGTTTCTTTTGTGATGTCTAAATTAAGTTTATTTTGTAAAAGCGCTAAGAAATGAATATGTCACAAATATTATGCCAACAGAAGCACTAACTTGAACATGAAATGCAGTAAGTGCTTCTTTTTGGTGTAGTATTGGTGTTCTGTGAAATCTCCAAATGATTGTCAAAACTATTGTTTAATTTAGAAATAGTTAGTTGTACCATTCACTTTCCAATAATGTAAGATTTTGACTCAAGCCAAAAAAGTGAGAAGCCTAAATATTACACTAACAGAGGCACTGACTTGGTTATGTAATGCAGTAAGTGCTTCTTGTTGGTGTGATCTAGATGTGCTCTGTCATCAACTTCTGGCTTTTGTTGCATTACACTTTTTCAATGTTTAAAACTATCCTTTTATTCTTTGCAGTTTCTTTTGTCAAGTCTAAATTAAGTTTATTTTGTAAAAGTGGTAAGAGATGAATTTGTCACAAATATTATGCCAACAGAAGCACTAACTTGAACATCAAATGCAGTAAGTGCTTCTTTTTGGTGTAGTATTGGTGTTCTGGGAAATCTTTAAATGATTGTCAAAACTTTTGTTTTAATTAGAAATGGTTGTTTAGACTATTCAATTTCCCATAATGGAAACTTTTGATCAATTCAGAAGTAGAACAAATAAGATGTTGACGAGGTCTGAAATAAAAACAGTGTGAAGTATGCATTGAAGTGGTTACTTATGTTAATTAATTGGAGTGTTGTATGAAACTGGCTGCATTGGCATTTAAGGCTGAGTCTCCATAGGTACTCTCCTAATCAGCAAAGGACTTACCAAAGGAGTGCAAGAGAAGAACATAAATCCTCTCCTAAAAAGGGCTAAGGTAAGTTGGACTCTTCACTGTACTGTAAGTTAAATTCTTTACTGTATTTTAAACATGTCTATGTCAACATTGCATTTGTTCTAAAATATGTTTCTTTTGTAAGGGTGGTAGGATAAAAAAATAAATGTATGTCACCAATGATATGCCAACAGAAGCACTAACTTGAACATCATATGCAGTAAGTGCTTCTTTTTGGTGTACTATTGGTGTTCTATGAAATCTTCAAAATATTGTCAAAACTATTGTTTAATTTAGAAATAGTAAGTTGTACCATTCACTTTCCAGTGATGTAAACTTTTAACTGAAGCCAAAAGACTAAGAAGCCTAAAATATTATGCTAACAGAAGCATTGACTTGGTTCTTTAATGCAGTAAGTGCTTCTTGTTGGTGTAATCTCGATGTGCTCTGTCATCAACTTCTGGCTTTTGTTGCATTACACTTTTTCAATGTTTAAAACTATCCTTTTATTCTTTGCAGTTTCTTTTGTCAAGTCTAAATTAAGTTTATTTTGTAAAAGTGGTAAGAGATGAATTTGTCACAAATATTATGCCAACAGAAGCACTAACTTGAACATCAAATGCAGTAAGTGCTTCTTTTTGGTGTAGTATTGGTGTTCTGTGAAATCTTCAAAATATTGTCAAAACTTTAGTTTAATTCATAAATAGTTAGTTATACCATTCACTTTCCAATAATGTAAACTTTTGACTGAAGCCAAAAGACTGAGAAGCCTAAAATATTATGCTAACAGAAGCATTGACTTGGTTATGTAATGCAGTAAGTGCTTCTTGTTGGTGTAATCTAGATGTGCTCTGTCATCAACTTCTGGCTTTTGTTGTGTTACACTTTTTCAATATTTAAAACTATCCTTTTATTACTTGCAGTTTCTTTTGTAAGGTCTAAATTAAGTTTATTTTGTAAAAGCGCTAAGAAATGAATATGTCACAAATATTATGCCAACAGAAGCACTAACTTGAACATGAAATGCAGTAAGTGCTTCTTTTTGGTGTAGTATTGGTGTTCTGTGAAATCTTCAAAATATTGTCAAAACTTTAGTTTAATTCAGAAATAGTTAGTTGTACCATTCACTTTCCAATAATGTAAGATTTTGACTCAAGCCAAAAAAGTGAGAAGCCTAAATATTACACTAACAGAGGCACTGACTTGGTTATGTAATGCAGTAAGTGCTTCTTGTTGGTGTAATCTAGATGTGCTCTGTCATCAACTTCTGGCTTTTGTTGCATTACACTTTTTCAATGTTTAAAACTATCCTTTTATTCTTTGCAGTTTCTTTTGTCAAGTCTAAATTAAGTTTATTTTGTAAAAGTGGTAAGAGATGAATTTGTCACAAATATTATGCCAACAGAAGCACTAACTTGAACATCAAATGCAGTAAGTGCTTCTTTTTGGTGTAGTATTCGTGTTCTGTGAAATCTCCAAATGATTGTCAAAACTATTGTTTAATTTAGAAAGAGTTAGCTCTACCATTCACTTTCTAATAATGTAAACTTTTGACTGAAGCCAAAAGACTGAGAAGCCTAAAATATTTCGCTAACAGAAGCATTGACTTGGTTCTTTAATGCAGTAAGTGCTTCTTGTTGGTGTAATCTAGATGTGCTCTGTCATCAACTTCTGGCTTTTGTTGCATTACACTTTTTCAATGTTTAAAACTATCCTTTTATTCTTTGCAGTTTCTTTTGTCAAGTCTAAATTAAGTTTATTTTGTAAAAGTGGTAAGAGATGAATTTGTCACAAATATTATGCCAACAAAAGCACTAACTTGAACATCAAATGCAGTAAGTGCTTCTTTTTGGTGTAGTATTGGTGTTCTGTGAAATCTCCAAATGATTGTCAATACTATTGTTTAATTCAGAAATAGTTAGTTGTACGATTCACTTTCCAATAATGTAAGACTTTGACTCAAGCCAAAAAAGTGAGAAGCCTAAATATTACACTAACAGAGACACTGACTTGGTTATGTAATGCAGTAAGTGCTTCTTGTTGGTGTAATCTCGATGTCCTCTGTCATCAACTTCTGGCTTTTGTTGTGTTAGACTTTTTCAATGTTTAAAACTATCCTTTTATTATTTGCAGTTTATTTTGTCAAGTCTAAATTAAGTTTATTTTGTAAAAGTGGTAAGAGATGAATTTGTCACAAATATTATGCCAACAGAAGCACTAACTTGAACATCAAATGCAGTAAGTGCTTCTTTTTGGTGTAGTATTGGTGTTCTGTGAAATCTCCAAATGATTGTCAAAACTATTGTTTAATTTAGAAAGACTTAGCTGTACCATTCACTTTCTAATAATGTAAACTTTTGACTGAAGCCAAAAGACTGAGAAGCCTAAAATATTTCGCTAACAGAAGCATTGACTTGGTTCTTTAATGCAGTAAGTGCTTCTTGTTGGTGTAATCTCGATGTGCTCTGTCATCAACTTCTGGCTTTTGTTGCATTACACTTTTTCAATGTTTAAAACTATCCTTTTATTCTTTGCAGTTTCTTTTGTCAAGTCTAAATTAAGTTTATTTTGTAAAAGTGGTAAGAGATGAATTTGTCACAAATATTATGCCAACAGAAGCACTAACTTGAACATCAAATGCAGTAAGTGCTTCTTTTTGGTGTAGTATTGGTGTTCTGGAAAATCTTCAAATGATTGTCAAAACTTTCGTTTTAATTAGAAATGGTTGTTTAGACTATTCAATTTCCCATAATGGAAACTTTTGATCAATTCAGAAGTAGAACAAATAAGATGTTGACGAGGTCTGAAAAAAAAACAGTGTGAAGTATGCATTGAAATGGTTACTTATGTTAATTAATTGGAGTGTTGTATGAAACTGGCTGCATTGGCATTTAAGGCTGAGTCTCCATAGGTACTCTCCTAAACAGCAAAGGACTTACCAAAGGAGTGCAAGAGAAGAACATGAATCCTCTCCTAAAAAGAGCTAAGGTAAGTTGGACTCTTCACTGTACTGTAAGTTAAATTCTTTACTGTATTTTAAACATGTCTATGTCAACATTGCATTTGTTCTAAAATATGTTTCTTTTGTAAGGGTGGTAGGATAAAAAAATAAATGTATGTCACCAATGATATGCCAACAGAAGCACTAACTTGAACATCATATGCAGTAAGTGCTTCTTTTTGGTGTACTATTGGTGTTCTATGAAATCTTCAAAAATATTGTCAAAACTATTGTTTAATTTAGAAATAGTAAGTTGTACCATTCACTTTCCAGTGATGTAAACGTTTGACTGAAGCCAAAAGACTGAGAAGCCTAAAATATTACGCTAACAGAAGCATTGACTTGGTTCTTTAATGCAGTAAGTGCTTCTTGTTGGTGTAATCTAGATGTGCTCTGTCATCAACTTCTGGCTTTTGTTGTATTACACTTTTTCAATGTTTAAAACTATCCTTTTATTACTTGCAGTTTCTTTTGTGAGGTCTAAATTAAGTTTATTTTGTAAAAGCGCTAAGAAATGAATATGTCACAAATATTATGCCAACAGAAGCACTAACTTGAACATGAAATGCAGTAAGTGCTTCTTTTTGGTGTAGTATTGGTGTTCTTTGAAATCTTCAAAATATTGTCAAAACTTTAGTTTAATTCATAAATAGTTAGTTGTACCATTCACTTTCCAATAATGTAAACTTTTGACTGAAGCGAAAAGACTGAGAAGGCTAAAATATTACGCAAACAGAAGCATCGACTTGGTTCTTTAATGCAGTAAGTGCTTCTTGTTGGTGTAATCTAGATGTGCTCTGTCATCAACTTCTGGCTTTTGTTGTATTACACTTTTTCAATGTTTAAAACTATCCTTTTATTACTTGCAGTTTCTTTTGTGAGGTCTAAATGAAGTTTATTTTGTAAAAGCGCTAAGAAATGAATATGTCACAAATATTATGCCAACAGAAGCACTAACTTGAACATGAAATGCAGTAAGTGCTTCTTTTTGGTGTAGTATTGGTGTTCTGTGAAATCTCCAAATGATTGTCAAAACTATTGTTTAATTTAAAAAAAGTTAGCTCTACCATTCACTTTCCAATAATGTAAGATTTTGACTCAAGCCAAAAAAGTGAGAAGCCTAAATATTACACTAACAGAGGCACTGACTTGGTTATGTAATGCAGTAAGTGCTTCTTGTTGGTGTAATCTAGATGTGCTCTGTCATCAACTTCTGGCTTTTGTTGTGTTAGACTTTTTCAATGTTTAAAACTATCCTTTTATTCTTTGCAGTTTCTTTTGTCAAGTCTAAATTAAGTTTATTTTGTAAAAGTGGTAAGAGATGAATTTGTCACAAATATTATGCCAACAGAAGCACTAACTTGAACATCAAATGCAGTAAGTGCTTCTTTTTGGTGTAGTATTCGTGTTCTGTGAAATCTCCAAATGATTGTCAAAACTATTGTTTAATTTAGAAAGAGTTAGCTCTACCATTCACTTTCTAATAATGTAAACTTTTGACTGAAGCCAAAAGACTGAGAAGCCTAAAATATTTTGCTAACAGAAGCATTGACTTGGTTCTTTAATGCAGTAAGTGCTTCTTGTTAGTGTAATCTCGATGTGCTCTGTCATCAACTTCTGGCTTTTGTTGCATTACACTTTTTCAATGTTTAAAACTATCCTTTTATTCTTTGCAGTTTCTTTTGTCAAGTCTAAATTAAGTTTATTTTGTAAAAGTGGTAAGAGATGAATTTGTCACAAATATTATGCCAACAGAAGCACTAACTTGAACATCAAATGCAGTAAGTGCTTCTTTTTGGTGTAGTATTCGTGTTCTGTGAAATCTCCAAATGATTGTCAAAACTATTGTTTAATTTAGAAAGAGTTAGCTCTACCATTCACTTTCTAATAAAGTAAACTTTTGACTGAAGCCAAAAGACTGAGAAGCCTAAAATATTTCGCTAACAGAAGCATTGACTTGGTTCTTTAATGCAGTAAGTGCTTCTTGTTGGTGTAATCTAGATGTGCTCTGTCATCAACTTCTGGCTTTTGTTGCATTACACTTTTTCAATGTTTAAAACTATCCTTTTATTCTTTGCAGTTTCTTTTGTCAAGTCTAAATTAAGTTTATTTTGTAAAAGTGGTAAGAGATGAATTTGTCACAAATATTATGCCAACAAAAGCACTAACTTGAACATCAAATGCAGTAAGTGCTTCTTTTTGGTGTAGTATTGGTGTTCTGTGAAATCTCCAAATGATTGTCAATACTATTGTTTAATTCAGAAATAGTTAGTTGTACGATTCACTTTCCAATAATGTAAGACTTTGACTCAAGCCAAAAAAGTGAGAAGCCTAAATATTACACTAACAGAGACACTGACTTGGTTATGTAATGCAGTAAGTGCTTCTTGTTGGTGTAATCTCGATGTCCTCTGTCATCAACTTCTGGCTTTTGTTGTGTTAGACTTTTTCAATGTTTAAAACTATCCTTTTATTATTTGCAGTTTATTTTGTCAAGTCTAAATTAAGTTTATTTTGTAAAAGTGGTAAGAGATGAATTTGTCACAAATATTATGCCAACAGAAGCACTAACTTGAACATCAAATGCAGTAAGTGCTTCTTTTTGGTGTAGTATTGGTGTTCTGTGAAATCTCCAAATGATTGTCAAAACTATTGTTTAATTTAGAAAGACTTAGCTGTACCATTCACTTTCTAATAATGTAAACTTTTGACTGAAGCCAAAAGACTGAGAAGCCTAAAATATTTCGCTAACAGAAGCATTGACTTGGTTCTTTAATGCAGTAAGTGCTTCTTGTTGGTGTAATCTCGATGTGCTCTGTCATCAACTTCTGGCTTTTGTTGCATTACACTTTTTCAATGTTTAAAACTATCCTTTTATTCTTTGCAGTTTCTTTTGTCAAGTCTAAATTAAGTTTATTTTGTAAAAGTGGTAAGAGATGAATTTGTCACAAATATTATGCCAACAGAAGCACTAACTTGAACATCAAATGCAGTAAGTGCTTCTTTTTGGTGTAGTATTGGTGTTCTGGAAAATCTTCAAATGATTGTCAAAACTTTCGTTTTAATTAGAAATGGTTGTTTAGACTATTCAATTTCCCATAATGGAAACTTTTGATCAATTCAGAAGTAGAACAAATAAGATGTTGACGAGGTCTGAAAAAAAAACAGTGTGAAGTATGCATTGAAATGGTTACTTATGTTAATTAATTGGAGTGTTGTATGAAACTGGCTGCATTGGCATTTAAGGCTGAGTCTCCATAGGTACTCTCCTAAACAGCAAAGGACTTACCAAAGGAGTGCAAGAGAAGAACATGAATCCTCTCCTAAAAAGAGCTAAGGTAAGTTGGACTCGTCACTGTACTGTAAGTTAAATTCTTTACTGTATTTTAAACATGTCTATGTCAACATTGCATTTGTTCTAAAATATGTTTCTTTTGTAAGGGTGGTAGGATAAAAAAATAAATGTATGTCACCAATGATATGCCAACAGAAGCACTAACTTGAACATCATATGCAGTAAGTGCTTCTTTTTGGTGTACTATTGGTGTTCTATGAAATCTTCAAAAATATTGTCAAAACTATTGTTTAATTTAGAAATAGTAAGTTGTACCATTCACTTTCCAGTGATGTAAACTTTTGACTGAAGCCAAAAGACTGAGAAGCCTAAAATATTACGCTAACAGAAGCATTGACTTGGTTCTTTAATGCAGTAAGTGCTTCTTGTTGGTGTAATCTAGATGTGCTCTGTCATCAACTTCTGGCTTTTGTTGTATTACACTTTTTCAATGTTTAAAACTATCCTTTTATTACTTGCAGTTTCTTTTGTGAGGTCTAAATTAAGTTTATTTTGTAAAAGCGCTAAGAAATGAATATGTCACAAATATTATGCCAACAGAAGCACTAACTTGAACATGAAATGCAGTAAGTGCTTCTTTTTGGTGTAGTATTGGTGTTCTTTGAAATCTTCAAAATATTGTCAAAACTTTAGTTTAATTCATAAATAGTTAGTTGTACCATTCACTTTCCAATAATGTAAACTTTTGACTGAAGCGAAAAGACTGAGAAGGCTAAAATATTACGCAAACAGAAGCATCGACTTGGTTCTTTAATGCAGTAAGTGCTTCTTGTTGGTGTAATCTAGATGTGCTCTGTCATCAACTTCTGGCTTTTGTTGTATTACACTTTTTCAATGTTTAAAACTATCCTTTTATTACTTGCAGTTTCTTTTGTGAGGTCTAAATGAAGTTTATTTTGTAAAAGCGCTAAGAAATGAATATGTCACAAATATTATGCCAACAGAAGCACTAACTTGAACATGAAATGCAGTAAGTGCTTCTTTTTGGTGTAGTATTGGTGTTCTGTGAAATCTCCAAATGATTGTCAAAACTATTGTTTAATTTAAAAAAAGTTAGCTCTACCATTCACTTTCTAATAATGTAAACTTTTGACTGAAGCCAAAAGACTGAGAAGCCTAAAATATTTCGCTAACAGAAGCATTGACTTGGTTCTTTAATGCAGTAAGTGCTTCTTGTTAGTGTAATCTCGATGTGCTCTGTCATCAACTTCTGGCTTTTGTTGCATTACACTTTTTCAATGTTTAAAACTATCCTTTTATTCTTTTCAGTTTCTTTTGTCAAGTCTAAATTAAGTTTATTTTGTAAAAGTGGTAAGAGATGAATTTGTCACAAATATTATGCCAACAGAAGCACTAACTTGAACATCAAATGCAGTAAGTGCTTCTTTTTGGTGTAGTATTGGTGTTCTGTGAAATCTCCAAATGATTGTCAAAACTATTGTTTAATTCAGAAATAGTTAGTTGTACCATTCACTTTCCAATAATGTAAGATTTTGACTCAAGCCAAAAAAGTGAGAAGCCTAAATATTACACTAACAGAGACACTGACTTGGATATGTAATGCAGTAAGTGCTTCTTTTTGGTGTATTATTGGTGTTCTGTGAAATCTTCAAATGATTGTCAAAACTTTTGTTTAATTTAGAAATAGTTGTACCATTCACTTTCTAATAATGTAAACTTTTGACTGAAGCCAAAAGACTGAGAAGCCTAAAATATTACGCTAACAGAAGCATTGACTTGGTTCTTTAATGCAGTAAGTGCTTCTTGTTGGTGTAATCTACATGTGCTCTGTCATCAACTACTGGCTTTTGTTGTATTACACTTTTTCAATGTTTAAAACTATCCTTTTATTATTTGCAGTTTCTTTTGTCAAGTCTAAATTAAGTTTATTTTGTAAAAGTGGTAAGAGATGAATTTGTCACAAATATTATGCCAACAGAAGCACTAACTTGAACATGAAATGCAGTAAGTGCTTCTTTTTGGTGTAGTATTGGTGTTCTGTGAAATCTTCAAAATATTGTCAAAACTTTAGTTTAATTCAGAAATAGTTAGTTGTACCATTCACTTTCCAATAATGTAAGATTTTGACTCAAGCCAAAAAAGTGAGAAGCCTAAATATTACACTAACAGAGGCACTGACTTGGTTATGTAATGCAGTAAGTGCTTCTTGTTGGTGTAATCTAGATGTGCTCTGTCATCAACTTCTGGCTTTTGTTGTGTTACACTTTTTCAATGTTTAAAACTATCCTTTTATTATTTGCAGTTTCTTTTGTCAAGTCTAAATTAAGTTTATTTTGTAAAAGTGGTAAGAGATGAATTTGTCACAAATATTATGCCAACAGAAGCACTAACTTGAACATCAAATGCAGTAAGTGCTTCTTTTTGGTGTAGTATTGGTGTTCTGTGAAATCTCCAAATGATTGTCAAAACTATTGTTTAATTCAGAAATAGTTAGTTGTACCATTCACTTTCCAATAATGTAAGATTTTGACTCAAGCCAAAAAAGTGAGAAGCCTAAATATTACACTAACAGAAGCACTGACTTGGTTATTTAATGCAGTAAGTGCTTCTTGTTGGTGTAATCTAGATGTGCTCTGTCATCAACTACTGGCTTTTGTTGTATTATACTTTTTCATTGTTTAAAACTATCCTTTTGTTATTTGCAGTTTCTTTTGTCAAGTCTAAATTAAGTTTATTTTGTAAAAATGCTAAGAGATGAATATGTCACCAATATTATGCCAAATGAAGCACTAACTTGAACATCAAATGCAGTAAGTGCTTCTTTTTGGTGTACTATTGGTGTTCTATGAATGCTTCAAAATATTGTCAAAACTATTGTTTAATTTAGAAATAGTAAATTGTACCATTCACTTTCCAGTGATGTAAACTTTTGACTGAGGCCAAAAGACTGAGAAGGCTAAAATATTACGCTAACAGAAGCATTGACTTGGTTATTTAATGCAGTAAGTGCTTCTTGTTGGTGTGATCTAGATGTGCTCTGTCATCAACTACTGGCTTTTGTTGTATTACATTTTTTCAATGTTTAAAACTATCCTTTTATTATTTGCAGTTTCTTTTGTCAAGTCTAAATTAAGTTTATTTTGTAAAAGTGGAAAGAGATATTCGAATATGTCACCAATATTATGCCAACAGAAGCACTAACTTGAACATGAAATGCAGTAAGTGCTTCTATTTGGTGTAGTATTGGTGTTCTGTGAAATATTCAAAATATTGTCAAAACTTTAGTGTAATTCAGAAATAGTTAGTTGTACCATTCACTTTCCAATAATGTAAGAATTTGACTTAAGCCAAAAAAGTGAGAAGCCTAAATATTACACTAACAGAGGAACTGACTTGGTTATGTAATGCAGTAAGTGCTTCTTGTTGGTGTAATCTCGATGTGCTCTGTCATCAACTTCTGGCTTTTGTTGCATTACACTTTTTCAATGTTTAAAACTATCCTTTTATTATTTGCAGTTTCTTTTGTCAAGTCTAAATTAAGTTTATTTTGTAAAAGTGGTAAGAGATGAATTTGTCACAAATATTATGCCAACAGAAGCACTAACTTGAACATCAAATGCAGTAAGTGCTTCTTTTTGGTGTAGTATTGGTGTTCTGTGAAATCTCCAAATGATTGTCAAAACTATTGTTTAATTCAGAAATAGTTAGTTGTACCATTCACTTTCCAATAATGTAAGATTTTGATCAATTCAGAAGTAGAACAAAAAAAGATGTTGACAAGGTCTGAAATAAAAATAGTGTGAAGTATGCATTGAAATTGTTACTTATGTTAATTAATTGGAGTGTTGTATGAAACTGGCTGCATTGGCATTTAAGGCTGAGTCTCCTTTAGCACTCTCCTAACCAGCAAAGGACTTACTAAAGGAGTGCATGAGAAGAACATGAATCCTCTCCTAAAAAGGGCTACGGTATGTTGGACTCTTTACTGCACTGTAAGTTGGATTATTTACTGTATTTTAAACATGTCTAGGCCAACATTGCATTTGTTCTAAAATAAGTTTCTTTCGTAAGGGTGGTAGGATAAAAAAATAAATGTATGTCACCAATGATATGCCAACAGAAGCACTAACTTGAACATCATATGCAGTAAGTGCTTCTTTTTGGTGTACTATTGGTGTTCTATGAAATCTTCAAAATATCGTCAAAACTATTGTTTAATTTCGAAATAGTTGTACCATTCACTTTCTAATAATGTAAACTTTTGACTGAAGCCAAAAGACTGAGAAGCCTAAAATATTACGCTAACAGAAGCATTGACTTGGTTCTTTAATGCAGTAAGTGCTTCTTGTTGGTGTAATCTAGATGTGCTCTGTCATCAACTTCTGGCTTTTGTTGTATTACACTTTTTCAATGTTTAAAACTATCCTTTTATTATTTGCAGTTTCTTTTGTCAAGTCTAAATTAAGTTTGTTTTGTAAAAGCGCTAAAAAATGAATATGTCACAAATATTATGCCAACAGAAGCACTAACTTGAACATGAAATGCAGTAAGTGCTTCTTTTTGGTGTATTATTGGTGTTCTGTGAAATCTTCAAATGATTGTCAAAACTTTTGTTTAATTTAGAAATAGTTGTACCATTCACTTTCTAATAATGTAAACTTTTGACTGAAGCCAAAAGACTGAGAAGCCTAAAATATTACGCTAACAGAAGCATTGACTTGGTTCTTTAATGCAGTAAGTGCTTCTTGTTGGTGTAATCTACATGTGCTCTGTCATCAACTACTGGCTTTTGTTGTATTACACTTTTTCAATGTTTAAAACTATCCTTTTATTATTTGCAGTTTCTTTTGTCAAGTCTAAATTAAGTTTATTTTGTAAAAGTGGTAAGAGATGAATTTGTCACAAATATTATGCCAACAGAAGCACTAACTTGAACATGAAATGCAGTAAGTGCTTCTTTTTGGTGTAGTATTGGTGTTCTGTGAAATCTTCAAAATATTGTCAAAACTTTAGTTTAATTCAGAAATAGTTAGTTGTACCATTCACTTTCCAATAATGTAAGATTTTGACTCAAGCCAAAAAAGTGAGAAGCCTAAATATTACACTAACAGAGGCACTGACTTGGTTATGTAATGCAGTAAGTGCTTCTTGTTGGTGTAATCTAGATGTGCTCTGTCATCAACTTCTGGCTTTTGTTGTGTTACACTTTTTCAATGTTTAAAACTATCCTTTTATTACTTGCAGTTTCTTTTGTGAGGTCTAAATTAAGTTTATTTTGTAAAAGCGCTAAGAAATGAATATGTCACAAATATTATGCCAACAGAAGCACTAACTTGAACATGAAATGCAGTAAGTGCTTCTTTTTGGTGTAGTATTGGTGTTCTGTGAAATCTTCAAAATATTGTCAAAACTTTAGTTTAATTCAGAAATAGTTAGTTGTACCATTCACTTTCCAATAATGTAAGATTTTGACTCAAGCCAAAAAAGTGAGAAGCCTAAATATTACACTAACAGAGGCACTGACTTGGTTATGTAATGCAGCAAGTGCTTCTTGTTGGTGTAATCTAGATGTGCTCTGTCATCAACTTCTGGCTTTTGTTGTGTTACACTTTTTCAATGTTTAAAACTATCCTTTTATTATTTGCAGTTTCTTTTGTCAAGTCTAAATTAAGTTTATTTTGTAAAAGTGGTAAGAGATGAATTTGTCACAAATATTATGCCAACAGAAGCACTAACTTGAACATCAAATGCAGTAAGTGCTTCTTTTTGGTGTAGTATTGGTGTTCTGTGAAATCTCCAAATGATTGTCAAAACTATTGTTTAATTTAGAAAGAGTTAGCTGTACCATTCACTTTCCAGTGATGTAAACTTTTGACTGAAGCCAAAGACTGAGAAGGCTAAAATATTACGCTAACAGAAGCCTTGACTTGGTTATTTAATGCAGTAAGTGCTTCTTGATGGTGTAATCTAGATGTGCTCTGTCATCAACTACTGGCTTTTGTTGTATTACACTTTTTCATTGTTTAAAACTATCCTTTTATTATTTGCAGTTTCTTTTGTCAAGTCTAAATTAAGTTTATTTTGTAAAAATGCTAAGAGATGAATATGTCACCAATATTATGCCAACAGAAGCACTAACTTGAACATGAAATGCAGTAAGTGCTTCTTTTTGGTGTAGTATTGGTGTTCTGTGAAATCTCCAAATGATTGTCAAAACTTTCGTTTAAATTAGAAATGGTTGGTTATACTATTCAATTTCCAATAATGGAAACTTTTGATCAATTCAGAAGTAGAACAAAAAAAGATGTTAACAAGGTCTGAAATAAAAACAGTGTGAAGTATGCATTGAAATTGTTACTCATGTTAATTAATTGGAGTGTTGTATGAAACTGGCTGCATTGGCATTTAAGGCTGAGTCTCCTTTAGCACTCTCCTAACCAGCAAAGGACTTACTAAAGGAGTGCATGAGAAGAACATGAATCCTCTCCTAAAAAGGGCTACGGTATGTTGGACTCTTTACTGCACTGTAAGTTGGATTATTTACTGTATTTTAAACATGTCTAGGCCAACATTGCATTTGTTCTAAAAAAGGTTTCTTTCGTAAGGGTGGTAGGATAAAAAAATAAATGTATGTCACCAATGATATGCCAACAGAAGCACTAACTTGAACATCATATGCAGTAAGTGCTTCTTTTTGGTGTACTATTGGTGTTCTATGAAATCTTCAAAATATCGTCAAAACTATTGTTTAATTTCGAAATAGTTGTACCATTCACTTTCTAATAATGTAAACTTTTGACTGAAGCCAAAAGACTGAGAAGCCTAAAATATTACGCTAACAGAAGCATTGACTTGGTTCTTTAATGCAGTAAGTGCTTCTTGTTGGTTTAATCTACATGTGCTCTGTCATCAACTACTGGCTTTTGTTGTATTACACTTTTTCAATGTTTAAAACTATCCTTTTATTATTTGCACTTTCTTTTGTGAGGTCTAAATTAGGTTTATTTTGTAAAAGGGCTAAGAAATGAATATGTCACCAATATTATGCCAACAGAAGCACTAACTTGAACATCAAATGCAGTAAGTGCTTCTTTTTGGTGTACTATTGGTGTTCTATGAATGCTTCAAAATATTGTCAAAACTATTGTTTAATTTAGAAATAGTAAATTGTACCATTCACTTTCCAGTGATGTAAACTTTTGACTGAGGCCAAAAGACTGTGAAGGCTAAAATATTACGCTAACAGAAGCATTGACTTGGTTATTTAATGCAGTAAGTGCTTCTTGTTGGTGTGATCTAGATGTGCTCTGTCATCAACTACTGGCTTTTGTTGTATTACATTTTTTCAATGTTTAAAACTATCCTTTTATTATTTGCAGTTTCTTTTGTCAAGTCTAAATTAAGTTTATTTTGTAAAAGTGGAAAGAGATATTCGAATATGTCACCAATATTATGCCAACAGAAGCACTAACTTGAACATGAAATGCAGTAAGTGCTTCTATTTGGTGTAGTATTGGTGTTCTGTGAAATATTCAAAATATTGTCAAAACTTTAGTGTAATTCAGAAATAGTTAGTTGTACCATTCACTTTCCAATAATGTAAAATTTTGACTTAAGCCAAAAAAGTGAGAAGCCTAAATATTACACTAACAGAGGAACTGACTTGGTTATGTAATGCAGTAAGTGCTTCTTGTTGGTGTAATCTAGATGTGCTCTGTCATCAACTACTGGCTTTTGTTGTATTACACTTTTTCAATGTTTAAAACTATCCTTTTATTATTTGCAGTTTCTTTTGTCAAGTCTAAATTAAGTTTATTTTGTAAAAGTGGTAAGAGATGAATTTGTCACAAATATTATGCCAACAGAAGCACTAACTTGAACATCAAATGCAGTAAGTGCTTCTTTTTGGTGTAGTATTGGTGTTCTGTGAAATCTCCAAATGATTGTCAAAACTATTGTTTAATTCAGAAATAGTTAGTTGTACCATTCACTTTCCAATAATGTAAGATTTTGACTCAAGCCAAAAAAGTGAGAAGCCTAAATATTACACTAACAGAAGCACTGACTTGGTTATTTAATGCAGTAAGTGCTTCTTGTTGGTGTAATCTAGATGTGCTCTGTCATCAACTACTGGCTTTTGTTGTATTATACTTTTTCATTGTTTAAAACTATCCTTTTGTTATTTGCAGTTTCTTTTGTCAAGTCTAAATTAAGTTTATTTTGTAAAAATGCTAAGAGATGAATATGTCACCAATATTATGCCAAATGAAGCACTAACTTGAACATCAAATGCAGTAAGTGCTTCTTTTTGGTGTACTATTGGTGTTCTATGAATGCTTCAAAATATTGTCAAAACTATTGTTTAATTTAGAAATAGTAAATTGTACCATTCACTTTCCAGTGATGTAAACTTTTGACTGAGGCCAAAAGACTGAGAAGGCTAAAATATTACGCTAACAGAAGCATTGACTTGGTTATTTAATGCAGTAAGTGCTTCTTGTTGGTGTGATCTAGATGTGCTCTGTCATCAACTACTGGCTTTTGTTGTATTACATTTTTTCAATGTTTAAAACTATCCTTTTATTATTTGCAGTTTCTTTTGTCAAGTCTAAATTAAGTTTATTTTGTAAAAGTGGAAAGAGATATTCGAATATGTCACCAATATTATGCCAACAGAAGCACTAACTTGAACATGAAATGCAGTAAGTGCTTCTATTTGGTGTAGTATTGGTGTTCTGTGAAATATTCAAAATATTGTCAAAACTTTAGTGTAATTCAGAAATAGTTAGTTGTACCATTCACTTTCCAATAATGTAAGATTTTGACTTAAGCCAAAAAAGTGAGAAGCCTAAATATTACACTAACAGAGGAACTGACTTGGTTATGTAATGCAGTAAGTGCTTCTTGTTGGTGTAATCTTGATGTGCTCTGTCATCAACTTCTGGCTTTTGTTGCATTACACTTTTTCAATGTTTAAAACTATCCTTTTATTATTTGCAGTTTCTTTTGTCAAGTCTAAATTAAGTTTATTTTGTAAAAGTGGTAAGAGATGAATTTGTCACAAATATTATGCCAACAGAAGCACTAACTTGAACATCAAATGCAGTAAGTGCTTCTTTTTGGTGTAGTATTGGTGTTCTGTGAAATCTCCAAATGATTGTCAAAACTATTGTTTAATTCAGAAATAGTTAGTTGTACCATTCACTTTCCAATAATGTAAGATTTTGATCAATTCAGAAGTAGAACAAAAAAAGATGTTGACAAGGTCTGAAATAAAAATAGTGTGAAGTATGCATTGAAATTGTTACTTATGTTAATTAATTGGAGTGTTGTATGAAACTGGCTGCATTGGCATTTAAGGCTGAGTCTCCTTTAGCACTCTCCTAACCAGCAAAGGACTTACTAAAGGAGTGCATGAGAAGAACATGAATCCTCTCCTAAAAAGGGCTACGGTATGTTGGACTCTTTACTGCACTGTAAGTTGGATTATTTACTGTATTTTAAACATGTCTAGGCCAACATTGCATTTGTTCTAAAATAAGTTTCTTTCGTAAGGGTGGTAGGATAAAAAAATAAATGTATGTCACCAATGATATGCCAACAGAAGCACTAACTTGAACATCATATGCAGTAAGTGCTTCTTTTTGGTGTACTATTGGTGTTCTATGAAATCTTCAAAATATCGTCAAAACTATTGTTTAATTTCGAAATAGTTGTACCATTCACTTTCTAATAATGTAAACTTTTGACTGAAGCCAAAAGACTGAGAAGCCTAAAATATTACGCTAACAGAAGCATTGACTTGGTTCTTTAATGCAGTAAGTGCTTCTTGTTGGTGTAATCTAGATGTGCTCTGTCATCAACTTCTGGCTTTTGTTGTATTACACTTTTTCAATGTTTAAAACTATCCTTTTATTATTTGCAGTTTCTTTTGTCAAGTCTAAATTAAGTTTGTTTTGTAAAAGCGCTAAAAAATGAATATGTCACAAATATTATGCCAACAGAAGCACTAACTTGAACATGAAATGCAGTAAGTGCTTCTTTTTGGTGTATTATTGGTGTTCTGTGAAATCTTCAAATGATTGTCAAAACTTTTGTTTAATTTAGAAATAGTTGTACCATTCACTTTCTAATAATGTAAACTTTTGACTGAAGCCAAAAGACTGAGAAGCCTAAAATATTACGCTAACAGAAGCATTGACTTGGTTCTTTAATGCAGTAAGTGCTTCTTGTTGGTGTAATCTACATGTGCTCTGTCATCAACTACTGGCTTTTGTTGTATTACACTTTTTCAATGTTTAAAACTATCCTTTTATTATTTGCAGTTTCTTTTGTCAAGTCTAAATTAAGTTTATTTTGTAAAAGTGGTAAGAGATGAATTTGTCACAAATATTATGCCAACAGAAGCACTAACTTGAACATGAAATGCAGTAAGTGCTTCTTTTTGGTGTAGTATTGGTGTTCTGTGAAATCTTCAAAATATTGTCAAAACTTTTGTTTAATTCAGAAATAGTTAGTTGTACCATTCACCTTCTAATAATCTAATTTTTTGACACAAGCCAAAAGACTGAGAAGCTTAAATTATTACACGGACAGAAGTACTGACTTGGTCATTTAATGCAATAAGTGCTTCTTGTTGGTGTGATCAAGATGTTTTCTGTCATCAACTACTGGCTTTTGTTGTATTACACATTTTAAATGATTAAAACTATCCTTTTATTATTTGCAGTATTACACTTTTTCAATGTTTAAAACTATCCCTTTCTTATTTACAGTTTCTTCTGTTAAGTCTAAATTAAGTTTATTTTTTAAAAGTGGTTAGAGATAAACATGCCACCAATATTATGCCAACTGAAGCACTAACTTGAACATGAAATGTAGTAAGTGCTTCTTTTTGGTGTATTATTGGTGTTCTGTGAAATCTTCAAATGATTGTCAAAACCTTTGTTTAAATTAGAAATGGTTGGTTAAACTGTTTATTTACCAATAATGGAAACTTTCGATCAATTCAGAAGTAGAACAAATAAGATGTTGACAAGGTCTGAAATAAAAACAGTGTGAAGTATGCATTGAAATGGTTACTTATGTTAGTTAATTGGAGTGTTGTATGAAACTGGCTGCATCGGCATTTAAGGCTGAGTCTCCGTAGGTACTCTCCTAAACAGCAAAGGACTTACCAAAGGAGTGCATGAGAAGAACATAAATCCTCTCCTAAAAAGGGTTGGATTCTTTGCTGCCATGTCAGTCATGTTGTAGAACACTGCGACCTGTCATCGCCGTGTTCCTGTGCGCACACTGTACTCCCGCACCATCTGGTCCATCACATCTCCGCCGCACTTTGTGGTGTTGTATTCGGTGATGGTGTTTGGCTTCCTTTTGGTGGTATCCTCAGTCTCAACCATGCTGTGCATGCTGCTGAGAACGTAGATGGTCTTTTTCCGTTTGGGCGCATACACTGTCAGCGTGGCACCAGTGGCTGAAAACACCTAATAAATAAGATAAATTGTTATTTTCACCGCACACACAATGACACACAGGTGTTGATGAAACAAAGGCCTGTAACATACCTAAGAATGCGGTCCGTTTGTCTAGTTGACAGAGGAATTTCCCTGCGAATCTTGTTAACTGTGCCAAGGATGGTGGTTTTCAGGCTAGGCAGTCATTGTACAAGTGACAGCGATGTGAAGAAATTGTCGGTAGTGACAGTTCGGCCCTTGTTCATGAATGGTTCCATCAGCCACCCAAAATTTGATCCCAAACTTGTCAAGGTTTTGTTGCAATGTACTGCAGGAAACAGCAGCGAGTCTTTGACGGGAAAAGCTGTTCATCAATAGTGATGTGTCGACCAGGGTTGTAGGATGTGATGCAGCTGGTGACAAACAATCCCCACACATCGGAAATTGCAGCAAACTTATCGATCTCCGCGCGCTCACTGCGCGTGAACATGTCATCAAAGCGTAGGTGTCGCATGATGTCTTGGAAGCGGTTTCGGGACATAGTTGCAATGATCCGTGGGTTTCCCAGGTTTGCTGACCAGCTGAAATGAATTCTCATTTGAGAGCAAGCTATAAGCTATTTCTATAAATATGTAAATTCGGACCATTTCACATCTGGCCGGTGCCTCTACATGACAATGTGAGAAATGGTCAATCGAGTCCTCTGCTTGTTATAAATGAATTATCCTCTCAAAACTCCCCTGTTTGTACGCCTCTTTTTGTGCCACAGTCAGCCAATTGAACAACAAACAAGTGAAATCTGCATTACAGTTAATGATACTCATCCGATGTGAGAAGCAGTATTATAGTTAGAGCTCCTCTGCTTCCTACTCTTGTATTTTCTCTATTTACTTTTATTGTTGATAGTTTTTTATTTTATTTACTTTTTTTAACAACTGTAAAGTGTTTTTGAAATGTGCTTATAAATAAAACGTATTGATAGTAAAGCTAGATTTTCGAGTGTGAAAAGCACATTATGAGTTCTCACTTTGAAAAGGTAAATGTACGAGGTACACCATTCTCTAACCAGGTCCATGATTATTTTTATTAATCTATTATTTTACAAATTTGAATGAAGTGCACAAAATGGACAGGCCAATAAGTGAAACGGCACTGTTTAGCTGATTGATCACTGTTGAAAAGCCAGGAAAAACCTGATATTTTTAGCTTGTGCACAGCACTAGCTTTAGCAGCTAACTCATCATTTCTACTATGGAGGCCTAATGCAGAAATACTGAACCAGAGCGAGAGTGTGAAAAAACTTGTAAGGTGTGAAAAATTCCTCTCCCCCTCCCCTGCTGAGTCCTCCAGCAATGGTCGCATTGCTTCATTTACAAATGAAAGGATGCTGATTGTCGGTGTCAGGTTGAGCTGAAGGTCTTTTGACCCATTGCCGGGACTTAGAGGGGGTCTGGAAAATCCTGGGACTTCTAGTGTTAACACTTGTGTAGAAGGATAAAAACGAACATGTCACACATTGTGTGTTAGCATAAATACTAATGTCACTATTAATCCATCCCAATTTGTGAAACGCAATATTTTTTAATTATATTTCACGTGTTCACAGACAAAGCTGGTCCCATTAGACTAATGTAACTATTGAGATTGTTACACCTAAATATAATGAATGATTAAATCATCAGCTTGATCTGGTTTAATTATAGGAAATCTTTATGTAACTCATTATCAGATGAATGAAACAAGATTCAGCAACTGTAAAAACACTGGAGTTGTTTTCATGTGCTTTTTTTTTTTTTTGAGAAAATCATTTTATTTCAGATGAGGAAATAAATGAATTACATACAATAACTCTAATAGAGTGACCCACATGCACAAATATATTCCATAAAATACCAGCTCATGAACTCTATGAGTCATTATCTATTGTAGCCTTTTTAAATGTGTCTAATGTTGATGTATTCACATTTGTGTTTGTAAAGAACCTGTTTACACTTTAAGTTGTGAATTATTTTCATTATTATTTTTTATTTATAGTTTTCATTTATTGTGATTTTTATCGTTATCGTGATAAGTACCAGAAATTATCAGGATAATTTTTTTGGTCAATGTTGCCCATCCCTAGTGCAGTTTATTTTGTGGAGTCTTAAATAAGTGCATTTTATAAAGGTTGGAAGAGAAAATATTTCATCAATATTATGCCAACAAAAGCACTAACTTGAACATCAAATGCAGTAAGTGCTTCTTTTTGAACCGAAGGAGAACGAGGTCCAGCAAGAAAGTCTCCCTATTGAACGCCATCAGTCCAATGTACAAACCTCCAACTTAAAGCAATCACACCCGCGCCATTGACGGAAGGGGAGAAAAATGCATGGCGCATTAGAAAAAGTCCTCAGCTTCCAAACATTAGATTCAGTTTCAGTATGTGAATGAGTAAGTGCATGCTTTTTGAGTTTACTCCAGGTGCTCCATTTTTTTCCCCCCCACATAAAAAGGGGTTGATATACTGTTTCCTCACGCTATGTGGTGCAATTATTTTGATTGATCCCGACAGCTTTTGTCTCCCCACCATTCTGGTTGATTATTTCAAAAGAATAATTTAAAAGTTAGGTTTTCTTTGGGGCAGATTGAATGCTCCAAAGAAAACAACAAAGAAATAGGCAAAATAAATACTCCCCCTTGCAAAAGACTAACAATATATAAGTACAACAATACTTGAGTCAGTCTTCCCAAATTTTTCATTTTTATATCTCTTACTAGCACCTCATCTTAAGGCTATAGTAAGATTACCATACATCATCAGTAGGGTAAAACTAATCTGTCTGACGACAGTCTAAATCCAGCTCATGTTTTTATGCCTTTCTTTCCCCAGCCCTATTATACTCGTTTGTGTTTTTCTCATTTTTTCATGACTTTTTAGGGTCTTATCTCGGAAAGAAAATCTCGTATTTTTTCAAACTTATGCCTTTCCCCAGGAATTTTTTTTTTCAAAATGTTTAAATTTTTATGTCGTACTACAGCCTTATATCAGAAAAAAAACATTTTAATGCCTTACCTGCTTTTCTTCACCACCAGGGGGCAGTAAGACTTGTCGTGTGAACTGTCATGTTATCCTGCAGAACACGTTTCCCTTTCTGCACACTGCACTGAATGAATTGAATGTGTTTTGGCTGAGTTATCCAAAATTTTCCAGTTTTAAAATTTTTGACAAGTTTTTGACAAGTCTCCAACTTGTCAAAAACATAGCTCCCAAATTTAATGTGGAGGAAAAGTTTGCTTTTAAAAACAATGTTGTTTAGCCAAAAATTTTGAAAAAGTGCCAAATTTGTCCCTCTGAATTCAAAATTGCAGACTTCCTGTTGTGATAGGTCCAAATCACATTTTTGCTAGTCACGGTACACTTCATATACCTACTGAATGCCATCCAGCTAGTTCAAACCACTGAAAAGTTACAATAATCTAGGTGGCGCTAACAAGTCCTGAAATTTCATCAAAAAAATACACCGTTAAATTTTTCACCAAACTACTGTCCTGTTAAATT
The DNA here is from genome assembly GCF_900634775.1 of Gouania willdenowi. Lineage (NCBI taxonomy): Eukaryota > Metazoa > Chordata > Actinopteri > Blenniiformes > Gobiesocidae > Gouania > Gouania willdenowi. The sequence continues at coordinate 1,398,461 of NC_041066.1, forward strand.
TCATGAAATTGCACCCTTGGAAGGGCCTTAAAAATCCACATAAAGTGTCAGAAGAAAAATCCCTACGGGAACAATAATTAGGTGTGTGAGGGTTCATTTAAGAGACCACACAAAGATCTGAAAGACGCAATCTTTTAAACAATGTCTGAATTGTTTGGAAGTTTAATGTTTGCTGGGTTCACAGTTGGCTTGCAGATGAATGTTCCAAGCCATACCAAAATGTAATGCACACATGGATGCACAGCAGACAAATAACCTAAGATGACCAAACTTTGAGACATTGTGATCCTCTGTCCTCTACTCCTCAGTCCTCTATGGCAGAAGGCTTCTTCTGAGATAAAACCAGATCCTTCACCCTTGGGCTCAGCTCGGCGAGTTCCGTGAGAGTGCTTTTCAACAGCTCTTCTTGTGCCTCTCCCTCTTCTTCCTGCTGTTTGCTGACAAGTTGTTTAACCACCAAACTTTGGTAGGCAGTCAAAAGGTGGTGGTGCTCCTGCAACAGCATTATACATGCAGTTTTTGAGTTAACGGAATGCTTTCCTTTAATTATGTTATACAACTGATGACAGCTTCGGTGTCTAAATCTGATCTTTAATTCTTGTTAATGAGGTGTAATTGGTCTAATATTTAATTGAGTTTGTGTCTGTCCATTACTTTGCATAATCTTCCATACACAAAATTATGTGGTCAGTGTGTACACAAATTTAAATTTAGAAGTACTATAGCTGCTACCTGGGTTTTAAAGTTTTTAACCAATTTTTAAACGTGAAGAATGGTGTTCTTGCCAAAAGTTTCCAAATTATTAGGGATGAAAAAAAAAAACATGGACGTAGTCACTTTCAGCCTAATGACAATGACAGTGAGGCAGCTCAGTCCAAGGACTATGAGAGAACAAAATAGTGCATGCTAAATATTTTCTGTAAAATATCTAGAAAAAAATACACATTTTTGCTGAGATGAAGTCATCCCAAATTGAGGGCAAAATGGAGATAAAGATTAATCTCAGATGTTTTCATGATTTTCACAAGATAAAAAGCAAATTGAAGACTGAAGACAAGAAGAAAAAGTCTTCTTACAGAGTAAAACGTAATTAATAATCAGAATTGAACAATTGATCTTTTTACCAAAATAAGACAATTCACAAATTTTATTCAGGGAGACATTTGTGGTCACTTTATGAGTAGAATACCAAATAACGCTAATAGTTACATTCAGCAGCAGAAAAAAAAAATTGCCTTTCACAAGACATTTAAAAAAACCCAGTAATGAGACAAAATGGTAAACCTACCGTTGGCATTCGACCAGTGAGTGTGCCAATAATCTGAGGGACGCAGCGCCCTGGGGCATGCAGCATGCAGTGGGTGCTGGTCTGGAACAGTATCACACTGGTCAAATGGAGAATCAGGGCTGGAACCTCCGTCTCTTTCAGCTGCTCGGTGAGAGCCTGACGGTGCAGGAACATGGCCTGTCTGGATACCACAGTTACAGATTAACAACACTTCAACAACGATTCAAAACAATTTAAACTAGAATATTTGCATCTGCAAGTGAGGATGCAGGTGCTGGCCCGCGTCACACTGCATTAGCTTAGCATTAACATTAAGCTAGCATTAGCAATAGCTTTAGGCTGCGTCCGAATATTCCCTCCTATCTTCTTTCCTATCCACTTTTCCTTAACCCACCAGAAGTGGTGGCCATGATTAGGAGCTTTCAAAATCTCTTTAAATTAAGAAAAGGAGGCTCAATGCTTCAAGCCTAGGATGCTGATTAATCCTTTACCAAAGGAGACCACATAATGCTGACCCACAATTCCTTGCGGTGACAATATTTCAAGGGACAAGCATATCCGAGCGCTTACGGAAACTCACAATGACTGACAAGGGACGAAGATCTTGTAAGTTACCAATGCAATAATATGCCTTAAACAACTTTAAATAAATACTCTAAAACCCATATCTTATTATGTAAAACATTATCAGATAAGTGACATGAAACAGACACTCAGTTGTTCAAGAAAAAAGTGATCAGAGACATTTTAGCCACTTGTTTTATTCAACATAATTCATTTTTCCGAGTCTTTAAGTTTCATTTTTTTTGGAGCATCCATCCAATGATGGAACATCCAGTGCTTTAAGCACCGCCTCTGGCGGTCAGTAAGGATGAAATATAACAACCTTTTACATTGTTTATCAATGAAGGCGTTTCAAATTAAAAGTGAAGTTTATCATATTCATGAATTTCAATGAAATTTACAAGTGTTGGGAAAACTCCATGTTTTGTGATTTGTAGACAGCCCAAAAAAATGACATCACGGTAGGGATGGGCAATATTGACAAAAAATTGTATCCCGATAATTTCTAGTATTTATCACGATAACGATAAAAATCACGATAAATAAAAACTATAAATAAATTAAAAATTGCACAACTTAGTGTAAACAGGTTCCTTACAAACAAATGAATCTGAATACATCAACACTAAATACATTTAAAACAGCTACAATAACTGCTGACTCAAACAGCTTATGAGCTGATATTTTATGAAATATATTTGTGCATGTGGATCACTATTAGTGTTATTGTATGTAATTAATTTATTTCCTCACTTATAATCAAATTATTTTAAAAAAAAAGCACAAAAGCACAAATAACTTCAATAGTGTTTTTACAGCTGATAAAATATAATTAAAAAATATTATGTTTCACAAATTGGGATGAATGAATAGTGACATTAGTTATTATGTTAATATTTATTTCACACAACATGTGACATGTTTAGCTTTTATCCTTCCATACAAGTGTTAAAGCTAACCAGAAAAAAATTGGTGGCTCCCTGTGGTTTTATGACAGTAAGATGTGTACTCTTAATCTTTTTACTTGGTCTATATGGAGGTCTATATGGAGGGTAGCATTAGCACTTAGCTCAGTCTGTGTGTCGGTGTGTTAGCTTAGCTCAAGTTCATAATCGATGCTGCGGGTTCATCTCTGTGCCCGTGTTTGTGGAACTTTGGGTGGACATGACGGAGGAACTTGAATCGGTTCCCTTTATTGGATGGTTATCTGGTTTTAACCAAGTAGCAGTCAGTGTTGTATCGCAGCATAGTAGCTTCAAGTAGCGGTGATGAACACACACACAGACGACGGTGTGTGCGGGGGGCAGTGCACACCGTGCAGAGCTTCCGTAAACAACGTTCCGCTCCAGAGAATAAGTTGTTGACAACAAACGGGGCAGTTTTGGCCTGTGGAACGCATTTTTTTTGGGCATTCTTGGCTAAATTGAGGGACAAATGGCCGTGGCCCTTGCTAATTTCCGACATGGGAATTTCTCGTTTATATCGTGGGATGACAAATTCTTACCGTTGAGAATGTTTTTGACGATAAATCATAAACGATAAAATATCACACATTCCTACATCACGGCCTCCTTTCCTTCAGCCCGCTTTCATTCACAGATTACGCTGTTTTGCTCTACTTACACTCGGTGGGCGTGTCAAGAACCTGGACCGGAGAATACGATCAGGAGAGAAGCGCGTAACTGCAGGAGCGCAAAAAGCGCTTAAGTCCAGACAAGAGAATAGACCCTTAGTCCATTTAAAGAAATTTGTAGTTTTTTTACCACGCCAGATGTCACTAACCTTCGCGGTTGTTGGATTATTACGTCACCTAGTGGAAGTGCATCTGATTGTCAAAGCAAACGTGATCACCTTTTCCTAACTCCTTGCCTTATCCCTGTGACGTCATTCCACAGGGTTAAGGAAAAGTGGATAGGAAAAGAGATAGAAACACAGCCTTAGCCTAGCATTAGTATTATAGGAGACATATGCTTTTAAATCCTTCCTTTTTACATATAAATCATACAGTTGTGGTCTATATAAAGCGGAACTGCAATGCTTGGGTCTTAATTCCTCGTTATTATAGCTCCACAGGCCCCTTTTCTGATGTGCTTCTGAGAGCAACTCGTTTTGGTGCGGTCTCTAAATGCAAATGAGACACTTCATACCCCGCCCCCTCTCCAGGTTGCAGAGGTGACACTCGGTTGAACTCCACCCTGTTCGGCCATTTTTGTAGTTTGATAGAAGAGATACGATTATGTAGCGGCGCAGAAACTTTTTATTCACACGTTATTTACAAAATGTCAACAACGGAAGACTTGTCCATCCAGCCTTACATGTTCAAGCCAGAGTCGGACCCGGCGGAACGAGATGAAAATAATGATGAACCTGCAGAACAATGTCTTCATATGGATGTTAACAAGTGAGCTAACACAAGCACCGAGCTGACGCTAGCGCCAAGCTACCGTCACGAAATGCATTTTAATACAGTCTTTTCGGAGACAAAAATGGCAAAATGAAATGACTAATGAAAACTTTAGCGGATTGCTCGAAGTGTTGGGCCTGGAGTCGATGTTCTAATTTGGCAGTTCCGCTGCAAATACTGTGACGATATTGTTCAAAAAACGTAATAGAGAATAAAAAAATTGAAACATTGAAAAATATGACCAAAACAGAATATAAAGATATCAACGGAGCACATGAGACTAATTTGAACTTTTCTGTACTTCTAAACACTCTAAATATCCAACAAAATGCATTTAAGGGCTGAAAAAGTAGATTTAGCATGATATGTCCCCTTTAAAGGCTCTCTAAAGCAAATTCAGCCATTTTCTTCTAAACACATTAAATAGGTCTTAAATTTCCTTAAAACATGTAAAAAGCCATTCAACCATTTATAATGTGGAGCTAGGTTTTACAAACTGTTTCAAATTTTTGTGTTCAGGATTTAATGGGCGGGTCAGAAATCATAGCCGTGTTACGTAACACACCAAACTTCCGAGGCCTCCAGCGGGCGCAATTCAGCCCCTAGCTGAAAACAAACCACATAATCGGTTTCAGGGAAACAAAACGTGTTCCCTGCTGCTACATTTTCCCTGAAATGAGCACTTTTTTTGCACCACAATTGTATGCTTCACCTCTAGCAGGCGCAGTTCTGACTACCCCAGAGAGATGCACATATTCGGACCTGGGCGGAGCAGACCTTTCCGCTGACACCTCGTTTGGCCCAATCCGAGCACTTTTGGAAAACCAATGGGAGAAGCACTATCTCTCCCCAAAGACACAGTACACGGAGGCGGGGCCCTTCCTGTGAGTGGTTCCAGTGCCTCTAACTGACACGCCCCCAGCGTTTCAGAGCAGAGAAAAGTGCTCGTTTTTCCATGATTTTGAGACCTATTTTTATATACTATTTTTTTCATCTTTCAAATTTGGCTCAGTGGTCAATGACACGTGTTTCTGTGGTGTGACAAACTCATGACACAAATGTATTTCTACTTTACAGTGACTTTAAGCTAGCATTAGCATTAACCTAGCAATAGTTGAACATTTGCATTAAGCATGAAAAAGGTTGAAAAAGTTTAAAAAAAAAAAATTAAAATGGGTGGAAAAAGTTAAAAAAAAAAATTAAAATGGGTTGAAGGTCTTAGCTGAAAGTAAGACTGGGCAATATATGGAGTTTTTATTAAATATCGATATATTATCTAGGAAATATAGCACAGGACTATATCATAATATTGATATAATTCACGTAACAATAAAAGTTTCTTCCATAGAGCCGTTAGTAATCCTTTTTCTCCTCTATCTGTCCCTCTCAACCCCGCCCTGCCTCTCTCTTGCGCTGTCCCTCTGATCGCAACTGAAACAAACCACGCTAAAAGCTTCAATGACTCGTGCTGTGCCTTATGAAAGTCGATCGAGATTACCAAGGCAGTAGCCTACCATATTGCTAACCCCCAATTTCCACTGGATGCGACTCTGCGGCGTTACGTCACTGCCGCTGATAGGTTTCCACTTTAGTCAATGTTGTTATTTTCCACCGGGACTACTGCAGTGTGTGTCTGCTCCTTCCCAGATGTGGTAGTCTGGTGCCCTCCGCCAGATAGACGCAGGGCTTCTATTTCTGGCGGACACCGAAGCACGACGCATCAATCAGCACAGAGCAAATAAAGCTAAACAGGAAATTAAGCACGTATTCCGCAATAAAATATCGGGTTACTTTTCAAAATAAAACACTTCAGATTATATTTCAAGTAAATACATCACCAAAACGTCAATGTGTAAAAACAAATTCACATTTACTATATTGTTTCCTCTCATACTGTAACTCACTGTAAACTGCAGCAACTTTGATTTAGTTCATGTTTTAATGGTGGCATTTTATCTCTTCTCTGTTGGCTGTTGCTAAAAAATGTGGCAATGACAAATCCAGAGAGTCCAACCTTCTTGTTCTCCTTCGTTAGGAACACTGACCTGTTTATCTGTTTATTGTTGCATTCATAATGTATACATTTAACTGCGTTCTCGCGCGATTATATAAATATCGTGAGAACTGCTCTGTCTCATGACGTCACAGTCGTTCAACCAGAGTGCACCGTGTCGCACTCAAAACGCAATTGGTGGGGATTACCGGACAGCGAGAAAAAACAGGTCGGTGACGTGGCGCAACGGAGACGTATCCAGTGGAAACCCCCATAATCAGAAAGTCTATGACAGGCATAATGCTCAGTAAAACACTGTGTGTACGCTGTTGAGATCCGCTCAGTATGGATCAAGAAGAAGGCAGGTCTGACCTCTCACGTTACCATGGCTCCCTTAAAGGGACGGACAGTCCTCAGAAGGCGATCATTACAGCGCTTATGTCTGTGCGTGCGTGGGCGCTTGTGCTCGTAGTGGCAACTGTTTATATATTATGTATCTGATAAATTCACAATTGTCAGTAATAATAAAGCTGAAGTTGTTTTTAAAATGTGCACAAATGCACATAATTTGTTTTATACATTTTGATAATGTTCTCTACACCTCTGTCAATAAAGGTTATTTTAAGGGTTTGCCTCTGAAAAAAGAAACTAACAGGTACGCTATTCTATAATAGTTAGGGGAAATCCTCGATTTTATGCATCAAAGCATCATCTCAAGGCAAGGGCAAAAATATCGAGATATATATCTCATATCGTGATATAGCTTGAAAATATCGCGATATTAAAAATAAATAAATAAATTAATTAATTAATTAATTAATTAATTAAAAAAAAGGCCATATCACCCAGCCCTCGCTGAAAGTAAACAGACAGCTGAACGTGTTAAAGGAGGAAATCAGTTTAACAGCTGAAGTTCAGAGATGAAGGTTTAAAATGTGGATGGAAAAATGAAAAGTTTAGAAGTTGAATGGTTTAAAAAGTTGAAAAATTGGAAATTTGTTGAAGCAAAGCATAAATGCCAGAAAATATTTGAGCTGTTTGACATCGGAAAGTTGAAACCAGTTGAAATGGGTTGAAAGAGTTGCCTCCAGCCTCCTCACTAAATGGTGTGTTTAGTGCATGTGTGGTTCATAAAATAGGCTATTACCTCTCCTTTTTCTTGTCCCCTTTCTTCAGCAGGAAGCCACACACCTCTGCACATGTCTCCATGTGGATTAGAAAGTCTTCGATGGTCTGAAAGGATTAGGTGGGCACTGTAGGCAGAGTTTGAAACCATCTTTCTCCCTTTTATATGAACACTTACTTTGTTACTCAGGCTGTTGTGCAGCTTCATGAGCGGCTCTTTGGTCTCTTCTGGTAGTTTATTGAGGATCTTGACTCTAATCTGAAGAAATAAAGATGAGACATGCAACAAAAGTCATTAAGTAGTGTTTTCAACAGTGACACTGAGAAGCCCATCTCAATGGAAATAAAAGGAAGCCCACCTCACTGGTGATAGTGCTAGAGTTCTCCACTGACATCATCTGATCAGCAGCAAGAAAGTTGACCAGGAGGTTGGCGACATCAGTGCAGAGGGTTTTCAGCAAATGTTTGGCGATGTGGACTTGAGTTTCATCTGCATAAACAAACTATACATTTAGCTTTCACTGCTCAGCGGGTTTCAACAGTTGGCTTAGCTAGCAGCTGCTGTGCAGAATTTTTTTTAAATTTTGCTGAAGGTAAGTGAAATACTTAAAATGTAGACCAATGGCAGTCCATTTAGAAAAATAAACAATAATTTACTTCATTTTAAAGCTATAACAATGTGAGATCAGGTTTTTAAATTTCAGTAACCGTCTTTTTCTGTCCAAAGCTCACACACATTTCATTACTCATCACTACATTTCAGGACAGTGACATCTTTAGTTTTTATTCAACTTTATTAACTACAAGTTCAGGTAAAGAAAAATGGATAAATATGGACGGTTATATTTTGAAACTTAGTCTGTGCTTCTAAAAAGTGAATGCGGTATTTGATTGTGAGAGGGACACTCAGCTTCATTTTTTTTTTCTCTTGTCTGCACATTCTGTCGAAGGTTAACACTACAAGAAGTGCAATCTTTTAACAGCAATGCATATTTTGTTATTGCAATTAAATAAATTTATTTATTTCATTGCATAATTGTGACCATCACCAGCCCTCCCTAGGGAAGGGTAAGAAATACTTTATTAAAGGGAGGATGTAAAAAAAGAGAGGGCAGTGTTACACCAAGGTGAGGGGTTGGAGAGGGGTGGGGAAGTTAACAGGGAAGAGGAATACAAGATAGGAAATGGAATGGGTGGGGAGTAGTCGATAGATTTCAAGTGATGCGATGTGAAATTGTGGTTGTGTATATTGTGCTTATTGTTGAGTTATCAAGCCAGTTTGGTGACCAGTGTGCGGCTTAGGAATAATGGTGGTGGCTGTGAGCAGAGGAAGAAGTGAGTGGAAATTCCATAAAACAGGTATTTGGGAACAACGTGTCTGTGGTTGAGCCCAGTATGAGTGTTATCCCACAGCCCAAGGCCAGTGCATCCATGACAAATGTATTTCCAAGAACCGCCACTGCAAAACCCACGAGCCGCCCCCGGGCCCCGGAAGCAGCCAGGCCAGCAGCAAGAGCGGGCAACCCGGGGGCCCCCGGCGACCACCACACGGCCAGGCAGCCCCCCGAACGCCCCCAAGATCCCAAACCGAGAGGCAACCATCGCCCCCCCATACACACCCGAGAAAGCCCCAAGGAGCCAAGGACCCAGCGCACCACGCCACCAATCCAACTCCCAACCCCCAGACCCCCCACCCCCCCGCGCCCAACCCCCCGAGGGGAGGGCCCAGAGAGCCCCCCGCCCGAGACCCCAGCGGAGGAGCCGAAGCCCACGCCCAGCAGACGACCAGAGCCACGCCGAACGGGCAGCCGGCGGGCACCCGCCGCCGGGCCCAGAGCCAGCAGGGACCCGACCCCAGGCCAGAGGGACCCGGAATGAACGCAGCACCAGGAGCAGCCCGCCCAGGGAGGACGACCACACCCCAAGCCGCATAAGGCACCAGGGGGCCGCCGGGAGTCTCCCCGCCGGCCCCCAGGCACCCCAACCTAGCCCCCCATGGCGCCCCAAATCACCTATTGTTGATGTCGCCCGCGCCACGGGCTTTAGTTTTTTTATTTTTTATTTTTTTTTTAAAAGCCAGGGCCCCCTCCAAGGGCCAAGCCAGACCGCCTTGTGCATCCCCAGCACCCTGCCTCACGGGGCACTGCCCAAGCAGGGGCCGTACCATTAGGTATGCAAGGGCGCGGCACGCGGCACCCGCCCCGAAAGACCCCCGCCAGGACCGGCCCGGCCAGCCAGCCAATCACCCCGGGCCCCAGGAGCACCCCCCGGGACCAGGACCCCCCAAGGGCAAGTCCCCGGGCCAAGCCCCCCGGGACGCACCCCCCACCCCCGCCCAGGACCCGGCCACAGCCCAGCAGGACCGCACAGCCCCGGACAGCCCAAGGCCAGCAGCCCAGGGCCCGCCGCCCCCCGGGCAGCGCCAGCCACGGAGCAGCGCCACCCACCGGCCCGCGAGCAACCGGCGATCCCCACCGCGGGGACGGAGGCACCCCAAAGGCACACATCAAGTGCGGAACCGCAGCCCCGAGCCAAAGATGCCCCGGACCCACCCACCAGTCCGCAGATGTCAGGACAGACCCACCAGGCGGCCGACAGCAACCTCCACCACCGGAACAGCTAGCGCCGCCCCCCAGTAAACAGCATCGCTCCGAGGCACCTAGCAACCCCGCCCCAACCCCGGTGAGGACACCAGCACACCCCCAGCACACCCACCCCCCAAACCGGCGAGGCAGGCCGCCCCAGGCCCGCACACCGCGGGGCCCGCCCCCAAGGCCACCAGCCGACGAAACAAGCACCAAGCCTCACCCAAGGGGAGGAAGCGACCCCGCGCTCCACCAGGCCGACACCGCCCGGAAAGACCCCGCAAGGAGAGACCCCAGCAAAGCCCCCCCGAGACCCACCGCCACGCCCGACCACACCATCCTGATGTATTTTCACTCTATGTAGTGGCCCAGCCACCAACAGAGGGGCCAGGCCCCCACCGGAGAGGCCCAAATATGTGAGCCAACCCACCACCCTGTTATGGTGCCTCTCCATTCCCCAATGGAGAGGCACTTCCCTATCCCCTGTGTGAGTGTGTGTGTTCAGTGAATGTATGGGGTGTAATTAAAAGAAGGGGGATGGAGGGGAGCGGTGCTCCCCATCCTACCTCTGTGGATATACGTGTATGTGGTGTAATAGGCCGGAGGGTGTAATGTAATAGGCCGGAGGGTGTAAGGACACTCAGCTTCATGGTTTACCAGAGAAGAATTTGGTGCCTTTCTCAAACAATCGGATGTTGTTGTACAGGTTGGTGATCTCCTCCTGCAAGTCCTTTAAGCTGGTTTTCTTCTTGCCTCCTGATGGGGAGCTGGTGGAAGACATGAACACTGTGCGCAGCACCTCCTGGTAAGTTTTATTCAGAGGCCTGAAAAATGTTAACAATAGGAAGATTTAGAGTTATTGCAGAGAGTGGAAGTTCAAATAAGGCAGAAAAAGATTTCAGCATTGGTTACCGCACTAAGTCCTCTGCCAGCTCAGTGAGGATTTGTTCTGGGCATTCATTCAGTCTCTCTTCTAAAACTGCAACAATCTCATCCACAGTCATGAAAGGAAATTCAGTCTCTTTGCGATCTTTGTAAAACAAAAAAAACAAAGAATTAGTCTCTGTACTGAGAGAGAACACACTTGACAAGTGAAAGTGTCGAGATTTCTTGATAAGCAACCAATGATGATGAGTCTGGTGCTTCCGTGTGTAGCTATTAAGTGTACTTTGCTGTGAAGATGTTGTGTCTTCATCACTGTCCTCATCCCTCCTCCCTTTCTTCTTAGTTTTACGGATGCGGATCTCTCGAGCGTTACCTCCCCCACTCTTCACACTGCCCTCTGGGAAACAAAGCACATGTCTCACAGCAGAAATTCCTTTATCAATACAATAATAATAATCCCAGTGGGAAATGACTTACAACAAGGTTAATTTAAGGGCAAAGTTGCCAAAAAGGTATATTTACTGGAACGAATGAGATACTGTACATACTGTATATACACCCACACATACATATGTATGTATGTATGTGTACAGTAAGTGTATGTATTGGTGCTCAGGGGTGCACCAAGGGCTTTTTGCTTTTGTGATGCTATGCTGCATTTAACTCCTTTAAATTTGAAAACATAGAGATCATATTTTGGGTGGAAAAAAAACATTAGTCAAAATACTAATCGTTATAAACCATTTGAATTGTTTAAATTCATAAACCAAAATAAACTGCACATTTCTTCATTTAGTGTATCACCATGCAAAGTTAAACTGTAATACATATATTTTTAAAAACATTAAATAAAAATGTAAGAAAGGTTTGCTCATGTTCCTGGCTTGGAATTTACATAATTTCTTAAGGTGTGTGTGTGCGTATGTGGATGCTGACTTGCCTCGGATCATTCAAGCGCGTGAGTAGCATCTAGTTTAAACGGGCTCAGGCTTAAAGAGACAACGGCTTCATTTGGGTCAGACAGTTTCGGGCCGGGACGTCTTGTTATGGCCCGATTAAAGCTCTTCTCCAACTGCTGCTGTTGGTTCAGCCCGCACACTAGGCCATGATGTCAAAACAAGCGGCACTAAAACAGTCCCATCCCCCCTTATTGTTCAAGCAGGGTATCATAGCACATGCTGTGCTGTATCAATTTTCTTATTGGCATCAATGTTTAGCCGATTTAGGATATATCCTTACATCCCTATTGTGACATTTTAATCTGGAAAGGAACAGAAGCAACACTGTCACACACATGGTTTGTTTTGTACATTTCCCATTTTATTTTGTCGCCTCGTGTTGTGGTTCCCGATTTCCCCTCCTCATTTCAGGTCAATTCATTCCTCGTTGTCCTCATCAGTCTCACTGGTTTTACCCAGCTGTTCCTCATCACTCCCTCTTATGTACATACCTGTCAAGTTTTGGATTTGAAAATAAGAGAAATTTTCTTGAGCCCACTTCGAGCCGTCCCACCTGCCCAACTAAGCTCCAGTATCTCTTATATTTTAAGACAAGTGTACAAGAAATCTAAAACACCCACTTGTCAACCCCTTACTAAATACAATTATGTGATTAGAATCTGGTAGGTCGACCTATTACCTCATTCAGTGCCAGCCATTTTCGGATTTTCTACCTCCCTCAGTGCCAGCTGTTTTTGAGCATTTTGACTGATTTTAAAAACCCACAGAAGATTTTCTACTATGACTACCTGAAATCTGACACCAGATTCTGAAAGATTGAAGCCTCTACTTTCACAAATCTTCAGTTTCAGAGCAAAAAGCTGAGAAAAAAAGCCTTTTTCTAAAAAAAAGTCAGTGACTTTAAAGCTATTTTTTGCTTTAGTGACAACTCTAACATCTGAACATTGTTTCCTTATATAAAACAAAACTGAGACCAGGCTTTTGATAGCAAATTTATTATTATTTTGCCATCTGGGTCAGATTTGAATGGATTTCTTACTGTATTTTGGCATTCCTCCAAGTTTTTATCATTTTATCTCACCATCGCCACAGTTCCACACATGCTCTGGTCGTGCTGGAACGTCAACTCTCATACGTAGCGCCATTTTCTGTCTCGTACTCTCCTTAGCGCTACTGAGCATGGATGACCTCTCATCCAAAGGTGTGCTGCTACCTCCTACATCTCACCTATTATTTTGCTATCTGGCTCACAGGCTGGGGGTATTTTGTACCCCCACCCCTCCTCCCGACAAGCAGCGATGACCCGTTTGGCCCGGTTAGTTGATGGTTTTATCTCACCATCACAACATTATCAATAATCTACTCATGTCCATACATGTTCTGTGTTAGTATGTGGAGATGTGAGCTGCTGGATACGTCACAATATCACTCTGTAGCGCCATAATCTCACTCGTTCCTGCTTCTTCCTCCTTTGCTGGGTAGCATCAGTGGCTAATCTCTCATCTAACGGTGTACTGCTGCCATCTTCAGGGCACAGTTGGTCACTACAACACCCCACAGCTTAGATATTGATGAGGGATCTCCGCCAGGGTGTTTTCTAGTAATCCCCGAGAAAAAACGCAAATGACGAGTTATCTCGTCAATGGCACTGAGCGTTTGGATTTGAAATGACAAGTTATCTCGTCAATGGCACTGAGTGAGTTAACATTGAAATCCTGTGAACATTTCTACTAGGGCTGGGCAATATGGACCAAAACTCAATATCTCAATATATTTTCTCAAAATGGTGATATACGATATAAATCTAGATAATTTTATCAAATAAAGTCTGACCAGAAAGACAATTCTGGGTTAAATTTGCTGATGCAAAATGCCACACTGGGACATTTATTAACAAACAGCTGCACAATATGTGTCACTCAGAAATCCATCTAACTGATCTTTACATTCTGTTCTGAAAAGTAAAAGCAGTGACTCCTAAAACTAGTATTTTGTTTCATATGATATATAAAATATTATAGTTATAATAATAAAACAGCCTAAATTAAACATAAATGGGTATATGAAGCACATGTTTATATACAAGTCAACACGTTGCATATTTACTGTTAATTTCACGTTGCTTGTCTTTAAGTTAGACTTTAGATTTTATTTTCCTTACATATTTTCTGATAATTTATCATGCACACTCATGTGGTTCTCTGGTATTCACTAAAGACTTATTTGACACATTTGTTACAGACTTTACATCCTTTAACACTTTTTGAAAGCAGTGTATATTTGTGGCGCTTGTGATTGGCTGATTATTAATGGTGACTTACGTGTTCCTTCCGCTGTGGGAGACGTTAAAATCTTAGTTATTAATCTTACAGAAAGTGTAACCGTGTCACATCCTGCTGCTCTTTAGGAAGGTAAACTGTCACATTTCACAACGTATTTACACCAGTTCTTTGGGTTTTTTTTTTGCCAGAACGTCTTCATTCATCCATCTCTCTTCTGAGTTGTTTCCGGGTTTGTTTGCCGCTGTCAGCACTAATCTCGCGAGAACTGCCACTCACGCCATTTCAGGCGGCAGTTCTCGCGAGGCTCGTGACGGCGTTCAGTTTAGTAAGACATCTTTTAATTATTATTACATTCAAATACGGGATATTTACGGGAAAATACTAATACAGGAAGATGACGGAAATGAGGGGTAAAATACGCCCGGCCGAAACGGGATACTTGACAGGTATGCCTATGTATATGGCCTATAGCCATGGTCACCCATGGGTGGTACAGGGGAAATCTTCTGATCCCTAGCTTAGGGGTTTGATCCCAGTCTATACCTGTCTATGTGTTGAAGTGTCCTTGGCCAAAAGACTGAACCCTGAGTAGCTCCCATTGGTTGATTAGGGCCTTGCATGGCAGCTCTATCTAGGGCTGGGCAATATATGGTGATTCAAGTTATGTCGAGTTTCCTATTTTGGCGATATAGAAAATGACACTATCGCCTATATCATGACATATCTATATTTTCTTTAACTTGTTTTTATTTATACAATCACACAGTACAAATCACAACTATTTAATATTATTCACAGAGTACACTCAAACAGTATCCTTTACAATTTTTTTCATATTTTTCGAAGATATATATTTTAAAGCATATTTTGTATTAAAATACTGTCGCTGCGTTCATTACGTCGCACAGTTTGATGGCTTGCTGAATGCAACCTAACCCAGACCTTCCCCTCAACAATCCATCTACAGATTCACTCACACGTGCTGTCCCTCATAAGAGAAAATGCCACTTGCATTCAAAAGCAAGAGAAAGGGGGTACTCGAGCCAAAAAATTTTAAGAACCACTGCTCTAAAGCATACAAAAACATGTTGATTTGCATGGACTCTTTGGTTTAAAAATGTATATTTAACTAAGTGTGAATGCATGCGTTTACATTTCCAAACCTGTGACCTTTTTCCTGCGCTCCGATTCTCTCTTCTCCTTCTTAGAAAGTGTTGAGCCCTCTGACATAATGGGCACCTGCTTTACATTCTCCTGAGTTATCAAAAACACAGGATTGTTCTTGTGTTCCTAAAAACCAAAACAGAGGAAAATCACACAGGGAATTTGGTGGCAGCATCGTTCATGTTTGATTCCTTCAGATGAAGAAAGCAGTACCTTCTGAGCTTTTTGTTCCATGGCCTCAGTAAACAAGGACAGGCAGTTGCTGATAAATTTCTCACTGATGACAACGGTTTCTCCAAGCACTCTGGCAGAGGACTGGACGTTAGCATTTCTCATAGCTTGGCTGATCAGCATCCCAATGTCCTCCGTGGACAGAGAACTTGGTAAAAGAGTCTAAACCCCAAATAGATTAAGGTCATAAACTCATCTAAAAAGCTGGCATACTTATTTAAGTAAAGGTCATTTTACACACCTGGAGGTCAGTCCACAGAGAAGAATTTACCGCCTCCTCCACAGAGGCTTCTACCTGATCAAGTAGAGCCTGACCCACACAGGCTGCTCTGAGGAACAACAGCTTCTTGCCCTTAAAACGCCTTTTGATGTAGCTGGACGGCTCAGGGATCCCCAGTCTGAGCAATGCATCAAATTCTAGAAGAAGAGACCAAATATCTTACTAAACATTTATAAAACAGCAATGGTTTTGTTTCTACAAATTCTCTTTATTACTTTTTAAAACAAACAAACAAAAAAGAACAAAATGAGGGGGGACATGTTTAAACAAAGGTTAAGTTTCCTTGTATTTCAGTGAAAGGATCAACTGAAAAACTAGCAGCTTTTTTTAAATCTCTATTACATTAATACTATTTTTTAATAAACACAAAAATACTTCTATATAGTTGTGGTATCATTTCTAAAGTGATTTCTGCTAGTAGTGGGACGGGACTGTGTTGCGTTTCGTTGTTCAGCGTTCACATTTACTGAATATAATTTGCTGATTTTGCTTATCCCTCATTTGCTGCTGGAGCGCAGGCAACAAATATGACTGCGTGCTTCAGTCAGGTCTGCGCTTCACGTTCGGGCCACCCGGTCTGGTTTGCATACTGTAATGGACTGGGTTCTATGTTCTGGTTATGTTCCACTTGTGTGTATTCAGAGGTTAACTGATGCTGAGATTTCCCATGGCTAAGAAGGCATCATGGTTACGTGCAGCTTTCTCTGCCAATGTGTTCTGAGTGTTGATTGGCTGGGAGGCTGGGGAAAGGGTGGGTGTAAGCGGGGAAAAGAGTGAATAATTCTGTTCCCACGGTAGTGTGAGCGTATAACGGTGTAAGACGGTTCTTTGTGTGTTTGTTTATTTTTGGCATGTTACTACAACCTCCATTAAAGCCTGTAAAACTGTGATAACGACTTGAGTCACGTCATTACGATACATTTTGGGCAGAGCTGTGCCCCCCTCCCCCTAGCCGCGTGAGGCACCGCGCCACTAATCTGTGGCAGCAATACGTTCAATAAAATAATAATTTAAGTTGGGTTTGCTTCGGGCTCGGGTTGGGTCGAGCTTTATGCCCGCGGACCCAGATCGGGCTAGATTTTTTGGGCCAGATCTAACCTCTTCTCCTACATTCTCGCGTTACATTTAACGCGTAAAATGCTCATTTAAATAGGGTGGTCTCAACCATGTCCGCACGTAGACAGATTTGCACTGCAATCTTAGTAAACTTCCCACAGCAGGTACTTTGGTGTGAAAAAAAAAAGTTGTAAAGGTAGGAACAAAGACAAATCCTACCCAAATATCCATTCTGCTGAAAGAAAGAGTCAACCCAAGAATTCTGTGTCCTGGCGTAGATATCAGGGATGTAAATAGCTTTATCCTGTCGGCCTCCAATGACATTTCCTTTCAGACGCCCAGTGTTCACCAACTCCTCTAAGACAGCTATCAACAACCAAGCACAGCCAGCACTTAAACACAATTGCATGAAAAGAAAAAAACAAGTTATGTTTTTCTCTTACAATACAGGAGATGTTCCTGAAATCCAAAGGATCCGATCATGCTGCTGACAGGAGTCGGTCTGCAGAACAAAAAAAATCAATAAATATTCAAGTTAGTGGGCCTCATAAACAAGTTTGTAGCATCTTAATCATATCAGAAAACCACAGAGAGTATATCTTCAGTTGTAAAAATCTAAAGGCTTTTCCACTAATGATGGATGCTGCATTAGTTTCATTGAATGGAAATACCTAAACTCTGGGCTCTGCCTTGTTACCTTTGTTTTTAAAACTGTACTTAAAAAAGTTGGTTTACCAGTGTAGAACAGCACTTTTGGGTGGGTGAGTACAGCTGTCAACCTCATGTTTTGTTTTAAATATTTCTACATAAATTTGATGTACTGGCTGGCCGAAAGTCTAATAACACCAGATTTCCACTGGACACGTAACGGTTCTGGAACGTCTCCGTGCGCCGCTGTCCCACTGTTGCCACCCTGTCCAGGGTGTAGCCCCGCCTAGTGCATGAAGAAAGCTGGAGATAGGCCCAGCAGACCCACGCGACCCTGAAAAAAAGCAAGCGGGTCGGAAAACGGATGGAAAAATGATCCACCTTGAACACAGTATTTTGTTATGAAAATAATAATAATTGCTTTATTTTATGTCTGTGCACAAATTCCTGTCCCACACGAGTTGATCTTTGCTGAATTTTTGCACCGAGCGCCGGTGTCTAGTAACATAATGTGATGTTCCTAACTTCCTATTTTTGCCAGTTTTCACAATAACTGTTTTCCAGGATCCAGACTAATAGACTACTCCATCCACTCCCATGCATCATCACCTGTTTACGTTGACTTGATCGCTTCTGAACAAACGTAACGTAGTTATTTGGCAACTTTATGCAGTATATTGTTTATTTCTATCATAAACCGGCTCATTTTTACTTTATCAGTAGTATTTCAGCGTGCTCACTCTCCTTCTGTGTGTGTGTGCGTGTGTCACGTCAGCTGTCAACCTGAGTCCTGTGTGCGAATGCTCCTGATAAACTGCTATTAAAAACTGGTTTTATTGTACTTTTTATATGCTCTTCCCACCATAAATGCATACGTGTGCACCGCTCCTCAAACTTCAATTTATTACCGGTATTTGATTTCAATTTAATTAAACAATACGGTATATATAGTACAAAATGTCTATCTTTATCTATCCTGGGTAAAAGATTGGGATGAATGTTTGCCTTTGCTTTAAATTGTATGACAAGAAAGTTGGGAAGGGTAAGAAATACTTTATTAAAGGGAGGATGTAAAAAAAGAGAGGGCAGTGTTACACCAAGGTGAGGGGTTGGAGAGGGGTGGGGAAGTTAACAGGGAAGAGGGATACAAGATAGGATATGGAATGGGTGGGGAATAGTTTTAAGTGATGCGATGTGAAATTGTGGTTGTGTATATTGTGTTTATTGTTGTGTTGTCAAGCCAGTTTGGTGACCAGTGTGTGGTTTAGGAATAATGGTGGTGGCTGTGAACAGAGGAAGAGGTGAGTGGAAATTCCATAAAACAGGTATTTGGGAACAACGTGTCTAAGGTTGAGCCCAGTATTGTGTTATCCCACAGCCCAAGGCCAGTGCATCCATGACAAATGTATTTCCAAGTACCGCCACTGCAAAACCCAAGAGCCGCCCCCGGGCCCGAAGAAGCAGTCAGGCCAGCAGCAAGAGCAGGCAGCCTAAGGGCCCCCGGCGACCACCCCACGGCCAAGCAGTCCCCCGAACGCCCCCAAGATCCCAAGCCGAGAGGCAGCCATCGCCCCCCCATACACACCCGAGAAAGCCCCAAGGAGCCAAGGACCCAGCGCACCACGCCACCGATCCCACCCCCAACCCCCAGACCCCCCACCCCATCGACCCCCCACCCCCCCACCCCAACCCCCCGAGGGGAGGGCCCAGAGAACTCCCTGCCCGAGGCCCCAGCGGAGGAGCCGAAGCCCACGCCCAGCAGACGACCAGAACCGCGCCGAACAGGCAGCCAGTGGGCACCCGCCGGCGAGCCCAGAGCCAGCAGGGCCAGCACTTCACTTTATTCTAAATATCTGCTCAGGTTTACCTTGTAATAGCGCTAAACAGCCCTCGTATTCGAGCTTTGTGACGGGACACAAAGGCTGGAGTAAATATAACCCCTCTGTTGTACTGGTCCATTTCCCCTTGAATAAGTTTCCCCAGACGCTTTGACAACTCCTGATGAGAAAACATACGAACACACCAACAACGAGGATACAGTGTGGGATTGCAAACAGAATTTAAATATAAAAACACACATGGAACCAAAACTACTGTAAGTTGTTGATTTTTGCATGAGTCATCTCATTTAAAGACTGTGGATTAAGAGGCATTTACCTCACTGAGGAAGTCTCCTGGGAGGTCGTAAGTCTTGCATAACTCTGCGATGCTGATGAGGCCAGCCTGCTGCAGCTTGTCATTCACCTCCTCTGCCAAACGGTTCAGGTACGTGCTGCACACAAACAACAACTCTTTACATCACAGACATTGGCACTCACTGTCATTTCACTGTGAGAAATTAATGAAAAATATTAAGCATTTTAGAGACTAAAAGCAACAAAAGGATTATACTCCATTATTATATGATTGCATCTGAAAGTTGTAAGTAAGTAGGTATTTCATACCTGCAATTTATAGCTATCAAAGTTAAAGGGGCAGTATTATGAAAAGAAATCACTTTATAATGGTTTTGCTACAGTGATATACATTCCTGTAGCCTCAGTCATAGGGCCATAGTTGAAAAAGTTTGGTTTCCTCCCTCCACATTTTGTAAAAAGCTCCAAACGGGCGAGTTTGATTTTTGCCCCTATATTAGCCATAAGGGGGAAACTCCTCCTCCTGACAATGCTGGCTCCTCATACCCTATAAGAACGTCAAACTAAACTACCTCACAGGTAAAACAAACACTGTGATTAATATAGAATATACTAAATACTGTATTGTTATATATGTAAAGCTACATAAATGAAATGTGTTCTCTGCATTTAACCCCTCCCTGAGGAGCAGTGAGCAGCCACAGTGTATCACCCAGGGAGCAGTTAGTGTTAATATAAGGGACTGATCAACATCACACAGTGATGGACCAGGGAGATTAGAACCATTACACACCTGCTCCCTTAACCACTAGTCCCTTTATCCACAGATAACATATTTGCGTTCAGTAGGGATGTTACAATTAATCGTAAGGCAGTTAAAAATCGATTCATAGGTATCACAGTTCACATCGATATTCTGAAAATTGAATCGCAGTACTTTTTTTAAACAGCAGAGGGTGCTATATATTCATCCCTCTCTTGTTTAACAGTGTAATCTGCGGGCGGAATCTGCTACTACTTTCTTTCTGGCCTCCTTCTACTCTTAAACATGTTCATAAATGATTCCTTACCCCTTTAGCACCGAAAGAATATCTGTAACATTACGTGAATATCTGTAAAAGTCACGTTTTTCTATTAGCTCTGTCTGCTAGCATAGCATCTCTTCTTCACTGCTAGAATAACTACATGCCAACCGACCACTGGGTTTTTTAAAGTCCAATTGTTAAGGCACAAAAAACATTTTTAGTTGCACTTTTAAAAGGAAAAAGAACTATTATGCAGTTTTGCATTGTTTACTATAGAACCAGAATTTAAATTAATAGGCTTCTTCTTCATTTGTATTATTCCTTTATTTATGTTATTCAAGATTTATTTTTAGTTAAATTGAATTGTTTTGAACAGTTTATCAAATGATTCTTTTGACAATGAAAAATAAAAGGAAAATAGTACAGTATTTTCTATAAAGGAATATTTTTCAGTCATTATTTGGCTACAGTTCCATTTTGTAAAATAAATCGTGAGAGAATCGTACCGTGAACCCAGTATCGTGAATCGAATCGTATCGGGAGTTGAGTGAATCGTTACATCCCTAACGTTCAGTATAGACATAATCCAGTAAATAGATCATCCAAAGCGCAGTGTGAGCGCTCACAATCATTTCCATTTTTAGTAGCCGTTATGCCACCTTGTATCGCCTTTGACATGATCTGACGTAGCAGCTCTGGTGACTGTTTGAAACAGCTGACTCAGCTGCTGATGTGATAAACACACACCGTGGAGCTGAGTTTGTCACACTCCAAATCAAAATGACCACTTAAATATCCATGTGCAGTGCAATATAATGTGCAGTTTTTTGGCGTTTGTGGATAGCAAAAGAAAATCGCTATAGTGATCACCCTCTACAGGAGCGAGGCATGAAGTCTGTGTCTACAGACACGCCCACTCATGAATTTGCATGAAGGCCCCAAGACAGCCTTATGTTTAGAAGTGTTGTGAAACCGACTCTACAGAGGGTTAAAAATCTGGAAAACAGGCGAGTTTTCACCAATTTAACAAACAACTTTTAGCTTTAAAGTAAGGCTGGAACAAAAATAAAAAAAAACAAAAAAAAAAAAACAACTTTAGCTTCACTTCAGTAAATTACTAATATTTCCATACGATGGCGCTCGCTTGCGTGCCACGCGATCTCTCTCTGCTGTGAAAAATTCCTGGTGAGAACCCTGCCCATGTTTTATTCAAGGTTAGATTTCCAAGGGGAAAAAAATAATAGATTGCTGCTTCCTTGTAAAGGAAATACTTAATTAAAAGCAGAATAAATACTTAGTTTGCCATATTGGACAATTCTACATAGCGGCCACCCAAAAACAGGTTCTGCTATTACTAGCCAACCAAAAGTCACATAAACATTTCTAAGGTTCAGGGATTCTAAATGTGATGCCTATTTGACAGTAACTTTGACTGGGATCGCCATATTGGAAAATCTAATATGGCCACCTGTGAATATTTACGACGAATAATGTCTTTATTTTACAACACAGAAGCCTGACGTCCCAGATCTAGGTATCCTTAATTGATCGACCAAATCAATTGTTTGTTAATAAATGTGCCTGTGTTGCATTTTGCATCAGCAAATCTAACCCAGACTTGGCTTTTTGGTCAGACTTCATTAGAAAAAATTATCAAGATTTATATCGTTATATCGCCATTTTGAGAAAATATGTGGAGATGGAGGTTTGGTCCATATTGCTCAGCCCTAAAGTACACCATTTCCCAGGAAACAAAGTCAATAGCGGGTAAACGCTCAAGGATTCGAAGGTGTGAATGCATCGTAATTTACAACTCTCTTATGGCTAAATCAAAGAGTTGTTTTTTTTGTTTTGTTTCGAAAGAAAAAAAATACAGAATAAAAAAATAAAACAGAGTTGTTGGGAAACCATGGAATACTATTAGTATTTAAAATTATCTCTTTATTAATTAACGCAGTACATGCTTAGCTGTGATCTAAAAGTATGAATTGATTATAACACAGGACGCTTATCTCAGACAACTCACTCGTCAATCAGCTGCCCCAGGACCAGCTGGATTCCTTTGTCAGACTTTGCAATGTCACTCGCTCTGTCTTCAACATGAACCCAATCCACATTAATGATCTAAACGGAAAGAGATGGAAACATTGCTCCGAAGACATGTGGATAGCATGTCATGCTCACAGTTAATAACACGATGAGGTCAGATAATGATCTCTACAGTACATACCTGCTGAAGGTCCACAATGTTGATTCGCCCTGAGAATAAAACACAGAGTTAGAATGAGTCGTGATTTTGCTACATATTTAAAATGATTGGATGGAGAATCCCAAAGGTATACTTTGTAGTTTCTGTTGTCTGGTGAAGCCCCATACATAGGATTTCTGTCATGTCTATTCAAATCTGCCCACAGCAACATTAACTTTTTTTAAACAATACGTGTTTTCTATTTGTAAGGAACATGTTGAACATAACACATATCATACAGGAAAAATAAAAGAAAAAAAATAACATCCATACTGACTAAACGCAAACAATAAAATCACAGTAACTTAAAAAACAGGTTGTCACAATTTCTACTACTTACCAAAAAAGTCCATTAGTGGTGCCCACAATGCCCCAAATTCCTGTGCTTTACCCCATTACATAGCTTAACTTTTCTAATAAAACACAATGAATTCTCACTCCTATCCAGGACTGTTGAGCAGGGATGGGCAACACTATCACAGCGGGGGCCACAAAAATGTGAATGTATCTGATCCGAGGGCCACATTATCAACATATATGTCAACATTTAGGAAAAAAATGATCTGAGCATTAATATGGGTCCTTCTCTGTGGTTTTATTGTTTTGTCAGTTTTTAGTCATTGTGTGTTTTTCGAGTCATTGTGTGTGTTTTTGTTATTTTTTGTGTTCTTATTGTAATTTTGTGTATTTTTCTGTCATTTTCTGCATTTATGTTGTTGATTTGTGCATTTTTTGGGTCACCCTCTGTATTTTTGTTGTTGTTTTCTGTATTTTCCTGCACAGTTTGTGTGTCTTTGGAGATATTGTGTAATGTGGTGTTATTTTTTGTGTTTTCTACATCATTTTGTTTGTTTAAGTGGTTGTTGTGTCTGTCTTTGTTGTCATTTTATGTATTTTAGGAACTTTTTGTGTACTTTGTGAATTTTAATGTTGGTTTGTGTGTTTTGGGAGTTATTTTGTTGAGCTTTATATTCCTTCAAAATTCTCGAAATACAATTTTTGGGGATTTGTTCTGGGGGCCACACAAAAGTAGACCGAGGGCCACATGTGGTCTCCGGGCCATCAGTTGCCTCTGACTGGTTTAGACGGTGCCTCAGTCTGTCTCCAAGACAGGACAATCATCTACCTGTCCAGGAGAAGACCAAAGGTAGAGTTCATATGTCCTCATTTAGCCAATTGTGTTGCAATAACTTCATTTGAGAATTGTTTGTGATTAAGCTTTAAAGCAACCCGTTTCCCACTCAGCGACTTCAATATCCAAGCCCCATGCTCTTCTTCTATCATGACTAGATTCTTTGTCATTTAAAACTAACACTGCATACAGTACAGCAGACATAGGTAACTGGTGGCCCTCTGTCTAATTTTGTGCGACCCCAAAACCAAATTTTAATTCATGAAGATGGAAGTTATATGAAGCCCTACATACCACAAACAACTCCAGAAACACAGAAAACGACAGCAAAATGTCAACAAAAGTATGCAAAATGATCACAAAGACACACTAAACAACCACTTAAACACAAAATGCCAACATAATTGCACAAAATGACAGAAAAGTATACAAAAAGGAAACAATTACACAAAAAATATAACAAAAACACACACAAAGACAACAGAAATTCCCCATATTGACAAGAAAATAGACAAACTAAACTAAACTAAACTAAAAAAAAACAAAACAGGAAAACCAAGACAAAATGTTGATAATGTGGCCCTCGGATCAGACAATCACATTTTTTTGGGCCCCGCTCTGATTAGGAGTGTGACGATATCTCGATACGGCGATAAATCGCAATCGTATCGTGAGGTACCCAGAGGTTCCCACCCCAACCTCTGATAGAAGTTGCCCATCTCTGTAGTAACAGAGATTTGTCGTTTCTCGTACAAATGTTTTAACACAATATCCTCCAGGAAAGACAGCTGTGGCTCATCTGTCGACTGGCAAAGTTTTTATGAGATGAAGTGTTTTAATTGTATATATTAGTTTCTTTGGCATTGAATATTTTAAGCATAAATAGTTCAATGTTAGCAAAATACCCAGATTTAGATGATTTATTGTCATTCTAACAACAAAACATGTAAATAGAAAATCTCAGTGTCACAGATCTGTGTAAAACAAAATATGTATTAGTCTGTATAAAATAATGACTTTTTATTTTAATTATCAGGAGCATTATTTAGTAACAATCTATTGATGAAGGTGATGGGATGTAGGCCCGTTATCTGGGACTGTGTCCAACTCTAACCTCCATGGACGAACAGTTCATCCCGGATCTCTCTGCTGATCTGACTGGGAGTGATGTACTCCTTCCCATCCAGTGTGTGGACCACATCCAGTTTCTTCTCCTGGACCAGTTTAGATATGATTTCAATACAGTTCCTCTCTGACAGCCTGGCGGAGAAGCATAAAGTGAGTTTAGCTAACATGCCAACATTAGCTTGAGTTTAGAGGGAGTGACGCTACCTTTGCACCGACTCATGGAACTGAGCTCTCTGAAAGTCCGCCGCCAGCCGACGGATCTCCTCCCAGTCTGCTGCCATTCTTCCTCCGTCTGAAGTGAAAGTCGTTAATAAAAAAAAAAAAAACCTCACTGACAGATGTTGTATCTGAGGCTACACTATGGAGGAAACACACGTCAACATTACAGTCTATGGTCCACATACAGTGACGTAGGACGGTGTATCAGAAGGGACAAACATCTTCTTCTTCAGCAGGCTGCGCACTGTAAAGCGCATTGCTGCCCCCCACAGGTAATTAGGTATATATAAATATACATACTGTATATATTCATCTTTGTTCCAGCCTTACTTTAAAGCCAAAATTATTTCTTAAATTGATAAAGGGCCATAATTAATGTAGTTAGAGAGTTAGGCCCAATCCCGATGTCCACACTCACTTTTTTACAGCAATACATACACTCTTTATGATTGCAGCTTTAGGCTTTATAACACACACACACACACACACACACACACACACACACACACACTTCTTTATAACTGTGTTTACAGTTTCTCTGTTTATTGCATGATCAATTAATTCTAAACTCAAGTGAAACACTCTCAAAACCTTGAGGTGAGTCATTTCTACAAAGGCCATTCACTCATCACATTAACATGTAAGGCATAATACAACAACTTAGACTATACAAAATGTATCTATAATTACATATCTACATTTACAAAAATTTAAGCATACATACACAGATGGATTTTTTGTTGCAATTTGCTTTTGTGTATATAGTGTTTGCCCACAATTATCACCATGTTTGAATGTTTTTGTTTCCTATTTCGCTCGTTTCACATCACTTTTAGGGCGACTGTGCCTCTGGTGGTGGAGGGGATTGAGAGGTTGGGGGTTAGATACCAGTCTATATGTCGAAGTGTCCTTGGGCAAGAGACTGAACCCTAAGTTGCTCCCTGTGGTTTTCCAGCGCCTTGCATGGCAGCTCAGTCCCACTGGTGCGTGAATGGGTGAATGAGTTGATATCAAATCAAATCCATTTACTATTTTAAAGCGCCTCCAGCTGGTTTCCCAGGAGTTTCCTGCCATACAGCACAATGCAATGAACTATGGGTAATTCCCTTACATAAGTCTGCAAAGATGGACACTTGTGGAAAGGGTGCAAGAAGTACTGAAAATGTCACCAGAAGTTCCCTCACACACTTCATGATTTCCCAATGGGACAGACTTGAGTCCTCACAGACTTAGCGGAGTGCCTCAAAGTCAGTGTGTGTGTGTGTGGACATTGGGATTTACTTATGCTTGGTATAGGTCCTCCACTAAAAAATACTCAAGACACTATATAGAGCAGATTTAACATTTTATTCAAAAGACTGATTCAACGATGGGCTGCAGCTTTAAAACTCCCGCACTCAGCCCAATAGTTGATGACAATTAGAGTAATTTATACACAGGTGTTGATCATTACATCCTGTTGACACATTGCCCGGGCAGGCGTCTCAGTATAAACAGAGATGCACAAACGCTGTAAATTACATTGTTCTCCATTTTCTGGTTCCTTGAACAAGGAAATTTTTTGATTTAGGCAATATGTGGGACCTGCAGTAATATTGTGACTGTTATGGAAATGAGGATCCTGCAACTGATTAATTTGACCTTTCTCATATTTTATTTAGTTGTTTTTATTCAGATTATGATGCACACTCCTTTGTAACCCATAATCACGGTTTTATATAAACAGAGGATGTACACAGGCAACATCGGGGCAGCTAAGTGGGTGCAGGGGTCCTCAGGTGAAGATGGGAGCATCCAAGTTAATTGTCTGTAGTAAATAGACGGTGCAGCTAATGTAGTTGTGTCTGGGTTATGCAGATTAAAAAGAGCTAAAACAACTGATGCATGCCTGGAAGTCCCTTTTAAATCAAAGAGTACAACAATTATTATGGTACTGATTAAAAAAGGAAATAACAGAAAAGACACCTATGCTGGTTGAATCACAGCGTAGGTGTTGACATCACTGTTTATGGGATCAAGCAAAACGCAAGGATTTATTATGAAGGAAAAATCCCAGCATATTCAGGTTTTAATTGAAAATACATTATTTTTAGATCAGTCCCAAAACGTTTCAGAAGAAACAGGAGTTAAAGGCAGGAAAACTGCTCCTCCTGCCTCTGATCAGTTCCATCATTCTGCATCTCCAGCCTCAGCTCTCCACTATGGGTGCTGGTGTGTTCTGCTCCTCAGTCACTGCTCTCCTCTTCTTCAGGCCCTTCATCTTTCGTGTGTGCAGCTTGGACAGATCCTGTTTCTGCATATGTACACGTCCAAACTTGGTTCCAAAGGCATCATGGGATATGTTCTTCTTTTTCTTAGGCTGCGGTACAGGAAGGGGATATCATTGAAGCAGATGCAATTTATTCTTGTCACATGTTGGTTTTATTTGGCTGAAGCTTATACTACATATAAAATTAACCTATGAATGCATACTGCATGCACAAATTGTAAAAAATATACATGTGATGTGCCATGAGAAAACCAGAAACAAGTCAGCATTTTGAGTTATTTACAGATTCTGAACGTGTGATTACTAAGCTTTCTAATAGTATGACACAGAAATCAAAGAACATTTGAAGTCGTTATGGCCATCTGAATGTTGTTTGTATTGTCTTTATCAGATGAGCTTGTTTGACTCAATGCAACGCAGCGGTAGGGACAAAACAATGGACTAGCGTCTTAAATAGACTATTTCTGTCGTATTAAAAGAACTGATTAGGAAAAGAAAGTGATTTTGCCGTTCCAGTGAGTTTTCAAACAGCACATTGTTGGACACATAAGAATTTATGGTAATGTAGCCATGTGCTTTACTTCAACATGCAGTTTACTGGCCAAAAACAATAACAAGAGTGTGAGGATAGGCTAAGGAAGGACAGGATATTAATCAGCTGTGGTCCTTACACAGCCCAAATATGGAAGCCACTAAAACAAGTCGTTTTTATATATATCTCAATTCTGGGGTTCTTTAAAAAAATAAAACAATGACATTAGTCTTGTTAGGTTACTGTGTTAATTATCAAGTACTTTCAATTGGAGTTTAGATTCTTGGTCTGAGACCGAGCCCAACCCGAGTTCGGGCCGGGCCTCATTTTTAACTTTTTAATTTTTTTTTTTTTAATCTTTATTACATTAATATTATTTTTTAATAAACACAAAAACACTTCTATAATGTTGTGGTATCATTTCTAAAGAGATTTCTGCTAGTAGTGGGACGGGATATTGACGGCGTTGTGTTGCGTTTAGTTGTTCAGTGTGCACATTCACTGAATATTATTTTCTGATTTTGCTCATTCCTCACTTGCTGCTGGAGCACAGGGAACAAATATGATTGTGTGGCACTCCCAAAAATCGGTCAGCCACAATTTATGTGTAAGAGCTGAACTATCCATAGCTTTGGTATTTTTTTTTTATGTATTTATTTATAGTTTTTTTATTGTGAACATTTGGGTGCTTTTACTATAATTCCATCAAAAGTAATGAGGAGTGGAACTTCTGTGTGGGAACTAGTTCCTCTAGGGACAGGTAAAGGGGTGGCGCTTTCCCCCATCTCTTCAAAAGTATTCTGGAGAGCTGTGAGCACAGATCGTGTCCTGACTTCTCTGTTTCACCTGCATTATACAGGTCAGTAAATGTTCCAAGCACTACAGAATGTAGAGTATAAGTAAACATTGTTATCACTGGAGGTGTTAAGTGAAGCTTAGAGCATGTTTAGCCGAGTTATGTGTAGTTTTAAAGACTAAAAGTTCAATCGGCAGCCGCCATTTTGGCTCAAACCAGACAGGCAAAGTTCAATCGGCAGCCGCCATTTTGGCTCAAACCAGACAGGCAAAGTGCAGCAGCAGCCGCCATTTTGGCTCAGAATAGACGCCCGTTTCACCTAGTTAACAGTATAGTAGTTACATAGTATGTCTTATGTTTTACAGTTCTGTTTTGTTGACAATAATAATACATATCACAAACATTAATCCTTAAGTCCAGCCCCTTGAGAGAGGCAAAAGGTTTATTACATGCCAAAATGCATGAAAACTGTGAACTTATGTAGTAAATGATGATAAATAGGTTATCCTGAAACAAAGTATATGCACTGTATGTACAGAATGGGTTATTTATAAACAGTATTGTTTATTGGTTAAAACTGAATTGTATCTTGAGTGATGAGAGATGATGTAAATGTGAGATATGGGAAATTATATAATTAGCAAAATGTGTGTAAAATCAGGAAACTGGACTAAGGAAATATGTAGTGGTCATGTGATTGTGATGATGTATGTCATTAAATCAGAAGAATTCTGGAGAGCTGTGAGCACAAATCGTGTCCTGACTTCTCTGTTTCACCTGCATTATACAGATACTTTTATTTGCTATTGTGGTCCTTCATCCTTGGGACCCATAACAATTGCGTGCTTCAGTCAGGTCTGCGCTTCACGCACTGGTCTGCATACTGTAACGGACTGAGTTCTATGTTCTGGTTATGTTCCACTTGCGTGTATTCAGTGGTTAGTTGATGTTGAGATTTCGCATGGCCGAGAGGCATCATGATTCAAAATATTTTTAGCTGACTAGCAGTTATTTTGTTAACTACAGATTGATTATTAAATCCAGCACACGCACGCGCACACAGCTAACAGCTGAGAGAAAGCAGTGAAGCGTGTTTGATTTGGTGATGTGCTGTTCCATCCAAGTGAGAGTCTTTCCTGCAGCTAGCATGTAGCTTGCTTTTGCCCTGAGAGTTATGCTAACAATCACACCATCCATCGCGTGATGTTACTGAAGCATTTGGTAAAAATAATAATGTTAAGATTGGAGACTAATTACAATGTCAGAAAATATATAACCCTACTATTAAGATGGATTTGAAAACATTTTTAAGGCAATTAAGGCTTTGATTTTGATATTTTGATTTCATCACCTTTTAAGACTAAGGTTCTGTGTGGAACCCTGCTATATTTTAGGTATACGTACTAAACTACAAACAAAGCAAGATTTTTGTGGTGATCTTTACCTTCAGAGCCTTAGGCTGCTTGTGAGCCAACTTGTACAGGTCATCTGAAGCCAGGTGTGTTCTTCGCAAAATCAGGTCCAACGAAGGGCCCATTTCCTCAAGTTCGATCCGTGGCGTCCGACAACCAGACTTCTTTAACAGAGATCTGCAAACACATGCCACATGAGAACATGTTGTGATGGGACATGCATTAATCAGCGTACCTGTAGCTCCGCATGTAAATCCGGCCATCCACGGCAGTGAAGTGCAGAATGTGTTCTAAGCCAGCGAGGCGCACTGCAGACACTGTAGGTCCTCTGAAGAAGTCTGATGGACAGGCCAACAAAAGGAGCATTAGTAGGGCCCTATGAATCAACGTTAACGGAATCAGGGACGGAATCAATCAATGAAAACGGAATCCAGTGTTGAACTCGGTATGGACAGAATCGGCATAAAACACCGTCACCCTGAGGCAAGGAAAGTTTGTTTGTTTTTGTTTTTTTAAAATGGGGAAATGTTTCTGTGTACAGCTTATTAGAATCACCGCCCTCCCCCCCTCCCATCATGGCCACATCAAATGGCTCCTAAACCACCTGAAATACTGTCTAAACGGCCAACAAACTACGCAAATCATTGACTCTTAAATACAGAGCTGACCAGTTCCCGCCGAACTTTGCTGTGCCTGTGAAGCGCCGTCCGTTTCTCGTGTAGCGCTCCGCGAAAACATGATCAGCTTTAATCAGCTTCACCTGCTCAGTGTGCTTGATTAACATCTCAGAGCTACAGAAGATCTGTGGATAAAGTTGTTATTGTGGACGAGAACATCGATGCCAGGGATTGTTGAGTCTGAAATATCGTAGGTTAATGATACTGTAAAATATTCTGGCCCCTAGTGGTGAAATAACTGATGCATCCTTACCTTTATTTATTTTGTGTAATCATTACGCTTTGGAATGATGTACTCAGGATCATTTAAATTAAGTTGATCAAAACTTAATCAATAAACCTGATCAGATTCAGTAAACCACCGATCCCTGAGGGGTAATTGGGTGACATTAATGCTGCTCTCATACATCTTTATATGACATATAAACAATTGAAAAGGAGCAGTCAGAATAATTCATGTCAGTAGAACATCTACCTTTTAATTGTATCTTACTTTATTTTAGACATACATTTTTGTTTAATTATGACTTTTTTTTATTTATTTGTATTTATTTTGTTTCCTGGCAGGAGTTACAAACTAATATTTTCTGAAAAATGTATTAGTATTTCTAAAAAAAGAAATTTTAAATTATTAATGTGGAAAACAGAATTTGGAAAAAAATAAAACAGATTTTATTGGGTCCTACATTAGGAAGCCAACATCTGGACGTAATGACACCTGGAGTGCGTACCTATGAGCAGACTCTTCAGACGCTTGTGCTCCACGTCCGTATCAAAAGCCTCTCCTGCAAACACCAGCATGGGTTTGGTTCCCTCAGGACACTTGCTGACCTATGAGAAGATGAAGCAGAGCTGAGGAGGTTATTGATCAGTCATTGCTTAGCTCTACCATACAGACTTCCATGATCCCTCGGTATAGAGCAATACTCTTCCCCATTTATATCAAGCTATATTTGTTTATTTTTTTCATTCAAGACTTTAAATACATTTCTTTCTCCTCCACATTTAAAAAAAGAAAAGATGAATGAAAAAAAGCAGAAAAAAGTCACATGTATAACATCTGCCCCCTCCATAAAAAAAATAATTACATTAAACAAAGGCAAACTGCAACAAAGTCATCGTCACATGTGATTTGAAACCACAATACAGCTACACTTCTCTCATTTTTTCAACAACAAATATTGAGTGATCTTGATTATTTGATGTCATCATTTAGATTTTTTCCATAGTCTGATCCCCTGAACTGAACCTTTCTGTTGTCACTTTTTCGAATATCTCTATTCCTCGCAAGTTATTATTACTTTCTGTCTAGTCTCTTAATGGCTTTGTGGAGCCTTCATCAAATTAAATGAGCCACGCTATCGCAGACTAAGAAACATCCACAGCATGTGCACCATGCCTCAAAACACGAGGCACTTGCAGTAATACTTTTTTCTGATGTTACGGGGGAATAGAGGCAACAAACTACAACAAAAAGAGGTGTCACTGTTTTCTCTATTTTAATTTCAGCAAGTTCATCTGGTCTTTTTTTAAATAATATGTTCATAGTTCCAACACTTCTTTCACAATGATTTTTCAAAACTTTTCCAAAATATGTTATAATAATAACACATTTTATTTAAAAGCCCTTTTCGAGACACTCAAAGACACTTTACAGCATAAAACAACAAGAACATTGATAGAAGAAAATGTGACAGAAAAAAGAGTGAGTGAAACAGGTGAGTTTTGAGTAGTAATTTGAAGGATGGGAGGCCGGTGCAGTTGCGGATGTGGCTTGGTAGGGAATTCCATAGGGTGGGGGCAGCTACAGAGAAAGCTCTGTCCCCCAAGGTTCTGTGCTTGGTCCTGGGGACAGTGAGGAAGTTTGCACCTGAGGAGTGGAGGCTGCGGAAGGAAGTGTAGGGGTGGAGCAGATCTGTGAGGTAGGAGGGGGCCTGATTATTAAGGGCTTTATAGGTAAGAAAAAGGAGTTTGAATTCAATGCACTGAGGAACGAGGAGCCAGTGGAGGTTTTGGGGGACAGGTGTGGGTGAGGAGGCGGGCAGCTGCGTTTTGGACGTATCGGAGTTTATTTAGGAGTGTGGAGGTTGTACCAAAGAGGATGCTATTGCAGTAGTCAAGGCGGGGTGTGTTATCAAATTTCCATCACTTAGATTTGAATTGCTAAGATCTATTTAAGACCATTAGAGCACAAAATGAGTGGGCCTTTCCAGTGCACTAGTGTAAAAGAGGTCTGAAAGTGTGCCACTGTTAGTAGAAAAAATGTGGCACAGGGAATAAAAGTTGTCCATCACTTATTTATCATTAAGCATCGTACAGTGGTGCAATTACCTATGACACCCATTTTGCAATATTTTTTTTTAAAATAACGATGCATCAACTAATGAATGTAACATTAGACAACAACTAGCCAAGTGCTACTATCTTTAATTATAAGATTACAATTTCAATTTGCAGAAAAATTTGTATGTCAGCCTTTTTGTTTGTTAATTGTACTTGAAACCAGTTTGATAAATTGCTTACATAAATCTTAACATTTTTTGAAAAGTACCCTGACTTAAATTTTTATTATTTATTTTTATCTCTTCTTTCCATTTATGGTGATTATCTTAAGTAGGTGAATTGGATTGTTTCATTGGTAAATAACTTGACTAACGATCTGGATGAAAAAAATTGCAATAAAATCGAGATTGTGATCTTATTTTCCTCATCGCCCACCCCTAAATGTATCAAATAAAATCTAACTTTACCTTGATGTCTGCCAGAGAGACATACTTCTCAACCCCTAACTCGATCATATCCAGCACATGGAAGTCAAACATACGACCTGTAAATGACAAACACATGCACGTCACTTTAGTGCTGGGGTGGCAAAAAGATTTCTGTTTTCAGATGAAAAACATGTTGCATGACTTTCAGAGTGAAGAGGGCACAAACAAAGGGTAAATGTTGGCATTTCTTAATCAACACAATATTCTGTGACACAAATACAAACAAGGAAGGGCCATGAAAAAGACTTCAACAATACTGCTAGTATAGTCATTGTGGAGAGTGTGTAGATTCCAATCTTTTTAATTCGTCATTAATCAGACACCATGACTATTCTACAAGTCTCGATTTGATAACTGTAGGCTTATGCCAGGGTATAAAATTAGGGAAATTAAGTGTATGTATTCACTTGAGACTGTGTTTATACACAGAAAAATTGCTGGGTTTGTGGTTAAGGAATTAATTTATGGTAGAGGGTGAGATATCAATTAATTAGTTGATGTATCATGATCAAGGTAGTAAATAACTACGCACAGTCCTAGTTTTTGAGACATCCCAGTAACAGACAAACCTCAGCATGTTACACTTTAGCCAGAGATTGTGCTTCAGCCACAAAGTTTGTCATGTAGTGATATATTATAGGATAGCTAAACGTATGCATGCATGTACGTCTGAGTAGTTCTGCAGGTTTGTGCAGACATTACCAAAGATGAGGTTGTTTGGCCTCTTCTTGTTGTGCGAGCCAAACAGAAACAGTGAGCAGTCGGACTTCTTGGAGAAAAACTCCTGTTGGAAGGTTTTAAAGAATTCAAAGCCAGTTGTGACAGAGGCAACAAAGCACTCAACATACATCTTATACACTTACCAAAGATGTGGAATCCTCAAAGGGTCGTGTAATGTTCTTCCTACGAAGCATAGAGACATTGAATTATAAATGTAAATCTCTGACACTCTGCAAAGAGTCTCATTCTACTACGGCATCAAGAACAGCAGCTCCTAACCTTTGTGGGTGTTAATAGTGTTGTAAGACTCGACACCGGTCTTGGGACATTCTAAAGGTTTTGGTCTCGTCTCAGACTCCAAAGCATATGCTACTCCGTCTTGTCCGGGACTTCCCGGACATGGGATTTGCACTGATTTCTTTCTATTCTTCAACTTTATTAATGCGATAAGGAAAAGAACTTGATAAAACGATAAATATCTTCAATTCATGCATTAATCCACCCTGTGATGACAAACTTCTCTTCCCTTGAATTTTTAGTTGTTTTTGTATTTTGTTACTAAATTTGTTCAGGCTCCGCATTTTAAGTTATTTGCAGTTGAACTGTTTGATTAATGTTCAAATTTCAACTAAAATATTTCCCATTGGCTCACTGATTGTCTTTGGGGTTGCCTAATCAGAATCAGAATCAGAATCAGAATCTTTATTGACCAGGTACAGTTTAGAACAATACGAGGAATTTGACTTGGTAGTTGCAGTGAAAGAAGACACATCAACACACCGGAGCAGCCTTTTGCGGCGCCCACACATTGTAATGTGTCAGACACCTGCCAATACTGGGACCATCCATCTTATTTCTAGTCAGAAACGCCTCAAAACACTTAATGTACATTCATTTGACAAATAATAATTTATAATAATTCTGGAATCATTGGGCTTTTAATACACAGTTTATATTTTTTTCAAGAATTTATTGAAAGAGCCAATAATTTTTTTTACATGTTCTGCTTTGATAGAGTTGCAGACACCTTTTTTGGTCAGTCAAATGTATTTAAAATAAACTAAAACTAAGGAGAGAGAATGTTCTTAAACTGTTCAACAACCTTGTCATGGTTTTTGAAATTGATGTGACTTAAAAGTCTTGGTCTTGTCTTGGGACATTCTGGTCTCGGGCACAACACTAGGTACTACACGTGAATAATGTCTGAATTTAAAAAGTCAGAAAACCCTGTGATGTCAACAACTACACTTTGCAGCCAATTTTTTTCCCCCATCAATTTACATTCATCAGGATCAGACATTGTACACTGTACAGATCAGACATTCTTCCATCAATTCATGCACACTTTCAACTGAAGCCTTCCTCATGCAGGCACATTCACATAACTCTTACTTTTTGTACAGCACTGCATTGGGTTTCTTCAGGGAATACTGTAAGAAAAAAAAAAAAAAAAGAAAGAAAGAAAAAGGACCAACTGTAAATCAACAAATAATGACTGTTTAACAAATAGATTAAACAAAAAAAAAAGGCAATTTTTTTTTTAAGATTTATTTTATTATTTTCAAAACCCTTTCTGCCTTTTCACTAAAATGTGCAGGTACGTCTTCACAGAAATTTTGTCACTGTTGAAGGAATCAATATATTGTTTACTGGAATAGACTATTATGGTGTCACTGGTAAGAAAGACTATTTTTTGTTTACAGAAAGCACTATTGGAGATACTTATTAGTTTACATTGGTATGACACTTATTTACAGAAATGTTGCACTAAAATAGTGTCACTGTTCATAGGACACTTTCAATTTATTGTCTTTCAGAGATATAAAATATTTTTTTTTTTTCACTTAATCTTTTTTTTCTTAGGTCATAAATCATGGTAGACTGATTTCTGACCAATATATCGATAATCGCAGTGTTGTCATATCGTGAGACAATCATTATCGTGAGCATTGTATCGCGTTCTGTATCGTGAGGTACTCAGAAGTTCCCACCCCTATTTTAATGTGTAGCAAAGATCTCACAATACAAAATGCTGAACTTCATCTCCTGTGAAATAGAATTAGCTAAAAGAAACTGACTAAACCCTCACCAACAGGTTTTGGGAAAATATCAACTTTTTTTCCTGTAAAAAAGTTTCAAGGCAACAATGATGTCAAGACTTAACAGCCGATCACACAAATTGCATAAAATGAAAAATATCAACCAATCAGATCGGTGGAAAGATTAATAAAATGTATTATTATTTTTATGTACAAAGTGGTGAGGGTCCTATAAGATAATGTATGCTATTTAAAATAAAATAATGTCCACCTAATGACATAGGCTTGCTGAGCTGTATAAATGCAGCATTCACAGCGTCATCGTAGAACCCATATCCCCATCTATGGAAGTCTGATGGGAATTAAGGTGGACTACGTGAATAGAAACACGTCTGTGCTTTAATAAAGATAAACTGACTGATCAGAGCGCTGTCCGTTTATTGTCTGATGAATTAACTTTGAATGATCTTAAGATTTTACTTATTAACAGTCTGCAATTTCCATATTAATGTTTGGTTAGATGACGCCAGCTAACGAGAGATAACCTGGATATATTTATCCAGCTTCGTACTACAGACCCTACAAATCCGACGTCAAAATCGTGCCTTACGCGTGTAGTTGGACGCTTCTGCTTATTGAATACAGACGCTTGTCACCAGTGCTGAAGATGCTCAGGACGCATGTCGAAGGGAGGGGCTTCTCTGTTGCCGGTGGTGTTCATACAATGGATGATATTGTGGCGATCAGTTACGTTCATAATTCACTGAGTGACTGTGAAGTGGTGGAACATTGTGTTGAGAAGGTGGTGTTTCCGGTCGGATGTATTTTGGTGTGACTCAGTGTGTGCATTGTGATGTCAGAGGGCTATAGAGAAGTGTGGGTGAAAGGAGAAAAGTGTGGAGTTCCTTGCTGAACATGCCGCCTCCGAACCCCGTTCATCAGCTCTACATTGCCGAGAGAGTGGCTTGGCTTATTTGCACCTCGGCGCCATTTCTGGATTCATCAGAGCTGTGCTCGGACGAGAGTCGCTTTCAGCACTACTTCCATCTCTCCCGTGCCCAGTTTGACGACCTGCTGACCGGCATCGGCGCTCGCATCTTCTACCAGGACCCCAACTACAGGCCCTCTATTCCAGCAGAAGAGCGTCTGTCCATCTGTCGCTGCCTCCGGTTAGTGTTTTTTTCCTCTTCTTTTTCTCATTATTCTGATACGTCACGGTTGGGGAACTCTCCCGATTGGTCGACATGCGCGATATGCCCCAAAAGTTTAACAATCCCAACTCCAGTGTCGGCTGTGTTGGAAGCGTCGGATGCACGCCAAAAGCGTCCGCTGTGCGAAACGCTTCAAAACGCCCTAGAAGCGCGTCCACCATATATTGTGAATGTAAACCTGCTGCTTTCTACGCTTTTGATGTGTTTGGTGTGATGGTGCCATAACAATGAGCGAGTGTTACTCTGAACAACTTTGTTACTGCAAGTTTTTCCTAAATGGTTCCATAATAGACCTGTCATTAAGGGGTGGAGCTTCACTGTTGCTCAAACACTACCAAAGATTGTATATTAGTGTAAGAGGAACACTCCTCACTTTACATCTTTGACATGGAGCAAAGATTTCTCCTCTTTTGGTGCTGAGATTATTAATAAACGAGCAGTATTTATGCTGGAGGCCAATCAAAGGTAGATCCTCCTCTGTTCCATGTTTCTAACAGACCAAGTCATGGGTACTCACGATGTCCTTGAGAGTCTGGGTGATGGTCTGACTGGTGTTGCCTCCTTTCATGATAATGGCACCCTTTACATTCTCAGTCAGTTTGGCCGCTCTGTTGTCCAAGAAGCGCTTGGAACGCTTTGTCTTGGGTTTTCTAGGAACACAAAGTCAGAAAATCATGATGAACTGTGCAACAGAAGACTGACAGTGGGATACACACTGAGATCAGGTTATTGTATCATACAGAAAGCTGAAGAGTTTGGAGACAACTTCCTGTAAACTACAAATTAAAACAATAAATGCATGAATGTATTTGGAACACTTGAACCAAAATTAATCTTGCTATTTTGTTTCAACCGTCAGTTTACACAGTTTCCTCGTCTTTTTCTAATATGAATCCATTACAGGCTATTAAACTTCCTGAAATAGTGTCACTACTGGGATTATTTTTTTAGACCAAATAAACCGCTAATGTAATGATAATAGGTTAATAGTAAGGCAGTTAAAAATTGATTAATAGGCATCACATGGATTCTCTGAAAATTGAATCGCAGTACTTATTTTAAACAGCAGAGGGCGATATATATATATATATATATATATATATATATATGTTTATCCTTCTCTTGTCCAGAAGTGTAGGCGGCGGGCGAAATCTGCTACTACTCCCTTTCTGGCCGCCTTCTACTCTTAAACATGTTCATAATTGATTCCTTACCCCTTTAGCACCGAAAGAATATCTGTAATATTACGTGAATATCTGTAAAAGTCACATTTTACTATTAGCTCTGTCTGCTAGCATAGCATCTCTTCTTCACTGCTCGAATAGCTGCATGCCAACCGACCACTGGGTTGCCAGCGCCCTCTGCTGGTCCAAACAAATATCTGACATAATTACAGTGCAATGACTGTTTTTTTTTTTTTTTAAAGTCCAATTGTTAAGGCACAAAATACATTTTTAGTTGCACTTTTAAAAAGAAAAAGAACTATTATGCAGTTTTGCATTGTTTACTATAGAACCAGAATTTAAATTAATAGTCTTCTTCATTTGTATTATTCCTTTATTTATTTAATTCAAGATTTATCTTTTAGTTAAATTGCATTGTTTTGAATAGTTTATCAAGGGATTCTTTTGACAATGAAAAATAAAAGTAAAATAGTACAGTATTTCCCAAAAAGAATAAAGGAATATTTTCAGTCATCATTTGTCTAGAGTCCCATTTTGTAAAATAAATGGTGAGAGAATCGTATCGTGGACCCAGAATCGAATCGTATCGGGAGTTGAGTGAATCGTTAAATCCCTAAATGATATTATAAAAATGCAAGAAAGCCCTTTTAAATGCAATTAACTGGCATTTCTCGTGACCATATATTAACTTTTAAATATCCCTAATAAATAACACAAACAAAAATAAAATATACTTTCATTTTTGTTAGTAAAAAATTGCACAAACTATAAAATAAACCCTGTCTCTTAAGAAAGAAACACTTCAACGTAAAACCACTGACAACCAAGACACTCGGCTACATGATATCTCTTTGTGGTTCCTTTGTATACTAGAGTTTATCACACTCACTGGTGAATTCTGTGTGCCCATCTACAATAGCACCTTCTAGCTTAACATGCTAAACGCTCTGTTGCTGATGCTATGTGCGACTTTACACCTCTGGTATGATGACGCAGACCTATCTCACAAAGGGAACACCATTCTACCTGCCAGCATGATGTTAAAATAATAGAAATGTGTTTTAGCCATGAGAAGAAGCTAGTCACTAGGGCTGGGAGATATGGATCAAAATTCATATCTCAATATTTTCTCTCTAAATGGCGATATATGATATAACTCTCCATATTTTTTAATCAAATAAAGTCTTACCAGAAAGACAATTATGGGTTAAATTTGCTTATGAAAAAAGCCACACAGGCACATTTATTATCACAAACAGCTGCACAATATGTGCCATTTTTGGCTTTTTCCCCTTTCATGGACAGCACGTGTGAGTGAGTTCTGTAGTGTGGCTTGTTTAGGGAATGGTCTTGGTTAGGACGCACTCAGTGATCATTTAACTGTGCCTTTCATACTGTTCTGAGAAGAGAAAGCAGCAACGCCTGAAACTAGTTCTTTAATACAAAATGACCTATAGAAATATGTATCTCAGAAAGAAAACATTGTAAAGTAAAACACTGTTTGACTGTACGAATAATATTAAATACTTGTATAATGTAAAACAGAAAATTCGATACATCTTGAATCACGATATATTGCCCAGCCCTACTAGTCCTCCTAGTCTTGGGTTTTAACCCCATGACATGAGTCGAATCGGGATATTAAACAGATGAACCAATAACACCCCTACAAACAATACCCGTTGTGTTTACTACACAGAGGAAAGAACAAGAAATCAAAATATAAATAAAT
The DNA here is from genome assembly GCF_900634775.1 of Gouania willdenowi. Lineage (NCBI taxonomy): Eukaryota > Metazoa > Chordata > Actinopteri > Blenniiformes > Gobiesocidae > Gouania > Gouania willdenowi. Next base: position 1,439,155 of record NC_041066.1, read on the forward strand.
AAAAATGTGTTGGGTGCTGCTTATTTTTGTGTCGAATGAATACATTAAAAAAAAAAAAAAAATACATTGGGAGAACATGTGCTCATTGGGGAAAAAACGTAGAGCACTATCGTGGCGATACAGTATGACTAAAAACAAAAGTATAAATGTCGCTGTGTGTTTTATGATAATCAGACTGTTGTTTGTCATATTTCGTTCTCCAGAGACGCCTCATAAACAAACACATTCGTTCATGCTCCATGTTCCCCATTAATTTAAACCCCTGTCCCTTCAAAGGTCTATGTGTGGCCATAGACACACACACATTATATACATATATATATACATAGTAGTCAGCAAACACACACGGCGAGCTTTAACTTACATTACACCGTCTGAATGCATCGTTTCTCACGGTTCACAGTGAAGTCCAATCGCCACGTGATGGTCAGAACGCTGCTGATCTTCTTCTTCGTTGTTATTTAACGGCAGCTTACACCACTGTAGTTGCATTAGCGCCTCCTACTGTCATTTTAAACTAGCTAAATTAAGGGCATTAAAACAAAGCAAACATAATAATAATAATAATAATAATAATAATAATAATAATAATAATAATAATAATAATAATAATAATAATAACTTTCATGTGATTACCTTAGTTGGTAAATTTTGTCTGCTAATATCAGAAGTGTGATGAAATGAGCTTGCAAGCATAAATTAATCATGTTTTAGTAAATTGTTATTGAGCAATATCAATATCAATAGAATGTAACATGAATTGTAACTGTGTGAAAGGTATAAAACCAGCAGAAAAAAGCCGGAAAAAGAACTTTGGAGAAGTGGAGTGAAGAAATTTACAGGAATACATATAAAGGCTTGTTTGAGTTTTTAAGAGAAACTGGTATATTCACGAAAATTTAGAAATATATATCCCAGGAGCCCTGGTTCACACGCCAGCATAGTGGGTAGCGCTCATTGATCTGAACAATGGTTGACACCCGCCATTAAACGAGAGAGAAGAAGAAATTCCATCATGACATACTCATTCCAATACACTAGGTGGCGATAAACACTAAGATGGTGCAACACACCAGTAAACAATAAAGAAAGAAAATACCTGCACCGTATTGGTTCTTTCGTAGTCATGACGACTGTACCTGGTTAGCTCTGGTTAGCTCGTTCCATAACGCGCGAGTTTACGAGAAGATTCAAAACCCGGCGCTGACGTTTTGATTCAACAACAGTATTAATATTTACTGTATTAACACAGAGCATTAGGCTCAGTGCTTGTAAAGGCTCTATTTAGTAGTAGTAGTAGTAGTAGTAGTAGTAGTAGTAGTAGTAGTAGTAGTAGTAGTAGTAGTATTGCAGCATGACACAGTCTGTAGTTGTCCAAGGTGAGTTATTCTACGTGTGTGTGTGCTAATTACATCTTCATTTTTCCATGTTCAATTACTATTACAGTCACCAGCATTTTTTCCAATTCCAATTATTTTTATCCTCAGAAAGTTAATTACAATTACGTTTTCAGTTACTAAAGTTGAATTATAATTAATCACAATTACTGAGCCTGAAATAATAACCTAATAAAAGTGAACCTACATCTTGTGCTAGCTTTCTATTATGGAACGGGTCCTAAATCATCTGTAGAATACACTAAAAACAAAAATCTATCTATCATCTAATTTATTTCCTATCCATTGGTTAACATGTTAGGTTTCCTAATCAATGAAAATATAGGTTTTAATATTTTTGCTGTGAACATCTGAGTCTTTTTTGTGTCAGTATTCCCATAGATTTCAATTTTCTTTAAATGGTAAAATGTTGGAAAGCTTGATATGAAAGATATTTTTGATCATTGTGAATGTATAGAACTGTAACATGGTTCCCCAGTTTTCTGTTAAATTATAATTGACAATTTTATAAAACTTTCATGCCAATTGCAAAGTATAATGTGTGTAATGTCTCATCATGTCCATCTTTCAGTGGGACAGTGTGGGAACCAGGTCGGCTGCAGGTTCTGGGATCTTGCTCTACGAGAACATGCTCATGTCAATAAAGTTAGTACACACACACACACACACACGAAAAAGCTATTTCTGTAATATGTATATGGTAATATAAACAATAGTGCTGGGCAATTTGGACCAAAATTCTTATCTCAATCTTTATTTCTCAAAATGTCAATTTACAATATATTGATCTTGATGTTTCAAATTCAATAAAGTCTTGCCATGAAGACAGTTCAGGATTACATTTGTTGATGGAAAATGCCACACAGGCACATTTATAAATGAATAGCTGCACAGTGTGTGCCACTTTTGGCCTTTTCTTCTTTAAGGGACAGCACGTGTGAGTGAGTAACTGCATTCTTCTATGGAGCGTCGATTGTAAAGTTGCACATGTTAAAATAAACAGCAAATTTTTTGCAACATTTATCAACAATGCAAAAATAAACAGCATCCTTTTGCTACATTTTGCAACAAACCACATTTAAAAAATGTATGTGAATTGTATTGTTATTTTTGACCAGATTTACAGCAATAATGGGTGAAATGTGTGATTTATTTCTCGTAAAAATATAATGTCAGTGTTAAATGTAAATTTTAAACCTAAATCCTAAAGTTAAATATACATTAAATGTGTAATGTACAGTACATCGAAATGTTAAATGTACATGTTAAACATAAATGTGAAATATAAAGCTAAATGTTAAATCTAAATATTTAATCTAAATGTTTATTCTAAATGTCATGGGTGAAACTAAATATTTAGCTAATATGCAAATTCACAGGAATTAGCTTTTATTTTTGTACTGAATTTGCATTTAACATTTAAATTTAGATTTACATTTAACATTTAGATTCAACATTTAGCATTTATATTTAATTTTTAACATTTAGATTTAACCTTAACCTTATATTTTCATGAGAAAAAAAATCACAAATTTCAAAAATATTGCTGTAAATTTGGTCAAAAGTAACATTAAAAAAAATAATTCACTCACGTTTTTTAAACATGGTTTGTTGCTAAATGTTGCAAAAAGTTGCTGTTTATTTTAAAATACACAACAACCATCAGCGCCCCATACTCCTCATGCTGTTCTGAGAAGTTAACTTGTTAAATGGCTCACTGAACAACAAAATATTTATCGAGTTGTAATAAATATTTAATACAGTACATTTAAAAGCACTAAAAAGTTAAAGTGAAAAAGCAAGTGGCGCTTATTGGTGTGTCAATATTCAACATCAGGGATAAATATGGTGATAAACATTTAAAGCAAGATCAAATTAACGGAGGAAATCCCACTGTGTAGTGCAGAGATCCAGTGACATTAACGCACATTACGCTCATTCATTATTTAATGGAGGGTAGAAATGTGTTCAGTAAGCATTGCTTCTCCTTGATTATAATATTCAAATATTTAAATCCATTTGAGGGCGAATTTTTAATGAAAGCAAACATTCTGCTGGTGTTTCTTCTGCACAATGCTGTCCTTGTAATTCTTGTATGCAGTGTAGTGTAAAATGATTTTTTAGCTCTGTGTGAACCCAGTGACAGCTAGGAATGATGACCTGTGACCTCATTCATCACCCCCCACACACCATACATCCTGTTTTCCTCTTTCTTAGAATGGTCTGTACGATGAGGCCCTCGGCAGCTTTTTCAGGAATGTGGACTCAAGGTACCTACATTCATCTATTATTTGGCAAGATTTGTTGCAGTCTAAAAGTAGTGCTTTTTAAATTGTGATCTTTTCAAGGACGTCCTGTGGTCGCGGGGGAAGAATCCAACAATTGAAGGCCAGGGTAAGATGTGCCCAACAAATGCACAATATGAATGACTTGTATTTAAATTATGTGGAAGCATAATAGTTGATGAAGTATACATGCTAGGCCAATAGATGTCGTTGCGATTTTGCAATGAACCAAAATAAGTGCATGTGCAGACTTACTCTGAACACATGTAAGAGAAGGGGTGTGTATTGCCTGCCATCTGGCGATATGATTCGTATGCCGATACATAGGTCACGATACGAAACGATACAATATATTTTGATATTAAAGAAAAGGCGATTATTGCAATTTTTTTTTTTTAAAGAAACAACTACCGGTAATCTGTAAATGTGTACACCTTCATGAGAACATTATGAATGAAATATATTTTTTAATTAAAAAAATTGGCTTTAACATGTCATGTGCCAAAAACTTAAAACAAAAAAATAACACAATCTGCCTGTGGCTTTGAAACCAACTTTGACTTTAGTCCAACATGAGTTTGGTGCAACTTTACTGAGGTCTATGCGTAGAAAAACAAATAAATGCACAGTTGGTACTTTCTTTTTAGATTTTTTTTAAAATCAACATGCCCAGGTTTCAGCGCACTTGTTTGTGCAGTTACAAAGTCTCCTGCAGTGGAAAAGATAAGGTAAAAGGTAAAATAAAAAATTGATATGGATGCATTTCAAATCGATACGAGAATCGCACAACGTAATATGTCGCAAAACCTATTTTTTCCAACACCCTTAAGTAAGAGTAGAGCTTTAATTGGACCTACAAAATTAGACCCAACCCCCCAAGGCCGACAGAATATGACCTGAACCTGAATAAAGCCGATCTCTTTTTAAGCCTGAACTCATTACAGCCCGACACTATTCAAATCCGTGCGTGGCGCGAACATGTAGAATGATCTTAGGGGAGTTTCTCAGCTTTATTCATCCAACTATAAACATAACAAACAGGTTCATGTGCCGCTGAATGATACGTAACGGTTTACTTCTGCTGTAAAGCATGTGATAACACTCATGTAACACACACTCTACATATGTGACACACAAAGCAACACAACAAGTAATTTGTGCATTTTGTTCACATAATTTATTCATGTACCAGAGTACAGCATCCATTTGTACGTCTTTATTGCGCTCATCCAAACACATCACCTGTGAAGTAAATCAACACTTTGTTGGAGAAGTTCAGTTAAATACCAGAGTTCTGAGGCACACGAACAGTGTTCCTCTGCGGCCTCAGTAAACATGACCGTGACACAAAAAGTGTCGTTTCCACGGCGACGGAGAGGGAAGCCTTTTCAAAAACTTCTACTCTGAAGCTCCTTTTTAAAAACTTCAGTTTTCAAGCATCAAAATGTTGTTGCCATGTGAACGAACAGACAAAACGCAACAGAACGTTTGCGTTTTCACTTGAAAACGTTGCTGTGTAAACAGGGCCTATTTACATACTTTAAGCATTACTAATGCATCCAAGTAAGCTCAGGGGCCAGTTTTCAATTTCTTTAGTCTAAATCATCACATTTCAGAAAATGTGTCTTTTAAAAGCCAAATAATGTGAAAAACAGTACAACTAATGAATTAGATCCAGAAGCAGAAAAAGAAAACCCCACAACTCAGCCATGTACTAAACTTGGGTTTGATGCAATAAAATTACTAAGTATTTAAATTGATTATTTTTATATTGGTAAATTGAGCAGATGATGATGAGGCAAGTAGTTAATGTGAAATGCCTTTTTTATATTTGAATGTTGTATTTATTTTATGTAGTTATTTGGTTAATGTAAACAAAAAGACGCAGAGGAGAGATTAGCAACTTCTCACAGCAGGGGCCACAAAACAGATATTCTGATCCAAGGGCCCCATTATCGACATTCATGTCAGCATTTCAAATGATGACCAAACAACATTAAAACAGGAAAGAACAGAGTAGAATCCATTGGATTACAAAAGAAGAACTTTGGAATGCATTCCACCCATAATAGCATCAAAGTCTATAAGCTGGCCTTTTTCCTCACATTTCCCCACCTGCAGGCGGTCTTGGTGGATATGGAGGAAGGCGTGGTCAACGAGATCCTGCAGGGCCCGCTGAGGGAGGTGTTTGACAGCACACAGCTCCTCACTGACGTGTCTGGTTCAGGAAACAACTGGTGAGACTCTACTGATGTCGCGTGACATTAGCTCACGTGTTGCATACATCAGTCATCAGTTAGATCTGCTGTATTAATGTGTGTTTATCGGTGTTGGGAGGAATGCTGGTAAATCTATTGCTTATCATGTACTGTATGTTGTTGTTGAGGTACAATGATTGCATATTTTCAAATTATTTTGGTCTTTTAACACAGTATTTCTCAAATGGGGGTATGCAATAGCACTATAGGCATTGAAAAAAATTGTTTATTTTTAGTTAAAAATGATAATAATACTAAATATTACCAGCAACTCAAAAAACGACAACAAAAACACGCAAAATAAAAGAAAAATATACTGAATAATAAAAAGAACAGACAAACGACAACAAAATACACAAAATGACACCAAAGACACACTAAATGATCACTACAAAATACACAAACATAACAGAGAAACAAACACATCAAACACACATACTGAGAGAGAATAATTTAAATAATACCAACACACCAAAAACACACAAAATAAGAGAAAAATATACTGAAAAAATAAAAAGAACAAACAACAACAAAAACATAAAATGATGATATAAATAATCTTGATTAGAACATTAACTGAAAATACAAGGATCAGTCTTGATCCCATAAGATGATGATCGTCATTTAAAGAAACTTTACAAATGAATCTCTTCAGGATGCCCTAAATACTGTTTCATTCCACTTATTTAGAAAATGAGATTCTTTTAAATGTTTGCTATCACTCATTCATTCCATCAGTATGCTCTAGTTGTTTTTAAATAGTATTCTGAGCAAAATGTGGTAGTCGGAGAAAGGGGGTTCTGTACTTGGATTCCAAAGTAAGAGAAAGGGGGTACTGGAGCTAAGCAGAAACACTGTTTTAACACACAGCATTCAAACACAATGTATTTAGGCCCAATTCACTTTGTGGACACTAGGGGTGAGAGAAATAACTGATAATTTGATGCATCGTCCAGGGTTCTCGCCAGCGCTGTTGAGCGTAGGGGCCCCCGACTCTGTGATTTTGATCCCCTATGCTGTGATGTTGGCTAAGTTTCAACCAGTAAAGGGGGGCTTTTCTGTTGTTTTTTCCTTTTTTAAACGGTACCATCGTCGTTTGTTGTACACTTGGACACAAAAGGGACTTCCAGGCGTGCACGGGTTGTTTAAACTCTCTTTTTAATTTGCATAACCCAGAAACACAAACAAGCACCATCTGTTTACTACAGACGAGTTGCTGGAATGCTCCCGTCTTCACCCGAGGACCCCTGCAGCCACTTAGCTGCCCTGATGGTGCCTGTGTGTATCCTCTGCTTTGTAAAGGCGCAAACATACTCGGGTGGACATCTACGGATCGCAGACTCCGCCAGGCCAATTAAGTGCAAAGCTCAGAGTTTGAGTCTGCCGTATCACACAAAACACTGACCAACATGTATTTTTCAAATGGACCTCCATTAAATCTAACACCGACCTGCATTTCACCTCCTGGTGAAACAGAGCATTAGAGATGGAGACGAGCTTAGAGGACAGACTGGCAGACAAGCTATAAAAGTACCGTTAAAACACGTCCCAGAAAGAGTACAAGGACTACAGTGAAGCGCTAAGGACTGTGGGAAATGTAGGATTTTACTGAAAACTACTATGCGGCGATGCGCTCCAGGTGCGCTCGATTATGAATGCTCTGAGGAGTGTTTGGACCTTAACCCATAATCACTGTTCAAAATAAACAGTGTGCTTTATAATCTAAATAAAAACAATCAACTCAATAAAACAATAGAAAAATATAAAATTAATTAAACTTTAGATTTACTTCACAAAATCTGGCCCTCAAATTGCAGGAAATTGTGTTTCAGTGGGTGATACATTTAGAAATGTTCAGGATGAAGATGCCCTCGGACCCCCTACAAGATCCCCATACGATGTGAAAAATTTCTGGTGAGAACCCTGTCATCATTCTGACATACAGTAATCGATTATAATCATTGCATACATTTCCAATAATCAATTACTTAAATGATAAATTACGTGACACACTGTAGGAATGGTAACAGATACTTTAAAAGCCTATGGCTGAGCTGCTGATTTTAGTTTATTGTATATAATGAACTGTATATAATATGTATTTTAGAACTTTACTGTTTACTGTATTGTATATATTACAAGCAAGGATGCTGCTACTATGGCTCGTTACCATGCAGTTTTAAAACGGTTTACAGATGAATAAAAGGCATTGAAGGTAACTTTTTCTCCTGTGTCTGAATGCAAATGCTACATTTGAAGAAATGCTTTTAAAATGTGCATCTAGATGCATCAATTCATAATCAAATTTCAGTCCCTGTACTCATAATCAAATCGTGAGGTGCCTGAAGATTCCCACCACCAGTGGACTCCAACGAGTTTTGGGAAATGTACTTTGAACATCGAACAGAAAATGTACTGCTCTGTGTTGCCCAGAAACAAAGATTTGTTAAATGTATAAAGACATCAACGCATCGTGTTCTGCAGGGCCGTGGGACACTTGACATACGGCTTGGCCTACAGGGAGCAGATTGTGGACAAGCTGAGGAGGGCAGCGGAGCACTGTGACTGTCTGCAAGGCTTCTTCATCATTCACTCCATGGGAGGAGGTCAGCGTAACCTGAGCATTATCACAGGAAACAACAATGGCTTTTGTGTGATTTTGTTGATTTTTTTGTGTGTTTTCCTTGTCATTTTTGTATATTGTTTTTGGATTAGTTTTAGTTGTATTTTTGTAGTCATTTTGTGTGTTTTTGGAATAATTTTGTTGTTTTGTGTAATATTGTGGGTTTAGTTTTCTTTCTTTTGTACTTAAAGCTGATATCCAGAGTTTTTAAGAAATTTATGTTTATCTATGATTCTTTTGAAATGCGAAAAAATACTTAACTAGTCTTTTACTATGGTCTACTGCTGGTGGTCATTCCTATACATTAATGTATTTAAGTGCCTCCTTCGTCCTATAGACCCCTATACAAATGGAAACGATCGCTGATTGCGCCCAGCCAAGAGGCTCTAACTTCCTGTTTTTGAGACTGTCAATCAAAGTGAATGCGGAACTGTGCACGGACACAAGGCCGCGCGTCACAACAGCAAACATGTAAATATGATTTTGACTCTTACCTGACCCATAGACATATATCAATGCGACCCGATGCGACCTTGTTATGTTCTGCGATGCACATGCATAAAAGTAGAGGTGTGGCTTCTGGTAGATTGCAGAGGCAGGGGGAGGACATGGAGCTGTTGAGGGCGGGACATTGAGACGTTTCTCAGAAACTCCGGATATCAGCTTTACGGATTTTTTGGTTACACTTTCCTTTGGGGTGGCGTTTGGCCCCCGGGGTGACAATTTCCCTTGACTGCTATTTTAGAGCCCCATATGTAACAACACCCGAATTGTTCTAAAAAAAAAAACATTTTATAAAACCCAAAGTGTTATAACTGGTCAATGATGTAACAAAAGTGCTGAGCCCAAAACATAAAAATGTTTTGGGTTGTAACAAGTTGTTACAGTTTGGATTTGTTATTAGATTATGGGGCAGGCAAAGAAAATCTCCCCTAAAATGTAATTATTTTATGACATCATAGAGTGAGTCAATGATTTATAAATTAAAGCTTATTGCTTCAATGTAGGGTAGTATCTTACACAAATGCGTATATACATATACTGTACAGTGTATATATATATATATAATATATATTTATATATATATATATTGGAAACTTTTTCTTACCTTCATGTATGTATGTACAGTATGTATATATATAAAGTAAAAACATATTTATGTTTTGGGCTCAGCATCTTGTTACATTATTGATCAGTTATTACATTTTGGGTTTTATAAAAAAAAAAATAAAAAATCATAACAATTCGGGTCATTGTTACATATCAGGCTTTAACAAGCTCCGTTAAATACTTTTACCTTTAGGCATAACTATCCAAAGTATGAACTTAAAGCAGGTGTGCTGTGAACTCAAACAGACTGGTTCACTGAGGGAGGAGCTGCCACCCATTGGCTTTTCATTCTAGGCTAAGCAGGTGTTAACTGTTGTTTTTTTCCTCTTCTTCAACTTAACATTCACATTTAAATTAGTAAAGTCAGCATTTTTAGACATGGACAGTATCACAGAGGCCATAGGTTCCCAAAGTGGGGTATGCAAATTGTCATGAGTTACGTGAAAAAAACAGCGTGACAACAATGGAAACTACAATATAAATAGAGCAGCAGTCAGGAGCCTCTATGCATTGCCAAAAAACACACATTGGTCTTTTTCAGACTGCCTTCTAGTGGTGACAGAGAAAATGTGGGTTACATGGCTTCAGGTTAAATGTCTGAACGGTACGGGACTGTGAAAAGTTTGGGAACCACTCAACTAGGCCATGTGTTCTTATCCTAAAACATTACAGGTGGTCTTCTAATTGTAGCTGTAAACTTTAGGTACGGGCTCTGGGCTGGGGACCAGAGTGCTCAGCCTCCTGGAAGAGGAGTTCCCCTCCGTGTCCCGCATCGTCACTGCCATCTATCCGTCTACAGAGGATGACGTCATCACATCCCCTTATAATAGTGTCCTGGCCATGAGGGAACTCTCAGAGCATGCAGACTGCGTCCTTCCTGTGGAAAACCAGGTCTGTGTGTGGGAATACGTCCCCTGTCTGTTGATATTTGTACTGATTCCTCCTACAAATGTTAACTGACTCCAATATTTTTCATTCAATTTTCCAAGTCCTTGCTTGACATAGTGAATAAGATTAAAGTGATGGCTGATGGTGCAAAGCCAGGCTCAGTAATTAAGAGGGATAGCACCATCATCTCTGGGCAGGGTGGACTCACTGGACCAGAGAAGCCTTTTGATGCTATGAACAACATCGTAGCTAATCTTCTGCTTAACATCACCAGGTAGGTAAAGCCTTTAAACTGAAAACCCAGTCAGCTTCTAGAGATAATGTTAGTGTCAAGGTCTGTTGGGAATAATTTGTGCTGTTTCCTATTCTTTCACTCTGATCCTTATACTGTAGTATCAGCTTTGACCTGTTCCTATCCAATGGGTTATTTCATAGTAACATAGCAACAATACCTTTGCTCCATCCCTTCTTATTGATGGTGTAATATTAAAAGCAAGTTAAAAAATGTAGATGTTTCTTTTTATTGGAATAATATAGGCCAGTCATGGCCTACAGGCAGCTCAAGGGCAAAGAATGACTCCAAAAACACACACAGTCAAAAACAATATACAAAAGGACCCCTAAAACACAAAAAATGACTAAGAAATACACAAAATTACTCCAGAAAGACAAAAATAGAGAAATATTCTACAAAATGATGACAAAAACATACCAAATTAAACTAAAACCAGACAAAATGACAATAGAAGCACACAAATCCTTTGTTCTTTGGTGTATTAATGGTCAAGTTGGTCATTGTTCTAAATGCTGACTATCTGTATGTATGTAGCTGACACAGGAGATGTGAGCATGATGTGCTGTACTGAAAACAAATTCTCTCTGTTGTGTGGCCATTAATACATTATTTTGATTCTGATTCTGAATGTTGATAATGTGGCCCTCAGACGGTCACCATTCTGTGGCTCCCTGGTGTTTTAAACTTTCACAACTTAGTAGTATTGGAATGCTAAACCCCTGTCTGCTTTACTGTATATTTCTCATATGATGTTTGCTGGAAACAATGTTTATTTTCTACTTTGTTTCAGCTCTGCACGTTTCGAAGGCTCCCTCAACACGGATCTGAACGAGATCGCCATGAACCTGGTTCCCTTCCCTCGCTTACATTACTTGGTGCCCAGCCTCACTCCCCTCTACACCCTGGCAGATGTCAGTGTCCCCAGTAGAAGGTCTGGTGCCTCGCTGTCACTGCTCTTATTTTAAGCACACAGCTGCTGAGTTATGGATATATTCAGCTTCTTGTTACTATCGTGTTGTGTTAAGCAGAAATGTTGTAAAACCTTCTCTAAAAATGTGTTTTTTTAAAGAGCGTTTTTAAAATGTCCAACTTTAGTTGGGGAAGATTTTTCAGTCTGTCCACTTGCTCTCTGACAGCAGTTGCATGGAGTCTTCCACTGCTTGTTAGGTGAATGAAAGTGCTGGCCTCTCTGTGTCTCTCTCAGGCCCCGCCCACTGAGGTCGTCCTTTTTTGTTTAAGTATAAAGAACAAGAAGACATAGCAACTTGGTCCTTGGCGACAATGTCTGCTTCGTTTCAGAAGTCAATAGAATCAGAATCAACTTTATTGCCAAGTAATGTATTGAATACACACGAGGAATTTGTCTTGGTGAACTGTGCTTTCTCTGATAGTGTAAACATTAAATAATAACAATCAACTAGAATAAATAAAAATAAATAAAAAAGAAGTATAAACATAAATATAAAGAGTAGTTAGACTAATATGTGCAAACTAAATAAAATAACAAGATAATAATAATAATAGTAATAATAATAATAATAATAATGAAATGAAATAAAAAATACAATAATAATAATAAGATAATAGTGCAGTAGTGCATTGATGAGTAGTGCAGGTGAACATTTAAATGAAACTATTATAGCCCTCATTTATCAACCTTGCATGAAAACGGGTGCAAATTTGAATTCACATTGTGTCGTACGACACTGAGGTCAAACAACCACAGCAAGAAAAGATAGGAAATCCTCACATCTGAGTTGGAGCAAAACAAAGATGTACTTTTTAACAGTGTGAAAACTGGACTTAAAGGTATAGTTTTGCAGCAGCGTTTTGCTGTTTGCTAAGCGTTTGTCCCTGTAGACCATATAAAGGAGCTCATAGGTGACGTCTGCCTCCCTGTGCGCACTGTGCACAACGTCAAAGCAGAGATCCTGGAGATACACGTAGATACAGTATGCCTGGTTATATCAGCATCAGTTGTCTGCACATTAAAATGAATTAACGAAACCCTTTAAAGAAAGCCTTAAATGACTAAATGTTGTTTTGTGTTCATTATGCCTTTAGCCATTTTCACCTATACTTCATGTTAGTGATGAAGTTTAAGGTATACTTAACATTTTAAAAGCATGAATGATTCACAGCAGCGTATCCGGTCCAATGCAGAGCAAAAGCAGTGCTACCCTCCCGTATGTGGTGAGTGGGCACTGTTGAACCAGCTCAGACAGTCTCAGCGTTTACTAGCGGGTAAACTAATTCACCCTATTGGATACTATATATCTATATATAACTATTGTTATCGTTTTTTTCTTTCATTGTTGTTAACTTCTCCTACATCGTTTGTCCAATTTCGACAAAGAAAGTTCCCAAGATTTATGCTCGTACTTTTATAATTTTTAACTTTTTGACTCATTAAATTTTTTATTTCCCATTAATTTCTATTTGAAATTTCAGCTGTTTCAAATTTCAAGCCCTTCATCCCCCAAACATTCTTCAACTGATTTTGACCCTTCAACCTTTAGCATCTTCAGCTACTACCTTCAACCCATTTCCACCTTTTTCACCCATTTTCAGCCTTATTGCTAATGTTCAGCTATTGCTAGTTTAATGCTAGGTTTGCACAATGCTTGGAAATGGTATTGCTAAGTTAAGGCTAATGCCAGGCTGATGCTAATGCTTGGTTAGTGTTAGTGCTATTGCTAGGTGAATGCTAATGCTATTATAGGCGAACGTTAATGCTATGTTGGTGCTGATGCTAGACTAATGCTATTGTTAGGTTAATGCTAAGCTAATGCCAAAAATAATGCTAATGCAGTGCGTCGCGGGCCAGCACCTGCATCCTCACTTGCGTTTTCTTCAGGAAATGCAAATATTCTAGTTAATTTAATAATATGTTTTGATCTGTTCTCAATGTGTGTCTGATTATGGTTATGTGACAGTTGAGGCTTGTTTAATACTTTATTTTCAGCCCCAGTTTGATTTTGCTGTGCTGAATCACTAACCCACACACAGATTATTGCACACAAGGTCAGACCTAACGTGAGATCTGATCTTAGCATACGCTCACTTCAAAAGTGATGAATACTTAATTTTGCTTGAATATGGTCAAATGCATGTATGCACAGATCTGAATGTACCAACGGTTGATAAATGAGGGCATCTGTGTGTGAGCGCAGAGGTGAACATGTGTGTCACTCAGCAGCTCTGAATGGTTCCCTGTCACTTGTTGGCTTCCTTTCACTTTGCCGTCTCCTCTGTGCTCTCTAGACTGGATCAGATGTTCAGTGATGCCTTCAACAAGGACCACCAGCTCATCAGAGCAGACCCAAAGCACAGCCTCTACCTGGCCTGTGCCCTCATGGTCCGGGGCAACGTGCAGGTGTCTGACCTTCGTAGGAACATAGAGAGGTCAGACTGCTGCCTCCTTCTTCAGCAGAACACTAACCTTTAACCCCTCCTGCACTGTATAACACCCCCTTTCCAGCCTTAGCCCCAGAGAAACATGACTGGGCCATTCATCCCTCATCTCTCTCCTCACAGACCTTGTTTTTGTCAGATGGAACTAACACGTATGTGTGAGAACATGTTTGAGGCAGAGAGAAGGCGAACATTTAGTATCAAGCACCGAAAGCTCCTGAAAACATGTTTAATGTGCAACAGGTTTCAGTTTGTCACAGCTTTATCAAGCAAACTCCTTCCTATTACAACTTCATAACAGCCATGGTTAAACCTTTTTTTGAGTACAGTATTATTTATTCAATAGGAAATCAAATCTGTTTCACTAATACTTCTAACTAATATTCCCACCAAGAATCCTTGAGATTTGTAGTTTAGAACTATTCATACTAGAAATAGGGTTCTGTATGAAACATGAGCAGCTCATTTTATGAAAGTCCTTCACATCTTTGTTATAAAGGTAATTTAACATAGAGCAGCAGCCGGGGGCCACAAAAATGTTATCGTCTGATCCCAGGGCCACATTATCAACTTGCATGTGAGTTTTTTGAATAATAACTAATCTGATCATTAATACAGGTAATTTTGTGGTTTGAGTCATTATTTGTGGGTATATTTACTGTATTTATGTATATACCCACACATATATGTATCTATTTTTTTTTTCCTGTTTTGTATATTTCTTTCTGCTGTTTATTGTACTTCTGTTGTAGTTTTTTTATGTTTATGTTGTTCTGTGTATTTTTGTTGTCTTCTTCGTCTTCTTCCTACATCTCAGTTCTCTCCCTGTCTCTTTGTAAATGTGCTCATTCAGGGGATGGGTGTGTTTGATAATAATTTTTAAAAATTGTTTGAGGAGTACTGTAGTTGTGGGTGGAAGCCTTGTTGTGACTCATTTTCAGTTGAGTGATGTTTATTAGTTTTTTAGTACATCTGTTGGTCAGGGTTTTTGCAATTTATATTTAATTTAATGGACTCTAGTTTGAAAAACCTTTCTGCCTTCTTTCTCTTTTATTGGCTCCTCATTACCACAACCATGAGACTGCTTATTGGCAGCATCAAGGTTTTTGGAATTTCACATCTTCCACGTACTATCATGTCAAATATTTAAGTTCATTTCAACTCACGGCTGCTGTAGCCAGAGCATTTACAGATACACTTTTATACACTGAATTAGTGATGGAAACATCAAACATGACATATATTGGACAAGACCCACATGACATGTTATTTACCTACCATCCAAATATCTACTTACTGTATATACTGAATAAGTCCTTATTTTGATGCTGATGAAAACCATTGTACTCCTCTAAATGTGTGCTGTGTTATCTGGTACTAAGATAGTAGAAGGTGATGTGGGTTTTCTTTCTTTCAGTCCAATTGAAGTGAAATCCAGATATTTTTAATCAACTTTTTGTGCTCTTGCTCTTAGGTTGAGGCCGACTCTTCCCTTTGTCTCGTGGAACCAGGAAGGGTGGAAGACAGGCCTGTGCTCTGTGCCACCTGTGGGTCACTCCCACTCCCTGTTAGCACTGGCTAATAACACATGTGTGAAGCCCACCTTCATAGAACTGAGGGAGCGCTTCAACAAGCTCTACAGAAAAAAGGTCAGTTTCCTTTCTCTCTCTCTGCTGTTTCACTTACTTTTTTTTAACCTCTAGATGCATTGGAGGGAATGACTTCTGTTAAAGCCCGATACGTAACAATGACCAGAAATGTAACAAGTATGTATTTTTTTTTAAATGCAATAAAACCCAAAATGTTACAACTGGTCAATTATATAACAAGATACTGATGTGAAAACATTTTGCCTTTTTTATACATATTAAAAAAAAGGTTCTCCAAAAGGCTTTCATAATAATAATAATAATAATAATATATACAGCTTATATAATAATAATAAATATATATGTATGTACACATTTATACATACACATTTGTGTATGATAGTTCTCTTGAATACACCCTTTAATTCATAAATCATTGACTCACTCTGATGTAATAAAATTATTACACTATTAGGGGAAAAATGTTTTTTTGCCCTGTAATGTAAAAACGAAGTGTTTTTGTTTTAGGCTCAGAATCTTGTTACATTATTGACCTGTTTTTTAATCAGTGATTTACAACTGGCCTCCAACATCACTGTTTGCAGTTATGTCACATTCTGAAGGAGTTCATGATTTTTAGGAAGTGACACTTTGCAATTTTTAAAATATATGCTCTTTTCATCCTCGCCTGACTTCCTGAAAATCCTTTTAAGTGATTATTTGTGCCTAAACCTAGTTAATGCCTACATTTCTTTTTTCTTTTCTAATTTACCGGAACATAATAATTCAGTATATCTTGCAGCAACCCTGAAAAAGGAGCAAGCAGGCTAGATAATGAATGGATGGATCGATATCTGGCAGGAGAGCCCTGTTCAGTACTTATTCATTAACCTGATATTAAAAAAGCCCCAAATTAGAAAGTCTGAGTGAAACCTCTTGACAGTCATCAATACATTGTTATAAAAGTAGGTTTTAATCATTCAGACCAATTTAAAGTTTAATCTCATAAATGTTGATAGATTTTTGTGTGGGGAGGATTGCACAAGTTTCATCTTTGTTCACTTAAATCACAGCAACCCTATCAGTCCTTTTGAATTAAATAGAATGGAAATGTTGCATAGTAATTTAAAAAGGCAGTATTATGAAAAGTTCACTTTATAATGGTTTTGCTACAGTGATATACATTCATTTGGCCTCATTCAGAGGGCCAAAGTTGAAAAAGTCTGTTTCCTCCCTCCCTTGATATTCCACATTTTGCAAAAAGTCAGATCCAAACAGGTGAGTTGGATTTTTCTCGCGTTGTGATGTCATAACGTGGAAACTCCTCCTCCTGACAATCGTGGCTCCCCCTACCCTATAAGAATGTGAGAAAGTGAACTCCTCCCTCTCAAATTACCTCACAGGTAAAACAGACATAACAACAGCAGCTTGATATCACAGTTAATATCTTTACGTTCAGCATATAGATAATCCAGTATTCCACTTTTAGTCACCATTATACCATCTTTTATTGCCTTCACGGGTTGATCCGACGTGTTTGTGACCCAATGCGATGCAGCGGTTGGACAAAACAATGGACTATTGTCTTAAATGGGCTAGTTCTGTGCGGATGAAAAGAAAGTGACATAGCAACTCATGTGTGTTTGAAACAGCTGACTCAGCTGATAGTTGAGAGATTACTTCCCTGCGGCGAGGCGTGAGCGGTCACAATCGGTTCAATTTTGAATAGTCATTATACCACCTCGTATCACTTTTATGGGATGATGTGACGTGCTTGTGACCCAATGCAACGCAGCGGTTGGACAAAACAATGGACTATTGTCTTAAATGGACTATTCCTGTGGTCTGTAGAGGTGAGGAAGAGAAGGAAGGCTCGTAATGATTTATTTCTGCTGCTGTGATAAACACATGCTGGAGCAGCGTAAGCAGCCTGTGTGTTTATGCCTACTCATTAATATGCATGAAGTCCCAAAAAACAGCCTGTTTTTAGGAGCGCTCTGAAAGTGACTTTTCAGATGCTAAAACTCTGGAAAACAGGCAAGTTTGGGAAAATAAACCTCAAATACTATGTTGTTGGGGTTCTTAGAACAAATGGCGATAGATGAAAAATTGCATAATACTGGACCTTTAACTCAACTGACGTTTGCATTTACCTTTGAATTTAAACTATGTTTTTAAAGGCTCACTTGCATCATTACCTGCACGTTGAGGGAATGGAGCAGAGCTTGTTCTCAGAGGCCGTGGCCTCCCTCAGCTCACTCATCGATGAGTACCAGCTCCTGGATGCCAGTAAAGGTCGACTCACGCCTGATGCCGCCAGGCTCAGCATCGCCACATGAAGGTCCGTCCATTCATCTATTATTGTGAAAAACTCATCGTTTGTGTTGACTTTTATAAATTATTAATTTAGCTTTATTTATTTCATAAGAAAGCAAATGTTTGTCTGAACAATAAACAGAAACATTATTGTAAGCGTCTAACTTTGAGTTTTTTTTAATGCCTTTAAGGCGTCCTATAACGAGATCATGCCAATCAGCCACACAAGCCTTTTAATACGTTGATATCACACATTGCTGCCTGTCTGAGGACGATGAGCGCCAGGATTGGGGTCATCTATTATTGTAAATGCGTAATTGATAATTATAATGTAACTGTAATTTTGAAAAATTTGTTGCTGTTGTAATCATAATTAAATTGTAATTTAGTTTCGATAATTGATTTTTTAATTGTAATTGCCATGAAAATTCTGTAAAAATTGTCACTGATAATTTAACACAAAACTGGGGAACCATGTTACAGTTCTATATACAGTTCTACACATATGTAGTTAACAATTATTAAAATATGTTTCATATCAAGATTTCCAACATTTTACCAATTAAAAAAAATTGAAATTGAGGGCTATACTGACACAAAAAAGGCTCAGACGCCCACACCAAAAATATTAAAACCTATATTTTTATTAATTATAAAACTTAACAAGGTAACCAATAGATAGGAAATAAATTAGATGATAGATATTTGTTTTTAGTCTATTTTACAGATGATTTAGGAGCCATTATCATAAGAGATACTAACAGAAAGCTAACACAAGAGGAAGGTTAACTTTTATTAGGTTATTTATTTCAGGCTCAGTAATTGTGATTAATTGTAATTAAACTTTAGTAATTGAGAACGTAATTGTAATCGACTTTCTGAGGATCAAAAATAACTGGAATTGAATTGTAATTGGGGAAAAAAATGCTGGTCACTGTGATCTTAGTTATTTGTAATTGAACATGAGTAATTGAAAACTTAATTGTAATTGAAATATTTAATGGACCCCAACCCTGATGAGCGCTAACAGTTCCTGTCATCAGGCTTCATTTTACTCCTCTTTTTGTGTCCGTGGACGTGTTGAGGGTTGATCACAGTAAGCGTAGTTCTGCAAACATGTCGTTTGGGTCGTTGCACTTCTGCTGACACACACAGGAGGTGATCCACTGCATCTTCCATTGTGTGTTGAAGCCCCCTTTGCAAGTGAAGCTGACTTTGATCATGCGGGACTTGTTGGGAACACAGCAGCGCTTATCTGTGCACATGCCACAGTACGTAGGCTTAAACTTCTTAGTGCTGGTGCAGCCAGACAAGCTCAGCTTCTCTGCTTTCTTTGCTTGGAACTTGGGTCGACACTTCTTTCCCTTCGGGATCTACAAAAGAAATGAGGGGACAATCTATTTGCAGTGCCACAAAAACTTCTATTACAGCGGAGCCACAAAAATGTGATTGTCTGATTCCTTTTTTTGTATATTTTTCTTTCATTTTGTGTTTTTGTTTTCACTTTGTACATATTTCTCATCTTGTGTATTTTGTGTGCTTTTGGAGTAATTTTTTTAGTTTTTTCTGTTGCTTTTTATTGTTATTGTCCTGTTGTGCATTTTTCTGTATATTCAAAGTATTCTTCTGTCATTTTGTACATTTATTTTGGGGGTCACACAAAATCAGACCAAGGGTCGCATGTGGCTCCCGAGTGTCTGTTATACGTCATATTTATGTGTCTGTGTCATTGCTTTAAGCAGAATCAAGTAACTTTCCTGAGTTCTCACCTTGACATTTCTCAGAATACTCTTGTCACACGGTCGCAACAGGCACAGTCGGCGGTCTTTCCTCATCTCACACTTGCTGTTGTCGTTATTGATACGTACGGAGATGCCCAGGCCACAGGTCTTAGAGCAGGGGCTCCACGGCGTGATCTGAACCAAACAGTTCTTCTTCCAGGCTATAGGAGGATCCCTGTAAGCTTTCAGTGCACTGTGTCAACAACATCCCGCAACAAGCAGAACACACAGCAAACTAGACCTGGCAGATGGTCAGTTTTTGTGGGTGTGGAACTTAATTTAAAAATATGAATCTAATTAATTAGGAACTTTGTAATTAATGAATCTTAATAAATCTGAATTAATCGCATAACAATATTTGACATGAGAGGCAACGTTTTTCAGTTTAAATGGATTCTGGTATATAACTGGATCAATTAAAACAACAAGCATCAGTGAGTGCTAACATAATGTGCAATATGAATAAAGAATATTATGATTGCGTTGTTTACAAAGCACAAACTAAAATTTACGTAAGCTACATTCATGGTTTTATGGATTTTTTGTAAACTTTCTAAAACAAATTTGTTTTGTATTAAAATAAAAAAGCACTTAGTACATAATTGTTCATTTATCACTCAATGACTTATAGTGTGGATTGGCAACATGGCGTGCTCGCAACATGTTGCAGCTAGCGCTGTCTTATGTCCAACTGTCCGTGCTAGACGCAACATGTGGTAGTTGGGACTGCAAAGCTCCTCTCATTGGTAAACTCTTTCTTGGACAATTTGCACACAACTGGGTTTTTGTTTTCCATCCAGTGTTATGATAAACTAAAATAAACCCCTAACAAGCAGTTTCCCATCTTGTTTTATAGTCTGGCCAACCATATTATAGGTATAACGGGAACTAGTGAAATAAGAAAGGTTCCTCGCTGTTTGGAGTGCAAAAAAAACCAAACAGCATTATTTTTTTTAGTGCGTTGTTTTTCTGTAATGAATGAATCGCAATTAAAGTCCCAGCCCTAGTTTTTATGTGTGGGAAATGTTTGGTTGTTTGCATTCTATAAATGATAAAAAATAATTAAAAGTGGGAGTGGGACAATTATTTCTTGCTTAGCAATAAAGTCTGGACAGAAGCTTGAGTTTCTATAGAGACCAAAAGCATTTGTGGTTAGCTCAGCCACCTCAGCAACCTCTCTCTGCTAAAAATTCTAACTTGTTATGAAAAAGTGAAGAGCTCTTCTGTTTGCTTCCTACTTAGAGCGAAAGTTATTCATCTGCCGGTTTCTCGAAAAACCCATTTGAACCACAGTAATTTCCACCTCACACTACCGCCCCTCCTTTCAACCAATCTCTTCTCACACCAAACAGAGTAGCCTTTCTTCCACCAGTTACTCTAAAAACACACACCTGACATGTATGTTGTGTCCTGCTGGTTCTTGTTGGAGCTGCGGAGCCCAGCTGGCATGTTGCCCATGAGGGAGGCAGGGCCTAGGAGACCTGCAGGCTTCTGGATGAAAGAGGGGGTGCAGCCAATGGCTCCTGCAATGCATGTGCACTTGTAGAGAGGGCTGGACTGGAAGGCCTCCCCATTCTCATAGTGTTTCCCATTCAGGTCGCAGCCCACTGCCATCATGTCTGCAGGGAGAAGGAAGGTTTTCAGGACCTGATGTAATCGTGCTCATGAGGTTACTGCTGCAGGTAAAAAAGTTTTTCAGAGAGCTAGAACCTCTCCCAGCTGCCGATATATATACATAATATTAGTTTAAAAAGGTTGATACATTACAAATATTTGTGAAATGAAAGAAAAAATAACAATTGGAGAAATGTGTATATTACAAAATATGACCACGTTTGTTTTTTTTATTTTCCTGGAATGTTTGTTTCTAGCATATTTGCCAGACAAGTAAGTTAGCCCAGGCTAATGCAGGGTAAGCTAGAATAGCTCTGAATGACTAACATATCCTAAGCCACATCCAGGCAATGATCAGCACTGTTTTGGAAGGTACCAAGCTTTGATCAACAAGTACGTCAGGAGATGGCTTGAAATTCCCCCAAGTTTCACATCAGTTGGGTTACATAAAGGGATGGGAATTGGTTCCCAATGTTTCAATTCCTTGGAATAAGGATGATAGGTGAGTGGTTTGCAAAGTTGGCAAACAATTATTTTATCAATTCCAGTGCGCGCCCCACACGGTGTGTAGCTTCAGCAAGTTATGCAACTTGTGTGGCGATGTTATTCACCAGCGCAGCCAGCAGAAAACATGGCGCCAAAGCGGCACAAACGCCCGAAAGTTTGGTTACATTTCACGAGAAAGGATGACGACAGGGCAACCCGCAACACTACCAAAATACTATCAGTGTGCAGAAACATTTGCACACTTTTTGATCTGTTACGGAGTGAATCTGAACCCAGCAGCAGCGGCTCTACTGTTGATACTGCAGTTGTAATCATCTAACACTGCCTATCATGTTAGCGCCATTTGCCTCATTGTGAAACCTATTGCTAACTAATAACGTTAAATAAATGTGTTCTCATGTATTTTATTTAGCTGACCATGATGAGGAACAGAGTCTTACTAGCTCAGAGGCTGCAGTACTCACTCCAGTTCACGGCACCTGTCTCTAGCTTCTCCTTTCACTGAGGCAGAGAAGAGTAAAATGACACAGGCTAGGAGTGATATCGCCAAGCTGTGAGTCACTGACTTATTACGCATTTCCATTGGCTCTACACGGCTCCGCACTCGTCGCTTTCCCAGTGGAAATGCGCAAAAAGAGAGTAGAGCCAATACTGCTAGTGGAAAAACGTCATAAGTTTGTTTGCTAACTGACCCATTTGTTCTAATTTTTTCAAAATAAGAATCAATAAAAAACCGAATTGTTGAGCAGAATCAAAAATGGAATTGGAGTTCGTAACATTTTTTATCAATTCCCATCCCTAGTTATTTATCATATCTGGGCAACTACAGCTACCTATTTTAAGAATTCAAGGTGGTAAAGTGCAGGGTCGCCATGACCGTTAGGAAGTCACGAGGCAAAGCCAACCCAAAGGAGAGGAGAAACGAGGTACAGGCAGAAGTAAGGAACTTAACGGAAACTGCAGCCTTATATTCAAACACCACAGTAATAACAGGACCACGGGACACTTCCTTACAACATATATACAGGTGGCACTACCCACCATTCTACAGAGAGTTAGAATCTGTAAATGCCAGCCCATGGGCAAGTTGCCACCTGTCATTTATCAAGGAGGTAGCAAACCCAGCAGGGCCCAATAAAAGCAGAGCAAGCCTACTGCATTCAACTCAAGCGTGGTAGCGGAGGGGAGATGCAGACGAATGAAAAAAGGATCAGCTCCGTATAGAGCGTAATGCGCCATGTGACCAGGGGTGTGATACGTGATGGAGCTTCAATGATTTCAGACACGCCCCGTTTAATAGAATTCTACTCAGAAACTTATCAGCACTACAAAAGGGCAACAAATGTGAAAAGACAGGCTATTAATGTAGCTTCCGTGCACGGAAACTTTTCGAGGTCAAGAGTCAATAATAAACGGCAACAATTCTGGAAACTTCCAAGATAAAAGCATTAACTAAAAAGTACTTAAATTTACTTTACCTCACCTGAACGTTTGAGATGCTTTTGCTCTAATTTAATTATATCTAATGTCACATGCAGTAGTAGAATGCAATGTCAGGATTTCTTTTTTACTATGACAAAAAAGATTGTGCTAGTAAACAATTATAACATGCATTACACTTACATGCACACACTCCAACCTCGTACTTGGGCTGGTCTGCAGAGAAGTCGCAGTACATGCCCTTGTGGGGGTCACACACATCTCTCTCGTTGCATGCCTCCCTGATCTGTCGGGCGCACGTCTTGCAGCAGCCACAGCCGTCCAGGACAGAGCTGACGCCTGGAGCACAGTAAGGCCTTTGAGGACATTTGCATGGCCACTGGCAGAATTGCCTTCGCTCAGCTGCTGCTCGCCTGGCCTGAGGGACTGGCAGCCGTGCATTGTTCTGAGCTCCGCTGATGCTCTGTGTAGATAAAAGGAAGCATTTTATGGCATGTCTGCTTAACATCAAAAGCTGTTGATATCACAGATCCAGCCCTGAACAGGATCAAATCAGTTTGTTTCTTCCTCCAATTCACTCATATCCTATCAAAGCTTTTACTGGTGACTTCATGTGTTCCACAGAGCTCAGTAATTCACCCTACAGTGCTACACTGTTCATCCAAGCATTGCTTCTTTGCAAAATGTTCCAGAACCAAAACATTGGTATAAGATGTCCAGTGCTACTTCTCGAGTACGCTTTCCAGTCTTTCTCACATCATGGTTTTATATATAAAGGTGTATAAACATAAAAGGCACCTGTCCTGTAGTGATTTTTAATTGTAAGCTCCATCAAAGATCATGTATAGCACTAGAGCAAGAATAACTTAACCAGAAAAGGAAAAATCCCGACAAATATTGAAAACCAATAAATCTGTTTACTACTCCATCAGTCCATTCACGAAACAATTTATTTATGTATTATATACTCAAATGGCATGGTCTCAAAATCAAGGTTTTAGAAGGGTTCATAATCACAGAACCACTTAAAGCATCTTAATTACATGCATCAGAATGATGCACCTTTCCTGTTCTGTCAGACATTTGTTTGTAAATCGCACACCTGCGTAGCCATGAGGGAGGTGGTGTCGCAAAATACCTGTAAAATAAAACAATCACACTCATTACTGAGACACTTTAAAATTACATAGAGTCAGAGTTGATTATAAACAGTTTTAAAAAACAGATTTAAAAAACTGACATTAGCTTGAAAAAGTGAGGGACCACTAGGGAAAGGACCACAAGTGGTCTGTGGACCACTCTTAGAGAAAGGCTGGACTAAAGGTTTAGTCAGGTAACTTTCTTTAAAACTCCTTGTTAAGCAGCCAGGATGAGGAAAACTGGCTCGTCCGTGAGAGACAGTGAGCGCCATTCACGTTGAAGTCTTGGACGTTGGACGGAATCTGTGATCCAACATTTTTTTATTACCGTCAGTGTCATTTTGCCAATTAATTGATAGGACCTCTGATTCTTCATTCAGTTTTATTCTTGCTGCATATAACCTCACATTTACTTGTATTTTCTCCCTGTAACGGACATTTTTCTATCAGTGTGAGCCCTAAAATACCCGCAAAGTGAAGAATTCAACCAAACTGCAAATCCTTTTTCGAGCAGAGGATATCAGACACCGTAAAAATAATCTTAAACCATATACAGCTTTTTCTGTTCACTTTCACACCAACCCTTGTGCTGTTGAGGTTTTTTTCCCTCATGCTATTACAGCATGCATCATTCTCATTATTACCTTAACATTTACCACAGGTAATGTTAAAGAGCACTATATAGTAGTGCCTTCTTACAAATGTAGTTAAATCTAGATGCAAAGGGCTTGAAAAGAAACACACCATCTTGTTTTCTTAATTTTAAGCTCAAGACACTTTGCTCACCTCAGGTCTTGTCTTGTTACCCAATAAGGACAATCCCATTTGTTATAGAGTATGGTAGTTACTTCCACTAACATGAACATGAATCAAGTCTTTGTGCTGCTTTCTTAAGCTAAGTAATGATGAGTGTTGGTTTGTGTGTTTGAATCTTGTATGGTGCCTCCTGAGCTTGAGTTCCTTCAGTCACTCTCCAGGGGTCACTATAGGTTATTTGAAAAATCTAAAGCCTGTCTGCCAGGTTGACTGAATGAGCTCATTTTATGGTGTGAAAGTGGCTACAGATACAAAAAGGCTACCATTTGCCCTGCATGCCATTAATTACATAGTAAAATTGTTTAAAATAACACCTTATTCAAAAGTGCATAAAACTATACTGATCAAAAAGTATAATTATTTAGTTATTAAAACAGATCAAGCCATTAATGTGTGTGTGTCGTTCTGTATCTTTGAGACCTTGTCTTTGAGAGACCTTGTCCACGACCAAGTGGGAGAACAGATAAAAAGAAATGATGCGCTTACCTTTTGAGCTAGGATGAGAAGCAGGATATGGCAGAGAATCTTTAGCATCTTTTGAGTGTGTGCCTTTGTGTGTGGAGAAAGCACACTGAAGGATGGGAGAGAGCAAAGGTAGGGAGCTGGCTGAAGCTTGTGGAGGCATGGGGTGGGTGGAGTGAAGAAAGTGGAAGAAGGGGACAAAGCACCCCTCTGTGTCCTGTTCAAACACACCCATCCACATCTCACTGATCCTGAAGGGAAATATTTGTCTTCATAACTGCCCATATGGCACGCTCCAGGGCATTCAAGTCCTGCCCACATGTTTATTCTTACACTGTTAGGCCATTATGTGACTGCAACCAAGTTAGATTTGTATATCAAGTCAACAGTGAAAAAAGGAGGTTTTAAGAAACATCATGGTCTTCACTTAGTTTAAATGTGGTGCTCAAGCCGCGAGCTTCCAGGTAATGTGGACTGAAAACATTCCAGTATTATTCACACTAAGTAAAGTGGTCTCTCTCACAGCTAGGTCTCCTCCTCCAGCCACGTAAAGCAAAGCCCGCTCAGAGATTCGAAACGCCTTCAACAAACATGGGCCTACAGTCCTTCTACATTCACGACTCTTACCATCAGTAACCAACAGACACAGTAGATGTGCCCTCTGTTCCTTTTTAAAGAGAAATTTCAACTGTTACATTACAAAGAGACATTTACTATAAAGTGTTTGAAGTCTTTGGCTGAAGGGCCAAATGCTGTGTTTTATAGAAGGACAGCAACATTTTTTATTCTTTTGATGTGAAGTGATTTTTAAATACAATATTTTAGTATGTTGGTTTAGCACATCTGCCTGACAGCATGAAGGTCCTGGGTTCAAGCCCTGGGGTGGACACTTGGGTCCTTTCTGTGTGGACTTTGCATGTTCTCCCCGTGCTGTGTGGGTTTCCTCCAGGGACTCCGGCTTTCTTCCACTATCCAGAAACATGACTGTACGGTTGATTGGAGTCTCTAAATTGCCCGTAGGAGTGAATGTGATTGTCAGTGGTTTTCTCTGTGTGTGTTGCCCTGCAATGGACTGGCGCCCTGTCCAGGGTGTAGTGCCGCATAGCGCCCTGTGTGAGCCGGAGATAGGCACCGACAGGAACAAGCGCATCTGAAAATGGATGGATGGATGTATATTATACATTGTGACCAAATCCTTTTGCTGTAATTCCAATTTTATGACGCGATATCGGCTCTACTCGGCGTGGCTGTACTCTCTTTTTGTGCGTTTCCACTAGGTAAAAGTACCTCCTCCGTGGTACTGGGTGCTGCTTATTTTAGTACCATCTTCGTTGAGGTTCCAAACAAAGCAGCCCTGATCTGAAAATGTGTTGTAGGCACAAAGCAGACACTGATTGGGCTTCAATGGCAATGCTCCGATAAAACAATATCGGATACGAAAAGCGAGGAGTGCGGAGCTGTGTAGTGCCGATACTGCCAATAGAAACACGCCATTAGAAGGAAATATTTTGATAACAATTGGAAAAGTGTAGAATACCATATGGTTGATTTGGTTGTGCTACCCATAGTACGGTACAAATAGATTCTTGATTGTTTTGTTTTGTTTAACTTTGGTGTGTAATTGTTAATGTTGACATTTCCTTCATGGCTTCAGGGGAACAAATCTCATTCATGTCTTGAGATTTGTTTTGCTGATGCTATGTCCTGCTTAAAGGCAAAACACATTACTAATGATATTAGGGTGTTTATCAAGCGCAGTCATACAAAGTGGGGGTAGTATGGCATTTGTTCTCTTATTGTTCCACAAAACAACAGGGGACAGCAATGACAATACTATTTTAGGAATAAAACCCAAAGCATGTTGTGTGGAATGTTCATTTTAACCCTGTGTAAGGTTAAGTGTTTCCACTCATACTATGCTTCTTCAACCTTGGAGTTAGGTTATTTGGGTTTATATTGGTAAAGCAGCATTTATTTAGCATTTTAGAATTTTTTATAATCTAATGTCTTGACACAATATGTCTTATTGTATCATTTAAAGGGACCATTTTAAAATTTCATCAATTCCGTTTCAGTTTACACAATTCCATTTCATTTCCATTTCTTTGTCTTTCCCTATTTAGACTAGTTTACTGGCTATTCAACTTTCCAAAATGTAACCAAACCAAATGGTTTATCAAATCAACTAGTTTTGTAAAATTTATATTTATATGCTTTAGGTGACTTCAGGTGCTGAAAAAAAAATTGTTTTACAAGAAAAATAACTTGAACATCGGTGATCATTAAAAAACAATTGCTGTTGTCATATATTATTTGTCTTTGCGAGTCTCTCTGAACGACAGAACAGTGTGTCTGTAGTTCTTATTGGTGTGATAGCCCTGTGAACTATTGGTGATCTGTCCCAGGTGAACCCTTCTGTCACATTGACAGCTTTGTGCTTGTTTTGTTCTGTCACCTGTTTTGATGGATAAATAGACTTTAAACGAGTGCTGTAATTGGTAAAGTTAGGGGAATAGGAATGCTGATTAAAAACAAAATATGCTTCCATGCTGTTCAATTCTTCATATTCTGACTGTTGCCAATGAAAAATATATCTTTTTTTAAATAAGCTATTTATAACAATAAAAATATTTAGGTTCATCATTGTCTATGAATAGAAGACTGCATCTCAATCAGAGCCTTCAAAAAAGGCTGCAGGAAGTAGCATGAAGTTTACCGTTTTGTGAACAAGTAATTACTGAATGCGTTCAGATTACCCTGAAAACAAATCATTCTTCTGTTCGAACTAAACACAACTCAATAAATGAGTTGAAAAGGTGCCAAAGAGTGGGCTACAGCTGTTAGTATCTTCTGTACTTCGGGAACACAAACTGATAATAAAACAAGATCCAAAACAGTATTTTAAACTATTTATTCAGGTGTGATTGTACCCATCTGCTCCATGCGATTTCAGCTCTCTCCAAAGACTTTAAGAACTTTGTTGAATTCTACGTCCATTACTAGTAAAGCAGCAGCACAGAAGGATGGAACTGAAGTCTTGTTTTATCCTGAGTTGGCTCTTTATGCTCTTGGCTGTGTTCAGTTCCCTGAAGTAAACACGCATTCTGAACTTAGTGCTTACTGCGTTCTTCTATTCCATCTGCTTCCTACTCCTACTATAGGGTAAATGTTAGTTTGTGTTGTCTGTAGATCTAGTTGCCCATCAGTATTTCAGATGGAAAAGGTCATCCATCCACCCTTCCTACAGCACCACAGGGTGCCACTCCTATCTTTCATCCCACACATCCACTGCACCCACTAGTACATATTCATCCTTTAATATCTTGCTGCCCCACCAACAGTTCACTAACCCTGTTAGCTGTATTGTCCCAATCCTCTGGTGCAGTGATGGGTAACTTTTATATCTAGGGCAAATGTTATAGTCCATTCCAAGGGCCACTTTATCAACAATCATGTCAGCAGACTGGTCTTGCGAGTGGTCCATCCCAGACCTGCAAGTCCAACCAGTCTGGCAGCACTCAATGGGGGCTGCAGAAGCCACCCCCAGGGCCAAGTCGCCGCCCCAGAGACTCCAGGCCAAGAAGCGGCACCCACACCCCGGGTGCCTTCACACCCCAGCAAATCCCAGACGCAGAGAACCCAATGCACCCCTTCCACCACCTCCTACAGGTTAGTTTTACCCTACTGATGATGTGTTGTTGTTACAATAGTAATCATGCAATTTTCAGAGGCAGTTCCCACCGCTGCCTAAGACAGCCCGCCATATCGATGTGGCATAAATTTTTTATCTTACCCCAAAGGTATCTGCGCATGCTTGATGGACATTTTTTCAGATTGGAGAAAGCCCACTGATGGTTACTGGGGTTAAGGTTGGGCACATGGTTGCGCATGCGCTGGATACATTAGTGGTAAGAAAGACTTAGGGTTAAAATTGTATGTGATACATGTTCATGGTGCACTGCAGGACACTGCCCAAAGGCGGGCATCCCCCAGTGCACGAGCAGGCACCAGAAGGCCCCCGCCAAAACCAGCCCACCCCACCCACAGAATCCAGCCCCCAAGGATGAGCCACCGTGCAAGGCCTTAGGTTGAGAGCCCACCCCAGCTGCCATCCAGCAGGAGAATACCGCTCCGGAGGGCACAAGGAGAGCGACCCATGCCCTGCCGGCCACCAGACAGCACGAGCGCCGGGGCAAGGCCCCACACGAGCACTGGACCGACATTACATTTGCAACGACTGACTGCATCAGTTGACAAATAGGATGTCATTGGGTAAATCGAAAGGATTACAGCAATCCCTAAATGTTCTTTCTCCCCTGTCATCTGTCAGATCTGCTCAGCAACATGGACAGAGAATGACAAATTCTTAGAAGAGAATGGGCAGGTCATTTTTCAAGAGAACTAATTGGACAGGAAGTGGTGCTTTTATACTCAATGATTTGTTATCCTGCTCTGGAGCAGGTTAGCTGTTCAGCATAACTTACCATGGTGATTTATCTTGGTAGGAAGTTAACCAGCATCGCGGTACAGAAAAGCCAAGGTTAATCTTGAAGTTACTTCAATAAAATCCTGCTTTGTAGTACAGGCCTCTGGTGTGATGAAGCAGGGAGACATCTAAAACATTCTGAATTGGAGAATCTCCAGGACTAACTTTACCCGTGACTGAATACAGTATGTGTTTATTGAACTTTTGAGGATTTGGTTTTTAGGTAATTGGTTTTTCAGTGACTGATCCTTATTAAATTTGACTCAGTAGTGTTGAGTTGGTTTCTCTATTATCCCATCGAGTTTAACCCGAATCGGATTCAGGATGCGCATTTCATCGCGATTTATCAAAAAAAAAAATCATACATTTCTACCTACTGTATAGCTATTAATGGGGATGTACATTTATTACAAGCCTTTAAAGTATAAATAATCATGGTACCATGATCAGGATCACTGATCCAGATAACTGCCAATGCCTGGCAAAGAGGATTTGTTTGGTGGTATTGAAAGGTGTGCAAACATCACTCCACGCGCTAATAAGGAGTATAAAGCCCAGGGAATCAGGACTGCGCCTTTTCAGCGCTTCAGAATGCTCCGTCACTCTATTTAGCGCGTTTCCCCCAATGAATATGTATAGTAGGCAGATCTCCCAAGGGGAGCAAAATATGGGAGGAGAAAAATGCTAATACATTTATGCAGGGGGAGAAATGCGCTTCATGAAATCTGGAACTGTTTGTGGTGATAGTTTTAGTACCAGAAAATAGTACAACTGAAAAGCAGGTGCAAACACACACGCAGAGATCATCGCTGCAGTAAATGTGGACAGAAAACACAGCGGAGATGGAAGTGTGTGTGTGTGTGAGATTAAAAATAAGGTGGACGTGCGTTCATCTCTCCTTCGCGGGTCACTGTCACACGCACGCACGTGACCCATCCGTCACTCACAGTCACATCCACCCACATTTCTCCACTGCGGGATGAATAAAGAATATCTATCTATCTATCTGCTGTAATTCATCTATTTTTTTTTATTTGTTTCCTCTACTAACACCTCCAATTCTGCTGCTTCAAATTTTTATTTTCGCTTCAGCGCACTCATGTTCACCAGAGGTGTAACTTACCATTAGGCAAGGCAGGCAGCTGTCTAGGGTCCCCTAAGCCACCAGGGGCACCCTGAGGGCCAACAAATTTGACACAAAGAGCCCAGAGAAATGACAAGTTGTAGTGACAATTTGCCATTGCAAATTCCCTGACTGGGCCCCCTCAGCTGAGCCAAACTTGCCCCTCCCCCACCTGTCTCTCAGTGAGTGAGGGGATGGCTTGTGCAGGCCGCATGCTGCTCATTTAGAAAAAACAAAAACAGATGATGAGGGTGGTGCGTGCGCCGCATCTAAAGACATGAAGAGAAGTTATCCATCAGGAAGTGAAAAACAAAAGGAAAAAAAGGAGTATCTAGTAAAGTAAAAGTTACTGTTTAAATGACCAAACAGCCGATCTAAGAGGTGCAGAATTATTGACATTTGTGTGAATGTGTGAAAAAATGTCATGTAGCCTACTTCCTACCTAAGCAACTATGTGTATGCACTGTGTAGACAGTAAGCGAGTAGTATCATGTCAGGCAAAAAAGTTATATATATTTGATTTTAACTTGGATAAGTTGGACTTGTTTTAACAGTGCCATAGAGGTGTAGATATGTTATAAAAGAATGATGTGTCTCATTATCTACTGTATGACTAAATTATATTTCTTTTTTCCCCCTTTTTTACTCAGGATCACTAAGAAGGTTTATTGTTGCAGCACCTTCAACTCCTGAAGATGCAATTGTAAGTAACTCACCTGAATGTTTTAACTAAGATGTCTTTTGACATTACGTTGTTCTGTTTCTATTTGTCTTTAGCTCAGTCTGCATCTACCTCCATTACTACAGCCCCCAGCACTGCTACCTCCAATACAACTGACAGAATCAGAATCAGAATCAACTTTAATGACCAAGAGTGTATGAATACATATGAGGAATTTGTCTTGGTGACCTGTGCTCTCTCAAATAGTGTAACATTAAATAATAACAATCAACTAGAATAAAGAAAAATAAATAAAAAAAGAAGTATAAACATAAATATAAATATATAAGTATAAGAGTAGTTAGACTAAGTACCCAAGTATCTCTACCTCCAGTCTAATTTCAAGAGAGCACAGGGTGAGAAGATCATTGGATAATGGAACACCTGATCACTGCTTTTGCACATGCCAAGTCTCGAAAACGCCATTGCTAGAGCCAATGTGGCGTTTGTAGTTGTTGAACATGGGAGCAAAATCCAGTGTTTCACTTTTTTGTCTTTATTACTTAACCTTTTTATTGCACATGTATCATGTTTAATTGTTGTTTTTTTCTCTCTAAAGTTGTGGACATGTGGAAATATTTGGTGCCAACTGCAGACCTTGAACTTGTGTACAATTTTAATACTTTTTATTTTATACTTTTGTAGGTTATTTTGACTGTTTTGTTTTAAAACTGGGTTTGTAATTGTAATTGCATTTTTATACTGCACATTTTCTCAGGTTTTGTTTGGTTTGTGTTTAGCCCTTTTGTTCTGAGTTTTTGTTGATTCTGTTTTCTAGTGTAACTCTTGTCTCTGTGTTCCAGGGATTCCTGCTTGTGGCTTCACCCCCAGTGACGTCTGTGTGCTTGGTTTGTGACTGATTAGCGCCCTCATGTTTCCACCCAGGTGTGGCCCATTCCAATCAGGCCGATCCTCCACTACTTAGCTGAGTGCTTGAACACTGAATGTTTTCTGGTTCATTGTGTATTGTCAATGTCTACTCTCCTCATGTACTGCTGCGTTTTGTTCCTTACTCCCTGTACCTCCTAGTGTTTTTTTTGGGTTTAAGTTAAGTTTGGGAATAAACATTGACTGGTTCCACAAGTGTTATGCCTGCATTCTGCCTCCATCTCTCTCTGCATTTGGGTCCACACCACCATCCACAAACGGTGACACATTTAATGTTTACGCCTTTTAAAAAGAAATTGATGTGCACTTTTGGATGTTGTGTACCAACTATGTATGGACACTGTGTGTGTGTGAACCTAAGCACATTGTTTATTTTGTCAATGTATTTATTACTTGTTTTTACTATTTGACATGTAAAGTTTACGTTGGTCATTGTGATGTATGAACATTGAAGCAGAAACCCAATGTTTATTTTGGGTTTCTGGTATCTTGTATGTTTTTTACATTTCATAATACTTTAAAACTTGTTTGAACTACTTGCACAAGTTAAGTTTTAAAATGCTGCTGTTTGCTTTAAAAAAAAAAAGTTTACATAATATATATCTATATTATTAATAATAGTAATAATAAAAGCTGCTCAAAAATATTATTATTATTTTTGTATGTTTTAGAGGTTTTTTTTTAATCTTTGTTGCCAAAAGCATAGCCACCGTCACAGAGCATATAACGGCCGACAGAATGCCCCCTATTGACATTCCTGCTTGAGGCCCCCTGGTACCCTTGCTATGCCACTGATGTTCATCCTCCATGTTCAACACAACACGTACAAAACGCTCATTCAAATAGGGGCGGTCTGCACCAGTTCTTCACATGCACTAATCATTGCTGCAGTCTTGGTGAATTCCAAGCAGCAGGTGAGGAAACTCAAGGATTTAAAGAAGGAACTGGATTACCACCCTTTATTTCAGATCTTAGTGAATCCACAGCTCAGAGTGCTCGTGTTTATTAATGATGTATTTATTTTTATATCTTTTGAATTCAAGACAATTTTTACTTATTTACCAACAGAACACAAATTCCCACAAATAGATAAGACCCCAGGCCTTTAATTGTAAATTAAGTGGATCTTTTTATTTTTAAATCATAAGCCCGTAGGTGGAGGATTTGATTGTTTTTCCATTGATAAAAAAAAATAACAAAAAAGCAACGCTGCGAATGTTGTACCCAAAAGTCAGTAAAGCTGGTACTTCTAACTGGAACTGTGATGAAACCTCTCCTCCTTAATGGATTTCTTTGGACTAGTTGAATTTGTCCATCCCCCCCACTGGCATCCAGTGTTAGATGAACAACTGCACACAGTGGAATGTGCCTTTGTTTGAGCCGAGCAGACAAAAATCCCACTGACTTAGAAGCTGAAAATCAAGGGAAAATTCCACTGATATGTTATACGAACAATTTTCCTATTTACAAACTAAACGTGAGAAATGGTAATTGTGTGCCACATTTTGTTGCTCTATCATGGTACCTGTTATTATTATTATTATTTTTACCATTTATTAGAAGTTTTATATTATAACATTTTCTACATATACTCCCCCCTTCTCAACACACAAAAATACACACAAACAAAGACTGTAAGAACCCTCGCTGGGTATTGGTCACAAAGGGTGTAGGTAAGGATCAGAAATCTGTAGTTTTCTGATCATGCAGAGGTGAATCCCAGGTGCTGTTGCATTTTAAGTAAGTAATATCACACTCAAGGTTGTGCTGTTGTGGTGAACTCTCAGCACTGGTGTGATTCGGCCGTAGATAGTCACACCAATGCTGATATTCAGCACAACAGCACGACCTCGAGTGTGATATTGCTTTTATCCAACAGTTTTACAAATGTATTTTATTAGTCAACAGTATTAATCAACAAGATATTGATTTGTTTATTTAATCATTTATTTTGGGTGACAAGGCTGCTGCCAAGCAACACATTAACATTTCTTAATTGAAAGTTGACTATAATGGTTACTAGAACATCTGTACTGCAGAGTGATGATGTCTGTAAAGAGTCCCAGTGCTGTATTGTTACTCTATATCAGCACTCATGGAATGTCTGTTGCAGAATTGGGGTCAATTATAATTGTAATTGTGCAACTGATATTAATTATAACGTAATTATAATCATAATTGTAATTTCACAAAATTCTGTTGCCATTGTAATCACAATTCATTTGTAATTGATTTAAGATATTTGACTTTGTAATTGTAATTACCATGGAAACTCAATAAAAACTGTCAATTACAATTTAATCAAACACAACACAGGTATGGTTTACACATTAGTTAACAAATATTAAAATATGTTTCATATTATGTTTTCCCACTTCCTGCCAGTGAATTTTCACACTTATACAGGTGGTAAGGGTTAGAAGAGTTGGGGGGTTAGGACTATTATTATATCCTAACTGTTAGGATATAATACTAGTTCATTTTTTAATAGGAACGATACAATTTTACAGAGTAACAATACTGTGAATGTAACTGATGTGGGGGGTCAGATACTTCAACACTTTTTCTCAATTCCACGCTGATTTATCCGTACGCAGAGAACTATATATCTCAGAATTTCTGTGCGTTCAACGTTTTCTGGATTACTGTGAAGGTAATTTTTCATGCAGGTCTTTGTACATGAGGTCCCTAGTGAGTAGGGAGAAAGGTGACTTCATTCAGTCCTCTTTACAAACCGCTTTAAAGGGTGGAGAGAAAATGCAGAGCCATTCAACCAACTCCTCCCACAGAGGGGAAACACCTCCCTCTGGTTCACTCCCATCACTCTGAAGTAAAAGCCCACACAGTTCCACCAAAGACGAATGGGTCACACACAGGTGTGACTGCATCTCATGAGGACGTGCTCTCTATTTGTTAACCCTCTGGGATATAATTAGTTGTTTTTAATCTGAGGAATTAAACTGCTACTCAGTCTAGTGAATGCTCCTCTGACTGCTATATTTTACCATTAAATAGCTTAAGGTTGGACTTGCTGAGCTATTGAAAAGTCAGAGAGATGCATTTTGATGAGATACTTCATGTGATTGGAGGCTTTGGGAAGTTCCAGAAGATCTTGTATGTATGGATATGTCTGCCTCAGGTTTTCCTGGCATTCCACATGCTGGTCTCAATCTTCACAGGGGCTGTTCCTCCTCACTTGTGTCGCACCAAACAGCCCCCAGATGGTTCTCCAGCCTCTTTCAACTCAAGCCTGATGATCTCTCCCAGCATTTGGCCTGAGGTCACCTGCCCAGTCCCCTTCAACCAAAGTGCTGCTGTAGCTTCTGGTGATGGAGGCCCTTCAATGAGCTGCCAGGGGGGCTGGGAGTACAGCACTGAGACATTCCAAAGCACAACAGTGTCTGAGGTGAGTGAAAAACAAAAACTCAAATTTTCTGAATTTTGTGAGTATCATGAAGCCTTTGAGCTGCTGCAGAATGTGGATTGGTTTAATGGCCTCCCCTCAATGGCCTGGTGATATATGAGACAGAGTGGAGAAGGGTGAGGGTTGAGGGATTGACTCCTGTGGTGCAGGCATCCTTCTCACACATACTGGAAGGTTTTGTAACACATGAACGTGAGCTGTGCGTAACAGCAGCAGTTATGTGACTGAAACGATCTGATTGGACAGGACAATGTCACATGTGACTGACCAGATCAAGAACTACAAGATGGAGTTGGTTAAGGCAAGAGGGGAGTTTTACAGATCTTATTTGGAAGAGGGTTGTTGGGTTCATTGTATTCACACCATATGGATAACATACAGTATATAGGATCCTATAGACAACTATTCAAGTTTGGTTGATCTTAGTAGAGGAAAGCACATGGTGACCACATCAATACATACTCCTCAAAAATGTTCAAATTCCTGTTATATTGATCTTATATGTCTATATAAACCAACACATAAAAATGCTTAAACACATCTTAGATTAACATAATAGTTTGATGATGCTTTATATCAAGATTAGGGTTTCACCCACTTATTTTCTCTCTGCTCTTTTTCCAGTGGAACCTAGTATGTGACATGGCCAGTTTGAACTACATGAGCTCATCCATCTACATGTTTGGCCTCCTTGTTGGAGCTGCTTTGTTTGGATGCCTGGCTGATAAGTGAGTTGACTATTAAGAAGCAATCTTTTGGCGATCGCTGTGTTCTTGAGTTTTTCAAATATAGTTTTTCATCAGTTTAAGCATTGAAATGATTATGGTTATCTACCAGATACGGCCGTAGGAACATCATTCTTATCAGCCTGGCCATGCAGGCCATCTTTGGAGTCGGTGCTGCGTATGCTCCAAATTTCCATATTTACACCTCCCTTCGATTTATGGTTGGGATGTCCGTCTCTGGTGTCATCATGAATGCTTTTGTGCTCGGTCAGTGAGGAATCTATATTTCATTCAAACTGAAACTTCTAATTTAATTGTAATTTAATTGTAAAACATAAGGAGGAAATTAGACCATTGAATACCAAAGAATTCATTTTATTGTGTTTATACGTTCATGTCCGTCAGGTACGGAATGGACTGGATCAAAGCAGCGAATGCTAGCTGGGATCATCACGGATTATTCCTTTGGTGTTGGTTACATCCTTCTGGCTGGAGTGGCATATCTCATCAGAGACTGGCGGACCCTGCAGCTTGCTATATCTGCACCTGGATTTCTCTTCATCTTCTACATCTGGTGAGTGACCACATTTCTCCTTTTTGAAAAGGAAGTTACACTTCATCGAGCTGAAATGTTGACTAAGTTTCAGTCAATAGTTCTTCCTGTGTTTGTGCTAAAGTAAGAGCAATAAGCACAGACTGGATGATGCAGTTTTTTCTGTTGATCAAACCTAATATTACATCTTTAGGGTCCTGCCAAAGTCAGCCCGCTGGTTAATGGCTAACAACAGGAAAGAGGAAGCATGGGAGCTGATCCAGAAAGCTGCTCTGATGAACGGGAAGCCCTTCACACTGGACCCAGAGATGTGTCAGGTATTCCAATTCTAAAAAATGATTCAGTCTTTTGATAATAGAAGAAACTTACCTTATGTTTTTCACTTCTTCAGCCTTCTGCTGTTTATTTTATTTTTCCTCAACCATTCATAATCTTAGTGATATTTTTTACTTCTGCGTAATTCACTCATTCTATTGCAATGTGATTTACAGTCACATTAATCCAAAAATGAGCTCTGATTGTTCTGCTACATCCTACTGGAAGCTTTGTGTTGACTCTGCAGAAAGAAAGTTTGCTGGTCTAGTCTTCATATTAACTTGTATCTTCATTGTTTCCGATTGTTAGATGGGTTGACAGAATTTTTTAGGAACTCGGAGACTCATCTCCAAGACCATGGAATTTTAAGAGTATTTTTGTTTATTTTGTTTTATTTGTTTGTTTCAGACCACACAAATTCTGATGAAGTAACATTCTTTTTCTTCCCTAACTTGCACACCACTGTAACACACAATTTAAAACAGAATGCTTTTTCAGTTTGAATCTACTGAGTGCATTCCAGTGCATGATTGTAAAATGTATAGATAAGATGGCGTATTACTCAATCTTCTTACTGTTTGTCAATAGCAGCCTTTTTCAGCTGTACCATGTCTTCTGTCAGCTCAGAAGAAATTTTTATGTCGCTGTTGCTGCAGATGTTTGAAAACCACCTGCTTAAGGACGAACTGCGGACCTCATTAAAACTACAGTGACTGTGCAAGACAGTCCACAGGGGGTTTGATAAGCAACCATAGTTAAAGGTGGAGCAGAGGATCAGCAGTTTTCTTTTTTTTACTTTACAGCTGTGATAGCAGTGTCTGTTACTCTCTCTTTCATTACCCACCAGGTCTATAAAAGTGAGGGGAAAACTGAGGTGAAGAAGAAGCACTCCGTCTTTGACCTGGTTCAAACTCCCAGGATGAGGCAGCAGTCTCTAATTGTCTTTTATCTCTGGTGAGACTGAACAAAACATTCCAGTTTCCAAGTGTCCTTGGGCAAGACATTGAACCCTAACCTAACCACATTAATAGGAATAGGAAAAATAGGAATTTATAAGTTCATAAAAAAAAAATTTCTTAGTTTACTAATAATTAGAAGTAACTTAATTGGTTGGCTATTTGTCTCAGAAAATGACTTTTTTTTACAAGGTATGACTTTAGAAATGTTTCTATGCAGACAGAAATACATTTTTAGTGAAATACTGATTAAATGGGTAAGTGATGGCAGGAGGAATATTATTGATTTCCATTTTAGAGATTTTTATTGCAGTACTTTTTTGTGGAAATTTAGCAAAATATTTTATATTCTTGGTGCATGATAGTAAGACATATAAGATTAAAAATACAACTACAAGTTAGGATGTTGTCAAAATCACCATTTAACATAGATGGTAATAATACTTCAGTTTTAGCTCATTATTCAAATGGCAACAAGATTCTACTGCCAGACTTTGTTTGTATGTAACAAAACTTTTTTTCAGGATAGGTAAATATGTGAGGTAAGTGGATGGATGAATAACTTCTACTGGATATTAAAAAAAACTTTAAATAAGCATGTGAGACTAGCCTAGAGTGAGACAGAGCTGAATATACACACATCACAGCAGCCTGTCTGCCTCCATTAACGTCCCATTCAGATATTTGTGTTCACGTGAATAAGCATTTTCCCAAAGTACACAGAAACCAGTGTCCACACTCATACTGGAATGGACTAGTCAGATTAGATTTGACATCAGCACAGAATGACTCCATCGAAAAAACTAACGACAATGGATAAGAGCATACTCAAATTGGGAAATATTTTTGTATTTAATTCAATTTGTCTGTGTGTTGTCAGGTTTGTCAATATCCTGGTATACTATGGGCTATCCC
Source organism: Gouania willdenowi (assembly GCF_900634775.1). Taxonomy (NCBI): domain Eukaryota; kingdom Metazoa; phylum Chordata; class Actinopteri; order Blenniiformes; family Gobiesocidae; genus Gouania; species Gouania willdenowi. Next base: position 1,479,195 of record NC_041066.1, read on the forward strand.
TCAACATATCTGACTTTGGAATGAACATCTATCTGACTCAGATGATCTTTGGCCTGGTAGAGATGCCTGCTCGCACTATTACCCTGTTCACACTCAACCGCTCCCGCAAATTTTCCCAGCTGGCTTTCCTATTGGTTGGAGGAACCGCGTGCCTGCTGACCATCTTTGTCCCCAGCAGTAAGGACCACAGCATTCCATCTGCAATGATTTCCCTAAGATGCAGAGTAACCTGAAACATTTGCATTAACAGAAGGTCAACTATTGAGTTGAGGAATATCAAGCGCCGTTGTGTATTGTGTAATGCAGACAAGCCTGCACAATGACAGAAAAATACACAAAACATCAGAAAAACATATAACTCTAAAAAACATACAAAATTATAGAAAAATGCACATGAACAAAAGTTGACAAACAGATTTAAAACACACAAAACAACAAAAATACACAAATGTGCAAAATGACAACAAAAATACACAAAGGGCCTGTACTACAAAGCTGGATACGTATATCCGGGACATCTCACAGTTACCAAGCTTCACTGAACCAAACATTCTCCATCACATAGCAGCCGTACTACGAAGCTGTTATAAATGTGTTTTCCAAACTGGACACAATGACAGTTAACCAGTGACGTGCAGTCAGGGTAGGCAGGGTAGGCAGTGCCTACCCAAGGGTGAGTTGATATTTTGATTATTTGTTTTAATTATAATATAATTATAATTTATTTTTCAATTTCCGATAGCCTACAGTACCTATAAGTTTTATAAGCATTTTGTTCTTTTCATAGCCCAAATGACTTAACAGCGCTATTTCCTGGTACGACAGAGACGCTGCACAGTCTCACTCCTCTGTAAGGCAGGAGGAGGCCACACCCTCTCCCACATTACTGCTCTACCTTTGGCCCCATAGCCCAGGGGTCTGCAACCTGCGGCTCTGGAGCCTCATGTGGCTCTTTGACTCTTTTGCAATGGCTCACTATAGCTTTAAAAAAAAAAAAAACTATTGAAATAGTTATCTTCTAACAGAGGGTATTAATGATTGATGATTTTGACACCAAATAAAATCATGATATAACGAATTGTCGACCTAAAAGTAAATCACAATAACTGCAATAACTCTGCCACCTTCCTACTTCACCTCCTGAAACATCTACAGACCATTAATTTCCCTGCACCTGTGGTTAACCTTAAGTTTTAAATCCCTGGTGAGATAATTAAATCAACTAAAACACTATTCTGGAAATAAATGTACATTTTTATTGTGTGCGGACAGATTCATTGAACTGTCAACATGTCGGCTTGTTTCTAGCCCTTCAAATACATTATCGAAAAAAAATATTCTTTACATAACATTATCCAATATAATTTTGCCTGTATAGAATGTTATACACTGTTATCTTCATTAAAAAGGTTTTATTTTTCGGCTCCGGAAGGACTTTAATCCAAGTGAGATGAGGCAAAATGGCTCTTTTGAGAGTACAGGTTGCAGACCTCTGCCATAGCCTGTGTTTATATGTGTTTGCGCATGCGCAGTCAATTCCCCAATATGAAAACCATTTACTTAAAAAGGCAGCTCTCTACGCTGCTTTTGGACGTAACTGTGCTATGCTAAATGCTATACATACGTTCACAGTGCATTAGTGAATTGATGCAGCGTGGCCGCTGCTATGTTCTCGAGCTAATGGGTGGGATAACACTACAGTCAGGATGACAGCGCAAGAGACGATAAAGAAACTTTCTTTTGAGGAAAAACGACAGCTTTTAAAAGATGGAGACCAACACCTGAGCTACCAGACCTTCAGCAAAAGTAAAGTCAGAAAATTGTTGGTATTTTCTACAGTGAATGGTACAAAAGGAAGGAATGGCTTTGTGGATGATCCTCACTGAGGCTGTTCTGAGTTGTTGTTGTCATTTTCTCCGTGTTTCTGTGTTTCCAACACAAACAATGGATGCGCTGCCGTGTCAGAGATATATCTTGTTGGGAGAGTATGGAGGCTATATTGAATAATTGTTTATGTTTCTTTAATGGGGTTTTACAATGTTGATTTTGTTAGATTAACACTTGCCAGCAGAAACATATGAAATTGTCATTGGTGTCGACACTGGTGGTCTCGATTTGCAACGCCCTGCCTACCCAACCCTAGTGCTCACGGCACGTCATTGCAGTTAACACTAGAGCGACTGCTCCTCACTGTGGCACCTTGAGTTCTCAGTGGTCTCCTGATGAGATCAGACAATTACAGGCATGTATTAAACCTGCTCTCAGAGATGGGGGGCTCAGTAAACAGACATGGATCATTACAATTTGACTTCCCATGTTAGGGGTAATGATAACTGGCCACAATACAACTTTAAATTGCCAGAGCCAAGCTGGCAAGGGTTAATGTTTTTTTTTTTTTTTCTTTTCTTTTTTAGACCTATCAGTCATCAAAACTGTGCTGGCAATGATTGGGAAGTTTGGGGTCACAGCCTCTCTGTCCATTATTTACGTCTACTCAGCTGAGGTGTTTCCCACTGTTATCAGGTGAGTGTCATCCTTTCACAGACACACATACACACACACTAATGTCCTACATCCCAATGTGTTCCCCTTACCACTGGCCCCTGACAGATGATTCCTTGCAGTGTTTAAGTATGTCCACCAGAGGTAGACAAAGTACTCAACTTCATTACTTGAGTGAAAGTACAGATACTCCTAGTCAAAAACTACCCCGATACAAGAAAAAAAAGGTCAGTCAAAACACGACTTAGGTGAAAGTTCTGAAGTCTGCACGGATTATGGCTGCACGCTATTCTCCCGTCTGTCACTGGGTGCCTTCATCCCAGAGCACATTACTCCACTCTCTACTACAGTCTACACTGGCTCCCAGTCAGCCTCAGAATAGACTTAAAAGTTCTGCTGCTGGTGTATAAATCTGTGAATGGGTTTGGTCCAGAATACATCAGTGAGATGTTAGTCAGGTATGAACCCAGCAGGTCTCTCAGATCTGTGGACACAGGTCAGATAGTGAAGCCCAGAGTTCACAGTAAACATGGTGACGCTGCTTTTAGTTGTTATGCTGAAGTGGAACAAACTGCCAGCAGGGTTGAACTCATCATCTAATGTGAACATATTTAAATCAAAGTTAAAGGCACTTTTTTTCTCTACGGCGTATGATTGAGAGGGAGATGCTTGGTCATGTTGTTGTTGATGTAATGTGTTTGTTGATGATTTTAAATAAATGTTTTTTTGCTGCTGATTTTAATGTTCTTATTGATTTTTAAGCTGTTGAATGTTTTCTGCTGCACTTTATGATCATGTAAAGCACATTGAGTTACCTTGTGTATGAAATGCGCTATACAAATACATTTGCATTGCCTTGCCTTGCCTTACACTCTGGGTGCATAACTGGGATGAAGGTGTTCCCAGTACAATCTGGCCTTATGCGCCTTTAGGAATATTCTCCCATCTGCTTAAGATCTTTTCTTCCTAAGCTCTTCTGATCCTGGAATAAGTGCAATGCCACGGGAAGGTAAAACATTATATTGCACTTGAAGTTTGGACTCATATACAATTTTACTCTACATGTACAAATAAATGAATTCATCAATGATATTGCATATCACTTATGTGCGTTGGGTCGATTTATGCACGGTGGGCATGTCAGGAGCCTTGATGGGAGAATACGCATAGGAGATATGTGCGTGACTGCAGGCGTGCAAAAATCACTTAAGTAAGTTAAGTCCAATGTTGCCCCCAGTTGCCCATGCCTGATCTAGTACTTTAGTTACTTCTAATGTAGTCCCAAAGTACTTTACAATGTTACAATATTATTATATTAAAATATGGTCTCCTGCCCAAAAGCACTTTCACACATGGACATTTATACAGCATTGGGATAGAACATCCAACCTCTCTATCCGGAGCTACATTTGCCCAGTGACTAAGAAGCTAAAATATTTCCCTCTTTAGCATCACCACCTGCTTTATTCTGTACCTTCTTTGCTTCAAAGTACATCAACTCGCAAATTTGATAATTATCTGATTTCTCTAATCAGATCAGTTGAGAACCAATAGAGTACTGGACAGAACCAATGCAATACTGAACAGAGCTCTCATGGCTTTTACTGAGTCTTTTTTCATGTCCAAACTCTCTTTTTCAGACAAAATGGAATTGGAATTGGATCCATGTTTGCTCGGTTTGGAGGCGTTCTGGCTCCCATGATGTACCTACTGAAGGGCATTAGTCCTCAAGCTCCCATGATTCTTTGTGGCCTGCTTCCCCTTCTCGGCGCCGGGCTCACCATGCTGCTCCCTGAGACTGCAAACAAGCCTCTGCCTGACACTATTGAAGACATCGAAGGATCCAGACTCAGGTTGGATTTGGCTTTTTAGCATAGGACTCTAATGCAACTGAAAAAAGACTTTACTAGAAACATTCTACTGTTGACTGTCTGTCATTACCCGTAAATAGAACCTGCACATTAGAAAAACAGCATATCATTTGTCATGCAGAAATATTACACAATAAAAGTCCCCACACGTATAATTTTTATGGAATCTCTCAGATTAATGACAGATTTAGAGGTTTTGATTTCTTTGGTAACATTCAAAGCTTTGCTGACATGTATGAAATTCAGACATGTTGCAAGTTTCTAGGATGGTTGTAGATTTGAAGAATTTGGACCAAAGATTGGCAACTGTTGTCACAGTGGGGGCTTCAAAAACTGTGATTGTCTGATCCGAGGGACGCAGCATCATTTATGTCAGTATTTGAAATAATGACCAATCCCAGCATTAATACAGGAAAGAAGACAGGGTTTTGTGTATTTTTGGAGTCATTCTGTGTATTTTTGTTGTCATTTTCTGTATTTTTGTTGTCATTTTCAAACCGGTGACCCTCCAATTACAAGCTTGTTTCTCTAACCATTACAGTATTTTTCTGTCATTTTGTATGTATTTTTTGTAATATTTTTTGTGTAATTTTGCTGTTTTTTTTTGTAATTTTCTGTAATTTTGTGTGTTTATTTTGGGGGTCACACAAAAATAGAACGGGAGGCGCATGTGGCTCCAGGGCTGCCAGTGGTCCAGGTTTTCCAGTTTTTAAGCAATAGCTTAAAAAACACAGGTGATAATTTTGGCCTGAGTACATTGGAAGAAATTAGTCAATTAAGCCAAAACCCGAATATGGGAACAGTTTGGTGAGACCATGGAGATTGACTTCCGAACGACTTTGAAAAGGTTCTGGACCACCATCCAGAGTCTCAGGAGGGGGAAGTAGTGCTGACCTCGACTCCAGATGTAGTGGATTGGTGGATGGAATACTTCGAAGACCTCCTCAATCCCACCGACACAGCTTCCGGTAAGGATGGATGAGACCCGCCCAGAGTTCCTCAAGGGTGGATGTTGTGGGGCTGTTATGGTTAACACGACTTTGCAACATTGCCTGGACTTTGGGGGCAGTACCTTTGGATTGGAAGATTGTGGTTGTGGTCCCTCTTTTTAAGGATTGGGGATCAGAGGTTGTGTTCCCACTATAGAGTGATCTCACTCCTCAGGGGTACTGGAGAGGGGGGTCTGCTGGATAATCAAACCTCGGATCAACGAGGTGAAATGCGGTTTTCATCCAGGTTATGGAACTGTGGACCACATCTTCTCCCTCTGCAGGGTCCTTGATGGTGCATGTAACTTTGTCCAATCAGTCAACATGTGCAAACAAGGAAGTGTGAAATGAGACTGCACCCGTCACCACAACCCCGCCGGTCTGGGCGTAGTCCCGTAATCTGACCCCCATCCCAGATCAGTATATCTTAAAGACCAAACAGGTTTTTGGACTTTTGAAGGAAACATGGAGAAAATGCACACAAATACAGAGAAAACATGCAAACTCCACACAAAAATGTTCCTGGTCTTGATTGTGGGAGTGTAACGTAAGCATAACATCACCGGGTAGACATGTCATTTAATGATTCTCTCTTTCGTTGTCTTAGGGAAGATGACGCTGCTGGTATCTTTCTTTCCTGATTGAGGAAAGAACAAGTCTGCACCAGCCCAACCGAGGCATGAGCCTCCATTCCTCATGAAGTCTATGCTTCCAGTGGAAGTCCATCTTAGACTTTGTTTCATGGTCTTATGGGTTTGTTTACCCACTTTGTGAAAAGCAAAAGCAGTGTTGGTTTAACATATTTTTTTTTTAGTTGTTGTTGGTGTGTGCTAAATGTAGCTTTCTATAACACGGTAGAACCCTGCGATGTGAAAGTGTGGTGAAAGCGCTGACACGCAGTATCACACAGCTGAACCACAAACAGTCAACATACTGCCTTCATCTTTGATTAAAACTGTTTGTGTGCAACTTTTGTATATTATTAGATGTTTGTCAGGAGATTGTGTGTACTGGTACATTTTTTCATTCTTTGGGTCATTAAACCTTAAGAGCTTGGTTGAGTATCTTTCCTACTTTTTATGTCACAATTGATTTCTAGTTCAATTCAGAGACAATCACTTTTTTAAAATTCTCATTATTCTATTCAACTTTATTTATATAGTGCCAAATACAACAACTGATCTCACGGCACTGTTTGTTTAGTGTTTAGGGATGCACACAATTGGATTTTTTCGGTACACGGATATCGATACCGATATTTTTTATTGGGATTAGCATACAGAATTATGCATTCGGTGCATGGCTATATGTATATGAGGAAAATAACTAATGCATTTTGAAATTCGGTGAATATTTCTACTGTGAGATTGGATGATTCTTACCTCAGTTGATTTACAAGCACTGCTGCAGTCTGCTTCACACACGCAATGAGGCATCTATGTATATGATGTCTATGACATTATTGTTGGCAGAATGGCCAATGTCCGATACTTTATTTTAAAGTCAATATCGGTCGATCTCGTTAACTTGCTGATAATATTGTGCATCACTAGTTCTGTTTTAATGGGGAAAAAACAATATTTCCATATGTGTAGCATCAGTGACGAGGAAGAGGCAAAACTCCATTTGAACAGGAAGAAACCTCCAGCATAAGCAGATTGAGAGGTGGGATACATCTGCAGAATTGGTTGGAGTTAGTGGGCAGGAAGAGGAGAACCGAACAGACTGGTAAGAAAGAACATCAGAAGATCACAAACTGGTTATACTGGGGAAATTAAAAATAAAAGTGTGAAGAGTGAGGAGAAAGCGCAGACTAGAGAAAGAGAAACATGTTACAGCATCAACATTTACATGCAATCTGGTTGAATTTTAAAAAATGAATATGGAAAACACGGAATTTGGGAAAAAATAAAATATTTTTTTTTAAACTACTTTGTATGCACCAATTTCATAATACAGAGGCAAACGCTATACCAAAAATGATTTTGAAATATTTCATTAATAAATATTTAATGAGTAATATAGTTGTCTTTGTCACATTTTATTTGGCATTTGTAAATAATTATGCACATTTACAGATATTGTACATGATATGAGTGATGACACGTGTTATAAAGGCTGTTTTGCACAATAGGTGTGGCTTCATATTTTTACTTGTTCTTTGGTGTACCCACTGGTGTAGGATTCCATTCACAAGAAGTTTTAGCTTCATCATGCTCGATACAAAAAAATATGATCTCAAAGCTTCCATTTAATCAAAACTGGTGTGTGGCCATGGGAAGAAAAATCCTATTCATGTTAACAAACCCGTCTAAGACTTCATTTTTAAATGTATCATCTTCAGCTCAATGCATAGATAAACATACACTAACATATTTTTGCAATTGTTACAATGTAAAATGTCACCTTTGCATCAAAAAAGTGTGAGAATAAATGAACAATATGTAGACAATAGATGGCGCCACAACCTCAATAACACACAAAAATATATACAGCATTAGCACTGCAGCTCCCTGGTAGCGTACACATGGTTGATAAGTGGGTATTTAGGGCCTGTACTACTACTCATCATGCTAACTTCTGGGATTTATTGCGTGTGTGTTGTACTACGTTGCTGGTTAACTTTTTACCGGATTAAATCACCATGGTAACTTAGGCTGAACACCTAACCTGGTCGGGACCAGGTTGTGAAGTGGATAGTATCCGAGTACAAGTACAAAAGCCCCGCCTTCTAACCAATCAGTTCTCTTAGAAAATGAGCTGCCCATTGTTAGAAGATCCTGGTTGGTGAAGATCTGACAGCTGTGATTAGGAAATAAAGATTATTAATGGATAAATGTAATCCTTTTATTTAGCGATGACATCCTTTATGAAATAAACAGAATTATATCTGATAGACTGATCTACAGTCAGCTGATGAAGCAGGGTTCACTGAGTCAGTGGAGCAAAACAATGGGCTCTCATCCCAGTGTGTGTGTGATAAATTGAGGACGACGTGAAAAGAAACACGTCTGTGATGTAATTAAATGAAAACAATCAGAGCTCTGTCCGTTTATCATCCAATAGATTAATATTGTATAATCTCACGCTTTTTCGCATAAACAGTGTCGGCAGCTTCCTGTTTGCTCTTTTCTTCCTGCAGCAACAGTGTTGTTTTTTGTCTGAATTACAAATTGTAATTCTTTATATTTTTAAACAACTATTTCTCAATTGTGACGTAAGTTGCTCTGCACAATTTCACTGTGATTGTGATTGGTCTGACACTGCAATCTCCAACATTTATATGGGAGCGAGCACGTTGCCAGGCTGTAATCACCTCGCCTAAGTAAACGTGTTGATAGCCTGCTTCGTAGTACAGCTGCTCTGTGACAGCGAATGTTTGGTTAAGTGATGCCCACTAACTGAGAGATTACCCACATACACTTATCCAGCTTCATAGTACGAAGGCCCTTTGGGCGACTATTGTGCAGCCCCCAAAGTAAAGAGAAAATATGGCAAACAAACACACAAAACATCAGCAGAAATACACAAAATGAGTCCAAAAAAATATCACAGATGAATCCATCCGTATTTCAGGTGGTTAATCAGCCCATTTTCCTAATTCCATTCCATTATTGAAGTCAATTCAATTACAAACCGATTCACGACTATTATTATCAATTCGATTTTTGAAATGATTGGATTTCTCTTTTGAGAAACACCTCATAGCACCTCCAATATTATATATTTCAAATGAAGTTAGCAGAAGTCGCCTGTTTGGTATTACAATTTTAAAAATGTAAATAACTTACTTTTAGAAATGTTATTTAATTGATTTATAAATGTCAATAATAAAATCGCTATTAATCGATTATCAATGCTTTTCACCATACCCAGTATTTTCTATTTTTAGTGTGTGTATATATATATATAAAACTTTATTTTAATTTATATTTATTGTTTATATTACTATACGTGGATATTTATCATATTTTGACAGTAGCTAAGCTTGATACCGTAATTAACTATTTTTTACTTACACGCACACGCCCTCGAACCGCAAGCTGTCCACCAATTGGTGCATTGGCCTGTCACTCAGAACTGAAGCGTAGAGAGCCGTTCACGTCCAATATAAAGGCTCCGAATCTGTAAACATCAGGTTTTTTTATTTATTATTTTTTTTACCTAATTAGGGACTAATCGTAACAAAGCAATATTTGTTTGCGGGTTTTCAATACTTTACCCATATGTATCAATATGATCTGTTATTGAATACTTTACTAATATGTATAATATAGGAACTTGCTATGGAGTCGACATTATAATGAGTTGGATGCAAAGTTGAACAAAACCACCATATATTTTAGCACTGCCCTTAAGAATGACTCGTTTGTAGTGAAGAAAACAAAGTTGAGTGTTCTCCTACTTTTACGTCCTGTTACACCTGCTGTGATCTTCTGCTACGTTCATATTTCCCACAGTCCCTGAAGGCAGCAGCAGCAGCTCCATTGTGGCTCAGTAGAACTAAAACGCCATCACACAAAGCGGCTCCGGGGAGCAGCAGCGCGACGTCAGGGCGACACCGGGAGACACCGGGGAACACCACCGTTTGCTGGCTGGCTTCACACCGCCATGGGCTTCACGTTAGCGGGCTGTGGACGTGTCTGAACTGGTAAGAAACTGGCCGCCCTGGTCCGCTTAGTGCTGCGTTTACAGCCGAATGAATGGCTCTGATTTCTCAGGCTTGAACTGTTTTACCTGGTTGTGGCTGTACTCTTATCCCTGCTTCTGTAGTTTTAACATGACTCTCACAAAGCGTCACAAACTGAGTAAACAAGTGTCTTTAGAAAGTATGTGATCACACACACACACATGCACAGGGGCAGATCTTTGAGCTTTTGCTGGATCGTGGTGCGTTTAGGTGCTGTTTCTGGTTGTTTACCGAGCGTGCACCGTTCTCCTTCCATCATCAGCATCAGCATTATCATCAGCAGTATCTCCCACTGATGCTGAGTGGAGTCAGATGAAGGACACAGCCCCACGTTATGGACCGGGATGCTGTAGGTGTGTGTAGTGAGCATCCCACTGTGTGTGTGTGTGTGTGCTGCAGGTGCTTTGGAATGGACCACATGCAGTCCTTTATCTAATTTTGAACAAACCCACAGTAAATGCACACAATGACCCCCAAAATCACTCAAACTAACTCCAAAAACATACACAATTAGGGGGGTGCATTGCCATGACGATACGATATGATTCGTGGTTTGCATGTTACAATATATCCCAATTAGAGCTGGGCGATATATTGAAATTCAAGCTATGTCACGCTTTCTATTTTGGCATTATAGAGAATTACAATATTGCCTGTGTCAATATGTATATATTTTCTAGCTTATTTTTAAAACACTTGTTTTTGGAATCACTGCTTTCACTACTTCTCAGAACAGCATTAAAAAGCACAGTTAGATGGATTCCTGAGCTTGTTCTAACCCAGACTTTCCCCTAAACAAACCACACTACAGAACTCACTCACACAGTTTCACTCACGTGCTGTCCCTTAGGGGAGAATAAGACAAAAAAGTGGCACATATTGTGCAACTGTTTATTAATAAATGAGCCTGTGTGACATTTTGTATCAGCAAATTTAAACCAGAACTGTCTTTCTGGTCAGACTTCATTTGAAATAAAATTATGTAGATTTATATTGTATATCATCATTTTGAGATATGAGTTTTGGTCCATAACGTCCAGCCCTAGTAGGAATGTTCACAGCATTTCATTGTTAATAAAGGTAGGCCTACCAGATCCTAATCACCTAATTGTATTTAGGAAGTGGTTGACAAGTGGGTATTTTTGATTTATTTTACACCTGTCTTAAAATATGAGATATTTGAGTGGGAAAATTTCCCAAAACTTAACGGGTATGATCAAAAGTGTTGAGATGTGTGACAAAATGTAAGAACTATTTGAAGCTTGACATCAAAGATGACAGAGGAATACTGTATATCGTGTATGAACCACTGCTGCAGCATCAATAAAATCATCATTTTCAACAACTAGAGAGAGAACAGAGGACCCATCAGACCCCTCCTCTCTTAACACACCGTCATTGTCTTTTAGGGATGTAACGATTCACTCAACTCCCGATACGATTCACGATACTGGGTTCACGATACGATTCTCTCACGATTTATTTTACAAAATGGGACTGTACACAAATGACTGAAAAATATTCCTTTATTTTTTGGGGTAAAATACTGTACTAATTTCCTTTTTTTTTCATTGTCAAAAGAATCCCTTGATAAACTATTCAAAACAATGCAATTTAGGTAAAAATAAATCTTGAATGAAATAACTAAAGGAATAATACAAATGAAGAAGAAACCTATTCATTTAAATTCTAGTTCTATAGTAAACAATGCAAAACTGCATAATAGTTCTTTTTCTTTTTAAAAGTGCAAATGAAAATGTATTTTGTGCCTCAACAATTGGACTTTAAAAAAAACCCAGTCATTTCACTGTATTTACGTCAGATATTTGTTTGGACCAGCAGAGGGCGCTGGTAACCCAGTGGTCGGTTGGCATCCAGAAATTCTTGCAGTGAAGAAGAGATGCTATGCTAGCAGACAGAGCTAATAGAAAAACGTGACTCCTACAGATATTCACGCAACATTACAGATATTCTTTCGGTGCTAAAGGGGTAAGGAATCATTTATGAACATGTTTTAGAGTAGAAGGCGGCCAGAAAGAGAGTAGTAGCAGATTCTGCCCGCCGCCAACACTTCTGGACAAGAGAAGGATAAATAACGCCCTCTGCTGTTTAAAAAAAAGTACTGCGATTCAATTTTCACAGTATCGATGTGAACCGTGATACCTATGAATCGATTTTTTACTGCCTTGCGATTAATCGTACATCCCTAATGTCTTTACATTTACATTTAAAAACTATTTCAGTCTTTCGTGTTTCTACAGACAACTGTTCTTTGTAAAATAATCAAAACGTGGTGTAAGTCAGTTCCATGCAGTAGCAATATGTTTCACACAATAGTCAAAACTAAAATAATGTCTAGCTTGAATTACAGCAAACATTTCTGTTCAAATACAGTAACTCTGTTTGTTTTGCTCATACATTCAATAAAAAGTTAATTTAAAAAAACAACAACTTGGCATTTCTTTAAAGGAGAATAGGGCAGGATGTATAAATCAGACTCCATAGTGACACCACGGTGGTTAGTGTAACTGCAGCCATCAGCGAAGCGATCTAACGCGCATCAACTGTTTAGCCCCGGAGCACAGCTTATTAGATACTGTGACTAGAGGATGGATACCCGACGGCACCGAATGGGTCGGGTTCATACAGATATTTATAACAGGTGGTTGTATTTGGTCACATAGTGTATTTTGTGCGCCGCGTTCTTCCTTTCCTGCTGCAGCTGCTGTAGCCCTGAAGAATGCAGCTTTAACTGTAACAGTGAGAGCAGGATCCCCGTGGAGGGAGGATGGAGCAAAAGAGGACAATTATAAAGGAATACATCATTGAAACATTCCTTTTTCTGGCTCATAACATGGATTATCCTTATCTTTGATACATGGATTATGTAAATAGATCTGATGGGTTTCTGGCGTGCACTGCGCCTCTGTTTATGTTTGACGATCGCTTGTTACTCATGCGCTGATCTGATGTTCACATTAGCAGTTGTTTGTTAATAAAATCGATGCTTACCATTAAAACAAATGTAAATATATCATTTCTTTAAGATAAAAATGAGGATTTCACTGTTGGGTCGGACTCAGACGAGAAAATGCTGGCCGATCCACACTCCAATTGTGACACGTTATTTTTATACTCGCCGTCCATGTGACTGTTTACTGCAAGACCTGTGCACATGCCTTTTGCGTACATCTGTGGAACCAAACATTAGTTTAGTCCACTGTGCTTGTCTTCTTTCAGTCTCCAAGCCGTCCTCTTCTCATTCTTCTTTATTTCTGGGTGTTGGGCTTCTCTCCAAGCCATCGAGAACGCGCACTAGCGTAATTTGACGTCATCATGTCTGCAGAACTGCGCGGGGGTAATTGGAGCCAGAAATGCAGTACAAAATGTATCACATTTTCTGTTAAACGCAATAGGGTGAAACCGTCGTGTGACAGGTTTATTTTACCCGACTGATGATGTGTTATTGCAATGTGCGGACTCTTTGTTTTTGAGCGCTTCATCACCCATTAGCAATAAAAGACTTAAAATGAATGTTTTTTTTTCACAGATCCTGCTCCATGCTCCTTTAAATATAAGCTATGATAGTGCAGTGATTATCTCACCTTCAAATATTGAGACACACACAAACCAGCGCGAGGAAACAATTGAAAATATGGAACCATTTTTAGCTGAGATTATACAGAATATCACAGTACTACTGCTTTTACTGAAGTTATGACTAATCAAAGTTATGATTATTTAATCAAAAAGTGCAAATATAGAAATCATATATTTAGTTATTGGTTTCTAAAATTGAACTTCTGCTTCCACAGATAGGAAGCGATGAGTCATAATGAGTTTTTAGGTTTTTGTTTGTTTCTGGCTGCGTTCTGCTAAAAATGGGTCTACGACCCAAGCTTAGAAATGTTTTTTTGTACCATAATTAAGTTGCATTTTGGGGAAATGACATTAAAGTTTGAGAAAAAGCTTGGATGTCCACACACTGAGACACTGAGAGACAACTGTGTGATAATTAGGATTGAATAAACATTATTATTCTCATAAAATTCTTACTTCTTTTTTTATTATTACCCTATTCTCGTAAAATTATGACTTTTCTTGTGACAGTAGGACTTTGTCCTCATAATATTTGGAGTCTTTTTTAGACTTTATTCTCAGTTTTTTTCTCTCAATGTGGCCCTAAAATACTGTCTTATTATTGTGCACATCAAGACAGGCAGAGAAAGATGCAAAACAAGACTCGCAAACATGTCACATGCATGGATGGACGTAAAGAGTAGTTAATAACGAGGATTACTTTAGTCCATTCATAGATGGGCAACTCTTAGTGAGGGATTGTCTGATCCGAGGGCGATATCGTCAACATTCATGTCAGAGTTTAGAATACTGACCCATCTGTGCGTTAATACGGGAAAAATAAAGGCTTAGCTCTGTTTTTCTGACATTTTTCTGTTTTTTTTAAGTGAATTTGTGTATTTTTGTTGCCATTTTGTGTAAAGGTGTAATAAAAAATTGTTTCGGCAATATATCACAATATTTTACCTCGCCGATAATTGTATCGATCCAAAAAATGTGCAAATTGATTTTTTAGATCATATTTTGTACACAAAAAAATCATGTAATGTCGCTAATATATGCTTACTAGGTGTCAGTGAACGACCTCACTCCTCAATGCGTTTTAGCTGATTGCACTTTATTTTCATAAAACATACTGGGCACTTTTATAGATGTATGTTACCTTTTTTTTCTTCTTTTTTTAAGAATTTAAGAACTTAACAGAATCAGAATCTGTTCTAGAAGCAAACTTATTGAAAAATGTAAAATTACGACTTGTTTTTGACGTTTTTACTAGAATTAGTTAGTTATCATTTACTTGTTCTCACAAGTTAAAAAAAGAAGAAATACATCAAGTACATCATACCATTTTGCACTTGTAAAGGTGAAATCTGTAATTATTGATATCACAATATATCGTGATGTATATTGTATTGTTTAGTATCAGGATTATGGCTGGGCGATGTGGACCAAAAGTCATATCTCGATAATTTTTCTCACAATAGCAATTTACGAATGAAGTCTGACCAGAAAGACTAATCTGGGTTAAATCTGCTGATGCAAAATGCCACACAGGCACATTTATTAACAAACAGTTGCACAAAATGTGCCACTTTTTCCTTTTTCTCCAATATAAAGGACAGCATATGTGAGTGAAACTGTATGTTTTAATGCTGTTCTAAGAAATACTGACAGCACAGACTCCTAAAACAAGTGTTTTAAAACAAAGTAAGCTATAAAAAATGTAAATGTTGATATATATTGTAATTTTCTATATCATCAAAATATCTTGGATTTCAATAAACCACTTTTGGTTTTTTCTCCTATATGGAACAGCACATGTGAGTGGCTTTTTTAGTGGAAGGTCTGAGTTAGAACACAATCAAAATTAATCTAACTGAGATTTTTAATGCTGTTCCTAGAAGTAGCAAAAGCAGTTACTCCTAAAACGAGTATTTTAATACAAAATAAGCTACAAAAAATATATATCGATTTTGGCGATATTGTAATTTTCTATATCGCCATAATAGAAAACTCAATATATTGAATGTCAGAGACTACTTGAAACAAGTGCACAACGTTATAGGACACCTGTACTGGAAATGTATAAAAATAATTTGTCTTTAATGTAATACCAATAAACAAGATATGTGCACATTTAACTAAAAACTGCCTCTTTTGCATGATATGATATCTTAAAGTATACAATCTTTAGTAGCAGACATGTTCGGCCAGATGTGACGTAAGGTCTTTGATTCCAGTGCAGTGTTGACATTAGGTCTCACCTGAAATTTTAGATTTGACTTTTATTTAGGTTTTTATTGTGCTTTTCTCCATATTTTCTTTGATATGGTTTTTAATGTTTTTATGGACAACACAATAATATGTGTTGGAGCTACTTCTGGCTAATTCTAATTTTTTTAATTGCTAATATTAGGTTCATGAGCAGGCTGTACCGCCAAGCAATGGAAACGTTTATATTTAAGTAGTGTTTCCTGTGTCCTTTTTATGCAGGAAAATGAAATGTAAAACCTGAGCTGTAAATGTTTCTGTAATGTTTGATGTAGTGGTTGAATCCCTGCTGTCAGGTGAGACAATCTATTCTATCACTGCATTAGACAGAAATGCTGGTGTCAGACTTACTCTTTTCTGGAATAGAAGAACCTTATATCATTGTAACAATGTAAAATGATTCAATACTCAATATTTTTAGATAGTTGAAAAATGTTATTTCCTATTGAAACCCTTTGAGGAACTGGAAACACTAGGGAGCATCCAACCCCACTTTAAAAAAATGAAGTTTTTAATATCTTTCTGTCCCCAATCTAAATTTGTTCCAATACTAAAAAATGATAACCAGGCAAAATATTAGCCAATTCTATCATTGTTTATGGGGTCCACCAAGCCAGTGAAAATGTTAACAAACACAGATAACACAAAATATGGATTATTTTTGTTGTTTTCCGGAAGAACATAATGACAAATTATTGCTAGATCATCAATTCATCATGCTAATTGTGTAAATGTGTCATTAGTGCCTTATTAAGTTTCATTATCCAATGCAAAATATAGAATTTATTCCAGCAAAAAAATACCTAAATTCTATATTAAATGTAAAATCATAATTGCTCATAATGGGGCACATGTAAAAATTTCAACCTTGATGTGGACCCCATAAATATGAATTATTTAACAAATATTTTGCAAGGCTTCCTGTTTTGGTCATTGGAACATATTTAAACTAGGGACAGATTGATTTTAGAACATTAGTGGGTTTCATGCACCCTAATATACACATAGGTTTTCTAACATAGTTTCATAAGAGGTGAGTTTTGAATGCAGCCCCTCCCCTCCTCATCCCCAGACTTTTGCTTTGGCATCACTGAGTTCTGATGGTGGGTCACATGGTCCGGCTCATGGGCTGGTGGGTAGAACCATCTGAGACTGACACCACAATAGAGCTTTGTTTAGTGTCTGCTTGGTTCCCAGGAGCTGTGTCTGCGTTGGTGCAGCTTTAATAGAGATATTGTAACTCCAGATGACTTAATGCTGTGGTTTGGATCAATGCCTGCTGTGATAGAGTGACTGAGGTCACACACACGTGAATCCAGAGCTGAACATCACACGATTGTCAGTGGGTCACGTTCAGCCAATCAGAAACTGCAGAGCCCTATAACTACTCCTCTATTAGGGCCAATGGCTCAACCACACATGGACCACTGGTTCTCACCATATTTCATGCTTATATTTTTTTGCCAGTTTAACCACATTCATGATTTGTCATGCGCTTTATTTGCCAGTTTAAACTAATTGTTCCAATATTGACACTTTGAACCCTTTTTAACCAATTTCTATGGTTTTTAAAATCCCATTTCACCACCTTTTCCACAATTTTAGTCACTTTTAATGTTTAAAGCACACTAATGGAGTGATATCCTGTACACACAAAATGCCAACAAAGATGAATCCAAAAAAGATAGAAATACACACAAACCCTTTGTTCTTACCTGTATTAATACTCAGATTGATCATTACTGTAGTTGTTGATAATGTGACCCTCAGTTTAGACAATCACATGTTTGTGTCCCCCACTGTCATAAAATTTGGACCACCTGCTTATTTTTGATTGACCATGAGGAGGATCCCTTGCAATTACACCACGGACCCCTGATTGAGAAACCCTGAAAGACCACCTCTTTTTTTCCTCAATCATCAGCTTGGTCATCAGTAATGTGTGAAAGTGATACACTTGTGTTTGGGCTTGTCCGAGCAGGGTCTGCTAAAGTGTCCTTTACAGCAGTGTTTCTCAAATGGGCGTACGTGTACCCCTAGGGGTACGTGATGGCACTAGAGAGGAAAAATGATAAATGAAAGCATTAAAAATATAGGGTTTTAAAATGTTTATTTTTAGTTAAAAATGATAATCATACGAAATACTACCAGCAACTCACAAAAGGACAAGAAAACACACAATATAAGATACAATTATACTTAATACAAAGAACAGAAAAACAATAACAAAATACACAAAATGACACCAAAAAATAGTGGTGAGTATTGGCAAGGATGTTGCAATTTGATACGTATCACGATACTTGGGTCACGATACGATATCACAATATTCTTCCCAGTTGATATCAAAATTAAAGGTAGAGATGAAAAATCAAGTTGCTGTACATGTTCATCAGAAGATATTGAACATTCAGAGGAAAAATTGAGTCAAAACTATTTGCTTCAAAACATCCTATTCATTATTTATTATTATTAGTATACAGTATATTATTAGTGTTACACTCTGCCATCATAAAATAAAGTGCAACAAGTTTCTTTTCACTGAAACTATTGTGTAGAAGTCTCAAAGTAAATATGACAACATAATGACGGCATTGTAACAACTGTAAGTGAGAACATTATGGATAAAGCACCCTGAGTTACTGACTGCACAAAAGTAAGAAAAAATAATTTGTGCTACTGTATCAGTTTAAGTGTTGATCTGAACATGAAAATAAAATACCTGTGCATACATAAATATTGCAGGCATTACACACTGCCATCATAAAATCAAGTAACCATTGCAACACATTGAGAGCATTGAGTAACCACTGAAATATTGCACAAATGCACAAAAATATTGATTAAAAATAAAAAATCGATTTTTTTTAATGAAAAAAAATAATGTAAAATCGTCCTCCAAAAAATCGCGATATATCATGAAGTCAATTTTTTTTCACACCCCTACCAAAAACAGATACAATAAGAGAGAAATTACTTAATATTACCAGCAACACACAAAGCGACAACAAAGACACACTGAATGAGAGAAAAATAAACACGATCACTACAAAATACACAATAACACAAACATAAGAAACAACAAAACAATAACAAAAACACACAAAAGAGGAAAATGTACTTAATAATAAAAGGAGCCATACAAGAATAAAATACACAAAATGACAACAAAAACACACAAAATTACACAAAAAAAATCTATACGGTATACGATCAAAAATGATTTTGATTAGAACATGAACTGAAAATATAAAGGTCAGTCTAGGAGGGAGATGACTGTAAATGATAGAGGAAATCCATTAGCAGTTTAAATAGAAGGGCTAACAGGCGTCGTGCGCAATCCCACTTGTCACTGCTAGTCTCTGTTTGATGACCAGAATGCACATTAGTCATTTCCTCCACTGAATCAAGCTTGCTCATTTACATAGAGTACTAGAAACACATGCCCGCACTGATCTCATATCCTGCTCTACATTTTCCACTTTTAATCTCCTCTCCTTCTCTACTTAATCTCTGCAATTCCATTTAGCTCACTACTGCGTTAGCCTTTTATGCAGGAGTTCAGCAGTGCAATGGAGCTCTGAAGTTTAGAATTTATAACTGCCCCACATCATAAACTGAGCATAAATCTTAAAATGGTGCTGACGAGCAGCCAGACCGGATGTCACTCCACTCACATGTTGTCACCCAGATGTCTCTGTGTTTAGGCTTGCTGCGAATGTATTTGTTTTGAACCAAAAATGACTTTAAATATGCCACCTAATTTACAGGGTACACACACATCCACTAGATGCTCCAAATTAAACATGCTATGGTGAAAATATTTGGAAATTCCAATAATCCATATTTAAAAATGGTTCTTCTGTTCACTAAATGCTAAGTGTATGTAAATTACTGTACACACGACAATCAGGCTGAGTTCTAATTCATACAGGCCAAGTTATTTTTTGAGTACAAGTATCCATGTTCTCCTACATTGTGTGGGCTTTCTTTGCCACCTCTGTGCACAGTCTATCAACAAGTATATCGTTCATTCGAATTAAATGAGAATGTATCCGTCTTTTTGTGAAAATATTTGTTTAGCGCATTTCATACACAAGGCAATTCAATGTGCTTTACATGTTTAAAAAGTGCAACAGGAAACATTTAACAGTTTAAAAATCAATAAGAACATTAAAATCAGCAGTAAGAACATTACATTTACAATGAAATGATAAAAAAAATCTCCCTCTCAGTTATACACGGTAGAGAAAAAGAGTTCCTTTAACTTTGATTTAAAAATGTTCCCATTGGATGCTGACTTCAGCTCTGCTGGCAGTTTGTTCTACGTCTTTGCAGCATATCAACTAAAAGTTTACTGTGAACTCTGGGCTCCACTATCTGATCTGCATCCATAGATCTGAGAGACCTGCTGGGTTCATACCTGACTAACATCTCACTGATGGATTCTGGACCAAACCCATTCACAGATTTAGGCCCCGTCCACACGGAGAGGGGTTTTAATGTAAATGGTCAAGTTTTTTAATCGTTAATTGCCACATGGCAATGACCATTTGGAAGATGAATACGATAACTTCTGAAAACGGGTCCCAGAGTGGGAAAGTCTGTGAACGCCACCTGCTGGGGCGTCGTGCGGACAGCGTATACGCATACTCTGCAGACAATGACGCCATAGCCCCGCCTCTCTCTTAATCAGCATGCACGACCCCCCGCAACAAAGCAGCAGCTCTACCTTGTCGTTGGTCCACAAGCAAATTTCCTGTCATGTCTTTGTTTAAATCTCTTTCATCTTTTCTTTTGTATGTCCTGTTGTTTCGTCAAACAAGTTTTATGTGCATCCTGGTTCCACTGGAGATTTCTTCCTGTTAAAAGGGAGTTGTTTTTTCCCACTGTCGCTAAATGCTTGTTCATGTGGATCTTGTTTGATTCTTTCTTTTTTATTATGAATTTTATGCGCATTGAGATGACTTTGTTGTAATTTGCACTATGCAAATAAAGTTGAATTGAATCCTCGGGTCTCTTCTTCTTCTTCTTCTTCTGCATTTATGGCAGAGTGGATGCCGCCCTCCACTGGTCTTTATTGTAACGACTAGATCCTCCCGTACGTTCCACTATCATGCAGGAACTGTAGCACAGCCTTAAAATTATCATTATGTTGTCATGGTTACTTCTTTATGACCAAAAATAGAAAAAAAACTCCACTCCGAATCCAGACATTGTTGCAAATAGATGCTGCCTTTCTCTCTGTGTCGTCTTTC
Source organism: Gouania willdenowi (assembly GCF_900634775.1). Classification (NCBI taxonomy): domain Eukaryota; kingdom Metazoa; phylum Chordata; class Actinopteri; order Blenniiformes; family Gobiesocidae; genus Gouania; species Gouania willdenowi. The sequence continues at coordinate 1,500,355 of NC_041066.1, forward strand.
CTGTTTCGGTGTAATTCTGTGGCAGCGTTACAGCGCCACATAGAGGCCTGCTATGTTTACTAGTTACAACAGCATTTTCCCCCTTTTCGTGTGGATGCACACATAATTACCTGTTTTAGGGGAATTTAATTTAATTTTGTCTTTGTGTGGACGGGGGCCTTATATACCAGCAGCAGAACTTTTAAAGTCTATTCTGAGGCTGACTGGGAGCCAGTGTAAACGCTTTAAAACTGAACTTATGTGCTCTGACCTCTTTGTTCGCGCCGTTCTAAACCAGCTGTAGCTGTTTGATGAAGACCATTACAATAGTCCAGTCTGCTGGAGATAAAAGCATGGACCAGCTTCTCCTGATGTTTCAGAGTCAATAATCCTTCCACTCTAGAGCTGTTCCTTAGGTGGTAGAAGCTGTTTTTATAATTGATTTAATATTTCTGCTAGGAATGTAACGATTAATCGTAAGGCAGTTAAAAATCGATTCATAGGTATCACGATTAACATCGATACTTTGAAAATTGAATCGCAGTACTTTTTTTAGACAGCAGATGGCGCTATATATTTATCCCTTCTCTTGTCCAGCAGTGTATACAGCGGGCGGAATCTGCTACTACTTTGTTTCTGGCCGCCGTCTACTATTAAATATGTTCATAAATGATTCCTTACCCCTTTAGCGCATAAGAATATCTGTAATATTACGTTAATATCTGTCACGTTTTTCTATTAGCTCTGTCTGCTAGCATAGCATCTCTTCTTCAATGCTAGAATTTCTGCATGCCAACCGACCACTGGGTTACCAGCGCCCTCTGCTGGTCCAAACAAATATCTGACGTAAATCAGTGCAATGACTTTTTTTTTTTTTTTTAAGTCCAATTGTTAAGGCACAAAATACATTTTCAGTTGCACTTTTAAAAAGAAAAATAACTATTATGCAGTTTTGCATTGTTTACTATAGAACCAGAATTTAAATGAAAAGGTTTCTTCTTCATTTGTATTATCCCTTTATTTATTTCATTCATGTTTTATTTTTATTCAAATTGCATTGTTTTGAATAGTTTATCAAGGGATTCTTTTGACAATGAAAAATAAAAGGAAAATAATACAGTATTTACGAGTTTTTTTCCCAAAAAAATAAAGGAATATTTTTCAGTCATCATTTGTCTACAGTCCCATTTTGTAGAATAAATCGTGAGAGAATCATATCGTGAACCCAGTATCGTGAATCGAATCGTATCGGGAGTTGAGTGAATCGTTACATCCCTAATTTCTGCTGAATGTCAGATCTGAGTCAATCAGAACACCAAGGTTTCAGACTTTGTCTTTAGCTTTTGAAGATGGCGACTCAATGTCTTCTCTGACAGCAGTCATCTTTTTCTTGTTACCAAAAACAATCACCTCCATCTTGTCATGATTTAATTGAAGGAAGTTTTCACTCATCAGTCACACAACAACTCAATTGGACCATTGTCATCTGGGTTCAGTGATAGATAGAGGTTGAACGTTATGCAATGCCGATACCGATTTTTAAAAAAAATTCAACCAATGGCCGATATTTAATGCCGATTTTGGAAGCCAATATACTTTTGAAATAGAAAGACTCATATGATATAAATGTATATGTTAGAAATCAAATTAAATACACCAATAGCACTCTTACCATTTATTGAAACTAAAATATACCCATACACAACCAAGTAATACAAAAATTACAGGACGGGTAAGTAGCAGTAAAGCACGAAAACAATATACAATGTGCAATGTGCAAGTAGTCGGTTTAAACTAAATACCTGTTTTAGGTACAACCACTCACTTCTTCCCTCTGTTCACAGCCACCATCATTATACCTAAGCTTCACACTTGTCACCATATGCACAACTACAACATCACATCTCACTTTCACTTTAAAATAATCAACTCTTCCCCACCCTTTCTATTTCCTACCTTGAGTCTCTTCTCCCTGTTCCTTTCCCCCTCACTTAGGTGTAACACTGCCCTCTCTTTTTATATCCTCCCTATAATAAAGTGTTTCTTTCCCTTCTTTAGGGAGGGCTGGTGATGGTCAAAAAAATAGTAATAATAATTTTTTTTTTTTTGCCGATGGCCGATCTTGAAAAAAGTTCATATATTGGCCCGATATATCTATATAAAGGGTCCAAAAACAGAGCCTTGAGGAACCCCACAGGACATTGACCTTTGATCAATCAGGAACTTGCTCAGTGTTGCTCTACCTTTAACCTTATCACTCATCTCCTGACACTTATCATATTAAATTAAAATATGTATTTTTTCGGCATGTACAAAAAAAATAAACAAAAAAATGTAAAAAAAAAAGTGAATGTAACCATGTCGGAAAAAAACTGAATAAATAAATAAAATAAATAAATAAAGTGTAGTTGAAAAAATTTACCATTTCATCATTGGGACAGCCTAAATGGAAAAATTCCGTTTTCAAAGGAAGAAAACTTCAGTAGACACAGAGTATGTGGTGGAGATCATCCTCCTTTCCTGGTTAGTGACGATAATAATTTGAATAATGGCAAAAGATCCATTGAGATTCCTGAAATAGAAGCGCATGCTCTGACCAAGTGGAAGAAAGAGATTAAAATGTGTTGAAGCGTGATTATTGAGATCTTTGTACTTTAACAAGCAGATTAAGAAAACCAGTACTAGTGACCATGCTCTCCTTGTTTGTACCTGTTAATACATGTCTTTAAAAATTATTTGGAGACAAAAGGTACTTTGAATGTGCAATACAAACCAGCATCTGTTGCTCTGCTAGCTCCTTTTTACCCTGTACATATAGGATGTTTTTTGTAGTTCTGTAAGTGGGTCAAACTGCTTACTCTGAGTGTTTTTGCTAGCTTAGTTGAGGCAACTGAATTTGACATTTTACTTGAAGACATTTTACCTCTTATCCAAGAGGATTCTTAAGTTCTGAACTGAAGAACTAATCAACATGACCAGGATGACTGGGAATTTCCACAGACATGCCTGTGAGCCAAACTATTGTTTACTTCATTTTCAGTATAAATCATTCAGGTGCTTCTGTCCATTTAATTCCATTCTGACAAAACCTTTTAACACAATCAATCACTCAATAAAATCAGATTTCTGCATGAATGTGATGAATGAGAGAGCATTGAATGACCATGAGATTCAGTCTGGAAGAGAATACTTTAGAGGGAGAACTTTTTTTCTTTGTATGTTGAGGCCTCTCTAGCTGAGTTTCCATTACAGATTTTTGCAAAATAAAAGCGATATTTTAAAATTCTCAACAGAGTATATTTGCTCTTTGAACATGTTTCCATTGAACGTTGTTTTGGACAGGAGCCTCGCAACTCCAGTGAAATCTCATCCCGCGAGAGTTCTCTGCCGAAAGATGGACGCTCAGAACCTCGGTAGTCCTTTGGTTTTTGCGTCTAATGTGGCAGTAATAAGTATAATGCTAAGAAATGGCCCGCACTCCTTCTGTTTACACGTGCCGCGCCATGTTTTCTCTGAGAGAAGTGGTCATGTGACCAGGTACGTCACATTTCAATATCAAAATCCAAGTGTTTTCATTAATAGTTTTTATAGTGCTGTTTAGATTTTGCGCATTTCCAAGGCTAATGGAAAGGCAGCTGATGTTTTGATTCTGCAGCATCAATTTACTGCATTACTAGTGCAGAAGTTGGTCACTGCTGGTCCAGAGCTTTCATATGCATCGCCTGGACTTTGTGCTGCTGACAAAAACACTGTTCTATAATAGTGGTCGACCCATATGGGATTTTCAAAGGCCAATGCAGATATCGATTTAAAAAAAAAAAAAAAAGAAATTCAGCCGATGGTCGATTTTGGAAGCTGATACTTGAGGCCGATATACTTTTTTTAAAGCACATCGATTATGAAAGACAATTGAAATACTCATGTTATAAATGTATATATTAGAAATCAAATATAATAAACATAATTATATTATATCCTTATCCTATTATATCGTTTTTTTATTTGTAAGGCTTTTGGCTTCTACCATACCTCTTCCATGCACATGCTACTATTATTACTTTTTTTTGTTGTATATTCATACATCCGAATAGATGTTTTTCATGTTCTTTCTTTTTTCCTTTAATGGCTACTCTAAAGTGCTAAATCATTTTAAAAAAAATTGGCCGATATTTAAAAAAACTCCATATATCGGCTTGATATATCGGCTGGCCTCTATTCTATAATAGTACCTACCCTGGTGAAAAATAAATGTGCTTAGTGTACTAAATGTAGCATACTTTTGTTTACTTGAACCCACACTAATCACCACTATACTTCAAGTGTGTAAGGATTAGTTAATGAAGCATGGTATTTTGGAACAACTAATTTTGTATTTGTAATAATAATTAATAAAAAAAAAGTGTATTTAGTGCATTTTTCTGCTAAATTGGAACAACTTAAAGTACATTTGTATACTTTAAGTATATGACTTTATATGTACCAATATATACTTAATTAGTAAACTTTGTTTGTATAAGTACATTAAAAATTAGTTGTTGGGGGTTAAAAATATGTTACTGTATACTTTTGGCACACTGGTAAGCCTTGCTTCCCCTCAGTGCAGGAATCGTGAGCTCGTTAGTACCCAATATGTAACAACGACCCAAAATGTTAAAGACCCAAAGCATTTTTTTTAAATAAAACCCAAAATGTACCGTAATAACTGGTCTTCAATGTAACAACAGCTGAGCCCAAAACCGTAAAAACTTTTAGCCTTTTTCATGTATAGAAACATCTTTATTTATATATATATATATATATATATATATATATATATATACACTCTGACTGTATGTTACAATGACAATTTTAGGCATTGATTTTAAAATGTATCAAAAATATGTGTAAAAACTTATTTCAAATGAATACACCAGAAATTACACATAACTTTCACTTAAAGCTGCAATATGTAGAATCGCTCCACACTCTTCTTGGGAATGCTTGTGTGGAACTCTTTGCAACTGTTATAACAAATGTAGGGACTTTATATTGTGTTATTGGAGAGTTTTCTGATGTTTTAGAGACATGAATTGAAAGCATGTATCACTCTTACAAGCTATTTATTCCATCTGTTATCACAGCCTGTCACTGACTCGGGTCAGACAACGCACGGACTGACAGCGGATCGCTCACAGTCCGCCGCACACAGAGGAACCTCCGCTGACAGCGTTCCTCCTGAACACATTTGTGCCTTTATTCTGTTGCTTCTCCACCTCGGTCTTTCTTTTTCCTCTTGCTTTGTTGTGTAACCGCTGTTCCAAAAGCCACATTAGAGACTTCAGCTGGAATATAATGCCATGGGACTGTCCCTACTCCCAGGTCGGGAATGCGCATTGACTTATGACGAGCAGCTCGAGCAGCTAATAGTAACGCTTAAAACAGCTCATGGGATCGCCTTATTGGTTAAACATTTTTGATTGGCTGAAATCCAGCGTCAACCTCCTGTATTTCTAAAGCTCATTTGCAGAGCCTGGAGAAGGAGCAGAGATTCACTGTCCACTCAGAACACTTGGGATTACAATTTGCAATACAATATGATTAAATGATTATGTATTTTTGACCAAATAAAACAAAATAATTACATATTGCAGCTTTAAAGTATATTTTTGTGTAATATATTTCTACACATTTCCAGAGTACAGTTATGTTATTAAAAGTGTTAGAAGGAAAGTGATGTTCATATACTTTACACATTTACAAAAAGTACAATTTGTATTAGTGCAATTTCAATACACAATTGAAAATGTGAATATGGGTATGCACTATGCAGTGATGTTATTGTTTCCAGTTGAGCTCATTGATGCGTACGTTTGTGTGAGACACAGTCCTCCCACTCAGTTGTTTTTAAGGTCTTGAAGTGAGTTGGTTGAGCAGCTGCCCTTAAACAAACTCTGCAGCTGACTGTCATTCATTATGTTACACTTCAAAACTGAAACTGCTTCTCAAATAGAGTTTACTTTAATGCGTGGTGTATTATTTCAGCTGTGTACTTTTTTTACATCATGCAGTGCATGATCTACTATAAATCTGTTCATTGCACAGCAATATACTGGTATTTTAAATGGCACTTGACACCAGTTTTGACATCTTATGTTTTTAACACTATTTTATTCTATGAAAAAAATCATGCTGATATCGAGGGGTCTTCCAACTAAGAAACCTCATGATTCAATTTGATTACGATTTGTGGTGCTCCGATTTGATTAATCATCTATTATTACGATATTAATGATTAACAGGATTTTCAATGCATCCGCCAGGAATGCACAGATACCTCCTGGTCCACTTTGAAATCATAGGATACAGCACTAGATTCTTTCAAACGCCTGATTGTAATCTTGATGAGTAATTTTAGCTGAAGAGTTTGCTGCCTCTATCACATTCTTTACCTGGTCCGTTCCTTCAGGTGTTCAGGCGGCATGTGCGACTTTAATTCATGTTCTGTGAGCAACGGTCATGGGAGCCTAAGTAGAGTTGTCAGTTATGGCCAAATGAGTATGTGTTTGAAGGTTGAATGTACAAAGAGGTGTATATACTCTGCACTCTGTAGTGTTATAAAGGGGTATATTTGTGGGTGAAAAGTAAAATAGCGTGTGATTTCCCTGGTTTAATTGTATGGGACATGCGCATGACAAATGTTGTTGTTGTTTTTTTACTTATGTTTAAAAAAAATTATTTTGGTGTATTTTTCTGTAATGTATGTTTTTGGAGTCTTTATAAAAATAAAATAAAATTTAATAATAAATATTTTTTTTTACTGCGATGGACTGGCGCCCTGTCCAGGGTGTACCCATGCCCAGCGCCCAATGAGAGCCGGAGATTGGCACCGCCAGACCCTTGTGACCTGAACAGGAATAAGTGGGTCTGAAAATGAATCAATGAATGAATTAATATTTTTTTAATTTTTATGTATGTTCAGTAATTTCATTTTTGAAGGAATTGTCTTTTCTGCATTTGGACTTGCATCTCCTTCACTTGACTGCCTCTGATTAGATTCAGTGCCAAAGACGCCACCGCGGAGCGTATTCATTACAAGTAGCGTGTACACGCCTCCACGAGGCACACGCGTGCAACTGCATCTGACTGATCATTTCTTGCCCAAACACTACTTAAAACCCAAACAAAATGTTTTGCAGTCCATTGTGTTCAAAAGAAGCCCACCCAACCTGGGGACACTTGTTTTCCATCTACATGTTCACTCCATATATTAGAGCTGGGCGATTTTTTTAAAGAAAAATTCGAGATTCGATTCGATTTTAGATTTTTTTTTAAAAAAAATTTAATGCACTTAAAAATGACTGCAGACATCAGATATATTGTCAAAAGTGAAACTTTTTTGCTGTGATTGTCCTCAAGAGTTAAAATGTATAGAACAATCCTAAAATAAAAAGTAAATGAGGCTCTGTCATTCAACTATTTCAAGCTTTAACCCAGGTTTCAGCAAAAGTGCAACAGCAACTTAACAGTAGCTTAAATTTTCTGATTAAGAAATCAAATAACTACATATTCGATAACATTACAATTTAAAAAAATAATAAACTCTTCCCTTAGCATCTCAGCATAGTGCAAATAAAAAATTGAAAATGCCTGTGGCACACATATAGCCTACTCAAAGGGTAAACAAATGTAAACAAAGAGGGGTTCACATCGGAACGCGCAAAAGTCTGAAAAAAACTGTGGTAGGGAAAAAATAATAATTAAAAATAAAAAAAATTAAAAATATATATATATATATTTTTTTTTTTTAACTCAAATTTGCAAAATGAAAATTGTTTTTATCTACAAATTTGATTAATCAATTAAATCAATTTTTGCCCAGCCCTACCATATAAGTTTGCTGGCAGTTACATAAGCTCTACAGCACACCCTCTGTCTTTTCTCATTTCAAATGTGGCTCCTGCCCCCTCAGTAGTGTTGTGTGTTATCAAGCTCCCTGTATCGATGTCAATCGTGTGACAACATCACAGTGGGTAACAGACTTTACCCCCGGAGCCCTGCTGCCTCTCTGTTTTATTGGAGGGGGATGCTGCTGATTAGAGACGATGGGTTCTTTTTCACAAAGCAAAGCCTGCTCAGGGCCTGTTGCCATGACTGCTTCGAGTGGCGGGAGAGCCTGTCACAAATTGAACACTACAGAGACATGTGGACCAGCCAGACGGCAATTTTCTGCTAGTAAAGAACACCTAAATCACATGTTTCACTCACACTCTGAGGTCAGTCGGCGTATTTTGAGACACTGACAGTTTTTATGGACCAACACCGAAAATACTCTCACAATAACCTCTCAAAACTGGGTTTAAAGAAAAGGAAATGCATCTTAACAAACAAGCAGGGCAGAGAATGAGACCCAAAAGCCTCCAGGCCAGTCCTGCCTACTCACACATTCTGTTAATGTTTTGTAATTTCATGTCCTTGTCATGTGTCACTCACTGCAGCTTTTACACTTCTGTGGTGGCCCGGGATCACCCTTTTTCATTGGAAATGAGAGTCGTCCACAAATAGCTACCTATCTCAGGTTTGCATCACATCAGCCCAGCATGCTTCCACTTGCTATGTCATTAGGGCTGCACTCCAGCAATCAGCCAAGGCTCAGAGACAGATTAAATGAGATTAGGAGTTCTGAGCTTTAAAGTCAAACCAGCAGCTCAGGGGTCCAGGCCTGCTTGGCAGCACTGACAGCACATCTTTTGTAAATAAAGGGTGTTTGGGAGGCCAACCATGCAGCCCTACTGCCACACAACAACTCTACTGTGTAATTCTGCTGTCCATCATGCAGCTAGCAGACGAGGCCTGGCCAACGTTTATGGTGAATACAAGTTTCCATGTAGTGCGTCACAAAAAGCTTCTTTGTGGTTTTATTTCTGCGTTGTCAAAGACGACATAGCTGAGTTATGAACCAGTTAACAGCAAGCATTTAGTCCGTGTGGCACAAACATTTTTATTTTAATCATTCACTACCTGTGCAATTTAAAAGTAATTTGTAAACTTGTAATAGATAAACCTAGTAATTAAAGCTGGGCGATATATCCATAGTCAAGATATATTGAGATTTCTAATTTGGCGATATAGAAAATGACAATATTGCCTATGTTGATATGCATATTTTGTTTAGTTTATTTTGTCTCAAAATACTTGTGTTAAGAGTCACTGCTTTCACTACTACTCAGAACAGTATAAAAACACAGTTGGATGATTTCTTAGTGTGTTCTAACGCAGACCTTCCACTAAACAAGCCACATTACAGGACTCACTCACACGTGCTGTCCCTTAGAGGAGAAAAAGCCAAAAGTGGCACATGTTGTGCAGCTGTTTGTTAATAAAAAATGTGCCTGTGTGGCATTTTGCATGAGCAAATTTAACCCAGAATTGTTTTTCTGGTCAGACTTAATTTGAGTTTAATTTATCGAGATTTATATTGTACATTGCCATTTTGAGAAAAAATATTGAGATACATGAATAATGCATATTCTTTTCAATTTATCCTACATTGTTCTCATTTCTTTTCTTGTCTTTTTTGTATTATTCTGTTTTATAATGTATTGCATTGTTTTTATTGTAAAGTGTCCTTGAGTGGCCTGAAAGAAAATGAATTATTATTATTATTATTATTATTATTATTGTTATTATTATTATTATTATTATTATTGTTATTATTATTATTAATGATAATAATGTTTCATGTAAGAGAGTGAAGAATAAGAGCGATGATGATGACATTCTGTTGAATAACATTTTTTCACTTTGGTGTTTATGTATTTGTACATTTCATGAGAGCTTCATACTCTATTTCATTCTACTCCTGGAGCCTAAAGAATGTGTTTAAAGCCTTGTGACAATGTAAATGTATTATTAAAACATTTCTAAAAATGTAAGTATACTATGGTTATGATATTACAGTTCTGTGACTTTACAATGATACATTGATCATTTTTCAGTGAATTTTTAAATAAATAGAGTTTTTGTATTTCTGCAGGGTCTCTATCATCTGCACACAAAGCAATGTGGAGGAAATAAAGATCCTATTGGGCTGAAATCAAGAGGTATGACTCTTTGCTACACACACACACAAACTTGTTGATGACCTCAGGCCTTCACAGAAAGCATCATGTGAGAGAAAACCTCCTTTCACTACAGACAGCAGATGGTTTGACTTCGAACTGGGTTAATTCTGGAGGGAAATTGCTCATTCAAGGAAATAAATCTGGCAAATATCCCTTTCATAAAATACTAACTCCTTCATCCCAGCGACAAAAGCTAGTGCAATGAAATAGTTTTGCTACTAGTGTTTATCAAGCAATGAGGAAGGATTGCAGCCAGCAAATTGCAGACAATGCATACATTTGTAAGATTATACAATATTAGTTCATAAAATAATATTTATCTGTTCTTCGAGGATCAGAGTTGGACCATGGTAGTGCTCTTTCTGCTTTTAAAGGTCTAGTGTTATGCTATTTTTCACCCATCTCCATTTGTTCTAAGAACCCCAACAACATAGTATTTGTGGGTTTTTTCCCAAACTCGCCTGTTTTCCAGAGTTTTAGCCTCTGAAAGGTCAATTTCATGACTCTTCTAAAAACAGACTGTTTTAGGGCCTTCATGCATATGCAGCATGAGTGGCCGTGTCTAAGCAGACTTCATACCTCGCTCTTGTAGAGGGAGATCAGTGATCATTATAGCAATAGCAAATTACAGTAAAACACTTGGCTATTTAAGCAGCTATTGTGATTGTAAGTCTGACAAACGCTGTTCCATGGTGTGTGTTTGTTACATCAGCAGCGGAGTCAGTCAGCTGTTTCAAACACTCACCAGAGCTGCTACGTCGCTTTCTTGTCATCCTCACATATTCTGACGACAGGAATAGTCCATTTAAGACGATAATCATTTATTTTGTCCTATTGCTCTATCACATTAGGTCACAAACACGTCAGATCACGTCAAAGGAGATACAAGGCGATATAACAGCTACCAAAAGTGGAACTGATTGTCAGCGCTCACACTGTGCATCGTATTATCTATATACTGGATTATCTAATGAACGTAAATATATTATCTGTGGCTAAAGGGACTAGTGGACAAGTCTTCCGTTGTTGACATTTTGTAAATAACCTCTGAATAAAAAGTTTACGTGCCGCTACATAACCGTATCTCTTCTATCAAACTACAAAAATGGCCGAGCAGGGTGGAGTTGAACCGAGTGTCACCTCTGCAACCTGGAGAGGGGGCGGGGTATGGAGTGTCTCATTTGCATTTAAAGAGACCGCACCAAAACAAGTTGCTCTCAGAAGCACATCAGAAAAGGGGTAGAAAAGGCGCCTGTGGAGCTATAATAATGAGGAATTCAGACCCAAGCATTGCAGTTCCGCTTTATATAGACCACAACTGTATGATTTATATCTAAAAAGGAAGGATTTAAAACCCTGATATGTCCCCTTTAAGTTTGATCCGAACACTCATAGTATCACAAAGCAAAGTCAACAAAGAATCCACTTGCTGCGGAAGTTTAAGTTTTTTAATGTCTGTGATAAAATGCTATGTATTTTCTACAAGTCCTTTATTGAAAGTCTTTTGAAATTTTCTTCTGTTTTTTGGTTTTATGGTCTTTCTGTTAAAACTAAAAATAGTCTGCATGGCTTTGTTAAAATCTGCTCCAAGATAACCGGAGTTCAGCAGAGAGATCTAGAGATCATTGTTTTTGGGAGAAATAGGTGGTCAAAAAGGCACATACTGTGCTCTGAGGTTATTTTAATGCCCTGAGGCCTTTGCTTCATCGCGCCCAGTAGGGGATCAAACCAGTAGACAAATTATTTTATTCCTTCTACCATTAAAGATGTTAAACCTGGACAGGAGTCTGATAGATTTGTGTTTTTGGATGCTAAACTACATGGTGAAGAAACTGACATCTCTGTCAATGTACTGACTTTAGTTGTTGCCTTTGTCTGCTGTTGTACATGTAAAATCTCAATTTAAACGAACACAGTGATCAGTTCTACTTCATTACAGCACACTAGGGATGCAACCATATAGTCAGCCCACTGTTCAATACATACCTCCATTCTTTGGTCACGGTTCGGTTCTGATGGCCTGGGCCGTTAAAGTGTTTCCACTGTTAAGTGTTTTAAGTCAATTTTAAAGAACAGCAAGGGATTGAGAAAGTTTGCTACTTTTTCATTTTCTACCATTTTATTTTACTTTGAAGCAAAACTGTATTGTACAATATAAACAAAACTTTACAAAATACATAATATAAAATAACACTTCCAAAGGACAAATGCTTAACCCTGGCGGCCCATATACAAACTAGGGAAATATTGATTCAAAAATAAAATAAAATTAAAATTCACTACTTTCAATAAATAAACCTGTACTTCAGTAAACGTAAACATTTATTTTGTAACATGGATCCAGCGTATGGTGTCCAACCACCGAAAACGGCTGCAAATCCCGGTGTGACCTGTTGGTCACCCTGCTTCAGACAATGATATCACTGGACGATGGCGACACAGATTTGAGGTCATGTTGGGGTGTTTCCATTTAAATTGGTGATTCATGTAAAACAATGTTTACAGTTTTCACTTCCTTGTCGTTAGACTAAACAATATAAGTGAAATGTTCCCACACCACTGACTTTAAGACTGTGCTGCTTCCTCAAGCCGTGACTGCTCCTCCCAGCTAACCATGCTAACCATGCTAAAAGTAAATAACGTTGTTGTCAGCATCACCAAACTTTAGTTAGCGCGTTGTGATTGGCTTATTACTCATGTGGTGGGGTTTCTTCATCCCTGTGTGCTGACTCACAGGCATTGAATCGTGGGTGCCGTACCAAACTGTTCAATATGTTATTGAGAATTGTTACACGCCTAAAGCACAGACACATTTCTTTTCATACTGTATATCCGCCTCACCTTGGATGCAGTCTGTTGCTCTGATGCTACATTCATACAGCTCAGCCTACAATATTTGTATTTCATACAGCTTGTATTATCTTACAGGACTGATGCTCTCAGCCTCACAAATAGCTTGAATTTATGAATGAATGAGGCTTCATCAGCTGAGAAATGTACAGTAGGTAGTCCATCAGATGAAAATTTCCTACATGATGTCATCGGGTAAATGAAAGGATTGCATCTATGCCTACATTTATTTTTCTCTCTGTCACCTGTCAGATCAGTGCAGCAACGTGTACACAGAAAATGACCCATTTTCCTATTTTTGCGCAGGTCATTTTACAAAAGAACTGATTGTTCTTTTGTATTCGCTGTTTACAAGCTTCAGACAAAAAAGTGTGGGCACAGCTTACCTTTTTGTGATGTGCAGGTTGGTGGAGCACACAGCGTGTCAAACAAATTTCCACAATGCAGTGCGTTGTTGACGCACAGACACTGTTGTGTGTCAGGATACATGGATCATGTGTTGATGCCACTGTGTGCCAACTTTGTCCATTTATAGATCGTATGCACATTTTATGGTTCACCTACCGGTACATGCATGAATACATGAACTAGGCTTGGGTATGATTATGTGGATCTATAACTAAGAAGATTAAATGTATGATATTAATCTGTCCTTAGTTCACCACCTCGCATATGCCGCCACCGATTTTCCATGTTTCTAAAATGTCCGTGTGCCAGGGTCAAAGTTGCTGCACCGGTGCGGACATTCTCACGCACGTTTATTTTTATAAATCACAAACTTTGCGTGAAATTCTGTGTTACTCATTTTGTGTGTTTTTCTGTTAGTGTGTATGTTTTTGTTTTTGATTTGTGTAGTTTTTAGTAATATTGTTAAATTTTGGAGTCATTTTGTGTGGTTACATTGGGGGCCGCACATAATTTGAGTGAGGGCTGCATGTGGCCCCTGAGCCGCTACTTTCCAATTTGCCCATGTCTGATCCACTTTTCACTAGGGTTGGGCACCGAGAACCGGTTCCAAATAGGAACTGGTTTCGTACGTCCGGTTCCAGAAAGTTTACAAAGATGTTTGCATTTTGATTCTTTTTTTCCCGATTCCTAAATGCCCGCACTAGTTTGTTTCCGCAGGGTTTGTATAAGATACGTTCAGAATGCGACTGCAGTGCGTGTGTGCGCGTGTGCGTGTGTGTGTGTGCGTGCGTATTTACTCCGCCTCTGGGTCCTAGTGCCAACCGTCCGGTGAGGCCTGTTCCGTTTACCGAGGTCTGTATGTGTTTACTAAGTCCGTGTGAAAGTCTGCATGTTTACGCCTCCGTCCATCCACTCTTTTCATTATATCCAGGCTCTTATTAAATAATGTCGGCTGTAGTCCGGGCCGCCGTCACCAGCGTGTCATCGCCGCAAGTTGCACAAGCGCAGAATGAGTCAAATAACTGCAAAGAGGTCTTTTTTCTTTTTAAAGTGGTGTTTTTTGTGGCTTTAGACTCCAATTACATATTTGTATATAATATCTTCCCTACAATATAAATAGGTTCACAATATAACTATTTATTATTGTTTCTGTTTCCACTGTATCCAGAATAATAATAATATTTCTCAACAAGAACTATTGATTAATTTGTCACATGACTGTTCCAGGGTTTGAGTTTGTTTTATTTAGTTTCACATCTACCTGTAGCTCTTTGTTTTTTAGACTGATGACAACTGGTTTGTAGTTTTATTTTAGCACTTTTACAGTTACAGTTGGGGACCTTTGTAATTGAATACCCTAGTTACAGTACAGCAACCAAATTAAACTGTATCAACTAAGTGATTTAATAAAAATGGCATGTGTAAAGGCTTTTTCAAACTAAAAAATTATCTTGTGAAATCTGTGACCTGCACAACTCAAAGAATCAGAATTGAGAATTGTTTAGAACAGGAATCAAAATTCAGAATCGGAATCAGAATTGTTAAAATCCAAACGAAGCCCAACCCTACTTCTTACACATGATATTTTGTTACCATTTTGTAATAAATATTTATTGTTGGTTTCAAAGTAGCTCTGAGTGAAAACAGTGTTTTACTCAAACTAACAAATGAGATCTGAAACAGTGTAAGTGCAGATTGTTTTCTGCATTTTGTCCTAGTGTATTCATTATGTCAGATCAATCCTGCAATCCTCTAATTTGCTTGTGCTGCAATGCGAGAGCAGAATCACATCTCCACTCATGACTCAGCTGTTTCTCTTAGCAGCTCCTTCGTACGTCAGGCGGTGGAGGGGAAATGGACAGAAAGCCACAGTGTGAGAAGATGCTTTGCAGAAATCAACAGCAGCATAACTGCAGGACCTGATGGGTCTGGTTCTATGTGTTGCCTGTGTATGCTTCAGTACGTGCTGCAAGAAGACAAAAACACTGAGTCACTGATTCAGTCGTGCTTTGGAGCTTGAGCATGAGTTGATGGAGCACAGAGCAGCCATAAACAGCACAGTGGTAGTTATCCTCACACTATCCCTGACATCCATACAATCATTTGCAGATAAACCCAAATTTGTGTTGCTCCCTATGCTCTGCAGCTGACTGTTGGCTGTCTGTTACCACCATCATAATGACTGTGCCACTGTGTGCTCTGGAGCTTTTCACTTAAGTGTGGTTCACAGTTGCCGATGGGGAAGCCATGCAGTCAGCGGGTAGATTTCCTGCAGCTAATGAACCTTGTTAACCTTCACCCTGTTATTTTAACACATCTGCTGTCACTTTTGATTTGCTTCCATTACTCTACCAAATAAAGTGATGCTTTCAGGGTTTAGGCTGCAGAGTAAGTGCAGCTCTTGCAGTGTACCGTACTCTGTGAATTACCAGCTTTAGTTATCATTACCCAGTCATATAGTGTCCTCAAACATTAAAGAAACAAGCTGTGATCCCTGCCATCACATTGCTCTGTTAGAAGAAATGTAAATGTGATTGAATGAACTGCAGTGCTGCAGCAGAAACATCAATGCTGTGCTGTGGCCTGCATCCCACCATTCTTGTGACAAGAACATAGACAATTGTACATAGATTAGCTTGTTCCATTACAGTTCTTCACAAAATAAAAGCTGCAATTCTAAAGTTTCGACAAAGTATAATTGTGCTTTGAACGTGTTTCCATTGAAGGTTGTTTTATAGCCTTGTAACTCCTGTGAAATCTCATATTGTAAGACTTCTCTGCAGGAAGATGGACGCTCCAAACCTCCTTATAACATTCTGCATTCCTTTGTTGTTTGCTGTCTAATGTGGTACTAATATTTTTTAAGTATAATGCTAAGAAATGTCCTGGTCTACTTTTCTGTCTTCATGTATCGTGTCATGTTTACTCAGATAAAATTGGTCATGTGACCAGATATTTGAGTGTTTTTTTCGAAATTTCCATTACCAGTTTTATTTTGCTAATTTGATTTTGCGCATTTCCAAGAGTGATTGTTGGGTTATATTCTTTACATGTGCTCTGGTCCAGTCCCTAGAGGATCTTCACTGCCGACCAGTGCTGAAACCCGCTCGGTTCTTTACTACTGGAGGAGGACACACATCTATAATCATACATTTATATGAAGATGAAGTCAAGGAATGGATTTAACACCATTTATTACAGATACGATTTGCGAGTGAGTGATATACTATCTTTACAGCGCTGGCCCAGTGACATCCTTCCCCCGCGAGGTCCAGACGACAAAGAGGAAGATCTGTTGCCTTCCACCGGCTTTTATCTGTTTCATTGCTCCTCCTTCGCTGGGCCCCGCCTCCCACGGTTCGAGCCTGTGTCAATGATCAATGTGTCTGGGACGGGTGTGTCGCAGAGTTACATGACTTGCTTTATGAGAAGCTAAGTGTAATGTGTAAACAATGTCCCTAAATATCCCTCATAATAGAAACAGCTTGAGATCCATATGTATGCACTCATAATTCATTATCATTTAAAAAGTGTATATTTAAATACAGCGTATATTTAAAAGCTGTCAAAATAGAGCTTATTTTGTCAGCTCTAGTCTCGACTGGACATTGCTTCCTGTTCCTTCACATCAAGGGACTTGTAGAGCTTCTGCAGAGAACTAATGGTGTTTTTGGGCTTATTTTAAAGGGATTATGGGATTTATGAGGCTTGTCGATGAATGGGTCAAGTGGACTTGACTTGCTGTCACAGACAGGGTTGAGCTGTGAACACAACCAATCTGAGACAATGCTGGCTGCGTTTTATCTTGTTCTTTTTGGTCATTACCTGGTGATGGATGGAATGAGAATATGGATACAAATAGGTCTAATACAAGTCCTGGCCATTGTCACAGGGTGAGGTTGATAACCAGGTAAGGAAGAAGTCAGAATGAGTATTATAGTTGATCTCAATATCTGTCCTATTTCCTGTAATAGATGGAGAAGAATGCTTAGGAATCCCAGCACCTGTTCACAGTGACCTGGGAATACTGTGTCTTAAGCTTGTCAAGTGTCTCTTGGTGTGTTGTAAATGCCATACTAACGTACTGCTTATACTATGTCTGACATCAAAATGAGTATGTAGTGCGAAATACCCAGATGTATACTATATGGGGACATTTTTTAACGGTGGGAACACTAGCCATACTCAACCGCCCCATGATGCATTGCAAGCGGAATGTAAAATGGTCCTGGGACCGGCTCCAAGCTAAAAATCAAACATCCTCTTTTCAAAAGAAAAGCATCTCTGCTTGTCTTTTATTGGTTTTCAACGCTTTTGTAAATATGGTTCTTGTTTTGAAGTTAACCGGAAGTTTCATCAGTAGTATAGTGGTCTCCAAAAATATCTGAAATATGTGAATGAAATGTTTCTGTGAGTTTTATGAATCAAATGAGTACATGCTGATATTCAACTTGGTCAAGTTCTTGCTTAAAATACTTTCAGATCTTTCAAAGGTGGAGTATCTACAGAGATATTTAGCCTCAGTGTGCTTCAGGTTTTTGTTGTTGTAGGTTCCAAATGCATCTTGGGAAACTTGGAAGTATACTTCAGTGGGAATGCTCATCATCCTAATCATACTTATAGTAGATAGTAGACAGTATATACTCATTGAGTTTTTAGTGTATAGTACGTTAGTGTGCCATTTCCAACACAGTGTGTTCACAAATTGGCTGTGCTGCAATGTACACGCAAGTGTGTGTGTTGGCCATGTGAGTGAAACGCAGGTGTGCAGTGCAAACGATACAGTCCTCATGCTTCCTCCTTTTTACTGACTCACCAACTCGCTGAAGAGCCCACATACACCTCGCCTGCTCTTCCCTGCTATTGACTAACACTAGATCTGCATTAAAGGTCCATGTCAGGGTGTGGTGATGGCGTACGCCGTGGACCCAAATGCAGAGAGAGATGGAGGAAGCGCGCAGGTGTAGCGTTGATAGTAGTCATTTTAATAATAAAACTCAAAAATCCAAACAGACACAAGGAAGCACAGCCAGGGGAAACTGGGAGCAGAGAACAAAACGCTTCACGAGGAGGTTGATATAAGACAATGAATCAGCAAACATTCAGTGTTCAAGCACTCAGCTAAATAGTGGAGGAGGCACGATTGAGAATGGCCCACACCTGGGTGGAAATATGAGGGAGCTAATGAGTCACAAAGCAAGCACACAGACATCACTCGGGGGTGGAGCCACAAGCAGGAATCCCTGGAGACAAGAGTTACCACAAGAAAGCGGAATAAACAAAGATTTAGAACACAAGGGCTAAACACAAACTAAACAGAACCTGACAGTACAGTATAATGCTATTTTTCACCCATCTTCATTTGTTTCCCAAACTTGCCTGTTTTCCAAATGCTGCCTCAGGGTGTGTGTTCATCACATCAGTCACATCACTGTTTATCACAGTCAGTCATCTGAGTCAGCTGTTAGAAATACTCACTGGAGCTGCTACATCGCTTTCTTATCATCCTCACATATTCTAACCACAAGAATAGACCAATGTAGATGATAGTCCACTGTTTTGTTCAACCATTGCGTCGCGTTGGGTCACAAATATGTCAGATCATGTCAAAGGCGATACAAGGTTGTATAACGGCTGATTGTAAGCGCTCACACCAGATTATCTATATACTGGATAATTTATATACTGAACGTAAATATATTATCTGTGGATAAAGGGACTGGTGGTTAAGGGAGCAGGTGTGTAATGGTTCTAATCTCTCTGGTCCATCATTGTGGATGTTGATCAGTCCCTTATATTAACCCTAACTGCTCCCTGGGTGCTACACCGTGGCTGCTCACTGCTCCTCAGGGAGGGGTTAAATGCAGAGAACACATTTCATGTATGTAACTTTACATATACAGTATAACAATGAAATATAATGTATACTCTATATTTAACTATAGTGTTTGTTTTACCTGTAAGGTAGTTTGAGAGGGAGGAGCTCACATTCTTATAGGGTAGGAGGAGCCAGGATTGTCAAGAGGAGGAGTTTCCGCGCTATGTCATCACAACGTGAGAAAAATCGAACTCGCCGGTTTGGAGCTGACTTTGTACAAAATACTCCCAGCCTGTGAGCTGATAGCAAAATAATAGGTGACATGTAGGAAGTAGCAGCGCACCTTTGGATGTGAGATCATCCATGCTCATCGGAGCTCAGAGGGAGAAAGAAAGCCGTTTACGAGACAGAAAATGGCACTACGTGCAGAGCTGACGTTCCCAGCAGCGCACAATCCGACCGAAGTGTCGAATTCATGGATAATGTGGCGATTGTGAGATAAAACCATAAAAAACGGGGTAAGCAGTGACACTCTGCATGTCTGGGAGGAGGAGGAAGTTGCGTGTGTGCAGACTGACGGGAGAGAAAGTTGGAGGAACGCCAAAATACAGTAAGAAATCCATTCAACTCTGACCCAGATAGATAAATAATAATAATTTTGCCATCAAAAGCCTGGTCTGTGTGTTTTTTTGTTTAGTTTTATATAAGGAAACGATGTACAGATGTTAGAGTTGTCACTAAAGCTAAAAAAAAAAAAAGCTTTAAAGTCACTGACAGTGTTTTTTTTACAAAAAGGCTTTTTTCTCAGCTTTTTGCTCTGAAACTGAAGATTTGTGTAAAACTTGATTACAAAAGAACGAAACAAGCCAGAAACAATTTTTTTTTTGATGAAAGTAGAGGCTTCAATCTTTCAGAATCTGCTGTCAGATTTCAGATAGTCATAGCAGAAAATATTCTGTGGGTCTTTAAAAATCAGTCAAAATGCTCAAAAACGGCTGGCACTGAGGGGGGTAGAAAATCTCAGAATGGCTGGCACTGAATGAGTTAATTGGTACATTTCTGCTTTGTATAAATATGAAACTAAGGACAATAGTTAACTGCAATAACTATTAAAAGTAGGGATCGACCAGTATGGATTTTTTAGGGTGGATGCAGATACAAACTGCCGATTTTCTTGAGCCGATATTTGGAGCCGATACTACTTTTGTTCTCTCAATTTACATAATAAATATTACACAATGATGATAACAAATAATACAAACCTGTGGCAGTCGCTCTGTAAATAAAGTGGATCGGCAAATGCAGCAATGCGCATCGGCCGATGCCGATACACGTAAAACATGCAAAAAAAAGGTTGATCACTAGTATTAAGCATGTTTGGCATGATTTCGGGAAGTTTAATTGCCTGTAATAACATCTGATTAGGATAGGCCGATGAAACAGAAACAAAATGGAATTGTTTAAACTGATGCAGAGTTGATACAGAAATGGTAAACTCTGAAAATTGGACTCATCTGCATGTTTTGGCTATAATATGGTCACTAAATAGCTAGTTTTTTGGGGGGAGTGTGAAAAAGTAGCGGTGGCTGTTCTCTGACAGACTTTATATATGGCCTACTGAGAGCTGTGACAGCTACTGTATATTGTCCCTATCTCTGACAAGCTGTGGGTGTACCAGGCCCATCCTTTACATTCAGCTTGGTTCATTATGAACAGAGCAGCACAGAGTACAATAAGGGCCTTTAACACAGCTCAGCTAGCCTATGGTACATAATCCTCACACGGCAACATTAGCCCTACTAGAACCCAATCAGACCAAAACATCTTCCTAGGCCTGATCGATGTATTGATTTGAGTTTTTGTTGCAGACGATTTAAAGAATAAAAAATTTGACTTTTTTCTGCTCTTGCTACTGCGTATTTTTTGTCCCTGAGAGCTTCCGTAGCTCTTGTTTCTCTCAATTGCACACACAGCAACAAGACCGCTAAGGAGAGTGAAACAGAGAACAGCGAGGAAATGAATAGTATCATCAGTTGTTTGGAATTGGTTTGGGTTTTTGGCAACAGATGTGCAACAAGTGAGTTCACCAATGCCAAATTGGTGCACTCACTTGTCGATACGTCGATCGTGGAGGCATTTTGTGTCGATAGTGCACGTGGGCTGCAAGACCTCATAAATGAATGAGAACAGCACAGTCACATATACCAGAAATGAAACCTGACAATTCAGCTTTTGCCCTCAGTTTGAGGGGGCGCTACCGCACTAATGTTTTCATTTACAACCTCTATCTTAACTCTTAACTTATATATAGGTAGAAGACTTATATATAAGTCTTCTATATATAAGTCTTCGGTCACACACCCGATTACACAACCCGACCAGGTACATTTATTAGTAGCAACCTACGTGTGTTGAAGTCATTGAAGTTGTCCTAAAGAACAAAGTGAGCTACAAATACTGAACATATGTGTGTGCAACTGACTGGCACCGCTAAATGTGCTTTTTATTGTGGGTCTTTGATGAGAGATCACACACACACACTGACAATGTATATTTTTCAAACTTCATTTTCAGAATATTTTTCTTCATTGTATTTTTTAAAATATATTTGAATCAAACTCAGTTTTTAAGTTTAATGTTTGGAACAAACTACAGCAGAGCTGAAGTCAGCATCACATGTAAAATATTTTAAATCTGTCCACTGCGTATGACTGAGAGGGAGATTTTTAATGTTTTTACTGCTGACTTAATATTCTTATTGATTTTTAAACTTTTAAATGTTTTCTGTTACACTTTTTAATCATATAAAGCACATTGAATTTCCTTGTGTATGAAATGTGCTACACAAATAAATTTGCCTTGCTGCCTCACATTAATATTATTCAACTATTGAATAATTAGTGAATAATTATTGAATAATTGTAATAGTAATTTTAATAATTGTAATTGTGTAAATATTAAAATCTAATTATTTACAATTATAACCCCCCCAACAGACATATGGTCCAGTGGAACCATGGAGGACTCGTTACATAAAAGTTCTAAACATCAAGCACAGACCCTCATTTTCTGCATATCAACCAAAATGTGATGCTTGTTCATGTATTCATGCATGCAAGTGGCATTGCTTAACTTTTAAAACAAAGTTTAACAAAAAGTTAAGTTCGCACTTTATCAATCTGTGTTGGGAGTTAATTTCTTATTTATTTGTATACAATGTGATATGTTACCTTTTTGTTTACAGAAGTATTTCATTCAAGAAAGAGATTTTGCCTTCCTGAGGATTCTCTTCATTTATATTTTTGAAATTTTATTTTAAACAAAGTGCAATATATAGCTATTAGAGAACTATAAATATTTTGAGTTTTGCTAAGAGTTCATGCCATGCCAAATGCTGGAGTTCCCAAAGGAGTGTGTAGATTACCCTAAAGAGCAGGGCTTTGTCAGTGTAACCGATAAGAAGTACTTTCATTCCACAGTTCTCCTTCTGAGTGTTCTCTTTATACCTGATTAACAAACTGGGCCATAGGAAGGTCCAATGCTGTCCATCACTTGTGGTAGTTCTTCTGTTTTAGGTTTGTACTGCCTGTACAAGATTTAACTCAGACTTGTTTTTAATTGAAGAAGGGGTTGTGAATAAGAGGGCAGTTGGTGAGGCGTGGCCATATGCCAGCCTCGGTTTCCGGGGACAAAGCCAACGGATTAAAAAGGGGCCTCACAAGACTTAGTGCTGCTTTAGTCACAGAGTTTGGATTGCAGCGAGATATCTGCTGCTCATCTGAATTACAGATGCTGAGGGAAAGGACACAGTTTGATCTCTTGTCTTTGGGGCACTGCTATAGGGCTCCTATAGTTGCAAGACAAATAGGTTGGGAAATACCCAACCCTATTTGGGTATGGCCAGACAAAGATGAGACATCTTTGTCTGGCCATACCAGCCTGTCATTGCCTGATCTCGTTAGATCTCAGAAGCTAAGCAGGTCTGGGCCTGGTTAGTAGTTGGATGGGAGACCATTGGTGCCACAGTGGGGGACAGTTGCTCCAGTGGTATCTGTCATGGTGTCCTTGGCCAAGGCACTTCACCCACATTGCCTAGTATGCCACACTATGAATGTACAGTAGTGTGTGAGTGATTGTCAGTGGTGGTCGGAGGGGCAGATGGCACACTATGGCAGCCTACGTCAGTCTGCCCCAGGGCAGCTGTGGCTACAATAGTAGCTTACCACCACTAAGTGTGGTGTGAAAGAGTAATTCCTTAATTCTGTTATACATTTTAATATATATACATATATAAAATCAAATGCATTATTATTTTTTGCATTGATTTATATATATTTTCAAATTTTTGGGGGCTCTTTTTTTGTTACGTCTTGTTTTCTCCTTTTCTCTCTCATCCTTTGTGAGAAGTGCTGCAAACCACTTTCCACTATTAGGTAGGGATGGGCGATATGGATCAATACTCACATCTCAATATTGTTTCTCAAAATGGCAAAATACGATATAAATCTCAATATTCTTAACTCAATAAAATCTTACCAGAAATTCTGGGTTAAATTTGCTGACGCAAAATACCACACTTGCACATTTATTAAATAGCTGCACAATATGTGCCACTTTCAACTTTTTCTCCTTTAAGGGACAGCACATGTGAGTGAGTCCTATAGTGTGGCTTGTTTAGGGGAGGGTCTGGGTTAGAACGCACTCAGCAATCCAATAAACTGTGTTTCTGAGAAGTAGCGAAAGCAGCAACTCCTAAAACTTATTTTATTACAAAATAAGCTATGAAATAAAAATATATGTTATACGCGATATTGTAATTTTTAATATCACCAAAATAGATATCTAGATATATTTCTTGATATATTGCCCAGACCTACTATTGGGACAATATAGAGAACTTGAACTTAAACTGAGGGGACCACAAAGTAGACAGGGACCAAATACATGTTTCACATTTTCATTAAATATTTCTTGAGGAAATTTTTGTTCTCTTTTTTTGTGATTTGTTTTATATCTAAAAGTTTTAAAATGTTTGGTTTCTACTAATATTTTAGTATTCCAATGAGAATTGAATGTAGTAGATAATTATCTTGCAGGTCCCTGTCACATCTGATAACGCTGCAGTTTGCTTCTCTTTTTTGTAGAGGATGCAGTATGATTTATGAGTAACCATAAGAGATCACAGAAGCAATGTGTCCTTGAAAGTTAATTATCACAGGGCCCACCTTAAGACCTTCAGGGAGGTTTTTAAGTCTTTACAGATACAAGGTTCAATACATCGAGCTGATAGATTCCCTTCACTGCTCTGCTGTGACTTCAGCTTGGCACTGATGGCAGTGCTCTTCAAACATAATCTGGTGATTGAGCCTAATAGAAACCCTGCTGTGCTCATTTGTGGTCTTTGTGCAAACCTGGACATGACAACAAACTATAAAGTGGATGCACTGCATGCTACCTGTCTGGGCTGATGTTCGTGTGGCAGTTTGAGTCTGTAGTGTGCATTGACAGATGCTTCTATCAGACAAGCTGGGTAGAATGTTTGAGGAGCTTCACTCTGCCCATAGGTCTGCTGTGTTATGATGGACTGCCAGTGACTGATGGTCAGTCAATCATATAACAAGTCATGAATCAAACCCCACCCAGAGGCCCACTCAACCATTAATGCCTGACCAGGTTTAAAGCTGTTATTACGCAGTTATGATACTAAGGGTGTAAGAAAAGCTTGATTCAGCCATGTATCACAATATTTCACCGCGCAATTATCGCATCGATCAAAAAAATTTCAAATTGATTTTTTAAATAATGTTTAAAAATGTGTAATTATTGATATCACGGTATATCGTATTATTTAGTATCGGGATATATCGTATCGTGACATGCAAGTTGTGAATCATATCAAATGTTTAGATTCATGGCAATGCGACACCCCTACATGATACTGTTATATACTATATATCTTAACTTAACCCATCCCTGAGGAGTAGCGGGCAGCCACAGTGTTGCACCCGGGGAGCTGTTGAATGTTGATTACATTTAAGTTGGAATCCAATGAATGATCTACAAAGATTTACTCCTAGTCAGATGGGATTTATTGTAGCAATAAAATGCAGTAACATACATTGATCCAGTGGCATCAAGTCCAGCACCCCTCACCAGGGTTGGAGTAAATTATTATTGTAATTGTGTAATTGATAATTAATTATAATTATGATGTTATTATAACTGTAATTGTAATAATCACGAGGTATACTGACAAGAAAAGGCTCAGACGCTCACACCAAAAATATTAATAGCAATATTTTCATTGATTAGGAAGCCTAACAAGGTAACCAAGAGATGAAAAACCAATTGGGTAATAGATCAATAATTTTGTGTATTTTACAGCTGATTTAAAACATGGGTCAAAAGAGATGCTGACAGAAAGCTAACACAAGAGGAAGGTCACGTTTTATGGGGTTATGTATTAAAGGATCAGCAATTGTGATTAAATGAGAATGTATTGTAATTGACTTTCAGGGGAAAAATAATGATTGCCATTTTAATTGTAATTGGAAAAAATGCCAGTCACCGTAATCATAATTAAAGACGTAATTGTAATTTGAAAATGTAATTGACCCCAGCCTTGCCCCTCACAGCTATTTTGACGTTCCATTTTTGATCAGGTATTTTTGAGACGTTACTGTCTCTGGATATGTGTGCACATGCTTATGGGTTTATACACACTTAAAAAGTATGGAGAGACTCAGACCGATGAGCCCTGCAGATTATCCCCAACCTGGAGAGCAATCCTCTTTGGAAGTGCTGGCAGTGGGGGCGTAGCGGCGTCTAACTGCTGTCTAGACGCTGCCAGAGCAGCAGCAGCAGCAGCGTCTGTTCTGGAGCAGTCAGCTTACACAGGGAGGCACAGCTGGACCACAGCAGCTCTCATACTGGAAGTCAGTGAAAAAGGAGCACACTGCACTAAGCTTGGTCTAGGTTTCCATAAACTACCACCACCCACACCGACACCCCGTAGGTAGGCACTCCTTCATCAGCGACGGGCTCTTTGATAGTCACGGTTGTTGTGTTTCACCCCCCAAAGCTGCCAGCCTGGAGAACCCATAGCTGTCACTGTGCGGTTACCTAGCAACAAGGCTGGAGAAACAGGTGGGAGCATTGGGTCAGTGATGGGCAGCCGTCCAGTGTCTGCTTTCAGGTAAATCGTGATTGTTGTGTCTTGCTCTAAACTGCCTGTCAGTCACTCCACTGCACTGTTACATCTCAGCTAGAACACATTGACCCCAGAGTACCCTCACTCAGGTGTAGGTGTCGTCACATGACTTTAGTTGTATAGAAATGTCACCATTGTTTAAAGAGTAACTTAACCACTACTTTCTGCTGACCTGCTAGTCTTCATTTCTTCAGTAAAATTATTAATAATTGAATAAAAAATGACTGGTAAAAGTACAAGTATTGAAGTTGCTCCCTTACTTGAGTAAAAGTAGAAAAGTACATGCTACTAAATGTACTTAAGTAAAAAAGTAAAACAAATATCCCTTCAATAAGACAGGATTTTTAAACCAGCAAAATCTCTATATATATTTTTTTTAAGAACTTGTAGAATACGGTGGTTTGTCGTCATCATGAACACACTTCTGTTTATTATTTTATTAATAAACAAAAACTGATTTACCATCCAAATCTGTCTTTAAAAATGTATCAAGGCTGACTTTAAGTTTGAAACACTACATCATTTTCTTTAATTTTTCATCATCCCAAACCTTTCTTTGTCTATGCATGTCTGACCTGGGATTACAGTTTCTATTAACTTTTTCAGTTTATTTTATTTAGACTCGATGTATTTTTTCTTCCCCCCAGGTGTTGTATAAGAGCATTCCTAAGAGTGTTTCCTCTCTCTATCCCTGTGCGATATAAACGCTTTGTTGTTTTTCTCATTAAGGAACACGTTTTTTTTTCACATTTTTACTGCGTCTTCCTCTCCGTCCCTTCACCATGCTTTAGCGTGTATATTACTATATTATACATCAGTTTCAATTGGACAGTTTCGTTGTTATCTGCCTTAACATTGAAAGACCTTTGCTGGAGTTTTGATTAATTACTGTTTGTATTGTTTGAATTTAAATAAAGGAGAATTTTAGGATTAAAAAAAAAAGACCTGTTTCCATGGAAACAGGTTCAATCTGTTACCTTTGAAGACCTGAAGAAATAAACATTCACAATAAATAAAATTTGTAAATAAAATGTGTCAAGATTAAAAAGTGCAAATGCTCAATTAAACCCAGAGCAGCTTTGAGTTTATCATTTTAAGAACTTGTAGAAAAATAGTACATGGAAATAAATTAAATCTGTTACCCTTTATGAACACCTGGATAATTTAGCACTCAGATACAATTTGTAAATAAAATATATTAAGAAAAAAAAAGTAGAAAGTACAGATATTTGTCTTAAAAGTCAGGAGTAAAAGTAAAAAGTCGCCAAAAAAATAAATACTCAAGCAAAGTATAGATACCAGAAAAAACTACTTAAGTATAGTAACGCAGTATTTGTACTTTGTTACTTGTCACCTCTGCAGGCTACTAGGGATGAAACTAAAAAAATAGATAGATAGATAGATAGATAGATACTTTATTCATCTCCAAGAGAAATTCACAGAGAAATGCCTCGATTATGGGCGTTACTCCTGGAGCAGTAAGACACGCCCAGTCACAACGCACATTGCTGCACTGCGAGTTCACACAGCTGAGATGTGTCAGACTCACTACAATCACAGATGCACACAATCACAACGTGAAGCTCACACACATGCAGCCCTGCATACACTATCACCCAGGGGGAAACAGGCCTGCTCTCCAGTTATCAGCCTCCCACCACCTCAGGCACACACATCGACAAAAAGTACAGGCACGTCTACACACACGCGCAGAGACAGACGAGAACACACTCACAATGTGTCTGCACATACACACATAGCTTGATTAACTCCCTGATTGGCGCAGAATCAGCTCTTTATAGAAGCACAGACATCACCGCTGTAGAATGGAGTTCCGCGTTGAGGCTGTAAATGGATGCTCACTGAGAGATGTGAATGGAAGAGACCCTCCTCCCTCGTCCCAGCTTTTATAGGAGAGGCGGTTCCAACAGTGAAAGTTGATGACGCTCGATGGTCAAGATAATTCGTCTCAGCCAATGGCAAAATTCAATTGTAATAGCTGACGCTCAACCCTTAGAGGGCAGTCACTCTGACTTTTTTACGACTAAATATGCAAATTTAAAATACTTTTACTAAAATGTTAAAAGTTGGACTAGGATCAAACAACAGCACTACTTAATACCCAAATAGACATGTATTCAGCAGAAAAAAGTGGGTTTGGGGTTTGGTTACTCTTTAAGAACAACAATTTAATTCAATTCAATTCATCTTAATTTAATAATAATAATAATAATAATAATAATAATGCATTGGATTTTATATAGCGCTTTTTCATAAAAAATCAAAGCGCTTTACATTGATGTGCTTTATTTTTTCACTCCACACAGTGGTGGTAAGCTACTATTGTAGCCACAGCTGCCCTGGGGCAGACTGATGGAAGCGAGGTTGCCATAGCGAGAGCGGGATTCAAATCCCCAACCCTTTGGCTATCGGGTGACCCACTCTACCACTGAGCCACGGTCGCTCAATTTATATTGCTCAAATTACAACAATAGTCATCTCGAAGCGTTATAAAAATAAAAAATTCCTAAGAAAAAAGGAAAAAAAAAACAACAAATCCTCATGAACATGTATTGGCTACAGCGGGGGAAACAACTCCCTTTTCACGGAAAGAACCAGACTCAGAGGTGGCAGTCATCTGCTTCGACTGGTTGGGGTTTGTGGACAGAAGGAAGCACAGAAGGAAGGATAGAGAGATAGAAAATCAGTGTCCCTAATAGTTTAGCCGTGAACCACTGATCAGGAACTGCCATCATCAGCATCAAGACACCTGAAACAGAGAAGAGATAGAAGGGCGAGGAGAAGGCACAGACTGCAGAAAAACATAATACAGTATTAGCAGGTCTGCCTGCATGGAAACCTGGTGGTAAACTATGTTTGAGTGGAATGAGAATGAGTATGGGGTGTAAATGGTGTGTAAGCAGTGTGATGGGTATACAACATGGGTCAGAAGTCGGGGATTAGCTACAACCCGGCACGACTGTGTCTGCCTGGACAGCACCCATTACAAACCATTAGAGGACTAGGTGGCGGATTCAATAACATCTGAAGTAAAGGGTGGTCCACAAATCCTTTGGTGTTGCTGTTTCCTCACCTGCTGTGGGGAATTCATTAACATTGCGGTGCAAATAGATGTGCGTGTAGACGTGGTTGAGATGGCCCTATTAAATGAACATTTTGCTTGTTCAATATGAGAAAATAATTTTAAAAAACAATGGTCAATATTAACAGCCACTGAATAAGAAAATGCAGACTAAAGTGTGTGTGAGAAGGAGAGAAAAAGCTGGACGCCCAAGGCGGCACGTGTGGAGTCCAGTGGCTGCGGTGCAGAGTCGCTGTGCGCGGAGCTCCATGGATGTCGCTCCGGACGCACTGCTCCAATGAGCTCCTGTGTCTTTCTTTCTATGTTTTGACCATCAAAATGTCGTGTCGCATTGATGGCAGGAGCATCAGGCCAGAATCAGCTGATCAGCTGTGTAATTCACGCAGCAATGGCACAATGTTAACAAATGAGAGTACGTGTGACAAGCGCTTTCCGGGAGGTCAGACCTGCTGGATGATGCTCAGTAGATCATCTTCAAATGGTGCTGATCGACTGATTGACAGACTCTGTTACTGCATTAACTCAGCTCAATGGCATCAACAGATCAATAGGACGGTTTCTGTCCAAATCTGCCGGTTTTTTAATGAACTGATAAGAGCATAGTTACAGGACCTGATGGAATAGCCACATTAAATTAGGGGGAAAAAATATCATTAGGTTTTAAAGTTGTTGTTTATTTAAAAAAACAAAACAAAAAACTTGTTTCGGTTTATTTTGTTTTCTACATTATTAAATGTTTGTGCAGCAGACAGAGAAGTCCACCTGTCTCCAATTGAACTTCTTCAAATGTCATTTTGTGCTTCTGTGCACTCATCTCCACATGTGCCGCCTTGGGTGTCCAGCTTTTTCTCTCCCTCACACACACTTTACTCTGCATTTTCTTATTCAGTGGCTGTTAATATTGGCTATTGTTTTGTTTTTTTTAATATTTTCTTATACTAGAAAGGTTAACTGGAGCATTTTTTCTCATCTTCACTGTGTTTTGTGTCAACATTCAGTGCAGCGATGATCTGTGTGAGTTTGCACCTAAATGTGGGTCGTACTATTTTCGGCACATCAAACAGTCACCACAAACAGTTCCTGGTTTGATGAATGGCATTGTGCCCACACTAATTTATTTGCATTTCCCCCTCCCATTTTTTTTCTCCGCTACTTTACATATTCATCAGAGGGAAATGCGTCAAATGGATTGTGGGCGCACTGTGACGTGCAGAAGGCACGCAGTCCTGATTTCCTGGGGTTTGTACCCCTTATTAGCACATGGAGTGACGTTTGCACACATTTTAATACCCCTAAACCTTTAGTGATGGTGGATTGTGTTTGAATGTAAAGTTGGTGTTCTACTATATAATCTTAGTTTTTAGTTTCTATTTTTAGGTTTAGAGCTTTGTCTCTAGTAGTTAGGTTAACACTATTATAGGGTAAACGCATTTGCAAATAAGTAGGTTTTGAATTCCCGTACTAAGACTGGGAGCTGGTTCCAAAGGCGAGGAGCCTGGTCGCTCTACGCTCTGCCTCCTGTTCTACTCCTAGACAAGTTTGGGAGTTTCAGCAGACCAGCAAACTGAGAGCGGAGAGTTCTGCCTGAACCATGGGGCACTAACAGGTCTTAAAGTTATACAGGAGATTGATCATGTAGAGCTTTGTAGGCTAACAGCAGGATTTGAACCTCTATTCTAGATTTTACAGGAAGTCAATACTGGAGAAATATGGTCTCTCCTGTTTGTACCTGTGAGTATTCTTGCTGCAGCATTCAGGGTAAGACCAATTGTTTACAGCTTAAGTTAAATGGAAACTTAACACTCTAGTGTGTTACCACATCCTGTATGCAATAGTAATGCTGAAAGTGTCTGCTGCAAGTTTTTACCAAAGCGTTCCACACCACAGGATGAAGCTTACATGGGTGGTTTCATTTGCTGTGAACTTCAAATTTGCCTTTGTCTTAAAGAAGACTGTGAGAAAATAGTTGCTGTGCACAACTAAAAGTACATTTAGAGGCAGAATTACATGGAGAATGTAGGAGAGCTGAGTGGGAGAAAATGCACAATTAAAGTTGAAGCCATTGAATTGGAGGTGACAGTGCAATGGAGCAGCAGTTACATTTTTTTTTTTTGTTAATAAATGACTATTTTCATTGCCAGCTACACTGTTTTCTTATCGACTAGTCTATTACACAAGCTTTTTCAAAAACAGTTAAAAAATAAACACTAAAATAATTCACAACAGCAAAATGATGTCTTTAAAAATATGGTGCATATACTATTTATCTGAAAACATCATCTGTATAACTAGTTATTAGTTTAAATACTATTGAGATGTGCACATTGTAAGACATTGCTGAAGATCAAAGTATCTTCTCAGTGATGAATAAAAGGATGCTAATCACACTGAAAACAAACCAATGATGTCTGGAATCAATGTGTGGCATTTCAACACATTTCTTTAGTTTAAAGCTTAAACATACTTGGACAGTAAACAGTCCAACAGGCAGAAGCAATATTATTAATCAATAATCAATGTGATCAACAATCACGTTTAACAATGGCAACTATAAAAATGCAACAAAATTAAACAAATAACAAAACAGTTAGAATTACAGTTCAGCTCTCAATAATAACATTTTCAGGCATCATATTTTATTTAAACAGGGAAATGGAAAATGAGAGAAGTGTGGGATATACTCCTGTTACTGAATACAAAATAAAGCTTTGACTACTTAATGATACAAACAGATCAGCTATGGAATCATTAGCAGATTACCATTAAACCATTATGTTACATTTACAAATACATCCAATGAAATACATGCATTGCACACAGCTCAGTTATCCTCTCCATAGATGAATCTTCTCCTCCCTGACATCATTACATTGTAACCAAACAAAGATGACAAGCTAACATTAGCTTGCTGAGCTGCTCCGTCTTTGCTAACAGTGATTAGCCCATGTGCTAACGTCTAGCTGCTGTTTAATGAGGTTCAATTATAGATTGAAGGTTTTCTGTTGAGCAGTTAACATTAAACTTTACGGCGCAAGTTTTCTTCGAGCCGTCATCGTCTCACGGCACAGCAGCTCTATGCAGGTGCATGCATGTGAGCGTGCACCAGCACAACAGGTTCAAATACGCCGTAATTTGTGCATTTCTCACCCGAACATTGATCATTTAAAAATATTCTTGTTGTGGGTGTGTTTTTGATAGGTTGCTTTATATATATATATATCACACTTACATTTATATAAAAACATGCTGCAGATACATTATTACATCACTTAAAAAAGTGTGTAAATGATTACACACCAACATCCTGAGTATTTATGCTTTGCTTTTGTGTGTTTTTTGGTGTCATTTTATGTATTTTTGTTGTCATTATGTACAGATATTTTTTGGGCCACACAAAATTAGACTGAGGCCCTCATGTGGCCCCCAGGCCACCAGTTGCCCATGCCCTTTATGTCAGTGGCTGTTGGGTGTTGGATTCCACCTTTATTTTCTTTGTCTCGAGGCCATAAATCGTCCGTACAGCTATAACAGTGATGTTGGCAGCTTTTAGGCCAGCTAAAAATAGTCTTGCCAGAGTGTTCATTCTTCCTTCCCGGTCAGCTGTGTGTGTTTCCTGGTTCATAGGAAATTGCAGGCTGCTGTATTTCATTGTGGTTTGGCTGGCCTGGAGGCTGCAATCACAGCTGATGCTGAAATGGGACGGGTCTGGTGACCTTAAAGGGGACATATCATGCTAAATCTACTTTTTTAGCTCTTAAATGCATTTTGTTGTATATTTAGAGTGTTTAGAAGTACAGAAAAGTTCAAATTAGTCTCTTCAGGTGCTCCGTTGATATCTTTATATTCTGTTTTGGTCATATTTTTCAATCTGTTTCGATTTTTCGATACTCTATTATGTTTTTTGAACAACAACTTCACAGTATTTGCAACGGAACTGCCAAATTAGGACATCGACTCCAGGCCCAACACTTCGAGCAATCCGCCATTTTTATTTCTCGCTTTTATTTTGTAGTCCAAGCTCAAGGATGCCGAAGTTACGAGAGGACAAGTCAAAATGTTTGGTTGTTGGATGTAGTAACCCACACGCTTCATTACACCGTCTCCCAGCATCAGAACCTTTTCGAAGTGCCTGGTTGAGTTTTATTTTTCACGGAAATGTACCCACATCTGTGGGTAAGGTCATTTTTGTGTGCGCGAAGCACTTCAAGGATGACTGCTTCAGCAACCTCCGCCAGTATAAAGAAGGATTTGCCGAAAGACTTCGTCTGATTGAGGGTTCAATTCCTTCTATCTTTGGAGACGACGACCAGAGCACTTCAGTAAGCTGTAAATAACGCTCAAAAGAGTCATTGTTTTGTTAGCATTAGCAGTTGCACCGTCTTCATATGTTAGCGCTGTGTGCTCGTTTTAGATCCTTGATGATATGGCCTACGTGATTTCATTTAAGTATAAAGTTTTCATTAGTCATTTCATTTTGCTGTTTTTGTCTCCGAAGCTATTTTTCAATGCGACAAACCACAAATTTAGCCAGGAAGTGGAGGCGGTAGCGGTTAGGTTAGTAAAAAAGAAAGGTAAGTATTGCAAAGTTGCCAGAACAGTGAATAGGGTTACTGGTATTCGAGGTTTGCCACATTGAAAAATAGCTTTTGCTGTCACGTCGGGGGCAATTCCGTTCAGCCAGGGGCTCATCTGCCCAGCCAGAGGCTTTTGTCTCGTCAGGGGCTTCTGCTCCGGGGCTGCAGCTGGATACTACTCCCAAAATAATGGATACACACCATGCGGCAATGTGGTCTTCTTCTACTGATTATTAAAGGTTGTGAACAGATTGTGCACTAGCGCCCCCTACCGCTGAGGTCAAAAGCTGAATAGGTTTCACTTCTGGGTAAACATTAATGTGCCGTTCGGGCGAAATAAAATTAAAATCAACGTTTTGCAACACCAAATAAGTCCAAAATAACGGATGCACACACTCCGGCTATGTGGAAGCTGTTTAAAAAGTTTCTGCTTGAACAGCCACAAACACAGGCACACACACGCAGAGTTTCCTTGATTTATTAGAGAGATGTCAATGGAGATAGTTAGCTTGATCTGTATTGTACTCAATTCCAACCTTCCATACATCCATTTTCGACCCGCTTGCTAGTTTTCAGCCGTCATGAGGCACTAGGCCGGGTTACACGCTGGACAGGGCACCAGTCCTTTACAGAGCAACACAGACAACCTTGTACGCAATTTAGAGACTCCAATCAACTAAGGCTGCAATGATTAGTCGACATAATTGATTACAGCGTCGACGCGTTGTTTCATCTTGTAAATTAATGACAAAATCCAGCCGCTTTCTGCTTTATTGCTTTCTTTCTGCTGCAGTACCTTACAATGACCACTAGTGTCACCCCACTAACTTTGTGCAAGTAAATAGCAAAGAAGAAAAATGCCGCCTAAAGTTGCTAAAGCTTCAGAACTTTTCACCAAAAACAAACCAGTGAAAAACTTTAAGTGTAAACTCTGAAGTTCTGCTGTCAATCATTAAAGCATGGTGGAGATACACGGACACCTGAAACAGAAACACAGCGTAGCCCCGGGAGTGACATCACTAGCGCTGATATTTCTCCAATCTTTTGTTTCTAATCACATGTAAATGTGTATTGTTAGCCGACAGTCTGGGATTCTGATAGGTAGAGTATTATGTCTGTGTGTTGGTCTGAAAGCATGTTTAGCTGCATTCATCAGTGAGTTAGTGATTTACCTGCTTTGAAATAGTTTTTTCTGCTGATACTAGTGTTTATTCTGAACAGTAAACCTCTTTAATTTGTTATCAATTGTGTGATTTGGATAACATTAATTGGACATTTCTTAACTTGTAAGGATTATTTCAAACAAGATGTTATTTGTTATTTTATTTTACGGACTTGATTTAAGTAGAAGCAGCTCTGTGATTGGTTTAAACCTCATTAACTCTACAACCTGCTGGTTAGCTCCAGCTTTTTAAAGTTACTTATTTAAATTCTTTGTTTACTACTACTTTGTTCAAGACAACTTACACAACTACACTATAAATACATGTCTATTGTCATTGTTCTAATTACTCTGTCACAAACTGTCACAGTAACAGGGACACGTTCACAGGTGGAGGGATTTAAGCAGGTTCGCTAAAAAAGCAGTCTAAAATATGTGCTTCAAAACAGAACAATAATTGTGACTAGTCGACTAAT
Organism: Gouania willdenowi; assembly: GCF_900634775.1. Taxonomy (NCBI): domain Eukaryota; kingdom Metazoa; phylum Chordata; class Actinopteri; order Blenniiformes; family Gobiesocidae; genus Gouania; species Gouania willdenowi. The sequence goes on from NC_041066.1 coordinate 1,536,035, forward strand.
CGAAAAAATGATAGCTCAATGACTCGACGACAAACATCATCCATCCCAGGGCTTGAAACCAGGATCTTCTTGCTAAAATTCAGCCAAGAATTTTAATTTTGGTGCATCTCTAATGGAAACCGAACAGGACGAGGGCACATCAGTGACTCAATAGCTTGCTTCTCCTCAGCGAGTCGCTAGTTGTTTCCTTTACAGTTTTTCACAAAATAAAAGCAATAATTCTAATTGTCATCAAAGTATATTTGCGCTTTGAACGTATTTCCATTGAAGGTTGTTTTGGAGCCTCGTAACTCCCGTGAAATCTCATCCTGTGAGACTTCTCTGCATGAAGACGGATGCTCCAAACCTATTTATAACACTGCATTTCTTTGTTGTTTCACGTCTAATGTGGCACTAATAAATGTTTAGTACAATACTAAGAAATGTCTCAGTCTCCTCTTCTGTCCACACGTACTGCGCCATGTTTTCTCAGAGAGAAGTGGTCATGTGACCAAACTTCCTGTGACGTGTAATTGCGGTAAAAGTGTTTCCATTGCACTTTTGCGAGGCATTTTAATATTGAAATGTCTAAAAAACCTCCTCACGAAAGCTTAACAAAATTTGTAGCGATATGTGACTGTTTTTTGAAATTCAGGTGTTCCCATTACCATATTTTTTTGAGCTATTAAGATTTTGCACATTTCCGAAAGTTATGGAAACGCAGCTACTGCGTGTGTCTTGTGTCTCAGCGCTCAGGCAAAACTGCATCATCTGCCCTAAACATGCTATAATCTTGTTATTTTGGTTGCTTTCTTCAAACATTCACCCACCTGCCGCTTGCACTGCTATCTGTCAGCATATGTGTTGTTTAACGCTTAAAGGTCCAGTATTATGCGATTTTTCACCCATCTCCAATTTTGGGGGAATCCCAACAACATAGTATTTGAGGTTTATTTTCCCAAACTCTCCTGTTTTCTGCAGGCGAGTTCTGAAAAGTCACTTTCAGGCTGTTTTTTTGGGCCTTCATGGATAAGTAGGAGTGGGCGGAAACACACTCTGCTCCAGTGCTGCTTCAGCGTGTGTGTTTATCACAGCAGCAGCAGTAAATCATAAACAGTTTTCCTTCTCTTCCTCACCTCTACTGACTACAGGAACAGTCCATTTAAGTAGATTTCATGTCAGATCATCCCATAAAAGCGATGCGAGTCGGTATAATGGCTACTAAAAATGGAACTGATTGTATCCGCTCGCGCTGCATCACAGGGAAGTGAACTCTCATCTATCAGCTAAGTCAGCTGCTTCAAACACTCACATGAGCTGCTATGACCCTTCCTTCTCCTCCTCACCACTTCTGACCACAGGAATAGTCAATTTAAGACAATAGTCCATTGGTTTGTTCAACCGCTGCATCGCATTAGGTCACAAACACATCACATCATCCCATAAAGGAGATAATAGGTGGTATAATGGCTATTAAAAATTGAACTGATTGTGAGCGCTCTTCGGTTTATCTATATACTGGATTATAAACTAATCCTATAAACGTAAAGATATTTACTGTGATATTAATTGTAATATCAAGCTGTCTTTGCTATGTTTGTTTTAGCTGTGAGATAGTTTGAGAGGGAGGAGCTCACATTCTTATAGGGAAGGAGGAGCCAGGATTGTCAGGAGGAGGAGTTTCTGTGTTATGATGTCATAACGCATGAAAAATCCAATTCGTCCGTTTGGAGCTGACTTTTTACATAATATGGAATAACAAGGGAGGAAACACAACTTTTTAAACTTTGGCCCACTGAATGAGGCTAATGGAATGTATATCACTGTAGCAAAACCATTATAAAGGGATTTTTTCATAACACTGCCCTTTTAAGTTTTTTTATTTTTCAAAAATTACAGCCGGCCAACACAATTGCTCTACATTTTTCTTGTCTGATTGACTCTAGACTTTGTGTGTTCACACCAGCCAAAAGAAACCAGACTTTCCAGGCAAACCAATTCTAGATTGGTTAAAACACTGCAGAATTAGCAGGTTTCATACAATTGGGTGTTGCTTTTGGTTAGTTTGTTCTTGACCTTTGATCTCAACAAATATTTGCTGGTTCAGAGAGATAAAAGTTATCTCTGATTTCTAAATTAGTTTTAATTGCAACTATTCCATCCAGACTAGCTGGATTCATTTGACATCTTTGTGGCCAATGAAAAAAACTTTTATGCTGTGTTCTAAAACTTAATTTCATTGGTTTACAAAAAAATGGGTTTTCATTCTCACTCTTATCAACTCCAGCTCTACTGCCATAAATGCAGCCAAGGAGGATCTTCCTTCACTGACTGACCCGGAACATTATGATAGACCTTTCACCTCTAAAAAATGTATCCAAAAAACAGAAAAAAACAAAGCTACAAAATGAGAGGAAACATATACAAAATTGAAATATAGACACACAGAAACCATTCGTTTTTTTCTCTATTAATGCTCAGATTAGTCATTGTTTTAAATGCTGACACATATGTTGATAATGTGGACCTCGGATCAGCAAAGTATCATGTTTATGCCCCCTGCTGTCATCACAGTTGTCAATTCTGCTCAAACATATGGTTGTGGAATGAGGTAAAACACACCCCCAACCTTCAATCCATTAACCCCCTGTCAACACCCAATGTGGACAGGACAATATGTAATGGTGAGCTCATCCATCTTCATCTTCCATTTAATTAAGTAATTTAACTTCAATTAAATCTGTTCTCATACAGTTATATAAAGGGTTATGTGTTAACTTGTTAAAGAATGCCATTACTGGTCACCTCCTCCTCTGTAATTGGATTTTGCTGAGGTTCTATTGATTTCCTGTTCAAAATTGATGAATAATTGGATGGATCTGTCTGACATGTGACATTCTGTCTGTTTGGTAAATTTTTTGTTGTTGTTTTAAACCAATACATGAATGATGACTTTAGACATGCTCTACATGCATGTTTTACATTTTAGACTTTGTTCTGGTTGTCTTTCAATGTATTTCATGTGGCGTTTCTACCTAGGGAGTAGAAGCAATTGGAGTAAACAGCCAAGGAACTCCCACAGCAAGCAGGTGGCTATGTATTCTGTGAAGAAGGAAGGAATTAATAGTCAGTGGAGAGGGCTGTGTGAAACGAAGGGAAGGAAGTGGGAGAGAATGATGAAAAGGGCTTTAGTTCAAAGAGAGCAGGCAGTGATGAACCCAGCTTTGATACGGCCCAGAAAAGCCAGCATTAGATGGAGTCAGACTAAAGACCAGCAATAGCTTTTAGCATTCATCTGCATATGTGGTTGCTACAAATTATACAGTTTAGAACTGGCAAATAAAATTCAATGGATCAGATATGGTAAACTGTCAACCCGGGGACCCTAATTCTGTGTGACCCCTAAAGTAAAGGCACAAAATGACAGAAAATTCACAAAAATGACTTCAAAAACCCCATATGACAACAAAAATACACAAACATTACATCTAAAAACACAAAACAACAACGATACACAAAATGACTTCAAAATCAAAGAAATTGACAGAAAACACACAAAAGTGCAACATTATACACAAAATGACTCTAGAACATACCTGTCAAGTATCCCGTTTTGGTCTGGAAACTCCCGTATTTTACCCCTCTTTCTCACCATCGTCTCGTATTAGCATTTTCCCGGAAATATCCCGTATTATAATGTAGTAATAATTAAAATAGAAATAAACATAAATATTCCTCTGCCTCTCCAAACTGAAAGCTGTTACTAGCCTCGCGAGAACTGCCACCTGCAATGGCCTGGGTGGAATTTCTCGCAAGATTTGATTACATTAGATTAGATTAGATCAGTGACGTGCCGTGACCACTAGGGCTGGGTAGGCACGTTGCAAATCGAGACCACCAATGACAATTTCATATGTTTCTGCTGTCAAGTGTTAATTCGCATCTCAATGCGCTTATCAAAATATAAAATTCACAATAAGAAAGAAAAAACCCAATAAGATCCACATGAACAAGCATTTAGCCATCTAACAAAATCAACATCATAAACACCATTAAAGAAACATAAACAATTATTTAATATAGCCTCCATACTCTCCAACAAGATATATCTCATGACACGACAGCACATCTGTTGTTTGTGTTGGAAACACAGAAACACAGAGAAAATGACAACTTAGAACAGCCTCAGTGAGGAGCATCCACAAAGCCAATACTTCCTTTTGTACCATTCACTGTGAAAAGTATGAAACATGTTCTGACCTTACCTTTGCTGAAGCTCTGGTAGCTCAGGTGTTGGTCTCCATCTTTCAAAAGCTGTCGTTTTTCCTCAAAACAAAGTCATCCACACTGAGGTGTTATCCCGCCCACTAGTTAAAGAACGTAGCAATAGCAGTCACGTGTCATCTATTCACTAATGTGCTGTGAACTTACATATAGCATTTAGCATAGTGCAGTTACGTGCAAAGGCAGCTCTCTATGCTGCCTTTACGCGTAAATTGATGTCACATTGGGGACCTGACTGCGCATGCGCAAACACGTAAAATCACGCAATGAGAACGGAGGCAGAAAAAAAAAAAAATTATAATTAAATAATCAAAATATCAATTCACCCTTGGGTAGGCACTGCCTACCTTGCCTACCCTGACGGCACGTCACTGGATTAGATTATATTAGATTAGTGCCGACAGCAGGACCAAACCCGGAAACAACTTAGAAGAGAGATGGATGGATGTAAGAAGACGCTGCGGTGAAAAAAAACAAAGAATTGGTGTAAATACCTTGTAAAATGGGACAGAGATTTTACTTTCCTAAAGAGCAGCAGGATGGGACACAGCTACGCATTCTGTAACTGAGATTTTAGTGTTTCCCATGGAGGAATAAACAATGTAAGTCACCATGAAAAATCAGCCAAGCACAAGCCCCACAAATATATACTCCTTCCAAAACATGTTAAAGGATGTAAAGTCTGCAACAAATGTGTCTAATAAGTCATTAGTGACGACCAGAGAACCACATGAGTGATCATGAGAAATTAAAAGAAAGTATGTATTGAAAATAAAATGTAAATGTCAAACTTAAAGACGATCAATGTGTAATTAACAGTAAATATGAAACATGTTGACTTGTATATAAACTGTAAGTCTATTGAATAAACTAATGTGCTTCATATACCATTTATGTTTTAATTTAGTCTGTGTTATAATGTTGGAATTAGGACTGGGTGATTTATTCATGTTGGCGATATAGAAAACCATAATATTGTGTATATATATATATATGTTCTTTATAGCCTATTTTGTATCAAAATACTTATTTTAGGAGTCGCTGCATTTACTTCTCAGAACAACATTTAAAGGTATGTTAGACTGATGATTTCTGAGTGCATTCTAACCCACTGTGCAATAGATGATCATATCTTAAAAGTGTGTAGGGGGTCAAACAGAATTGCAGTCATTGCAACTTCTTACATCAACTTGGCTCTTAGATTACGTTAAATGTTCTTCCTTCTGCAACAGGAATTCAAGCATGGGTCACTTGATAAACACACTTTATCAGAGAATGTTGGTTTTTCCTGATCAGACAGGTCAACACACACACACACATCTCTGCTTTCTCCAATCAAACGTTTTGACTGGCAGGTAAACTTCTTATTGTGTATTCTTATTTATTCTCATGAATTGCTTATTTATACACAGCAGAAATGTACCTAAGCAGGCATGCACTCAGATCATGCCAGATTTTGCGCGAGAGTTAATGTCTATCCTTTTGCTACACGTGGAAATTTGTGATATTGTCCCAAACCAAGTCCGTAAGGGTTTAGTCCGTGTTATATAGATTTACATTCGGAAGTAAAGTCCATCATATTGCTTCACATTACGTCAGATTTTGTGCGAAAATTTACATTTCTGTCAAATTGATCAACCATTTAAGGAGACACATTTTCTTAAAATCCATATTTTATATCTATTTGTCACAGAGAACAGTGAAACAATAAAATTGTATACAGTTGTATACCTGTTTGAGTCATTAAAATGTGTTACAGAGTAAACACTTTTTACTCTGTAGGCCATACCATCCTGTCATTGCCCGATCTCATTAGATCTCTGACGCTAAGCAGGTCTGGGCCTGGTTAGTAATTGGATGGGAGATTCCAGGTGCTACAGTGGGGTGGCAGTCACCTCAGTGGTATCTGTCATTGTGTCCTTGGGCAAGGCACTTCACCCGCATTGCCTAGTATGAATGTAGTGTGTGAGTTAGTGTTGCTGGTGGTTGGAGGGGCCGATGGCGCACTATGGCAGCCTCGCTTCCATCAGTCTGCGTCAGGGCAGCTGTGGCTACAATAGTAGCTTACCACCACTAAGTGTGGAGTGAAAGAATAATCCCTTAATTCTGTAAAGCGACTTTGAGTGTGAAAACTATATAAAATTGATGTATTATTATTATTATTATTATCAAAACATTTTTGAAATGCACCAACCTCTCTTTTTGTCTTAATGCAGAAAGTACCAGTACATACATTGAAAATGTTGCTACCATCAGGTCTGCCACAATATATAATATTTAAAACTGATTTGGTTTGAAATTCACACTTTCAATCAAACATCTGTAAAGAATATTGTGTGTTACTCCTACAGCTTGGATTTTGCCTTCATGTCATTGCTGTTGATCAGCCTCACATTAGATTCCCAGTATATGAGAAGAAGCCTCTACTTCTGCCTGTGAGTAGCTGTATGTTTAATTCAATCCACAGTGTAAACATAGGTTATCCAGCTCCTAAAGAGTAACATTGAATGAGTGAGCAGCAGCAGCTTTTCATCTGGCTTAGAGAGATCAATATGTTTAGTTTCCTCTCCATAAAGCCTGTTCAGTGGGCCTGTGCCAGTCACAGGGTTCTGTACAGAACCAAGAGCCCATTACATGGGATTAGAAATTTTCTACAGGCCTCTGATAGGTCGGCTTTATTGTTCTCTTTAGGGCCATCACGTGCTCACATTCTCCTGGTTTCTCTCAATTTTTTAAGACAATTATGCATTTTCATCGGTGGTATCGGCTCTAGACGGCGCTGTGCTCCTCGCTTTCGGGACTTGATATTGTTTTTCCGGAGAATTTCCATTGAGCACCAACCTGATTCCACGGATTGCACTTTTTTGTTGCCATCCTCACAAGATCGCCAACAAAAGTCAATGGCGGCAAATGTTTTCTCTCTGTGCATGAGTTGATGACTACGCTGTGATGATTCTCAGACCCAATCAGTGTTTCCTTTTTTGGGAAACTCAACAAAGGAGGTACTAAAAATACCAGGTACCACGGAGTGGAAACGGGCAAAAAGAGAGTAGAACGGAGCTGAGTAGAGCCGATACCGCCAGTGGAAACGCACCATTAGTGACAGCTGAGGAGGCAAGAGCTGCTGCGTGTGTAGACTCTGAGGGTGCATTCACACCGACGGATCCTAGAGCAGTTAAAATACTCGAGGATTTGTTTGTTAGGCTAGTCCACATGTGAACACGTGAACAAAGTCAAGATACGGGCAAATTCTGGAGCTATTGTTTCTGTCGGTCTCGGAGTGTTTGCAATTGAAGCCTAGAGCAATTAGGAGCACTCTGAACACAACAGCTCTCGGAGCGGAGCAAACACAGGAAGTATCAGCAATGACGTATAGTGCACAGGATTGTGGGTGGTCAGTAGAACCGGCGACGCCGTACAACATGGCTTTAAAACTACCAAAAGCACGGCAACTTGTTGCTGCTTCATTGTTGAATGTTGTGAAAGAACAAGCAGAGAAGGAAGAAGTTTATGCCGACTCTTCCCATGTCCAGTCCCATGTCAGATTGCCTCAGCTGCATAAACAGTCCAATAGTCCTAAAGGTGGCGCAACAGCACGCCTCAAAAGTAAAACATTTTGAAAATTCACAACAAATCAACCATATGTGCTACAGATTTGCAACTTCCAGCAAAATGTAACCCCAATACTGAAGAAAGTTTTGTATACTTAAACCTAATTATTATCTACTTGAAGCAGTTATTCACTGAAAATAAAACTATTACAAGATTGCTACTTTTTTCTGCCAAAACCTTACTCTAATTGGAAACTTTAAAGTTTAGCACATTAGTTGAATTAAGATTATTGTTTGTTTTGTTGTTTTTCCCTCCTGTGTCTGTGTGATAGCAACCAACAAACTCTTTGTCTGAATTATTTCTAGATTTTGCTGTGAATTGGCAGGTACACACATTTATCATTTTGTTTTTCTACATGTTTTGAAAAGGATATTACTCACAGGACATTTCATTAAGCTGATTAATCATTATGTTGATGAATGAAGTTTGACACTGTTTGATAACTAAGCCTTCTAACATTTATCATTAATTCTGAAATTAACTATTCCTTGTTACATTGAGACACTTTAAGCAATGTAGTTCCTTAATGACGTGACATTTCTCTATTCTTTTTTTATGATTAAAAGTATGTGTGAAGAAAACCAATAATAATAATAATGTTAATAAAAAAAAATAAAAACCAGGATATTCTCATGAGTTTTTAATGTATTGAAACTTTGGATTGTTTTTGAAGATGTTGAAACCGGAAGTCAACATTTTCAGACACAGCATGCACTTTCTTTGTTTTTCAGTTTTATGTCATGTTTGTTTTGAGTATCTCTCCGTGATGGGACATCTTTCTTCTTTTGCCCACAGATTATAGATAATGGGCTGTGTGCAATGCAAGGATAAGGATGCAGCCAAACTCACAGACGACAGAGACACCAGCATCTCCCACGGAGCGGGATACCGCTATGGGGTTGACCCCACACCACAGCACTATCCCAACTTTGGGGTCGCCGCCATCCCCAACTACAACAACTTCCACACGCCCGTTGGGCAGGGCATGGCTGTGTTTGGAGGAGTCAGCACTTCCTCTCACACCGGGACTCTGAGGACTCGCGGTGGAACGGGTAAGGTACACACAAGAAATTCAAACTTGACCTGCACAATTGACCATAAAGTAGGGCCTCCAATTCTCCGTTTCAAAATTTCCTAAATTCTGTTACAGGTTTTACCTATTTCCGGGTCACGTCCAAGTCACTTTACACTTTTCCTTTTCCGTTTCATCATCATTCTGTTTTTAGAACACTCTACTAGCTATTAAACTTCTCTAAATCATTCCAAACATGCTAAATACTGTAATACATAATTACTGAGAATTTATGTAAATGGGATAGTTACGCAGAAATCACGCAAGAATGACCCCTTTAACATTAATACAATGGAAGTGCGTGGTAGGGTCCCAAATCATGGAAGTGAGGGTTTAGTCAATCTCATATACTGTAACTATTTTTGTTTTATATTCAGGGAAATACCGCCAACCGGCGAATCACACTCAAGTTTTTCACAAAATTTTGCACAGCCGTGTAAAAACATAGCATGTTTGATATATTGCTTGCTATTCAGTCACTTTTGCATGTAAATGCATGATATTAAACAGCGTACTATGTTGATTACAAGAGAGTTGGAGATCAAGCTGCTAACCCCCAATTTTCCACTGGATGTGTCACAGCTGCTGAACGAGTCTGGCAGTCTAGAGGTTCTATTTTTGCTGGGTGCTGGAACACAAGAGAAGCTCGTGCGGGACAGGAAGTAATGCACAGACGGGTTTATTTTCAAAATAAAATACTCCATGTTCAGAGCAAATCGTATTTCCATTAATTTTCTGACCCACTTGCTGTCAATCAATGCTCACTGAGGGCTATGGGAGGAGGGACTTGTTTCCTCCTCCCATCTTTTTTAGATTGGGCGGGGCCAACACTGACCTAATCTCAGCCATTAGCAAAATTAATTGCAATAGAGGGCAATTCAACCCATAGAGGGCAGTCACTCTGACATTTTACAACTAAAACGCTAAATTTGTGAAGAGTGAGTGAGTGCGTGTGTGCCTGTGCGTACAGGTGTGTGTGTGTTAATAGGGAGAAAAGAGAGAAAGGCAATAGAGCCTGATTAATATTTCATATATATCAAGATAACATTAAATAGAAACAAAGCTCGATTACTGTACGAGGAAGATAGTAACACAACTTTGTGTGTGGAATATCTGTGCACAATTACATTAGATGCAGAAGTGTCAAACTCATTTGAGTTCAGGGGCCAAATACGGAGTAGTTTGATCTCAAGTGGGTCATTTCAACATTATTTTGCCCTAGCTTCTTCTACGTATACATAAAATACTAAATATGTAAGAAACTGACAATATCCAAGCAATAAGTGACAAAATATCAGGATCTTCACTTTAAATTTCCTTGATTTTGTGACCAATTTTTATTTAATTAAGGGAAATATTATTTCATTATTTGAGGAAAATTGAAGGATTTTGTAAGAATGTTTAACATTAAAAATGACTGCAGTCGTGTGAGATAAGGCAAGGCAAGGCAAATTTATTTGTATAGTGCATTTCATACACAAGGCAACTCAATGCGCTTCACATGATAAAACATTAAATTGATTAAAATCAATAAGAACATTTAAAATCATCAGTAAAAATCAATTAAAATCATCAGTAAAATCATCAGTAAAATCAAATAAAATCATCAGTAAAATCATCAACAAACACATGACATCAACAACATGACCAAAAATCTCTCTCTCAATCATATGCAGTAGAGAAAATAAGTGCCTTTAACTTTGATTTAAAAATGTTCACATTGGATGCTGACTTCAGCTCTGCTGGCAGTTTGTTTCACTTCTTTGAAGCATAACAACTAAAAGCAGCATCACCATGTTTACTGTGAGCTCTGGGCTCCACTATCTGACCTGTGTTCATAGATCTGAGAGACCTGCTGGGTTCATACCTGACTAACATGTCACTGATGTAATCTGGACCAAACCCATTCACAGATTTATACACCAGCAGCAGAACTTTAATGTCTATTCTGAGGCTGACTGGGAGCCAGTGTAAAGACTTTAAAACTGGACGAATGTGCTCTGACCTCTTTGTTCTGGTTAAGACCCGAACTGCAGCGTTCTGAACCAGCTGTAGCTGTTTGATGCTCTTTTGGGGGATTCCTGTCAGAAGACCATTACAATAGTCCAGTCTGCTGGAGATAAAAGCAGGGACCAGTTTCTCCTGATCTTTCTGAGCCATTAAACCTTTCACTCTGGAGATGTTCTTTAGGTGGTAGAAGCTGTTTTTGTGATAGATTTGATCTGACTGCTGAACGTAAGATCTGAGTCAATCAGAACACCAAGGTTTTTGACTTGGTCTTTAGCTTTTAAAGATCAAGACGCAAGATAATTGCAGATAAGCACCAGGAAAACATTGAGCACCTGCAAATGTTGAGCTTCATTTACACAATGATTCATGTTTTCCTGTACATATTGTTGCTTTGCCTTTACTTAATTCTGTATTACTTTTGTCAAATGCATGATTGAGTCAGCACGTTTTCACTCTATAACAGCTCTATAATGTTGACAGGCAAATTGAGTCATTATTTTCAGTCTCCCTGTGGTCCCTTTGCTATCAGAAAAATAATTTTAACCTCCAGGCAATGCTGATATACCATGTGATCTACAAGGACTTTTCATCATTGACAGAGTAACTGAGAAAATGACCTTTTCAGCTCTGTCAGGCTGCTCTCAGGTTGTGTTTTGGACGGCTCTGAGTTTTAAAATGGCAAATTAAAAGGTCAGCACCAAACAAAGTCAAAAGCTGAGGCTAATTGAACTTTAACAGCAGCAAAACTAATTTAGGTGTAGCTGCCTTTAAGAGTTGAAATCTTAACTTCCTCAACAGGAATGCATTAAGGAGACCATTTTAAACGGTGCTTTTACACTGGCAAATCCTGGGGTGGTTTAACCACACTGGGATTCGTTTGCCTGAAATGTATGTTTAGTTTTGGCTGTTGTGAACACACAAACAAAGTCTAGAGCATTTGCTTTGTTCCATCTCAAAGTATTTCTAATGTAATTCACAGCTCTGATGGAGAGCTGCACTGCAAGTAAAGTAAAATGGCTCTGCTTTTTAAAATGCGATGCAGACCGAGCACTTGCTGGTGTAAATGTGAGCTAAACCATTTATTTAGTCCCTGAACATCAGCTCTATCAACTACAAGAGAGTTGGAGATGAAGCTGTGGAGGCAGACCACACTGGAACTACTGAAGCATCCATCAGCATTAGCATTAGGAGCAAACATATTTCCTAACTGCGGCCTCGCAAAACCCGTTGTGTCTTATAATCTATATTTACAGGTGCACAGTGGAGGTGGTATGCACGCACACACACACACACACACACACACACACACACACACACACACACACACACACTTCTGTGTCCACCACAGCCCTGAAATGGACAGAAGGGTCCGTCTCTAGGACTCTCCCTTTTAACATGCTCAGACTGAATAAACAAAACAAGCATGCATACACATACAATTACACACACAGTCACTAACAGCAGATGCTGCCCCCCGCTTTCAGAGCCAGTAGACTGGGGAACCGAGAGAGACGTTTTTGCCGTTTGCGCATAGATTTTCACCTCTGTGCACAAATGTGTAAATGAAAATAAAACGTCTCCAGAAAGTTTCATAACGACAATGGCGTCATTGATCAGATTGGCGAATTAAGACATTACAGCCGATCACATTAATTGCATAAAATGCAAAATATCGGCCGATCCGATATAGCCGATCAGATTGGTGTAAAGCCTTGGAAAAATCTAACAACAATTGCCTATGTCTGTCATAGGATGAAAAATAAAACCGAATATGGTCGATTTAAAATGATCAACGAGAACGATATTGAATGTTATTTGTGCATGTAAAATGCACATGATGTATCAGATATAAAGAATGCCTTAATTTCTTAGAAGTAGGCCAGGGCAATATATAAAGATTTCTGTTTTTGCCTATAACAATATATTTTTATTTAAAATTTTGCTACATACCGTTCTATTCTGTAGCATAACAAACTCACTGTGGTTGTGCATCGAGAGCAACGCTCTGTTTATGTCACCCAAGTAGTAATGTGGCTCCTCCTCTCTTAAAGGGACCATGTACCCATACTCTTTATAATGTATTGCTGAGTGTGCATTAGGACCTGCATTCAGAAATCCAGACATGCCCTGAAACAAGCCATGCTACAGAATTTACTCACACCTGCTGTCCCTAAGATAAGAAAAAGTCAGAAGTGGCACAACATGATGTTAAGCAGCTGTTTTGTAATTAAAGTACCGTTTTTGCACAAGTGACTTTCACCCAGAATCTATTAGTTTGTTGGAGAAATACTATCAAGATTTATATTGCGTATCACCAATTGAGATCCTTTGGTCCATATTGCCCAGTCCTGTGAGGACATGGCATACTATCGTACTACTCATACTAAGTCTGATGTCAAAATGAGTATGTAGTGGGTTCACATTAGATATTATGGAAAGATCGAGTACGTAATAAATACCCAGGTTATTTTTTAAGTATGCACAGCGGGCACACGAGTCATACTCAACTGCCCCATGATGCATTGTGAGCTTAATGCAAAATCTTTCGTCACAAAATGTGTTTCTGAGAACTTTCAAAGGTGGCGAGATATTCACTGTAGCCTCAGTGTGCAGGTTCGAAATGCATCTTGGGAAACTTGGAAGTATACTTCAGTGGGAAGGAACGGTCATCATACTTATAGCATATAGTGGACAGTTTATACTCAATGAGTTTGTAGTGTATAGTATAAGTATATATACTGTGCCATTTCAAACAAAGCCTTGGTCTCACACTCCCACCCTTCCTTCAGCCTCTAACCAAACAGCCCAGGGCCCAACCCCGTCAGGAACGTCCGGCTAGCATTAGCTGGGGCTTTGTGTGCTGGGTCCCATTGTTTAGGTTGAGAAGATTTTGACTCAGGATATCCTTTATGTCTGAGCCACTAAAGTCTGCAGTGCAGAAGAAGTGATTCCACTAAAACCCTCTCAGAGAGCTTACGGTTTGGAATCCACACAACTCAGAGTGACAAATAGTTAGTGTTGCTGCCTCTTGGTTTTACTGGTTTAACTATAAGCTCTCTGTCACAGTCCATCTGCCTCAAGACTGATACTGCAGCTCGCATCATGCATTATAGGGAAAATGAGTTCCCCAAATGGCAATGATGACCTTACATAAGAAAAGAAATTGCACCTTAGCAGACAAGCCAAAGAGGATTCAATAAAGCAGTGTCTACCTTAGCTGACCTAATGGTGGTGTTTCCACTGCATAGTTTAATAAACAAGTGTCTGCTATCTCTGTCTTACATCATGAGTAGCAGTAATACTGGCTCCTAGAAACACCCTGCTCTGCTGAGAGCCTCTGCTGTTAAAAGACTGAATTTAATGTGATCAAGTAAGTAAGTAGACTTTAAGGAAGTGTCCATTCAACTTCCATTCGTCAAATGCTCAACACCATGAAAGAGTCGCGCAGCCTCAGTCACGTCAGAGTAATTCAGGTAAACCAAAGACAATCCGGCCATTTATCAGAAATAGTTACTGGTTCAATATGACTGTTTAGGGAAACTGGTGCAGCCCTCGACAGGGTTGGGGTCAACCCAATTACGATTAAGGTGACTATTGTTTTTTTTTTCAATTATAGTTAAAATAACAATGATTATTTTTCCCCTGAAAGTCAATTAAAATTACGTTCTCAATTCCTAATGTTCATTTACAATTGAATTATAATTACTGAGCCTTTAATGAGTCATCCCATAAAATGCGACCTTCCTCTTCCTCTTTTGTTAGCTTTCTGTTAGCATCTCTTATGATAACGGGTCAGTTTTGAGTTTTGACGCATATCTTAAATCAGCTGTAAAATACACTAAAAATATTATATTTTTGGTGTGGGCATCTGAGCCTTTTTTCTGTCATACTCCAAGATTTAATTACAATTGAAATGGTAAAATGATCCTCAAGAGAACTGACAGGTAGTGGGGAAAGTTGATCTGAAACATATTTTAATAATTAACTACATATGTATAAATCATAGAACTGTAACATAAGTTTCCATGCCAATTACAAAGTCAGTTATAATTAGTGTTGTGGTAGTCAAGACCGGTCTTGGTCTCGAGACCAAATTTTAAAGGTCTCGGTCTCGGACTCTGAAGCATTTTGACTCTGGCTGCCCGGACTCGAGATTTTCTTTCAAGACCCTTCGAGACCAGCACTAATTCCTGCTATTTTTAAACTTTTTTATAATGTGATAATAACACGGAGAAGAACGGGATAAAACAATCCTTTATTCATTATTCAATCCACCCTGTATAATGACCACAACCTTCCTTAATGTGACTGAGTGATGTGTGTGTGTGTGTGTGTGTGTGTGTGTGTGTGTGTGTGTGTGTGTGTGTGTGTGTGTGTGTGTGTGTGTGTGTGTGTGTGTGTGTGTGTGTGTGTGTGTGTGTGTGTGTGTGTGTGTGTGTGTGTGTGTGTGTGTGTGTGTGTGCCTGCGTGCGTGCGTGCGTGCGTGCGTGCGTGCGTGCGTGCGTGCGTGCGTGTGTGTGTCTGGCTACGGTATCAGTTTGGACCGTGGAGCACAAGGGAGATATGAACTAATCACCGGTAAAAATTCCAGTAAAACTCCAGAAAACGACACCAGTAATAAATATTATCTCCCTGGTAAAGACAGTAGCTCTAACAACTGGTCAAATGATAAACTGGTGATATTACAGCCTGTGAATGCAGTACAGGGGATGCATCTACTCCGCCTCTGGGTCCTAGTGCCAGCCGGCCGGTGAAGCCTGTTCCGTTTACCGAGGTCCGTGTGTGTTTAATACGTTTGTGTGTGTCCGTGTGAAAGTCCGCTTGTTTATGCCTCTGTCCATCCACTCTTGTCATTATATCCATGTCTTTTAATGCTTTTATTACATAGTGTCGGCTGTCGTCCGGGCCGCTGCCATTTTGGATTATGTTGTCACCAGCGCGTCATCACCGCAAATTGCACTAGCGCAGAATGACTCAAATAACTGTAAAGAGGTCTTATGTTAGTGTATTTTCTTTTTAAAGTGGTGTTTTTTGTGGCTTTAGACTCCAATTACATTTATGTATATATGTTCCCTACAATATAAACAGGTTCACAATATAACTTTTTATAGTTTCTGTTTCCACTGTATCCATAATAATAATAATCGTTCTCAACAAGAACTGTTGATTGATTTGTCACATGACCGTTCCAGGGTTTGAGTTTGTTTTATTTAGTTTCACATCTACTGGAGCTCTATGTTTTTTACACTGCTGACAACTTGTTGGTAGTTTTATTTCAGAAAGTTTCACTTTTACAGTTAGAGCTGGAAACCTTTGTTTAAGGGGACATATGCTAAATCCACTTTTTTAGCCCTTAAATGCATTTTGATGTATATTTAGATTGTTTAGAAGTACAGAAAAGTTCAAATTAGTCTCTTCAGGTGCTCCGTTGATATCTTTATATTCTGTTTTGGTCATATTTTTCAATCTGTTTCGATTTTTCTATTCTCTATTACGTTTTTTGAACAATAACGTCACAGTATTTGCAGCGGAACTGCCAAATTAGTACATCAACTACAGGTCCAACACTTCGAGCAATCCGCCATTTTTTCTCGCTGCAATTTTGTAGTCCAAGCTCAAGGATGCCGAAGTTACGAGAGGAGAAATCAAAATGTTCGGTTGTTGGATGTAGTAACCCACACGCTTCATTACAACGTCTCCCAGCATCAGAACCTTTTCGAAGTGCCTGGTTGAGTTTTATTTTTTATGGAAATATACCCACATCTGTGGGTAAGGTCATTTTTGTGTGTGTGAAGCACTTCAAGGATGACTGCTTCAGCAACCTCCACCAGTATAAAGAAGGATTTGCCGAAAGACTTTGTCTGATTGAGGGTTCAATTCCTTCTATCTTTGGAGACGATGAACAGAGCACTTCGGTAAGCTGTAAATAACGCTAAAAATTGTGATGATAAGACGTCCCTGTCATTGTTTTGTTAGCATTAGCAGTTGCACCGTCTTCAGACTTCATATGTTCGCGCTGTGTGCTCGTTTTAGATCCTTGATGATATGGCCTACGTGATTTAATTTAAGTCAAATGTATTTAAAATAAATGAAAAATAAACTAAAATTAAAGAGAGAATGTTATTTAACTGTCGAACCTTATCATAATTTTATTTATTTATACATTTTTTTAAATTGAAAAGAAAAAATGTATATGGTCTTGGTCTCGGTCTTGGTCTTGACTCGGTTTCGGCTCCTGAAAGTCTTGGTCTCGGTGCATTCTGGTCTCGGGCAAGTCTTGGTCTCGGATAGTGTGATCTTGAACACAACACTAGTTATAATTGACTTATTATTACGTTACTTATTATAATTCAATTATGATTACAACATATTTTTTTAAAATTACAATTAGAATTACATCATAATTGTAAATAATTATCATTTACGCAATTACAATTATAATTGACCCCAACCCTGCCAATCAGGAAGCAGCTGAAAACATCCAGCTGAGCTGAGACGTGCGTGCACTCGCAGAGAAAATGATTCCAAAAGTGATATTTAGATTTAAAGATAATACTGTGATTAAAAATTGAATTGGAAAAAGTATACCTCGTTCTACTTCCCAGTATGATTATGGTTTGTTTGGTTAACAGAGGAACTGTGAAATTAAAAAAAAATCTGTCAGATTATATCACTATTATTTGACACATATGTACTCTGTTTAGTAATCCATTGTTCAATAAACTTTCTCTGCATAACGGCACTAGCTGTGGTTCATTATGAACTCATGACTATTAAGATTAAAGGACTTGAATGTTTTTACTCTGGACTTTATTCACGTGACTTGAGAAGCAGTGACTTGTTCCCACCTCTGCCTGAAAGTTACTTAAAGTATTTAAAAAAAATAACTCCCACAATGAACTAATTTGTGTCAATTGTTTTGAGGCCGGAGGAGGAAGGAAAGGAAGGTATAATTGTAGAATGTGTTCTTTACATGTATGAAGGATGAGTTCATAATTAGATATCCACATTATGGAAGCCTACCATTCCAGTATCTCTTTTCCTTTTCCCATATCTTGGCTTCTTCCACACGTGGCAGGTTTCACCACTAAATATCTTGCATTTATTCACTTCCTGCGATAGTTTTCTTCTTTACAAAGTTGATTGTATTGTCTGGGAAATTTGTTTCTGGGTCTTTTTTCATTGGATGTCTAAAATCTAACCATCTTGTTTTCTGACAGTGTCTTTAATCCATGGATTGGTGCTAGTGCAGCTCATTTCAAACACTTCATTTTTCTTGCTAACCTGAATTGATGCTGATGCTGTGTTTCTGCCCTCCCCTGCAGGGGTCACCCTCTTTGTGGCACTTTATGACTACGAGGCTCGGACAGAGGATGACCTTAGCTTCAGGAAAGGAGAAAGATTCCAGATTATAAACAGCACGTAAGTGAATTTCTTCTTATTTCATTTCTTATTTCAGCTATTGAACATTCAGATCTGTCTGTATATGTCTGACCAATGTTACGAATTAGACTGTGGCTCCAAAGAAAGAAACAAAACACATACTGATAACGCTAACCTGTAGTGTGGAGACGGCCTTGAGAAAGAAGGGACTGGTTTTCACAAATAACAGAAGCGGAAAAATCAGGGACAGACACTTAGTTTTGTGTTGACATTCTTATAGAACAACCAGAACAACAGAGCAGTTTGTTCTCAAGTAGGCCACAGATTGTAGGCAGGAAAACCAACTATAATGTCTCCTATTTTGCACTTCTATGTATCAATGATATGTATGTAAGGCACCAACAGAATCCAAGCTTTAAGTGATCGATATACTGTAAATACCTGCAGGATCCTCACCTCTAAATTCCTTTATTTTGTGACCATGATTTATTTATTTTTGGGGAGATTTTATGGAGTGATTTGAGGAAAATGCAGGATTTTAGAAAAATTGGGAGTACTTTTAACATTTTAAGATTAAAATAGTAAATGGACTTGATTTCAGTGTGGCTTTATCACCACACTGAAGCAGTCCCAAAGCGCTTTACATATCAGCTCATTCACCCAATCACTCTCACATTTACACACCAATGGGACAGGACTGCCATGCAAGGCACTAGTCAACCACTGGGAGCAACTTAGGGTTCAGTGTTTTGCCCAAGGACACTTCGACACATAGTCAGGTACTGGAATGGAACCCCCAACCTCTCGATTAGAAGACGACCCTCTACCACCTGAGCCACGGTCGCCCCTTAAATCCCATAATATCCATTGTTATCCAGTAAATTTATTATTATTTGTGTCATAATATATAGTTATCTTTGAGATGTAAATCATTGTTTTAATGTAAAATAAAATTGGTTAAAAGTTACCAAAAGTGGTGGAAAAGTTGATGAAATGGGATTATAAAAATCACAGAAATTGTTTAAAAGTTGCAAATTAGAGTGGCCAAAAATGGCCAGAATTTGTTTTTCTTTAAAAAGAAAGAACATTTATTAATAATAATAATAATGCATTGGATTCTATATAGTGCTTTATCATAGACACTCAAAGCACTTTACAAATTAAGGCATTATTCTTTCACTCCACACTTAGTAGTGGTAAGCTACTATTGTAGCCACAGCTGCCTTGGGGCAAACTGACGGAGGCGAGGCTGCCATGGTGCGCATTGTCCACTCCAACCAACACCAACACTACATTCATACAGGCAATGTGGGTGGAGTGCTTTGCCCAAGGACACAATGACACAATGACAGATACCACTGGAGCGACTGTCCCCCACTGTGGCACCTGGAATTCTCAGTGGTCTCCCATCCAACTACTAACCAGGCCCAGACCTGTTTAGCTTCTGAGATCTAATGAGATCGGAAATGACAGGCTGGTTTGACCACAAATTTAAAGACAAATCGTGAATGTGGTTAAATTGATAAAATATATGAAATATGGTAAAAAAAAAGGTTACAAGTGACAATAATGGGTCAACATATGCAACATTAGGTGGAAAAAAGTGGTAGAAAAAGTTTATAAATGCTAAAAATGTCTTGAAAGTAGAAAGAATATGCAGAAAAGGCATCGAGATGTGATGGAGAAGTGGCAGAAATGGGAGTAATGAAGCAAAATGCATTAAAAGGAGCAAAAATGTGGCAAGAAAAAGTGATGAAAATACAATATGGCAACTTTCTCTCAGACAGAGCAGCATCTTCCATGGGCCTCCTCCCACTGCCCACACTGACCCCTGCTGGACAAAAGTGGAGCTTATTTCCAGTCTGACAGACAGCTGTTAATAAATTTATTGTAAAATTCATCTAACATAATCAGGTAATGTCAACACTGGATTTACAGCCCCTCAATCCTCCTTTTAGTCACAGTTTAAGTAACAGAATTACATGCAATAATAAAAGCCTATAATGTGTCATTTAGTGTACCAATGGTAGTAAATGTCAAGACAGTAACTTTAATCACAGTGGGAGCCACAAATATGTGATTGTTTGATTCAAGAGCCACGTTATCGACATTTGGTGTCAGCATTTAGAATAGTGACCAATCTAAACATGGAATCATTTTTGTGTTTTTGTTGTCATTTTGTATATTTTTGTGGTTGTTTTGTTGTCATTTGAGGCCTATATTACGAAGCTATATTTTCTCTTATTGCACTAACTTCCGGGATTTAATCGGTGTGTGCTATACTACAAAGCTGGCTAACGTCTTACGGTGGTAAATCACCATGGTAACTTAAGCTGAACGACTAACCTGGTCGGGACCAGGTTTAGTTCTGACTAGGAGCTGAGCTAGTACTAAAGCCCAGCCTTAGTCTATTCATAAACTCTGTCAACATACCCCTCGATGGCAAACTCTGGGTATCCGATTCCATTACAGCTGGTATCAAGTGGGTCAATGAACTCTTGAGTATGTAAACCTTGGGTTACTTACATGCACAAGTGCAATGAAAAGCCATCATAAATGGAGCAAAGATAACACAAGCTACCATGATAACCAGCCGGAAGAGAGCCATTTATTCACCCTGATGGGTGAAATAAGCCGGTGTTTATGGGGGTATATGAGCCTGTTCTAAAGGTGCGTTCACATATTGCCCATGATAAGTCGCTTGAACATTGTCGCACTTTTTGATCGCTCCAGTGAAGACAAGGGAATAGTATGAAAAGTGTGTGTCTGAGGAGCCAGCTGCAGTGCTGGGAGGGCTGCTGCACTGAGAGGGCTGATCACTCCTTCTACAACCGTACGTTTACAGCACTTAGACAGCACCGGTTGTACTTACTGTTTAAATGCTCAACTTACAGAGTTACTAAAAGATCAGTTCTCTCAAAATATACTTAGAATTTAAAAGGTGTATTTAGGAGTATTTGATTTGGCCCCAATAAGTTGAGGAAGGGTACAGCCCTCTCAGTTCAGCCTCGACTATAAAGACAGTGATGGCCACTTGAAGTTGCGTCATTTACATTGACTTAGAATTTAATGTAGTCGCCAGAGTCCAAAAAAGACATCATAAAAAATATGACCCAGGTTGGATTTGAACCCCTGACCATATGCGTTCATTCGCACTTCCTTACCCATTGTGCCACCGCTACTTTTCAATAAGTTTATATTTCCTATATATTGGTCTTCAATCTTTTTAAGAAATAAAGTAAATGTCGAGCCTCAAATGTGTGTTCCTTTAAATTGACATATGTAAAGCAACACAACGTTTGTAACAATGTGAGCGCACGTCTGTGGTGTGTGATGTTACAAATGTGTGGCCAGAGAAGAGTGTCATGGTAAAATAAAATATTCCTTAAGAAGTGGTGTTGAGGTGGGCGGAGCCAAGTAGATATCCAGGGTTTCTTAGGCAAATGCTGCCAGCGAGCAGTTTCAGTTCATGGAGAATGGTACCATGGTGACATACTCAGAGTATAACTTACCTTGCTTTCAGGAATCGGAAACTCAGAGTTTCCCTCATTTGAGCCTGAACATACTGAGAGTTTGAACATAACCTGTTTTCTATAATACCCCCCTAGTAATCTTGTGCACCTCTTTTCACGTCCAAAAACTAGTGTGTGTGTACAGAACAGATAGAGGGATTGTAGTATCAATATTTACTGGTGTTTGTGGGGACGTCCATGCCTTGAGACAAACACCACAGCTTATAAAATCATGTGTTGAAAAAGCATCAAACCAGTCCAACTGTTTTTGAAACGAGTTGATCTGAGTAATCTTTACACTGAATCTGACCTCTGGTTAGTCATCCTTCCATCAGGCTTGTTTATTGGCTGTGTGTGGTCCTGCACACTCACTCTACGGAGTTTGTTTTCGGAAGAAAAAAAAAGGAATTCAGTCCCATTCCATCCTTCGTATACTTTATATCACACACAAGTCCATAAACAACACACTCGTGTATTCTCTCTTTCTCTCCTCAGAAGGCAGATGGTGAGGGTCCATGTGCAGCGTATCTAAACAAAGAGAGGCACACCCTTCATCCCCAGGCACCAGTTTATTTAGCATAAATAAAAGACTAACAAAGCCTCTTCTCTTCCCCCCCCCATACACACACACACACACACACGCAAACACACAGGCTTCGTGCATCACGTTGTGTCGACAACATGATGGACACCGGCACCAAGTGGGACAACGTGTCACCCTGTACCAGTGCAGACAGTGAATGGATGAAAGAATCATGTGTGAATGGGTGAAGTTTTCTCTCTGGTTCTTATAGTACACTGAACAAACTATGATCTGTAAAACTATCAGTTAACACAACCATATGATACATGCTGAAGTATTTGATTGAATAACATTACAGCAGGGGTCACCAACCTTTCTTAAACCATGGGCTACTTCAAAGGTACTGGATAGACCGAAGGGCTACCAGTTAGAAAAGCACTTCTTAAAGCAGAACTAAGTAACTTGCGCTTACTGCTCCCCCTAAAGAACCCTTTTGGTTATGTCACTGTCGTAAAAACTCTGCACCTCCCGCCGCCTGCCCCACCCCACAGCTACATTCGTGCCTTTGCTCTCTCAAGACAGTAGCAACCGATCACTGAAAAATCCTAATGCAACAATGACACTAAGGGTGCTTTCACACATATAGTCCCATGTGACCATGTGAACAGTATGAGGAAGAGAGACAAGTAAAAAAAATGAATGATGGGGGAGTAATACAGAAGGGAGTGTGGAAATGTGTGTGATGTGTTTGTTTGTGTGCTGACAAAGCTGCTCTGAAAATGGATGGATGGATGGATAGATGGATAGATGGATAGATAGATAGATAGATGGATGGATATTTGTGTGTGTGCTGCCTGATGGAGTGCTGGGTTGCGTGTGTGTGCGTGCCTATTGCTGTGAAGACAGTGTGTGTGATTGCAGTGTGTTGCTGCTGAGCTGTCACTGCATAGAGTTGCTCCGTTCCTCAGACAAAGGTCTTCTCTGCCTTTTTTTGCTGGCTCCGTCATGATATAAGTTTGAGAAAAGTGAATTTGTAGGCAACCGTGTGCAGCCACGGGGCTGGTCATAATCTAGCATTAGTTTGTATTGGGCTGTCGTAAAGCAGTACGTCTTGCCACCGGGTCGGAGGCAGGGAAAGTTGCTAGTGCAGTTTTCTGGCCAGAGACAGCAGGGAGAGATTAAAGACCCCCCAATCACCCCATAAACACTTGTATTACCCTCACAGGGACTATGAGAAGGATTTATTAAGGTGAAAAAGTTTCTTAGTTCTGCTTTAAATACTAAAACTTCACAGTTTCACTTTCATTAGAGGGTAAGATAATAAGAAAGGCTATCAGTAATTTCAAAAGGTAGGAAATGTTGAGGTTTCAACATGAAACACTTTATTTCTCCTAATTTATGCAATTGTTTCATTTACATTGCATTTCATAGATGTTCCTAGTTTACTAACTGCTAAAAACAACCTAATAATAAACAACCTAGCTAATCATGAAACATGTAAAATTGAACAATTATGTCATTTTATGACATTCCACCTTACGTTTTTGAAAATATATCAAAAACGTTCACTGACCATACACCAAATCTCTGCAACACTTAAAAACATTTGTCCCAATGTTTCAGCGAAAATAACATTTAAAGATGGTTATTTTAATACAAAAACTTTACTAGCAGTATTTAATTCTACTGAGTACCAGAGGTGAAAGTAACGAATTACAAGTACTCACGTTACTGTAACTGAGTTGCGTTTATGGGTACTTGTACTTTTTGAGTATATTTCTAGATCAGAAATTTTACTTGTACTTAAGTACCTTTTAAAAGAAGTAAAGTAATTTGTTACGTTTCTACACCCAACCGGCACTAGGGATGGGAATTGATAAGAATTTTGTGATTCTGATTCCATTATCGATACTGCTTATTGATTTGATTCCTTACCAATTCTCTTATCGATTCTCATTGGGTGAGGGAATGAAACAATACCAATGGATTTGTTTGCTTTAACTCTTTATTATCTTATCTTTCTCTTTAATTTCCTGCATGGATATCAGCTCTCTTTTAATCCACCAGTTACGGCAGGTATAGATTGTTTTCAGTGGATATAAATACATGCAATATATGACACTTTGGCTACAAACATTTGAGAATATTTACAGTGCTAATTTTGAACTTGAACAACTTGATCTAAAACTAATTCAGACATAAAACAAATAATTATTCTGTAAAAAAAGAACATGTTAACCAAAAGTACAGCTGCACTTATCAACTGTGGTAGATCAACTATTTTTGTGCAGAAAACTGAGCATGTTTGCCTTGTCAGGAAGGATATGAGATGGTTCTGGACTTAGGGTGTCTCCAGCTGTGAACACCCATTCAGATGGTGTTGAGTATGCTTGGACACAAAGATATTTCTCAGCTAAAGCTGACACCATTGGCAATGTGTCCATCTTCATCCACCACCAGAGGGTGGTGCTGTCTTTGGTTGGGATGGGAAGAAGGCTTCTATATAGTTGGACTTCTTGATCCACTCTTTGAACTATGTAGGGCCCTTTAAAATCCATGTTAACAGAATCGTGGACAGAACCACGGAATTGACCGTGAAAACGTTGTACGCAGAAATGGACAGAATCGGCATGAAACGCTGTCACCGGAATGTTTTTTTATGGGAAAATGTTTCCGGAGACTGCCGATTAGGCGCACCACACGCCCCCCTCCCATCCTGGCTGCTTCAAACACTGCCTAAACCACCCGAAACACCATCTAAACTGCCAAATAACTAGGGAAATCATCACTGACTTCTTCTTTTTTTTTTTTTTTTTTTAACTTTCTCGGCACATGCTGTCAAAGGTCAACACTACAAGAAGTGCAATCTTTTTAGGCATCAGTGCATGTTCTGTTATTGCAAATAAATAAATGAATTTATTTTATTGCATAATTGTGACCATCACCAGCCCTCCCTAAGGAAGGGTAATTAACACTTTAATAAAGGGAGAATATAAAAAGAGAGGGCAGTGTTACGCCTGGGTGAGGGGGTGGGGGGGAGGTCTTGATGCCCCCAGCGTGATGCGCCTTCATTATTGCTAAAGTCAGCCCTCCCCCCAAGGGCCCAGCCACACCGGCATGTGGTGCGCTCAGACCAGACCCCCAAGGGCGAGCCCCTGGGCGAAGTACCCCGGAGAGCGACCCCCTACCCCAGCCCACGAACCGGCCACAGTCCAGCAGGACCGCGCAGCCCCAGACGGTGCAAGGACAGTAGCCCAGGCCCCGGCGCCCACCGGACAGCGCAAGACATGAGACAATGCCCCTCACTGGCGCGTGAATGACCGGCGGCCGCCACCGCGGGAAGGAGGCACTCCAACGGCACACATCCGGTAAGGAACAGCAGCCCCCAACCAAGGGCGCCCCGGACCCACCCACCGGTCCACAAATAGTAGGACAGACCTACCAGGCAGCCGACAGCAACTGCAACCACCGGAACAGCTAGCGCCGCCCCCCAGCAAACAGCATCATCTCAAAGCACCAAGCAACCCCGCCCCAACCTCGTTACAGACGCCAGCACCCTCCAACACGCCCACCCCCCACACCGGCGAGGCAGGTCGCCCCGGGCCCGCACACACCAAGTACAGACCCCAAGGCATCGAGGAGACGAGACAAGCACCAAGCCACACCCAAAGGGAAGAGGCACCCCCACGCCCCGCCGGGCCAACATTGCCCGGAGAGACCCCCAGTAACACCCCCCCCCATGCCTCCCGAGACCCACCGCCCCGCCATGCCCGACCGCACCATCCTGATGTATTTGTACTCTACACGGTGGCCCAGCCATCAACAGAGGGGCCAGGCCCCCACCCGACAGGCCCAAATATGTGATCTTACCCACCTCCCTGTTATGCTGCCTCTCTATTCCCCATCCAACCTTTGTGTATATATGTATATGTGGTGCAATAGCTGCGGAGGGTGGAAATGGTGGTCGCACCCGCCGGGGGCTGGTGTGTTGAGGTGCGAATTAAATTGGAGGGAATGCCGCCCTGCCCCACTACTCAGTAGCACAGGCGGCGGCCCCCTCCACCCCCAGCCCCACCATCCAGCCCCCGAAGGGTTGGGTATGGGTGTGTGGTGCACCAAGTGAGTAGGCCAGACCAGCTGGGAGTGAAGTGTTCATTTAGGAGGCCTGTCTGATGTGATCCCGGAGAGGGTAGATGGCGCAGACGGGCACGCGGCACAGCAGACCCCAGGGATGCGCCGAGCAGCACGGCCAGAGACCCACCCCGTGGCACCCCCCGAACCATGTCGGCCCCACTGAGCACGGCGGCATCCCCACCGCCCAGGCGCGGTCAAGCACCAGCCACACTCCCCAGCAGTCCAGGTAGCGACGCCCGACAGCCCAAAGCACCCCCCCGCCGCAACAGGGAGCAGACGGGCAGGAGAGAAGCCTGTGCCCGCGTCAGGGCCAGCACAGGCCTGCACGGCATCATGATACAACGCCCTCTACAGGGAGGCGGCTCCGGCCCCCCCAAGAAAGGACGCTATCAGCCGCCCAAGCACGGCCATCCAGCCACCCACCAACCGATAAGCAGGCGAACCCAAGCACCGCCACCCCACACCAAGTGCTGACAGCAGAGCCCCCCCCCCCTCCACGGAGGCCACCCATGCGCCGACACGAGACACCCCCCCCCCCCCCCCCCAACACCAGCACAGCCCGGAGGACGGCGGGCCCTAGGCCACCAGCCCCACCGCGCCAAAGGCAGAGTGGCGCCACACCGGACCTCAGCCAGTTCCCGGGCAGACGGCAGGAGAACGCACCCCGTGACGCCCCACCCAAAGACCCACCCCCTGGGCACCCCCGCCCCGGCACAGCGCCCACGGGGCCCGGCGCGAAGTCATCACTGACTTCTAAATTATTATTATTATTATTATTATTATTATTATTATTATTATTATTATTGTTGCTGGGTTGTTCTTTGTTCTTGTTTTCTTTGGGGTTTTTTTTTCGTGCAGACAAATTCCTTGTACTGTCCTTAAAACTGCACTTGGCCATTAAACATTTCTGATTCTGATTCTAAATACAAAGCCACCAGTTCCCGTTTAACTTTACGGTGTCTGTGAATATCCGTCTGTTTCTCGGAGCGGCGCTCTGTGAAAACATGTGACGTCATCACGTATTTGCGACGTAAGAAGAATCGATAAACGGAATTGACAGGCAAGCAAACAAACGATTCCGAGGAATTGGATTACTGGAAACCGGTTCTCGCCCTGTCCAGGGTGTACCCCCGCCCAGCGCCCTATGAGAGCCGGAGATTGGCACCGGCAGACCCCCGCGACCCTGTTAAACGGGAATAAGCGGGTATGAAGATGGATGGATGGAAACCGGTTCTCAGAAAGATCCGCTTTTCGATTTTCATCCCTAACAGTCACTGAGTAAATTGTGATTTTAAGATAATCAACAATCAAATGACCAGACAACAGTGAAATGCATCACATCATAGCCTTCATTAACTTTTACTTTGAGTACTATTTAATTGAGCTACTTTATACTTGTACTTGAGTATTTTATGTATGACTTACTTGTACTTGAGAACAATTTCAATCAAGTAACAGCACTTCTTCTTAAGTAGGATGTATCAGTACTCTTTGCACCTCTGCCAAGTACTAATGACATCTGTCATCTGTATTTATTTTTGTGAGTTTGAATCCTGGAAAGTAAATTACATCTTAGATGGAGCTCATTGGTGACTAGAGTTCCTCTTACATGTTCAATAAGGGCTACCTGGGGCCCGCCAAGGCCGTGTTGGTGACCCCTGCATTACACTATTCTTATTCTCTTTGAAGGATGAGATCTGCTGACCAGGCCTTTATTTCCCCAAAGAAATGGGATCCACATCCTTTTTTTTTTCTCTTTTTTTTCTTTCCACATCCTTTTTTAAAGTCTTTCCATTGGCTCCCAGTCAGCCTCAGAATAGATTTTACAGTTCTACTGCTGGTGTATAAATATGGTCCAGAATCCATCAGTGATATGTTCAGGTATGAACCCAGTAGGTCTCTCAGACAGGGTTTGGGTCAATTCCTTTTTCAGGTACAATTAAGTTTTCAATTATCCATGTTCAATTACAATTAAATTATTACTGTGACCTGCATTTTTTCCAATTACAATTATTTTGCATCCTCAGAAAAACAATTGCAATTACGTTCTGAATTACTATAGTTCAAGGACAAATTATTCACAATTACTGAACCTGAAATAAATAACCTAATAAAAGTAAACCTACTTCTTGTGTTAGCTTTCTTTTAGCATCTCTAATGATAACGGGTCCTAAATCATCTGTAAAATACACTAAAAACAAATATCTATCATCTCATTTATTTCCTATCTATTGGTAAACTTGTTAGGCTTTCTAATCAATAAAAATATAGGTTTTAATATTTTGTGTTTGTGTCAGTATATCTCTCGATTACGTTTTTTAAATGGCAAAATGAGGGAAAGCTTGATATGAAACATATTTTAATAAACATTAACTACATATGTGTAGAACTGTAAATTATAATTGACAATTTTTATAGAATATTCATGGCAAATACAATTACAATGTCAATTATCTTAACTCAATTACAATTTAAATATGATTGACATCAACATAATTTTAAATTAACAATTGCAATTATGACAATTGTAATTATTTATCAATTGGTCAAATACAATTATAATTGACCCCAATCCTGCTCTCAGATCTATGGACACAGGTCAGATAGTGGAGCCCAGAGTTCACAGTAAACATGGTGACGCTGCAAAGAAGTGTGAGAAATGCACAACAAAGATAAATGTGCCTTGCTTTGCCATTTGATTTCAATAGAAAGTTTAAAAGACAACTCTGTTGGTTTTCTTTTCATTGCCGGTTTTATTGAATTTGTATTAAGGCAGGTCATGGTTTCTAGTTTTTACACAAAGTGTAAAAGCTAACAGTATAGCACTTCTCTAACATACAATTCATTTTAATGTTGGGCGTTTGTATTCCCGCCTCCTACTATTCAATGTTCCATCTTCCTGTTGGCTGCTGGTGTCTGACACTCAGTTTTTCCGTGTTATTTACATGAGTGCTTTGCTCAGTGGAACAGATTGTAATAAATCATGTGTGTTAATGTGCCTCTTTTGTTTGGCTTGCAGTGAAGGCGACTGGTGGGACGCTCGCTCGCTCACCACTGGTGGAAGCGGATACATTCCCAGTAATTACGTGGCTCCAGTTGACTCTATCCAGGCTGAAGAGTAAGTGCCTGTGTCCAGATGTGCATGTGTACTCACTCTGAATGCATCATTCATCACCAAACAAAAACCACAACTTATTTGTATCCATGAAATTAAAAAAAACAAAACAAATGATCAAACAATTTAAAAATAGCATCAGTGCACTGATCTCTTTATTTTTCACATAAATTCCGTTGTGATCATTTCTCAGTTGAAAAAAGCAGAATTTTTCATGTTTACAGAGATAAACATCAGAGTGAGGCTGTGGAATCAGTGGCCGTCGGTCTAATTTTATGCGGCCGCCAAAGTAAATGTACAAATGTACAGAAAATTACACAAAACAAGAGCAAGAATACATTAGAAAATACAAAAAATTACAACATTGCAGGAAAATACTGTCAAGCTGTATGAGGCGAAGAGGACTCAGACGCGGGAATAGGAATTAGATTCGTTATTGCTTGGAACCAGGCCGTGATTGCAAGTGGGCAGAGGCACCAGGGGAAGACGAAGCAGGAAGACCAGAAGGCAGAGCAGAGTTCGGTAACAGAAAGACCAGCCGAGAGAGCAGAGGTGTCCAGGGGATAATCCAGAGGAAGGTCCGAGAAGCCGAGCAGGGTACAGAGCCGAGGAATCAATCCAAAAAAACACGGGAAGGACCGCTGAACTTCTGGATTAGGAGAACACAGACAGTCCAGCAGAGACCTAGAAATACAGGTGAGCTTAAGTAGAGGGTGCTGATTGCAGGATTGATGCCAGCTGATGAGAAGGCTGAGAGGAGGCAGGGAGACTCTTCAAAATAAGAGTGCATCATGACATATACAGCAAAAGACAAGAGAAAAACACAGAAAATATTCCAAAAACACGCAAAACTACTACAACAAAAAAAACAAAACGACAATAGTAATACACAAAATGTATCTGAAAAATATCTAAATTTCAGAAAACAATAACAGAAGTAAACAAAAAGACAAGAAAAACAGGAAAAATGACTCTGCAAACCCACAGTACTCACAAACAAGCAAAACAACAGAAATACACAAAAATTACTCCAAAAAAACTGAAAATGGCAGCACAAAAAAAAAATCACATCTTTTACTGAAAAAATGCACAAAAAAACAATAGAAATGCACAAAACGCCTCACAACAAAAAATGACAGAAAAACACACAATTACGATAAAAACTCTTTGTTCTTCCCTGTATTAATGCTCAGATTTCTCATTATTCTAAATGCTGATATGAATGTTGATCATGTAACCCTCTGATCAAACAATTGCATTTTTGTGTCCCCCGCTGTGATAAAAGTTGCCTACCTCTGATGCACAGTTTTCAAACACTTTGAGCATATGCTCTTCCATGATTCTAGATCATGTGTGTAATAATAAGGGGAAGAGTGCGCTTCTGCCTCTCAACATTCTTCTGTTACTGTGATTTTTAT
Organism: Gouania willdenowi; assembly: GCF_900634775.1. NCBI lineage: Eukaryota > Metazoa > Chordata > Actinopteri > Blenniiformes > Gobiesocidae > Gouania > Gouania willdenowi. Next base: position 1,567,077 of record NC_041066.1, read on the forward strand.
TGAAATGGTGAATAAGGTACTCAGTTGTGTTCATATATTCAGTGACAGAGATACTAAAGCTTCCTGAACATGTGATTGATATGAAACAATGTAGTTAAGAGATACGATGACATCTGCTGGCCTAACTACAGTATCGTATTTGTCAAATGCTGTGGTGACACACATCTGTGACAGAGACATTATTATGATTCAAGTACATCACCAATCCGTCTACTGTTCCAGGGTTCCTTAAAAAGTCTTAAAATTTATTAAATTCATCAATCTAAAAATAAGGCCGTTAATTGTCATTAAAATGTGTTAAATTAATGTTAAGTAATCAATGTAAAGTCTTAAATTTGAACACATAAGTATGCTTTTATTATTGTAATTAGTCTCACATTTCAAAATAAATGGTAACATTTGTTTTTTTGTTGTTTTGTATTTTAAATTTATAAACAACATGGGAAAATGTTCATAATGGTTTTTATTTCTTGTATTTTTGTTGTTGTTTTATAGATTTCTGGCTATTTTTGTAGTAATCTTGTGTTTTTGGAGTGATTTCGTGTGTTTACTTTGGGGGCGGCCAGTTGCACGTCTGCACTATACACTAGAAAAATATTACCCTAACCTAATGTAATTAATGTGTCGTTTCCCCCCCCCCAATTATGTTAAATGTGTAGTTGGTCTTAAATTTAATTTCAAATGGCAATAAAAAATCTTTAAAAAAGTCTTGAAATTTATTTGACTAAAGTTGTAGGAACCTTGCGTTCATTCTTTGGGTATTCTGTTTTAATAACAAATAAACAGTGTGGTTATTTTGTTTTACTGACTTAAAACCAAAACAGAAATACAGACACATCAAAAACCAGATAAGAAGCATTTTTCTGTTTGTGAGATATTTGGATATTTATGGGGAAGTTAGAGCGATAACTGAAGACCGCTGCACCGTTTCCCTCCCCAGGTCCTGGACCAGGTCTCCGCACACAGTAGGACTGTTTAGGATGTATTTCAGCACTTTTCTGGATTTGAAAATAAGGGAAATTTTCTGGCGCCCGCTACGAGCCGCCCAACCAAGCTCCAGTATTCCTTATATTTTAAGATAGGTGTATGAGAAATCTAAAATAGCCACTTGTCAACCACTTACTAAATACAATTATGTGATTAGAATCTGGTAGGTCGACCTTTATTAACATTAAAATGCTGTGAACATTCCTACTAGGGCTGGGCAATATGGACCAAAACTCATATCTCAATATATTTTCTCAAAATGTGATATACGATATAAATCTAGATAATTTTATTAAATAACGTCTGACCAGAAAAACAATTTTGGGTTAAATTTATTAATAAACAGCTACACAATATGTGCACTCATTAATCCATCTAACTGAGCTTTACATGTTGTTCTGAGAAGTAAAAGCAGGGACTCCTAAAACTAGTATTTTGTTTCATATGATATATGCAATATTATAGTTTTCTATATCGCCAAAATAGAAAACTCGATACATCTTGAATCTCGATTTATCGCCCAGGCCTAATTCCTAAATTATAAAACAGCCTAAATAAAAACATAAATGTGTATATGAAGCACATGTGTTTATTTAATATACTTACAGTTCATATACAAGTCAACACGTTGCATATTTACTGTTAATTTCACATTGCTTGTCTTTAACTTAGACATTAACATTTTATTTTCATTACATATTTTCTGATAATTTCTCATGATCACTCATGTGGTTCTCTGGTATTCACTAATGACTTATTAGACACATTTATTACAGACTTTACATCCTTTAACACTTTTTGAAAGCAGTGTATATTTGTGGAGCTTGTGATTGGCTGATTATTCATGGTGACTTACGTGTTCCTTCCGCTGTGGTAGACGTTAAAATCTCAGTTATTAATCTAACAGAACGTGTAACTGTGTCACATCCTGCTGCTCTTTCGGAAGGTAAACTCTATGTCACATTTCACAACATATTTACACCAGTTCTTTGTTTTTTTTTCTCGCCGGAACGTCTTCATTCATTCATCTCTGTTCTGAGTTGTTTCTGGGTTTGTTGCCGCTGTCAGCACTAATCTCACGAGGACTGACACTCAGGCCATTTCAGATGGCAGTTCTCGCGAGGCTAGTGACGGCGTTCAGTTTAGTAAGACATCTTTAAATTATTATTACATTCAAATACGGGATATTTATGGGAAAATACTAATACAGGAAGATGACGGAAATGAGGGGTAAAATACGGGAGTTTCCCGGCCATAACGGGATACTTGACAGGTATGATCGACTGTGAGACTGGTGTGAAAAACAATAGATGTTAGAACTTCTACTATTTGGCACTTGCAAAAACAATTACACAGCTATTTACTTTGTACGTTATAACACTACTAGCCACTAACAGCAGTCGTCAACACACACGGAAATTTAGGAGCACCAGTAGATTCATTACACCACCTCGGTTTCCTTTAATCACATATCATATGCATGATTTTTTTTAAATTTCGAGTTGTTTATGCGTTAATAACGTTTCATTTTACCAGTTCATCAGTAATGGGACTCATGTGTTGCTCCTTTTTTTGTCCAGGAGTAAAAGTCTGTGGGTTCCCTCTGTTTGGTGAGATTTAAACATGAAGCTCTTGTACTAGTTTTAAGTATCCAAATATCACACAAACAGAACAAGATGTAATTTTTAAACAGAAAAACGCTGCTTGTCTGGTTATTGATTTTTCTGTATTTTTGTTTAAGTTTTAAGTCAGTAAAACAAAGAAAACACACTGTTTATTTATTATTTAGATTTGCTTTTATAACAGAATAAGCAAAGAACGAATGGTACACATATTGTCATCCCTACATTTATTTCTAAATCTCATTCTGAAAAAGTCAATGTCACCACCGCACGTCACTAGTGCCCTTTAAAGATGTAAGAAAAAAATCAATTTGGCGATATATCGTGATATTTCACTTTGTGATTATCGCATCAATCCAAAAACCGTCCAAGTTATTTTTTTTATCATGTTTTTTAAAGAAAACCATTAAGTGTTTAAGTTAGCATAGCATGTGAACACCCAGTGTCACGGTCTGAGTTTACCTCCGTACTGAGATTCTTTTACAATCTCAGTACGTGACTGCTACGTACTAATATGTACCCATGCTGGATTAGCCATGCACGGAGATTGATTCACTGATTTTGAAAAATGCTTAAAACATCACATCAGTCGACCATCGATAAAAAATTGACTAATGATTTAAAAAAATATGATTACATTTATATGAATACAACAGCTTATTATTGTAAAGTTACATTAGGTTAACTGTTATTTATTGCAGTGTATATTATAATCATGTTTTTTGGAAAATAAATGATTGTTTTTTGTATGGAGTTTTATTATAATCATGTTTTTTTGTAGAATTAACTATTCCTATTTGTATTGACATTGCTGCATGAGACACTATTACTTACTCAAGTTGTTGACTGGGATTGTCACTCAGATTGCCATACTGAGCTTGCCATGGGAAATTAGTGAAAGGAAGAATAAATTCTTAAAAATTATATTCCAACATGTACTTTATTTTTATCCAAACAGAATACATATAATAACAATAAAAAAAACTGCATAAAATAAATTCTAAAACTAATATTTTTTTATGCAACACTTTGCTTTGAAATTTAATTTTCAACCTCAGCATGGCGGAACTAGCACACCACACGTTTTTGATGTTGGCACTTGAATTACAGATACACTACCAAAGTAATTTTTTTTTTAATCTATTAGGAAATATTTCAACAGAACAATTAGTATTTTATTCTTGCCTTATTATTCAAGCCTGGCCCTAACCCACCACGGGTCAGTCGGCAGAGTGGTCAATTATGCTTTTACTCAGCATAATTGAGCAAAACCAATTATTCGGTACACCAATAAAACACTATTTGCGAGAATATTTCACTCTAGATCAATTTAACTCAGCATTTTCTGTTTGTGCATTTATATTTTTGTTCTGTATAGTTAACATTTACATGTTTTTGCAAGTAGAAAAAATGTTAATAATTGTATTTCATACCAATTTGTACTTGTAAATTTGTAATTATTGGTGAAATATTGTGATTTATATTGTATTGTTTAGTATCGGGATGAATCGTATCATGACGTGCAAATGGTGAATTGTATCGTCAGATTCATCGTATAATCCACACCTCAGACCTCTGTCACAATGATGTCAGTAATGAAGTTGTGGAGTTCTGTTTCACTGAGTTTCTGTGTTGGTTCCATGTTGTTGCAGCTGGTATTTTGGCAAACTTGGCAGGAAGGACGCTGAAAGGCAGCTGCTGTCCGCTGGAAACCTTCGAGGAACTTATCTTATCAGGGAGAGCGAAACCACAAAGGGTAGAAAACACACACTTCCACCGGTTTGGCTGCGTGTGTGTGTGTGTGTGTATGTGTGAGAGACTTAGAGCAGATATCATCTGTCCCACAGGTGCCTTCTCATTGTCCATACGAGACTGGGATGATGTGAAAGGCGACCACGTCAAGCACTATAAGATCCGTAAACTGGACAGTGGAGGCTATTACATCACCACGAGGGCTCAGTTTGACACGCTGCAGCAGCTCGTTCAGCACTACTCAGGTAAAAACACAACCATGTCTACACCATGTATCGAATTTTGGATTTAAACCCAAGGAAGGCCCACAGACATTACAGTTAGGGAAATAATTAGGAGCAGAAATGAGGAAAATCTCTTTCCACTGTAAAATGTTAGTTCACATAGAATTAAACAGCTATAAATTTAGACATAAGACAGATCTTAGGTCTAATTCAGGGTTGGGGTCAATTACATTTTTCAGTTAAAATTACGTTTTAAATGATCCATGTTCAGTTACAATTCAATTACAAATACAGTGACCAGGATTTTTTCTAATTACAATTACATTTCAATAGTTTTTTACCTCCAGAAAATCAGTTGCAATTACATTCTCAATTACAATGAATGACAATTACTGAGTCGATAATAAATAACCTAATTAACCTTCCTCTTGTGTTAGCTTTCTGTTAGCATCTCTTATGATAACGGGTCCTAAATCAGCTGTAAAATACACTAAAAACAAATATCTATCATCTCATTTATTTCCTATCTATTGGTTTCCTTGTTAGGTTTTATAATCAATGAAATTATAAGTTTTAATATTTTTGCTGTGGGTGTCTGAGACTTTTTGTGTCAGTATACCCCTCGATTTCAATTTGTTAAATGGTAAAATGATTGTTAACTACATACATGTAGAACTGTAACATTGGTTCAACAGTTTTGCGTTAAATTATAACTGACAATTTTTATCAAATTACAAAGTGAATTATCTAAACTCAATGACTATTTAATTCTGATTACGACAGCAACAAGAAAAGAATTACAATTATAATTACACCATTATTGTAATAAATTATCAATTATGCAATTACAGTTGTACTTAACCCCAACCCTGCTCTCATTCTCCATTAACTTTTGTTCTTGTCTCTGGTCCCAACAGTCAGGACCAGAGGAGCTTAATTCATGTTTGCTTTACACACTTTGTGTCAACTTTAAACATCTCATCTGTGGGACAAAATAAATCGTCCCATTTTGGATTTAATCCTCAGACTAGAAAACACAGGCCGTAGGAAATACCCATCACTTTTTAATTCATTGGTCCATTGCTTTTAAAGGGATTATCCACTTTTTTTTTTTTTTTTTTACACATGTGGGCTAACAAATTTTAAATGTCCTTATTAGAAGATCTATGCCTAACAAAACCATTTTCATATTCGGCTCACAACTGTTTTTATCTTTCTGTAAAGAAAAGAGGGTTACATTGATACCTTTAACTTTTCCTGTTTTTTAGAGCAACCAAAAGCAGCACAAGTTGTCATTTTAACTGAAAAAGCTGCTAAATTTTCTAAAAAGCTGTTAAATGATCTAAAAAGCAGGCTGAATGTTTCACTCCAATAGAAAACAATGGGATGTTTCCAGGTATCGGGCCCTGTGACATCATCAATCACGTGATTTCAACATGGAGGAACACAGGTTTTAAAACAGTAAAGTAATCCCATTTTTAAAAGTTAATAAAACGAATATGGTGCAAAATAATGTGTTTTGTTGGACATAGATCTTCTAATACATATATAAAAGATTTTAGTACTTATTTGTAAAAAATAAGTTAAAGTTTAGCATAAGTTCATCCAGACATGATCCTGGAGGGCTACAGTTCTGCAGGTTTTAGCTGTCTTATCTGCTCCAACACACCATTCCCATTGAGCTGTGGTTTTATCTCTCCTTTTCTCACTCCATCTCTCTGAGAGCTGGATATTTTCCCCACCACGCTCCAATTGGCTTATTGACGTATTGATCTGTAGCTCCAAAAGTCAACAGCATGGATTTTCAGGCTGTGTTTGTGTCATGGAACATTAACCCTTGCTGTCCATGTTGCCATTTGAGCAGATGAAGAATGGATTCGATGAAGCCAAAGACAAAGACAACCTTGACTCTTTTTCAGGACTTTGGCAAAATGTGCTCATTCTTCTTCTTCTTTTTCTTTCTTTTTGTGTGCTTTCCTTTTCTACGCTGAGGGTGCAGCTTTTTCCATCTATCACTGTTCTCCATATTAACTAAAGGCATCAGAACAAAGCTGAATTTGGAAATTGTAACAGATAAAGAGAAAACGCTCCAGTAGATACTGTTAATACTGTCAACCCTTTTTAATTTGAGAATGTGGCAAAAATATAAATTAAGTACATCATTAGAAGATTATCATCCATCAGCAGCAGCAGGTTAGGATTAGAAGCCAGTGGATGCTAATGGTGTCACTGGTCAGGACAACATGCCAATGGTTGAGTGGCAGGCTCTGTGGGAGACGTTTGACCAACTTTGCACTGTGAGATTGTTCGGTCACACTTTACTTTAAGTTTCATACATGAATAAAACATTACGCTGTCATTATCTGTCATTAGTATGAATAAGGTGTCATGAAGACTGTCATTAAGTGTCGTTAATTATGACACCTTTGGAGCTATGTTGGCATTTTTTGGGTTAGGTGGAGGGATCTAGTGGGGTTAGGTAGGCTTAGGGACAGGGTTGGGGTCAATTGCCTCTTTCAGTTACAATTACGTTTTCAATTACCCATGTTCAATTACAATTAAATTACGATTACAGGGAACAGCATTTCTTTTTACCAATTACAATTAAATTGCAGTTATTTCTTATCCTCAAAACATTCTCAATTATTAAAGTTCAATTACGAATAATCACAATTACTGAGCCTGAAATAAATAACCTGATAAAAGTTAACCATCCTCTTGTGTTAGCTGTCTGTTATTATTTCTAATGATAACAGGTCCTAAATCAGCTGTAAAATACACGAAAAACAAACATCTATCATTTAATTTATTTCTTATCTATTGTTACCTTGTGAAAATATGGGTTTTAATATTTTTGGTGTGGGTGTCTGAGCCTTTTTGTGTCAGTATAGCCCTTTTGCTGGTTAAATAAAAGAATGCTTGATATGAAACATTTTAAACTACAAATGTGTAGAACTGTAACACGGTTCCCCAGTTTTGCGTTATATTATAATTGACAATATTTATAGAATTACAGAAATTTCATGGCAATTACAATTACAAAGTTAATTATCTAAACTCAATTACAATTTAATACACCAACAGATTTTTTAAATTACAATTATAATCACACCGTAATTGTATTTAATTATCAATTACGCGATTACAATTATAATTGACCCCGACCCAGGTTAGGTTTAGGGTTCGGTAGGGTTAGGCTAACAAACGACACTTAATAACAGCCTTATTCATGCTAATGACAGGTGTCATGTCATAATAATGATAGCGTAATGTCAGAGTTATGTATAAAACTTCAAATAAAGTGTTACCGATTGTTCCGCGTTACATAAAACCTATAAATGAGAGGTAGGCTTAGGATTTGGTTGCTTTTCTAAAACGATTAGACACTAATAATATGGTTAGTTAGAGCTTAAGTTCCTTTTAAAATAACAATGCTTATGTTCTAAAGACATTTTTCCACCCGTTTGGTTGAATGCAGTTTTACTTTTGATGCATTAAAACGTAAAGGAATCAAGACGAGAGATGCTTGAGACCTCGCCCAAACGAACACTTGATAAAAGTCTCTAAGCTCTGTTAGTGAAGGACCATATGAAGTCAGAAGGCATCAAACTGTCCTCTCACCCTGGATGTATGATTTTAAGCTGACATCTTTCTGTGCTGTATGGACACAGTCCACATATTGACAGCTTTTATTACAGCCAGCAGAGCTGTATTGATGTGTGTGGAGCTATCGAGGCCCAGATGGACTTTGATGCCTGTGTGACAGGTTGAATATTCCCTGGGTGGTTGAATATCTTTATCTCCTCTTTACTACCCCCCACACACAAACACCCGGAGGGCTTATCTATACCAACAAAGGGGAGATGAGGGGGAAGTCTCTTTGCCTTGGTACTTTCAGGAGAGACGAGCTGGAAAGTCGTCTCTAATCGCATGCTTTAATCGATCATTGACAAACATGAGAGCTTCCTCTCGAGCTAAAGTGATCGCTAACAGAGCTGACGCTAATGGAAACAGCTAGAGTGCCACTAAACAAGCAGGGCTGTTATTGCTCCTCATGGTGCTGATAGTCCCCAAGTTCATGTTTAACATCTCTGCACATCTCTTTATAGAAATGAGCATCATCATCATAAGCACCGAGCCAAACATTAGCCTTACATCTGGTGTAGCACCAGTCCAAGGCTGTGTTGTAAATGTCACACTAACGTACAACTCAGACTAAGTCTGACGTCAAAATTAGTATTTAGTGCATTCACATTAGATATTATGTAAAGATTGAGTATGTGAAAAATACCCGGTGTGCACACTAGTCATACTCAACCGCCCCATGATGCATTACGAGGGGAACGTAAATTCGTCTTGGGACCATTATTCCTATTTTATTTAACCTTGTATCTTCTCAGCTGACAGTCATTTGTTACTCTATAAAACATGACGAGACTGGAATAAAGATAGGATATTCAATAAAAATGCTCAATGTCCGACCCAGTACACCAGTGTTTCTCAAATGGGGGTACATGTACCCCTAGGGGTACGCGATGGTACTACAGGGGGTACTTAAGAAGGAGAGAGTGGGGAAAATTATTAAAAATATGGGTTTTCTAATGTTTATTTTTAGTTAAGAATGATGATAATACTAAAGATTACCAGCAACTCACAAAAGGACAACAAAAACACACAAAATAAGACAATTATACTTAATAAAAAGAACAGAAAAACAATGACAAAATACACAAAATGAGACTAAAATCACATACTGAATAATAAAAACTAATAGACAAACAACAACAAAGTTCATAAAATGATGAGAGAATAGATTTTGATTAGAACATGAACTGAAAATACAAGAGTCTGTCTTGGTTCCACACCAGGTGGGTTTGGGTGTTGGTGGAATAAACATCCTGACAGCAGTCAACCTTCCCTGTAACGTTTCATAAAAGACGTCCAGGTTTCCTGTTTTGTATGAGAGCTTTCAAAGGTGGAAGTGTTCGCACACAAATTAAACAAGGACTTACTATGAACCTGTTCAATCAATGGTCCTTCAATCACTTCTTTAGTGATAGAGAAAAGAGAATGAAGTTGACCTTCTGTTTGCGGATATTTAGCCTTTAATCCTAATAGTAAAGTAGAAAAGCAGAATTAGACACGGGGCACCTTAGAATGGGCTCCAACAGCATAGATGTAAAGAGTACTGATATATTCTGCTCAGGTAGAAGTATATTGAAAGTTTATTGAAATTGTACTCAAGTACAAGTAAGGCATACATAAAATACTTAAGTACAAGTAAAAAGTTGCTCAATTAAATAGTACTCAAAGTAAAAGTTACTAGTCACTCCCCCCCCTCCTGCACAATTGCACAAATTAATTTATTTTCCAAAAAGGTATCTGAATCGAATAAAAGGTTTGTCAAAATGTACCGTTTTTTCTAAAATAAAATGACACAAATAGAATTCTTATTCAAAATTTAAAAAAATTCTCAGGCTGTAAGTATAACTACATTTATGAACTCTAAAACATGTGGGTACCAACATAATAGGTAGGAACCACAACCTGAACCATAGAAAGTGGGTGGTCAGAAATAGCATGACTAAGAACATATGGATTATGTTCAATGATCATTAAATGGAAATAAGACAAAATAATCGCAAAAAATTATAATTTACTTAATTTTTATGGTTGGGTATAGAGATGTAATGAATTACTTTACTTCTTTTAAAGTGTACTTAAGTGCAAGTAAAATTACTGATTTAGAAATATACTCAAAAAAATAGCCATAAAAGCAACTCAATTACAGTAACGTACGTACTTGTGATCCATTACTTTCACCTCTGCTTCTATGAACCTGTTCAATCACTTCTTTAGTGATAGAGAAAAGAGAATGAACGTGACCTTCTGTTGGGGATATTTAGCCTTTAATTCTAATAGTTAAGTAGAAAAGCAGAATTACACACGACACTTTAGAGATTCAGGTTCTGACCTCATCTATGGCTTTTGTCACCTCCAAATGTGCATCAGCGAGTCGCATCTGTGCAAAATCTCCTCACGTCAAAAACCCCTTCCACTCCCACTTTGGTGAAATATATTTGCAGTGAGTCCTGCAGATGACAAGCCTTGTTTTACCAATTCAAAAAGGATTTTGGAGTATGGTTCCAAAGACATTTTAAACAGCAAGGGAAAATATAGAGATAAATTCTATATTTTGGCACCAGAAAAAAAATCTGCATCCTCTTATTTTGAAAATAACTACTTCCGGTTTCACCATAATGAAAAACATTTCTGTTTTTTGTTTTTTAAAAATAAAAATTGAAAATCAACCAATTTTTAAATGTTTGTTTGTCCCTTCTTGACCCTGATGAATAAATATGCCTTTAATTTTAATTTTAGTTTTAGTTTTTTAATTTAAAATCGAAAATCAAATAACACTTTGTTTTGGATTTTCTTTTCTGAACGGAAAATTAAATGATCAAAACATACACTGACCAAATAGGCTCCAACAGGTGGTCACAATTTGGTTCAACAGCAAATGTGTGAGAACTGTCTGTAGTGTGCTCTATTTTTTACATCTATCCATTGCCTACGTGTATGTTCTTAGTGAGCAGAGGCAGAGATGTGATACCCAGAGAGAAGACAGAGCTTTATCTCAGCTTTGAAACACTTTCTGCCTTTGATTCATCAGAAGCCTCTGCTAACTTCCTGTGCCTCTCTCTTTGCTTCCTGTCCCTCTGTCGCTGTGTGGCGTCTGCAGACCGAGCTGCAGGCCTGTGCTGTCGCTTGGTGGTTCCCTGTCACAAAGGGATGCCCCGCCTCGCCGACCTCTCTGTTAAAACCAAAGACGTGTGGGAGATCCCACGGGAGTCCCTGCAGCTTATCAAGCGCCTGGGAAACGGGCAGTTCGGAGAGGTCTGGATGGGTACGAGTCCAGTCGCCTCCAAAGACGAGGCACCATGGAAGGAGCCCCTGCAGAGACATCAGACACACTCCACTCACTCACATAGTTTATCCTGCAGCGCCGACAGAGACAGATGAAAAATGTGATTAATTGTCAGCCTGGAAACGTCAGGTGGTAAATCCTGGAGTGTGTCGGGAGACTCCAATGGTCTCCTTCCTCTGGTGCCTCGATGCATGTCTGCTAGTTAACCCTGTGTGCCTTGCCTTCCCTCCCCCCGTAGAGAGTGCGGATGGTTTATGCTGTCATTTAACGAGCGTGTGTGTGAACCACATCCCTGGCACTGTGGGCTTGAGTCATGATGCCTGGGAGATCAGCAGACACACTGTAGAGTTGGAAGTAAAGCTGGGGACGGGATGTTTTGCTGAGGTTTTTTACGGTAAGAAAATCCACGAAGATGAAGAAAACCTTTTTCTTTATGTTACTTTAGATCAGTGAGTATTTCCCATTTTGAATGAAGGTGAACTTTCAAGCCCCACCTGCGTCAATTGCTGCCCACATAATTCTGAAGTACATGTCAACTCAAATCATAATTTTTTCACTTTATTCCCACATTACATTTTGTTCCTGGTCCCATATCTAATGCAGTTTAATAATGCAATGCTCTTTTATTTTTTGCTACATTTTTAGGCTTCTCATTATTTCCTTCTTTGTGTGTAGGCATTTAGTTTAGTGTTAATAATCTTTTGTGTCAATGAAGAAAGCATTTAAAGTCCTAGTGGCACAATAAAACAAGTATATTTTAATAGAAAATAGAGAACCCAACAATCATTTTAATGATCCAGTATTATGCTGTTTTTCACCCATCTCCATTTTTTTTAAGAACCCCAACAACATAGTATTTGAGGTTTATTTTCCCAAGCTCACCTGTTTTCTGGAGTTTTAGCCTCTGAAAAGTTAATTTCAGAGCGCTCCTAAAAACAGGCTGTTTTTTAGGCCTTGGTGCATTTGCATGAGGGGGCGTAAACACAAGCTGCTGCCGCATTTGTGTTTATCACAGCAGCAGCAGCAGTAAATCATTAACAGCCTTCCTTCTCCTCCTTACTCGTCTGATCACAGAAATAGTCCATTTAAGACGATAGTCCATTGTTTTGTCTGACCACTGCGTCGCATTGGGTCACAAACACGTCAGATCATCCCTTAAGCGATACAAGGTGGTGTAACGGCTACTAAAAGTGAAACTGATTGTAACCACTCACTCTGCACCGCAGGGAAGTAAACTGACTACACAAACACTCACATGAGCTGCAACGTCACTTTCTTCTCCTCTTCGCCTAATAAAACACATTAGGTTGTCTCCAGTTAGAAACATGTTTATACATGTCTATGGGTTCTTATGCTCAAATTAATTCAACCTATATGTTTTTGGGCTGCAAAACACAATTGACATGCAGTGTCATCTCAGGATTAGTGAGAATGAGCATCAATAAGCACATGATATTACACACATTTAGGCCTAAAAAATACAAACTCGACTTTTTAGCTTTTTTTAAACTCCTTTTCACATTGTCGATATATGGACAGTATGTTTCCTGGACTATGAGGTCATTTAAAAAAAAAAATCAAGGATGTATCTTGTCATTAATTACTGGTAAGTCCTCTTGCATTTGATTGGATATCAACGTTTTTTTGAGGCCATTAAACGCAGTTTTACAAATAGTTTTACAAATTTGTATTGTTTGCTTTCCAGTCCTTTTTTTCCAACATTTCCCTTTTTTGATTTTATTTAATGAGAAGAGGAATGTTTAGAGCAGTGGTTCCCAAACAGGGGTACAAAAGGACATTGCAGGGGGTACTCTCAAAGATTTAACAATTAATTTAAAAATCATCTGGAAATGCTTGTAGTTCCTTTTTGGGCAATTCTTTGATAAAATGAAAATGAAAAAGCATATGAAATTATGGAGAGGGTACTTATCTAATGAAGAAGGGGTACACATGGTTTGACAAAAATTTAAAGTGGGTACACAGGATAAAAAAGTTTGTATTTTTGAATGTATTTTTACTCAGGTTCTTCGTAGATTTTGAGCTCATGTTCCAGGTAACCACAGTGATACACAACAGGAGCTACACACCATAAAAGCTTTAAATAGTAAAAACACAGACATTGTTATGTATCAATGTGAGGTTGAGGAACATGTTGAGTTCTCATACTGTTTTACAGCTTCACTTTGATGAATATCCAGCCACAGATGGACAGCACATCTGGAACAAGGAGATTTAATGTGGGAATGCTCAGTCGTGGCTTTTTCCTTTTGTTCCACTACAACAGCATCTGAAAGAGGGAGAATGACTTAGTTAATGAATGACTGTGTTGTTGGCTCAGTGTTAAAGACTGTGCAGTGTAACAGTAAGACACATGCAAACATTAAGCAGCTTGCTTTTGTTAATCATCCTCTGAAGGATAATCTGCTCCCCTGTTGGTGTTTAGTAGCTTTTAAAGCTCTCTCCATCCCTAATCAGCCTCTTTTACCCATTCAATCATGCCTCAGCCCATCCTCCTGTGCATGACAATCACAGAACAACCCTTTCCCATACCCCACACTGTGTGGTGCATGTTTACCTCCCTTTGACTGGAGCTGCCTCACAGCTGCCGCTCATGGTTGTCAGGTCTCCACTTTGAAATGACCTCCGTACTGACTCCAGCCTAATGCACTCGTTCCAGGGACGTGGAACGGTACGACTAAGGTGGCGGTGAAGACTCTGAAGACTGGCACAATGTCGCCTGAGTCTTTCCTGGAGGAGGCTCAGATCATGAAGAAGCTCCGCCATGATAAGCTGGTTCAGCTCTATGCCGTGGTATCTGAAGAGCCCATTTACATAGTCACAGAGTACATGGGCAAAGGTACACTTCACAACACACGTGCATGTAGGACACAAGCTTTAAAATGAGTAACTTTCAGTAAAGTGACGTAAGCTCATAATTAAACCATATGAAGGTTTCAAATGATCCAACAAACACTGGGATGATAATGTCTTCCCTTACAGCTGTTACATCTCTGGTCTATACATATTTATCTTGTTCAGTGAAACAAAGTCACCAGTCATTTTTCAGGACATTCCTAACACTTAGGTCTAAAAAAATTCTAATCTAAAAAACATTTTTAACAAATTTTCCGTGATTGTTCAATAGGGACGCTGTATTTAGTGAGGGAGTATGTGGAGATTTTCGCTTGTGTTTTTTTCTTCTTCAATTTTTTGCTTCCAATATCTCAGGAAGTACAACACATGGGAAACTAAAATTTGGTATAGTAATACATCTCCACCTACTGTGCTTTCTTAAAATATACAAAACATCTGCTATACATCCTATCTGGTGGATGTGCCAGTTCCTCAAATTTGGAAAAAAATTTGTGGGTTAGGGTCTGAAACATATTTGGGCCTTCAGTAAACAACCTAGAATATGCCTCAACTTCCTGTAATTTGATCAGTTTTGAGCTATGAACATAGACTGTTCACATCACTAATGATAAGTCACATATATGCATTGGTTCTTGGGTGACAGTCTCTTGAAATCCGAAAAAATCCTTTTTTTTTTCTTTTTTTTTTTACTATTTTTATCGGCCCATATCTGCACGTGTGAATGTTTTAATTAGTATGAAGATTACTCTTTCTTGGGATATAAAACAATTTTTATTCATGTGACTTCTTCATCTGTATTTTGGGACAACAACTTTGGGTTATTTCACCCCCCCTCACTAAATATCTCAAAAAATATTCATCTGATCAAACTAAAAATGTACAGTGTGTCCATTGAATAATTACAGAGCAATTTTTAAAAAAATTGTTTAGACTGAAGTGCGTGGGATGTCATGTCTTTTTGTTGGGCACAGGAAGCCTGCTGGAGTTTATGAAGGATGGAGAGGGCCGTGGGTTGAAGCTTCCTAACCTGGTGGACATGGCTGCACAGGTAAACACACACCTGTGAACGCTCACTTTCTCTCTTAGCCTCTCTTTATTTGACAGCAGCTGCTAAGTCCATGAGGCTTGGGTTAAATTACAAAGTCCATTGCTGAAAATCATTAAAAGTGATTGATCTCTTGATCCAATCCTAACTAACGAACTAACTGTATATCCCTGAGCCCTGAACACTCTTTACATGACAACGTTTTGCTTCTGTTTCCATTTTTGTTTACAGAAAGTTCCACATTCACACGGCAACGTTTTCAAAACAATCTCTGTTTACATTAAACATTAAAAACTATGTAGTATACATGCCAGGCCAATGGAAGGTGGTGTGATTTTGCAATGAACAAAAATATGCGTGCGCAGAAACACTTCTGTAAGAGTAGAGCTTTAGTCGGACCTACAAAGTTATAGACCCAAACCGGCCCGTAGCCAGGGCCGCAGGAAGAGGGGGTGCTAGAGGTGCTGCAGCACCCCTAGTGGCGAGAAGGAGATGAAAAAAATGGCCATAGACCTGACCATATTTGTAATTGTGTGTGCGTGTGTGTGTGTGATATAATAAAGGTATTGAGCTATTAGAGGGTGAGGGGAGGAGACAATAACAAGTTTATAATAGTCAAATATGTGGGGAAAAAAAACAATATATAAATATTTTTATATATATATATATATACATACATACAATACATATACAAAATAAAATTGAGAGAAGAGAGGGGAAAAGACCAAAAAAGAGAATTAAATAAAAATAATAATAATAATAAGTTAAAAAAAAATGTAGCCAATGAAAAATATTTTGCACAATTTATAAATTCCTTATGAATATTTTGGGAAATGATTTTGACACACGTAGGCTATTACCTGTATTTTGGACTTTAACGTCATTCTCTTCTGCTACTCGATGAAGGTGGTCACATTTTAAAACTGTACCTGGCGAATAAAATCCTTTATGATTTCTGATTATCTAATCAACACAGGTTCACGTTCACGGAAATTACTTGTTTATGTCAGGCAGGCTAGTGGTCGCAGAGTAAAGAGGTTTCCTGCTCGCTCCATGCAGCAGCATACAGCCGTGGCATCAGCAAACTTGTACATTTACAATCTAATGACAGAAACAAGGAGGAAATATGGCTTGATCCAAGACGAGGGAGCCGACTCGTATGGATCTGCACCACCAATTAAGCGGAACTTTTCCAAATATGGTATCCTTTCCTACGGACCAAGTCCTTCCCTGTGTGCCTTAGCATCTATAACACATTTTGAGGAGCTTTTCTGGGGCTTATCCATCAGAGTGTTTACCTATGAGTGCCTCCAACATGGCCGTGCATCCGGGTTACTGCCCAGAACGTGACGTCAGTGAAAACCCTCTATAGAGTGACATAACGTAGATGGTGCAGTGACTCTGGTACATGTCAGCTGACCAAACCATTGTTAAAGTGTTATTGTGAAGTTTAACTAATAGCAAATACTGTATATTCATCTAAGAACTGATGATGTTTGTGCTTTACAGACCCTGGCTGTGTTCACTGAAGTGTACGACAAAAAAGTAGCGAATCTCAATCAATTTATTTATTTTTAAAATGTATTTTAAATAGGCCTAAAGGCTCATAGGATTTTTTTGTCCAAAAAAAAAACAACAATTTTTTCACAGCACCCTATGTTCAAAATTACTTCCAGCGGCCCTGCCCGTAGCTGTCAGAATACAACCTGAACCAGAATAAAGCCGATCTCTCTTTAAGCCTGAACCCATTGCAGCCCGACACTATTCACATATGTGCACATGTATGCGAGTTTCAATAATAACTTAGTAGGGCTGGGCGATATAGAGAAAAATTAATATCTTTATATTTTTTCTCAAAATGGCAATATACAATATTAATCTCAATAAAGTCTGACCAGAAAGACAATTCTGGGTTAAATTTGCTGATGAAGAATGCCACACAGGCACAATTATTAACAAACATCTGCACACCATGTGCTATTTTTGGCTTTTTGTACTGTAAGGGACAGCACGTGTGAGTGAGTTCTGTAGTGTGGCTTGTTGAGGGGATGGTCTGGGTTAGGACGCATTTAGGAATCCATCTAACTGTACTTTTCATGCTGTTCTAAGAAGTAATGAAAGCAGCAACTCCGAAAACAAGTATTTTAATACAAAGTAAGCTAGAAAAAATATCTCAGGAATATGGAAAAATTGTAAAGGACACTCTTTTTACTCAATGAATAATATTTAATGACTTGTATGATGTGATTTGTAAAAATATAGAAAAAATACAGATATATCTCGATATAGGCGATATTGTCATTTTTTATATTATATCTATAAATAGAAAACTCGATATATCTTGAATCACGATATATTGCCCAGCCCTATAACTCAGCTTTGTTTACTAGTCACTCATTTTGCATACAGCTGTAAACATGACAAACAGCTTCACGCGTTGCTACGTGGCGGTTTACTGCTGTAACACACACAACTCAGCAACCTGCTCTCTGCAAATACCAGAGTCTTTGTTAAAAAGATAGAAATTAAGCCCAACACGGGTTCAGGCAAATATCTGCAGCTCGAAGTAGGAGTGCAGCTCAGTGATTGTGGTCAGAATCTGGTGTGGGTATGAAATACGTCTGTACTGATCTAAGTGATAGTGAAGTAAATCAACACTTTGTTGGATAATTTTGGTTAAATTCCAAAGAGTTCTGAGACACACTAACAGCTTTGTTCACTCTGAGGCTCTTCAGCCTCAGTGAACATGGCCGTGACACAGGAAGTGTCTGTTCCTTGTTTACACGGAGACGGGTAGAAACCACCAAAACGCTGTTGCCGTGTAAATGGACAGAGAGAAAAAAATGCTACAAAACGTTAGCATTTTCACTAGAAAACGTTCCCGTGTAAACAGGCCTTTATTTAGCAGATGTCAGGATTGGGGTCAATTACATTTTTCAGTTACAATTACGTTTTCAATTATCCATGTTCAATTACAGTTCAATTCCGATTACAGGGACCAGCATTTTTTCCAATTACAATTAAATTACAATAATTTTTTTATCCTTAGAAAGTCAATTACAATTACGTTCTCAATTACTAACGTTCAATTGAAATTAATCACAATTAATGAGCCTGAAGTAAATAACCTAATGAAAGTTAACCTTACTCTTGTTAGCTTTCCGTTAGCATCTCTTATGATAACGGGTCCTAAATCACCTGTAAAATACACTAAAAATAAATATTTATCATCTAATTTATTTTCTGTCTATTAATCACCTTGTTAGGTTTCATAATTAATAAAAATATAGGTTTTAATATTTTGGGTGTGGACATTTGAGCCTTTTTTAATTTTTTTAAATGGTAAAATGTGGGGAAGCTTGACATGAAACACATTTTAATAATTGCTAACTACACATGTGTAGAACTGTACATAGGACTGTAACATGGCTCAACAGTTTTGCGTTAAATATTAATTGACAATTTGAAAAGAATTTTCATGACAATTACAAATACAAAGTACAATTACAACTACAATTATAATTATGCCATAATTGAAATTAATTATTAATTACAATTATAATTGAGCCCAACACTGGCAGATGTTATGTTGACCCCTCTGTCTCCGAAGCTTAACAGGGCTTAACTTTCAGTCTGTTCCATTGCAGTGCCCTTATTTTAATATAATTATATTTAACTCATAAACTCCGACCACTGGAACACAAACAGACATTGTTTTGTGCACCTGTTTGTTTTAATTACAGATAAATGGTTACAAACTACATCTGCTACGACTTTTCTCCCACACCCAGCTGTTCGCTGCTGTCTGAACCTGTCAGACAGATGTTGATTATATTTATACACAATAGTAACAGTGAGTCCTGTTCTGAGCAGATGTGATGTGATGTTGCTGCAGGTGGCAGCAGGAATGGCCTACATAGAGCGGATGAACTACATCCACAGAGATCTACGCTCAGCCAACATCCTCGTGGGGGACAGCCTGGTGTGTAAGATCGCTGACTTTGGCCTGGCCAGGCTCATCGAGGACAATGAATACACAGCTCGTCAAGGTAGTGGCCCCCTCACACGCCCCCTCTCTGACTGCATCAGGTCTCAGTCGTATTAGAGTAGATGAAGATAGTCTTGTGTTCAATACCTCAGATTGCATTCAGAGAGACATAGTCAGAGGTTGTACTTGGTGAATCAATCAATCAATCAATCAATCAATTCACTAACAGATGAACAGAAAATAACCAAGTCATATCATATCAATAGGAAAACAGGCACTCAACATGATTCACAGCTGTGGGCCTCAGGGTCAGCTCACTGCCAGCGCCCGTTGTAATTCTTCTCAGCATTTTCATTCCATGTTGTTATCTGGTTTCTCCTCCCTTTGCCTGGCACGTGGCTGGGCCATGTGTCTTCTTTTGTTATGATACGTAAGACTTTTGTGATTTTCAAGGTCAAATACATGAGCTCATCAAAGAAAAAGACATAAACACGCAGGAAGATGTTCTTCAGTTTACATCTAACAGTGTTCTTTTAATTAGTAGATGTTTTACATTTCAGAAAATAATCAGTTATTGTAGTTAGTTAAAGATGACATTTACTGCTGATTTAAAGCATTACAAGTCATGTACAAGATTATTATTATTTATTATTTAGGGGTGATTTTGCTTTTAGTGATAATCTGACTGAGGTTGTTTATATCTGATTCGTCTCATCGCTTACGTACTTGCTTGTGTTGTTGTTAGATTCAGATTAAGTTGAAATCAGATGTTTTGACACTTTGTCCCTGAAAGTAGGCCTTGAAAAAGTTACATATACCCCCCCTCACTGCCAACCATTTAAGAGCATTTTGACTGATTTTTTAAGACCCACTGAACATTTTCTACTATGACTATGTAAAATATGAAACCACATTTTCAAAGAATAGACTCTCTACTTTTATCATTAAAAAAATTTATGTTTCTATCTTGTTTCGTTCTACCATAATCAGTAGTTGAATATAGGTCGGTTTCACAGAAAACGCCAATTCTGGACCCGGAAACTGAGAAATCAGGCTTGTGAAAAGCAGAACATTGTCTCTGAGGCTAATGTTTTTAGCTTTAGTGACACCTCAAACATCTGAATATCAATATCAAACAACAAATCAACACTGAGAACGGGCTTTTGATTCAAAGATTCAAAGTGTTTGTTGTCATTTTCACAGTAAAGAAACATGTTTCGTTGCACAAGGAAATGCGGCATCGTGAAACGCTCATCTTCAGGCTTAGGTTTAGAGTTAGATTTAGGGTTAAGTTATAACCCAATATCGCAACTATTTTTAGGGTTAGGGTTAGAGTTAAGGTTAGGTTTAGGGTAAGGTTTACTGTTAGTCACGTGACCTAAACTGGCCAAACTGCGTACGGATAGAATGTCGGTATATTCATACAGCAACCGTAAGGATAGTCACTGCCTAAACTCGCACTACAAATGTTTGTGTTTGTGCGCACCACGAGTGTTTGTGTCTGTGCGCACCACGAGTGTTTGAATGTTTGCGTCTGTGCGCTCCATGAGTGTTTGTGTGTGCGCACCACGAGTGTTTGTGTGCGCACCACAAATGTTTGTGTCTGTGCGCACCATGAGTGTTTGTGTCTGTGCGCACCACGAGCGTTTGTGTCTGTGCGCACCACGAGCGTTTGTGTCTGTGCGCACCACGAGCGTTTGTGTCTGTGCGCACCACGAGCATTTGTGTCTGTGCGCACCACGAGTGTTTGTGTCTGTGCACCACGAGCGTTTGTGTCTGTGCACCACGAGCGTTTGTGTCTGTGCACCACGAGTGTTTGTGTGTGCGCACCACGAGTGTTTGTGTGTGCACCATGAGTGTTTGTGTGTGTGGCTGTGCAACACGAGTGTTTGTGTGTGTGTGCGCGCAGAGTTTGTGTGCACCACACTGCATTTCAACTAACATAGGCCTATTATGTAATTGTAAATCACATTTCAAAATAACTTTACCAACACACACACATACCTTTGCTTTAATATTTTGTGTATATGCCGTGTTCCCCACAGCTTATGTTATCATCCTTTGCTCACTCATTATTCATTATTTTCATAACAAATGTAAAATACGACACAAAATGAGTTCGCTCGGAATTGCTATCTCATCTGCCTGCAGGTGCTGCTGTTACGGGTACTGTTATTGGGCATTGCCTGACAAGCCTGTGGGTGTGGTTTCATCTGCAGACAGATATACTTTGGTTCTACCGTTGTAGCCGGTGCGTCAGTATTATGGGTATACCAGGAACGCGTATTTTTTCCTGTAATTAATTAATCGCAATTAACGCATTAAAGTGACAGCCCTAATGCTGACACAAAAAAGGCTCACATGTCCACACCAACAATATTACAACTTTTATTTTCATTGATTAGGAAGCCTACCAGGGTGTCCAAGAGATAGGAAAGAAAATAGATGATATTTGTAGATATGTGCTTTTTAGTGAATTTTGCAACTGACTTAGGACCTGTTATCATGGTCTGTAAAACAGAAAAAGGCCACAAAAATACAAAAAAATACTCCAATAACAAAAATATACTAAACAACAACAAAAACACACAAAACAATGGCTTGTTTTTAAGAGAAGAGCCTGTATTTGTTTAAATATAGTGGTTTGTTCAGACACCTGTGCTTTACCTCTATGTGTGCGTGTGCAGTGATACTAACGTCATCTATTTGTGCCTCAGGTGCTAAGTTCCCCATTAAGTGGACGGCCCCTGAAGCAGCGCTCTACGGGAAGTTCACCATCAAATCTGACGTCTGGTCCTTTGGCATCTTGCTCACTGAGCTGGTCACTAAGGGTCGGGTGCCTTACCCAGGTGAGACCACGTGATGAGACCACGTGATGAGACCACGTGATGAGACCACGTGATGAGACCATGTGATGAGACCATGTGATGCTTACACAGTCCTCTGTGGGTGACAATATGCTGGAACAGCCATGGTTACTCTGCTTGAATTCCATTCAAAGTCAACTTTATCACTTACAGAGAAATCCAGACCGTGTCTTGCTTTGCCATATATATAAACTATGAAAATAGTTTATATATATATATATATATATATATATATATATATATATATATATATATATATACACACACACAGTATATAAACTATTCAAAATGTACAACATAACTACAAGACAAAGAAATACATACAGTAGATATCAATTTGAATTGAAAAAAATAATAAATATGGAAATGAATAAATATGAGAAAGGCAGTTTGTTGATGTTTTATGCACAGCTGTTGTTATACTTAATACTTCACCTTCTGGAGGAGATTAATGATGGCGTTACTTCATGAAGTGTTGAACCTACAGGCATGGGTCAGCAGGGTGAAGGGGACACCCTTTTTGGGGCTCCTGTGCTTAGGGTGACCAAGAGGACACTTGGGCCGACCTCAACATACTCAAATTACTCGATGTTTTTTTTTATCTACCTTGTAACACAAAATACAATATTGTCGATAAATTAGTTGTTATTGTTTATAAGGTTTAAAAGTTATTTATTATCTTTATAACAAAGACTTTCAAAAAATGAAGTCAAAAAGTCAATCACCTTTATTATGCATTATAACAATCTGTCCTTAAAAATCTTATATAAACCTTCTTAAAATCTCTCAATCATTGAAAGAATGAGAAACGTCTCTTCCTAGAAAAAAAGAAAAGAAATAAAAACTCAAGGCTTACAGAACAGTAAACAATCATTATGCTGACTCTGAGCTTCATTCTGTCTGTTGTCATGGAGACAAGAGGTGACGAGGTCTAGACCAGATGATGCATGAATTACCTTAACTTCCTATAGGCTACGTTTCTCCTCTCTGAACCTCCATGGAGGTTTTATCATCCAGGAGAATCTTCTTGTTGATGTTTTTTTAATTAAATCCACCAGTATTTGGTCTCATTCAGTCCATCTTAGACTTTAGTCTCTCTTCTCTTTTCCTCGTGTAAGTCTGTCACTTGTGAGTAAAATTATTAGAGTAAAATAATACTGACAGTGAAGAGCAACTCATTAGCTTTGAGAAAATGCTAGAATTTCTCAGATAGAACAAATATTAGCGGATTTACGGCATTTTAAGTGTTCGGGGTCCCTGGGAAACCCGGACATTTTGATGAGTATGTAAAATCCAGCCAGACGGTCTGAACAAGACGAGAAAAGACGACATGTCCGGGTCAATCTGGGTGTATGGTCGCCCTGCCTGTGCTCAGCATGGTGGAGCTAATCCCTAATGTTGGGGTGAGAAAGACTGGCAGCCAGTACGCATCACGTTTAATCTGATTGGTCGGTTATGATGTGATGCATTTGATTGTTGTCTGGTCATTTCAGTATTTGTATGTTTCACAATGACTGTTAATTATTTAAAAACAAAAAATTATAATTTACTCAGTAGAAATACTTCTTTTAAAACGTACTTCAGTATTAGTAAAATTACTGATTTAAAAATATACTCAAATAGTACAAGTACCCACAAAAGTAACTCAATTACAGTAATGTGAGTACATGTAATCTATTACTTTCACCTCTGCTCACACTCTGCATGTATGATTCCAGGCATGAACAATCGTGAGGTGCTGGAGCAGGTGGAGCGGGGCTACAGGATGCCCCGCCCACAGGACTGCCCCCCCTCACTGCACGAGCTCATGCTGCAGTGCTGGAAGAAGGAGGCGGAGGAGCGGCCCACCTTCGAGTACCTTCAAGCCTTCCTGGAGGATTACTTCACAGCCACAGAGCCTCAGTACCAGCCTGGAGACAACCTTTAAACCCTGTGTACAGCTTCCACCCCCATCTCCCCAACCCCACCCCTTCCCAACTGTGTCTGAACTCTGCAAACGCCATAAGAGTGGAAGCTATGGACAGGAAACACGCAATGAAATCCTTGAACTCAGTTTAAACGTCAAAGCCTTTTTTTTTTTTAACTTTTCCCACTTTTTGTTGAGCTCTTATTTTGTCCTGTTCAAAATGATGAAGATGAGGATGAAGGAGAGGAAGGATGGACACAGATGATGGAAAACATCCTCAGACTTTGCTTTACTCTTCACACTTTATCTTTGTTAAAACTTCATTGATCTACTTTTTCTTCTGTATTTCAGTTGGGTTCAATGAAACGACTGATTTTATTTTACCATCACATGATGCCATACATGCCTCATTTTTTGTATATTTCACAGATACAAAGGACCTCAGTTAAACTCGGAAAATAAATTCTCTTGAAAATATTTAGAACATTTTCGTCTGGAAAAAGGAATTTCAGTCTGTGCCGAGGGTGATTTTTGTCTTTTGATGCACTTTGATACAAAAAGCCTGAACTTGGTGTTTCCAACATCCCACTCAGTGATTGGCTGACTCTAATTTGATGATTAAAGAGAGAAAGACACGAGAGAGTAAGGGATAGATGTGATGTGAGGGCAAAGAAAAGCATTTAAAAATCATCCATGCTCCAAATAAATTCCTCCCCATTGCCTGGATGTTTGTTTGACCTGCTGTTAATCATTGACTGGCCAATTGAAACTGATTCACTCCTTTCTGTGTCCTACAGTGGATTACTCACTAAACGCTCTCCTTTCTACCGTTTATTTTCATTTTTTAACATGATTTGTTTTGATCAGTCATTTGGAGTCTAAGGAGACCAATAAATGTTTTACACTCTTTAGATGAAGCCTTTACTTTTCCAACCTTTTGGTTTTTATATTCATCAAACTTTATCATTAACCCATAAAACAACAAATATTTACAGGTTTTATTTTTAAAGGGACAGAACCATAAACATTATTAAAATAATAAATTGAGTAAAAGTTTAATTTGTTCTGGTCTTTAATTAACAGACCAGGGGCCTCACTTATAAATGTTGTTTACACACAAAACGATGTGCACGACCCTTTCCACACAAAGTTTGGGATTTATAAAAATGAATTTGTATGCACCAGTATGTCAACTTAAATCATGGTGGAGAAACTGGTGGTGAATTGAAGCCAGATTCATCTCATTCATTTAATATTCTTAAATACCAGAGATATAGATCCACATAATCATTAATCGCCAAGTCTGCAGTGTTCTAGATGTGTTCCTTTAATCAGCCATTTGGTTCATGTCTGTAGACTTTATTGTATTATGGTTCCTATTTTTCCACTCCATGTCTGCATACTGTATGTCGTCTAAGGTTAACACAACGAGAAGTGAAATCTTTTCCGTCTATGCATGTTTTGTTCTGGCAAAACTAATTTGAATTTATTTCATCAGTCTTCAGAAAAACAAAAAACAGAACAAACAACACTCATTTCTCTGACTAATCAGCTGAAACAGTGTAGGTTGAAGCAAAAGCTTAGTTAAACACACCCACTCATCACAAAAAACAAAACAAGGCTCTCTAGATAAAATTATAATAATTAGGAAACTAATGCTAATAGTTTTACAATGCACATATTCTACACAAAGTTGTATATATAAAGTTAATACATGCACATTAAACATATACATATCATACATATATACATACATACACATGCATGTACATAAGACTAATAATATACTATTTAATATTTCCAACACAAATTTCATCAATTACATTTTAAAGGTCCTATATCTTGCTAAATCAACTTTTGAGCTTTTAATACAATGTTTATTTCTTATCAACAACACCCCCAAAGTGTTATTGGGCTTCCTTTCTGCATCTCTGAGCAATCCTCATTAATCCTGCTCTCTGAGCTGCTGCTCTGCCCTCTTCTGAAAAACGAGCGGAAAAACTTTAGTGACATCACTAAAGTCTGAACCGCCCCCTCCAGGAAGTGCCCGCTGCCGGTGTGAGTACCAAATGCAAGTTTGTCCAACTGCAGCCGCAGGTAAAGTACAAGCGACGCCCCCTACAAACCACTCCCACGCAAGCAATTTTTCAATGCGCTGAGCCGTTTCATTTTTAGTATCCGTTATATCGCCTCGTATCACCTTTGACTTGATCTGACATGTTGATGACACAATGCGACGCAGCAGTTGGACAAAACAAATGATTATCACCTTAAATGCAATATTCATGTAGTTAATAGAGTTGAGGAGGAGAAGAAAGTGACTTAGCAGCTTAACACTCCTGTGTTTGAAGCAGCTGAATGACTCCGCTGCTGCTGCTGCTGCTGCTGCTGTGATGAACACACACACTGAAGCGCTGAGACAGACTCACAATCACAATAGCCGCTTAAATAGCCATGTCTTTTACTGTAATGTGCAGTTTTTTTGGCTGAAAACAATAACAGTGAATAGCAAAAAGAAAATTGCTTTGGTGATCACTGATCTCCCTTGCTAGAGCCAGGCTTGCAGTCATCATCTATAGACACGCCCACTCATTAATATGCATGAAGGCCCCAAAAAGCCTGTTTATAAAACTGCTCAAAACTCTGGAAAACAGGTGAGTTTGGGAAAATAAACCTCAAATACTATGTTGTTGGGTTACTTACAACAAATGGAGATGGGTGATCTTTATTAAATGTTAATATATTTTATACCTTTATATACATATTATATATTGTTACTGTTCAAAGTAAAATTGTTGCTCTTCTTTCTTATACTTAATAACTATTATTGATTTAAAAAGCTTTTTTAACTGGTTTATGTTGCTGCTTTTTTAATTTCATCCTTTAGACAGTTCCATTATTTAACCCGTTATTGTTAAAAGCTGTTGAAAACCATTTTTAACTGTTGTTCTGGCATTTTTTGATCTTGAAATGTAGTTTTCTTAAATTATATTCTCTCTCTAAAAAATATTTTCTGCAACCCTTGTGGAAGTGAACCTTTGCTTGCTTTATAAAAATATTTGACAGTTTTGAGTTGTTTTTAAGAATAATACATTAGTGTGTTCTCTGTATCCTGCGTTATGTATCAGTCTGATGGCTCTTTTTTGCATTATGAATAACGGTTGGATGTTAGTTCTGTACGTATTTCCCCAAACTTCTAGACAGTAACTCAAATATGGCAAAACAACAAACCAGACTTTATTAGGAGGAAAAACATGTAACAGAAAGAGGAATAAGAGCAGAGCCATATGTAGATGCATCATTGATATAATGCAATGCTGCTGTAGTGAGCGTTAGAGGGAGAACTGCTCAGACATTATGAAGAAGTGAACGCAGGGGGTGTGTGTGCTTACAGGTGTGACACAGCCTTTTCTTTGCTCTGTCACAGCGTTTACAGCAGATATGTAAAAGGACACTGGAGGAGGCACCCCACCACCTCCGACACCCCCCAGCTCACACAGAGGCACCAACCATCTCCCACAGTCCCTTTAACCAACTCACTTCATGTTTTGGGGTCAGCCCTAATGTTCCCACAACCCATTGGTCCCACAGCCCTATGTTCCCACCACCCATTGGTCCCACAGCCCTATGTTCCCACAACCCATTGGTCCCACAGCCCTATGTTCCCACAACCCATTGGTCCCACAGCCCTATGTTCCCACAACCCATTGGGAACATAGGCACTCTCCCCATGTTTAACAGATCTTTAATGCAGGTATCCAAATATCAGACATGGAATCACATGTTACTCTATATTCCTTTGATTTCATCTCTTTGCACTGATAGTGTTCCTCTGTGTTTGCACGTCAGGACTCGGACACTGTTAGGAACGCTATCGCTAATACTGCTAGTAGCGCTATCGCTAACACTGCTATAGGGCTGGGTGGTATACCCGGTTCATACCGAATACCAGTATATATTTTTGTTATGATGTGAATTTTCAATATACCGCCGTACCGGTGTATTTCATTACACAACTTTTGGAACGCTACGCTGCATTTCAGACCCAACCCTTTTCAACGTTGCACTTCTAAATAGGAAGGTAAACAGTAGCTCTCTGCAGGACGGAGCAATAGTGGGGGCTGGGAGGGTGGCACCCCCCCGGATAGGAGGTAGGACTTAAGGGAGCCGGGCCTCTACCACTGCTCAGGGGAGCTGGAGAAGGCGGGCCCTCTCATGACTTGTGCCCAGAGGCACCCAGAGTATGAGCAGTCACCCATCATGCAGATTTATACAGGGGTTATATAGACCCATTTCGTGTGATGTGTGCATACTAAATTATGTGCATACGCGCAGGTTTGGTGCAAAACAACCGGAGGACTGCTGAGGCGATGGTGCACGGGAGCGGACTGAACGTTATCTCAGTCTGGATCCAGTAAGAAATGATCATAAAAAGCTGTAAATGGACTAATATGCAGACATGGGACAGTAGACTTCATGTAGAGATGGAAACTCATCCGTTGAAACTGATCAGAATACGCGGAAATACACGGAAATCTTCATTAACAGGAGTACAGCAGCCCCCCTACCTGCCCATTCATAACAGTTGCTTTTAGGTTTTCTTTCGTGTACACACTGGGTTTTTCTATCAGATATGTATAAATGTCTGGCCATTCAACATCAGGCCAGGAGCGCACATCTGATGAATACTCTATGGGTCCCACAATCATTCACCTGTACTTAAAGTGAGTTTCCTTAAATAAGAGGCCGCGTCCTCAGGTGACAAACCTTCTACATACCACCAACTATTTACGTGCCTTAACAGCGGTTCATTCATTGCCATTTTTCAATTTTTCAAGTGTCACATTATGTAAACAACATGGTTTCTGGGTTAAGGTTAGGGTTTGTATGAACGCACACGTCAGCCATGTGTCTCGCTCATCCTCCAAGTTAAAACATATTAAAAACCAGTTGAGGAGCACAGTGGGACAGGAGAGACTGAGTGGAATTATCATGTTGTCCATAGAGAATGAAAGAGGAAAGAAAATGGACAGACCGAGCATCGTGGACGAGTTCACGGAGTGCAAGGCTCGTCATATGCCCTTCAAATAGTGGTGAGTAGGTCTATAGTGCTTCATATTGAAATAGTGTTTGTGATCATGTGGACCACTGTGTCAGTTTAACTAAACTTTATAGTTACTGATACAGGCTCTGGGTTGAAATGGTTAAAGTTGGTGTCAAAATGATCCGTGGTGCTGAGATGCTTTGAATGTGTGTTAGTGACCATCCTAATGTTTTTGTTGTTCTCTTGTTTTGTTATCCTTCATGTTTGTTTGATGGACTTCACAATGACATAGTCACTGTCCCTGGTGTCGAAGCTTGTAAACCTCGCCGTTGTGGGTTGTAAAATTATGTCATCATGAGCTTTATTACTTGAGTTTAAAGGGCCCGGTCATTGGCCCCGCCCCCGGCCCGGCTCTGGTTTGTTGCGCTACTGGCGCTCTGATGTTAGTTAAGGTGTAAATGGATAGGAAAAACACAATTGAAAGCTCTGAAGCTGCATGTGAGCATGTGCCTGCGTGCGCATGCCTCTGCTACAGGTGAACGACAGTCACGGACACAGAGGCACGGTTAGCTTAGCATGTCGGCAGCTCAGCAGTGATAACACAAAAAAAGAAAGCAAAGGATTCCAATTTGTAATTCCTATAACACGGAAATAGGTTTTGGTGGAGCTGCAAACACAACACTACCTTATTCACCATAAGAAACCACCACACCACTGATTATGCGCATTTTAAAGCGAGAAATCAAGCTGATGCTAAAGCTAAACTAGAGCCATTGAGCTGCTGTTGCAAACTTGTATTACTACTAGTGTGGAATTATTCTACAATATTCACTCATCATGACAGTAAAATAGACCATCCAAAGTCAATCTACTGCAGTAATTCCTTTCACTTATATTTATCTTTATCCTTTATCCATTATTTATCACTTATCTTTCTATGTATCACTATTATTATTATTGCTGCTGGCTCGTTTTTTTGGTGTTTTTGTTTTTTGTTCCACGCACTGACTACCAAGTCAAATTCCATGTGCTGTTTTAAAATAAACCGATCTGATTCTGATTCTCAACCAGTAGAAAATGCTGTGAACAACTGAATATGCATGAAAAACAAAAGATACCGTCATATACTGTACCGTGAAACAGTTACACTTTAGAAAAATACGGTGATGTACAGTTTTGGACACACCGCCCAGCCCTTCACTGCTAGGAGTGCTATGAATGCACTCGCTAGCAGTGTTCACTACCTCGAATGGATTAAACTGTACCACACACACACTGGCAGTCATAAGGATGGACTGATGGAGGCTGTGTCCAACATGGAGTATATACGCTCTGGTGTGTTCTGGCCCCTGTAGCAGATGCCGTGCCTTTCTCTTCACGTTCAGAATAGATGCTTTTTATTCACCACTGACGCATTTCAAACTGGCACTCTTTACTACTATTACTATTTACAGCAAGTAGCAATAATTACTAATATTATGAGGCCCTTTTTCCATTCACGCAGTCCTTGTGCGTAGGCTGAAGCTGACAGTTACTAGACAGTCCACATAGTGTCTTTTACATGGTATAATAGCAATTTTGTTACTACAGGTGCTGGTCACATAATATCATGAAAAAGATTATTTATCTCAGTAATTCTATTCAAAAAGTGACCTTAACCCCATAGAAAATCTATGAGGTATTATGAAGAGGAAGATACGAGACGCCAAACCCAACAATGCAGAAGAGCTGAAGGTCACTGTCAGAGCAACCTGGGCTCTCATAACACCTGAGACTGATCCACTCCATGCCACGCCTCATTGCTGCTGTCATTCAGTTAAAAGGAGCCACAACTAAGTATTGAGTGCTGTACATGATCATACTTTTCAGTATCAGCCAACATTTCTAGAAATCTTTTTTTTGTATCGATCCTAAGTAATATTCAAATTTTTTGAGATATTGAATTTGGGATTTTCATTAGTTGTCAGTTATAATCATCAAAATTAAAAGAAATAAACATTTGAAATCTATCAGTCTGTGTGTAATGAATGAATATAATATACAAGTTTCACTTTTTAAATGGAATTACTGAAATAAATCAACTTTTTTATGATAATCTAATTATATGACCAGCACCTGTATATGTGTAAAACCTGACAAAATAATTTAGGAACTATTGAACAGCTGAGGGGCGGGGCTTTGACATTGCAGACCAACGGCTTGCAATGTCATTGAGGACTGTAACCAGCCCTAAACCTGGTAAAAACACAGATATTTAAAAACATAAACACAGGTGAAAAGTAGCATTGTGTCTGCGATCTGCCCCGACCATGTCTGCGATGTTAAACACCTTCTTCCTGGCAAAGCCAAGTGGGTCATTCCACAAATGGTCCATGCACTTCGGACTCAATTTGTTTTTGTTTTATTTATTTATTTATTTATTTATTTATTTATTTATTTATTTATTTATTTATTTATTTATTTATTTATTCAGTTTATTTCCGACATGTTTACATTCACTTTTTTTTTTTTTTTTTTTTTACATTTTTTTGTACATGCCGAAAAGGGAGACGAGAGAAGCAGTTTGCTTATCTGGGTCCCGTCCCCTGTTTTACCATCGCAAATTTACATGGGTTTACATGTCTCTCTGGTCAAACATTCTTGAGTTGTTGAACAGTCCTTTCTTGTGTATTCTCATCTGTAGTCAGTGTTGTCTTGTTTTATTCCTCTTCCTCTCTATCGTTGTTCGTGTTGGCCTTGTTCCCTGCCAGACGTTGTTAGCATTCCTCCAGTTCAAGAATAGTTCCTCTTTCGAAGTTGTTTGGAAGTTTTTTTTTGTTTTTTTTTTCCCTTTTCATCCATAATGTCACCACTCGGGAATGTCTCTTTTTGGACACACAAGTTTGCAACTTGTTTTGTCTCTACATGAAGGTTAATTCAGCTGTTAGTTCTATTGGCAGTGTTGTATTTTCCACTGTTAGATTTAACTTGTATAAACACATTATTATATCTTAGTTCATAAGCAAGGTAGTAATTTCATTGTATTATATCTTATTTCATAAACAAGGCAGTAATTTCATTGTATTATATCTTAGTTCATAAGCAAGGTAGTAATTTCATTGTATTATATCTTAGTTCATAAGCAAGGTAGTAATTTCATTGTATTATATCTTAGTTCATAAACAAGGTAGTAATTTCATTGTACAGGAAAACGTGTTTCTAACTGCACATATGACAATAAACACTTTGAATTTAAATTTAATGTAATCCTTAATCACCCCACCACCTAGCAATTAAAATGAATAAATGACAGACCTTTTTTACTCTTGGTTTCCACATTTAATTCAGTCTCCGTAAAATAATCACAGTGAGTTTTGTTTCCAGTGTTTATATAGATCTGGGTCCATATCCATGATTACCATCGGTAATGTTGTTGTTTAGGTGGATCCTTCGTATTTTCCCAAGTCTTCCATCGTTTTGACGAGGATTGGTTTTCCGTCTTCTTCTCCCATTGGTGTGATGTAAATCCTGCAGTTCCTTGTCCAAGTCTTCACAATTTTTCCTCCTTTTTTTATTTGGCGTGCCTTCCATGCAATGCTTGCATTTTGTTTCGTCAGGTTTTCATTGATGTACATCTTCGTTCCCTTGAGTTTATTTCCTTGCTTCAGTAGTTGTCCTTTGAATTTCATATTCGTGAAGGTTATTTTTACAGTTCTGTTATCATTTTTCTTTGGCAGGAGATGGCAGGAGTTGATGTTGTCAGGGTTCAGGACAATGTCCTTCGACTCCAGGTAGTCAATGACCTGGAGTCAATCGATTTTGTTTCTTCGTCACTCGCGTAGCTCCTGGGTTTTATCTTTAGGCCTGTGATGATGACATCTTTCTCTCTTTCCTTTTGTTCCAGCTGTTCAACCCTGGCGTTCAACAATTTTATCTCTTCAGCATTTCTTTCATTCTTTTCTTTCAGTACCTTTGCTTCGCTTTGTAGGTTTTCCAGTGCGTTTTCCTGCGTCTTTTCCAACGACTTTATCTCGGCAGATAGGTTTCGTAGACCCTCGCATATCATCTCCTTGACCTCTTCCAAACCCGAATTGGGTTCTGAAGGACCTCCCTGCGGTTTTTTCACCATTTTCCTTCAGTCTTGGGCCCAATTTTTCAGGCTGTTCAGCTGTAGCCAGCCGTAGCCAGCTGTAGCCAAGGTCGTGTTATCGGAGCGAATGAAAACACGTCTGCTCTCTCCAAAGACCAGAGATTTCTAATGATTAGGATAGTTATCAGGCTTCTGCAGAGCTGGATGCAGAGTTGATCGTTTGAATCAGGTGTGTTGGAAGAGGGAAACATCTAAAACATGCTGGATAGTGGCCCTCGAGGACCGGAATTGGACACCCCTGGTTTAAAGGTTACTCTTTCTTGGGATATATAACATTCTTTCTTTGTGCAACTTCTTCATTTTTATTTTGGACAGCAACTTTTGGATATTTCACTACTTGATAATATTGAAAATCCTTTACATGCCTCCGTGTCTTATAATTATTTGTGGTTTTTTAGGTTTTTTGAGACTTAAATGCGTGGGATGTCCTGAAAATATGTTGAAATGAAAATGGAATGACCCGAGTCCATCTTCTAATCCCTTACAGCCTTACACTGCATGGTGCTGTCAGGCCTACAACGGTGCAGGGAGTAAAACACTACTGTGGGAGTCAGGATCATAGAAATATGGCCTAGAAATGTAAACATGATGCAGAAAAGCTTCTTTCCAACAGCTGTTTACAGACAATCAGATATAATCATGCACTTCCATACTACGGTAATAATAATAATAATCCATATTAAGTGTATCCTCTGTCTGTTAGGAAACTCCCATGAACACCAGCTGTAGGTCAGGTGGTGTGTGGAGCTTTATGGCAGCAGCAGATGGACGTGATACATCCGCCTCTTCTTTATATCACACATGTATCTTTATGGAGCCATAAGCAGCTGGGATGCACTCAGGGGACTTACCTGTGCAGACAGTCAGTGGGAGCCACACACAGCAGGTAGGTTTGGTTTCATCCTTTTTAACAGTGACGGTTTAACCAGAGAGAACAGAAGAGTTGGTTTGTTTCGAGAAGATAATAGCACAGAAATGTAGGAAATAAAACCAAAACCAAAATGAAACAACATATTAAACAAGAGCCAAATCTCCTCTTTCAATTATCTAGATCAATGATCCTGATCGTGGTACTATGGTACATTTAGACTTTAAATGCTTGTGAAAAATGTCTATGTTCATTAATAACAACACAATAGGTAGACATGTATCGACCAATGGCAATGAAATGTCAAATCCAGATAAAACTCAGTGGGTAGATGGTGGAACCAACCAGACATAACTGAGTACATTTCATAAAGATTGATCAATTAAGAACTGAGATGTGATTTTTTCTTTTTTTTTTTTTTTGAAATTTGAAATTTATGGAAGACTGATTCTGCCATAATTAAAAGTAAATAATAAATAATTAACTTAATACCTAATTACATATGCCATAAATAAATAACTTTATGCCTAGATATAGTACATAATGTTATTTATTTGTATTCATACATTTATGTATTATTTGTTTTCAATTTATTTATTCTTTTATTTATGCACACACTTCAGCGCGCACAAAGAAATGTAAAGCACATGTCCACATTGGCTGATCGACAATGAATAAAAAAGTTCATTCATTAATAAATTAATAGATGAATAAATAAATAGATTAAATAATACATTAATAGATAAATGAATAAAAATACAATAAATAGCATTTATGTTATCTATTTAGGTAGCAAGTGATTTATTTTTTCATTTATGGTATATACAGTTTATTCAGGTATTGAGTGATTTATGTGTTCATTTATTTATATATGGAATAGATATTTATTTATTTATTACATTGGCAGAGTTTGATGAGAGATAAGGTTTTTTTTTGTTTCTGAATCTGAATACCCTCTAAAATTGAATGAAATCTTCCATGGCGTAAAGTCTAACTTTGATTGGTTTAGTACTTTTCACATAATCCTGTTAACAGACAAACAAACAAAAACCTAATAAAAGTTAACCTTCCTCTAGTGTTGGCTTTCTGTTAGCATCTCTAATGATAATGGGTCCTAATCCAATTTATTTCCTATCTATTGGTTATCATGTTAGGTTTCCTAATCAATGAAAATACTGTATAGGTTTTTCGTCGATTAAATTTTTTTTTAATGGTAACGTAGGAAAGCTTGATTTGGAACATATTTTAATAATTGTTCACTATATATGTTTAGAACTACACATAGAACTGTAACATGGTTTGACATTTTTTGCGTTAAATTAAATTTTTTCAATGACAAAGTCAATTATCTGAACACAATTACAATTTCATTATGATTTCAATGGCAACAGATTTTTTAAATGACAATTACAATTATAATGACATCATAATTGTAATTAATTATCTATTATGCAATAAAAATTGTAATTGATCCCAACCCTACTGTACATGCTGTAGAATTGAATCTAAAGCTGACTTGAGCTAGTTCTGAATGCACAGCAGCAGCTGATTATTGTTCTGTTGACTTCATGGCACAGGCTGGAATGTGAGTGTGAGTGAGCGATGGAAGGAGCCTCCGTCACCATCTTTGTCACCGTTCAGAGGATCTACTACCCACTGCTTTGCATTGTGGGAATTCCAGGTTTGTGCGACAATGTGTGTGTGCGTGTGTGTGTGTGTGCGTCAAACGACAAATGATGAGGTGAAGTATTGTTTTCAACCTGTAAATAAATGTTATAATCAATAATATTACAGTCTGTAAATTGGAGTGAATGAGAGTGAGTGGTTGTCTGTCTGTGTTGCCCTGTGATGGACTGGTGCCCTGTCCAGGGTGTACCCCCGCCCAGAGCCCAATGAGAGCCAGAGAATGGCACCGGCAGACCCCCACGACCCTGATAAACAGGAGTAAGTGGGTCTGAAAATGGATGGATGGATGGATGAATGGATAATATTACACACAATGGGAGGGATGTGCCGAGCAGGTGTTGTATTATTACATTGTTATTTATACAATATAAATCATTAAATATATAATATTAATCTATTGTACACAAAAACGAATATATGTATAAATGTAATCCATTACAGATTACAGATTATATGCAAAAATAAAACTTGTAACATAATTCCTAACATGACTCAATATGAGTAACGTAATCTGATTACTTGCACTGCAGAGATTTAACCTGTTTCTGATGTTCCACGTCTATCTCCAGCTGCTCGTCTTCCGACATCATTGAATTTGAGTGACTGACGCAAATAGTTTTCACACTTGGAATTCTGGGAAATGCATCGCGTTGCCATAGAGAGAAAGAATAAACCAGTGAAACAGAGAAATAATGTTGTATAATCCATTGATTTCCACAATATATCTGTAACCCGATTACCAAAACTAATTCAGTTGTAACTGTAAACAATTCCTTCTAATTTGCAATCTGATTCCGTAACTCTGGCCCAGTACATGTAATCCGTTACTTCCTAACACTGTGTATAAGTATAATTAGATCACTGAAGTCTGGCCATCAACCCACCTATTATCCTTGGGGTCAATGTGACCCTATTCAATGTTCATCATTTAAAAAATAATAGTTGACTTTTTTGCTTTTACTTCGTATTTCATGACTTAATTAATTAAGCATAAAATCACCATGATAACATTTTTTCAATGAGCTGATTGCATATTGCACACATTTGTGTCAGTTTGACCCCAAGCTGTTTCAGCTGTCTGTGTGTGACCCATGTTTGACCTTACGTACCCACACCTGCACGTCAGAGCTGATGCTTCTGAGTTGATACATGACATG
The DNA here is from genome assembly GCF_900634775.1 of Gouania willdenowi. Taxonomy (NCBI): domain Eukaryota; kingdom Metazoa; phylum Chordata; class Actinopteri; order Blenniiformes; family Gobiesocidae; genus Gouania; species Gouania willdenowi. The sequence goes on from NC_041066.1 coordinate 1,604,154, forward strand.
GGGAAAGGAAGGTTTACTGTTAATGAGGTTTTGGAACAGCTCTTTCACAGTAAAAGTGAGGATGTGCCTGAGACAGAGGACTTTATAGTGAATGGCCCCAAATATGTTACAAAAAAATAACTAAATATGTGTATGAGAGGAAAGTGTGGGTCACCAACATCAGTCAATATTTTTCATCCGTGAGAGTGATGAATGTGCACCCAGAATAGAAAAAATTTGGATAAAAAAAGTTTGACCTGATGGTGGCGCAGCAGGAAAGCTCATATAATCACCACAACTAATAAGGGTTCATACTCTTGTGGTCATTAATGTTGTCAGTAAATTTGAGAAGATTTGGATTGAAACTTATTAATTGAAATTTAAAAGTTTGGCCTGATGGTGGCGCTCGAGAACAGGTCAAGGTTTTATTATCAAGGGGATAATTATATATTCAAAAAATAAACAAAGTGCCTGGCATAATCTAAAAATCATTTTCTGGAGGCAAATAACCCTGGGGTCAGATTGACCCCAAGGGTAAAATGTGTTAATAATATTTGAGAATAATGAGAGGATTAAATTAAATAATAATTAGCAGTGGAAAGCAATTATATCTCCACCTTCCTTGTAATTTTCACGTCAATACATCATAAAACAGACTTTGCCAATAATTAAATAATTACTGGTGAATATATCACCTCTGAAGTTATTATATTGATATTTTGACATTAAACCAAACACAGTGTGCGTCCAAATGAGTTGTGTAACTGAACAACATTTTAAGGCTCTCAGCAAACTAGTCAGTACTCAATGGGACACTTAGATTGTCACTGAGAGGGCGGGGCTTCAGTAATACCAGCTAAATATCCTTTATTCCTGAGAGATGACCTCTCTAAATATAAAATAACAAGGAGCGCCAATAGACGTACTTGATGATTGAAGCATAAAGTTTATACATGTATTTTATTTTGTTATAGTCTTAATTTAATTCAGGGGAGAACCACATTGAGATTAATAATCTATTTGTGTTTCCTGGTTAAGTTAAGCAGCAGTACATAAAACAGTTCACAGTGGTCAAAATAATACTAAAAATTATAGCACAGAAGACATTAATAGAAAACTGGTCACAAATCTAGGTTTCTTACATATTTTCTTTTTTATGTATATATATAAGTGTAAACTAGCGCACAATAATGTTGAAATTCCTTTTTTCCAACGTAAAATCTGTGGCCCTCTTGAGATCAAACTGCTCTGTATTTGGCCCCTGACCTAAAATAAGTTTGACACCCCAGTTCTAATGATTCCTCCCTGTTTTTCCTTACAGCAAACCTCTTTACATTTTACATGATATGTTTCCGTAAATGTGGGATGTCCAACACAGCCATTGTCTACCTGAGCAGCCTGGCCATTGTGGACACCTTCTACCTGGTTTGGGTTGTTCTCATCGACCTGACCCTCACTTTCTGGATGCTGCAGCCCTTCTGGAACTCCAATCCCTGGTGCGGGGTTCTGGGATTCCTCCAGTATGGATCTCTGTACAGCTCCTCCTGGATCGTGGTTGTATTCACAATCGAGCGTTACCTGGTCCTTCGCAGCACAGCAGCCAAACAGCACTTCACCCAGGCCCGGGTCACAAAGATGACCTGCATAGCTATCATAATGGTGTCCCACCTGGTTTCTGTCCCACTTGGCTGGATCAATGTGGTGGAACCAGTGAACCGAACCGTGAATGGGGAGAATGTAATACTTCCCAAGTGTCAGTACCGGGATGAACACTACACTACTATTATAGTGTGGATAACAACCTTCCTGTCAGGCGGCATCCCCATTGCACTGGTGATTATTTTTAACTACCTGATTGGATGTAATCTGTGCCAGGCCAGTAACCTGTTCACCAAGGAGGAGCGGCGCCTGATGCATGGGCGGAGCAGCCGGGCGGTGCTGAAGAGAACCATTCTGCTGCTGGGAACCGTTTCCGTAGCCTTCGTTGTGCTCAGCCTGCCTCGGTTTGTCACCTACTGCATCCTGAGGACCGAGTACAACGTCAAGAACTTCAATAGAGACGACTACAGCATTCCTATCAACGTGGCTGGAGATTTAGCAAACATGCTCCAGAACCTCAACTCCACAACTAATTTCCTCCTCTACTGCGTGGTCAGCCGTCGCTTCAGGAGGGAAATAGTGCAGGTGGTGACATGTAAAGCCAAAGCCTTTGAGCTGAGTTCAGTCTTTGCCCACACGACAATGAAAGTGTTCTCAGTGGATGCTCATAAGCCTTCCCCGTCCAGCAACTCTTTGATTGTTGTGCTGACCAATCTGAAACAGACAGAGGGCAAAGACACAGCAGGAACGGACACAAACCAGGGCTTTACTGTTGTCTTATAATGGTTAGAAAGTCTTTCTCTGGATAAACAGCTGATCAACCAGTCTGCTGGTGAAGTGGTTAACTAATGTTTTTATTTTTCTAAACTGTCTAATGATGTTAACATTTTGGACCAGGCATGGGCCACTGTCTAATGTTGTGCGGCCCTCGAAGTAAAAGCAAAAAATGAAATAAATAATAATGATTATGCAAAACAACAGCAACAATGCACAGAACTACAGAAAAATTCACACAAAGAACAAAATAATTCACAAAAAGAAAATAACAATACACTAGAGGACAATGAACATGTAAAACAGGAAAAATACACAAAATGACTATGAAAACATACGGAATTCCAGGAAAAATACACAAAAGGACAACGAAATTACACAAAAGCACAAAAAAAAATATACAAAAGAACTTCAAAATAATAGAATACAAAAAAATGACAGAAACTTACAGAATTGCAGGTAAAGTATACGAAGAGACATCAAAAAATACACAAAGGACAACAAAAAGACACAAAATGACTATAAAACATGCAAAATTGCAGAAAAAAATACACAAGAGGACAATTAATGCTCAAAACAGCAAAATGCAAAAGATGACAACAAAACAAATACAGTTACAGAAAACGTAGATAACCACAACAGAAAAATACACATTAAATACAGGAAAAAATACAAATGTGGACCTGAATGTGATGAATGTTGTCTGTGTCTGATTTGCAGAAGGACCTTACAGATGGTTTTCCTGTGCAATACAGACTGAAAAAAAGGATTTAAAAGGAAATGTAACATCAAAAACAATCGTCAATCATTCCTTTCATGTCACTATAGTGTTAACAGGACTTAATATTATTTTCAGAATAAAAGCTCATCAGCCATACTTATTATGCATATTACCCTCATAGTACAAGGCAACGCCAGCAACAGACTTCAAAACCACTGGGCGAGAGTTTTATCTTTAGCTTATTTTAACTTTCAGTTCTAAAGGTTTGAAAAATGTGAACGATTAGCTCAGATTTTTTTCTCACACCAGACAATAATAGTGGAGGGATTTATTTATTCTTAGGATTCTTAGCTTGTTCATGAACAGACAACTGCACTACAATTTGATTCTGCTGATGTAATAAACTTCTACAGGCTGTGTAAAATACAAACATTGTCCACCTTATGATGTAGGCTGAACTGTGTGAATGCAGCATCAGAGCCACAGACAGGGTCTGGGCCTTAATAAAGTGAAACTGATCAGTGTCGGTTCTCTCCATGAATATTGTATAATCGCTCTAATTTAGACATTAAAGGGGCAGAATTATGAAAACAATCACTTTATAATGGTTTTGCTACAGTGATACACATTCCTTTAGCCTCATTCAGAGGAACAAAGTTGAAAAAGTTCTGTTTCCTCCCTTTCTTGCTATTCCACATTTTGTAAAAAGTCAGCTCCAAATGAGCGAGTTGGATTTTGCGACGTACCAATGCGGAAACTACTCCTCCTGAGAACCCTGGCTCCTCCTCCTTACGTAAGAATGTCAGCTCCTCCTTCTCAAATGACCTCACAGGGTAAAACAAACATAGCGACGGCAGTTGATATTACAGTTAATATGACGTTATCTTTTTGTCAGTATATACATAGATAATCCAGTATATAGATAAACTGAAGAGCGCTCACAACAGTTCCAATTTTAGTAGCCGTTACACCACCTTATATCACCTTTATACGATGATCTGAAATGTTTGTGACCCAATGCGACGCAGCAACAATGGACTATCGTCTTAAATGGACTATTCCTGTGGTTAGACGAGAAAGGAGGAGAAGGAAGGCTGTTGATGATTTACTGCTGCTGCTGTAATAAACACACACGCTGGAGCAATGTGTGTGTTTGTGACATTCATATTATTTCCTTTTTAACCATTTTAGGTAAAAAAAAAAAGACAAAAATCCTCTCACCAGATGAAAAACTATGAGAGGAGACAAGAAGAAAAGAAGCAGCTTGTGGATTAGTGAATCTAGCTCTGACTGGTGATCAGCCTGACAAGTTCTCTGACAGCACTAACTCTAGTTTACAGCAGTATTTTCAATAGACAGATAATAACAAGTCCACCAGCACCATAATGTCAATGAACGATATTAACTCACTGGAATCTGAGTGTCAGTCATTGCAGACGTGCCAGGATCATCAGGAACAATGTGAATGAGAAGGGATTCAAAAGTGATGATGCTAAAGTTAAATATTACACAGAGCTACCTTCATATGCTATGGTGATCATCATATTTAACTTTGTAAAACCTTACCTGAAAGAACTTGAAAGCATGACAAAATTCCAACAATTACTGTTGGCGCTCATGAGGAATGTCCAAGACCTTGCCTTCAGGTTCCATATTCATGTTTCAACAGGATCTTTAAACGAACAGGGTCGGGCCAGCTGTGGGGCGTTTCGGATGGGCTACAAAACCGCCTTAGTGGAGGTTCTGGTAGTTTTTCACCAACCACTCTGAAAGGGTTTGGAAAAATGTCATTTCCGCTACTTGACTTCCATCAAAGTAAAGTAGAAGTAACCCTAATCCTAATCCTAATCCTAACCCTAACCCTAACCCTAACCCTAATCCTAATCCTAACCCTAACCCTAACCCTAATCCTAATCCTAAACCTTTTTGCTGCTGGTCAGATGAAATACCGATCAAGACCGGACGTTAAGTTACAATTCAGAAGCGAATAAGAAGAAGGGTATGTTTTTGAAGAGGGTGTACCCGTTACAAACTAAAACGCCCCTTTTTGTTGCTGGCCGGATGATGCTGCTTTAAACAGGTGATTGATGTGTGCTAAAACAGACTGACCCCTGCATTTGTTGTGTGGCCTGAGTGTGAAATTGTGAGATGGGATGATGCCTCTCTCATTTAGGAAATAATTTCCCAAATGCATTTCAATTATAGATTGCTTTGAAATATTCATTGAAAGACCAAGCAATTTAGAGACAAGGAACAAAACATACTCTTGTTATAATGCACACAATACAATAAAATATATTGTTTCCATAGCACCACAAGGGGCAATTACCATTATATCCAAAGGGTAGAGTGGTAGGGTAAGTGATAAATATCTCACAGAAAACTGTGCTTTTTTGGACAAAATAAACCCAGGAGAAGTTATATTAGCAGATGGAGGTTTTCATATCAGTGATTCAGTTGGTTTGTACAGTGCTAAGGTTGAAATCCCAGCCTTCACCAAAGGTGGAAAATAAAATGATTAAGCATTAACATGTTGAGAGAGTTATAGGGGCCACAAGAAGCACATAATGTTACAGAGTACCATAACACTTCTTCAGACTGAAAGAATGTCTAATCTAACAACCCTCGATAAAATGGTCCATGTGGCCTGTGCCTTGACTAATACATCAGAATCTGTTGTGCCCTTTGAGTAAATAAATGATTAAATGTTAAGATATTTAAATTTGTATTTGAGTTTCCTGCAAACAGGACATAACCACTTTCCCTTTTCAGTCTCAGACACTGTAGATGGAACCTCTTATTGGTCATTAGAACATGAAATCATGACACCTTCCTCGGAGATTCTGCAGTAACACCATACCACCTGACTAGTTGAACAGCTGGATTTTTAGTGGTCCATTATGTGCATGCGCATCAGCCGCACACATGCACATACTCGGTTGTTGAAATGCATGTGTGGAGAAAAAAAATACGGACCTACGTGACCTATTTGAAACTCCCGGGAACTCTTCCATTGTCACAACTCTCTCTCTAAATGGCTCTGTCTGTGTTCAGCATGTACATCTAAGGTGCACGTTTGGCTATAGAGCACATGGTGAAAATATCAGCGTTTATAATGCCGTATCAGCGGAGAAATTTGCATTTTTCCCCCTTTCGCTTTCAACACAGCCGCGGCCATTGCCCGCTAATAACTTCCGGGTCCTGTCCATCCGGTCTAAACAGCAAACGGTAAAACAAACATGAAAATAAACATTTTGAAATTACTCCAAAATAACGGATGCACACACTCGGGGTATTTGGAAGCCATTGACAAAGTTTCAGGTCGAACAGATGCCGCTACAGATATTCACTTCACAAACACTTGCATTATAGACAGAAGATAGATTTTCCATTTGCATGTACTTGTAATGTATGCTGCAGGAGACAAATAACCTCATGGGAGAGACGAAAAGTTAGTAAAACACTGTAAATATCTTTAGAACTACAAATGATTCTTGTTTTTTAATTGTTGTTTTTTTTTGTTTTCTCATTTATTTGTGAGTCAAATATTGCGACAGTTGGTGGTATCGAATCATTGACACATACCAATATATGAATAGGGACCACACTCCATATATGCCACGGGGGTGCCAGGGGGCCGCTGGGGGCCCCATTTTTCAGACTACTCCTCCATTAATACTCGTTAAATCGGGCTGTAATTTGACATGGATATTCTATGAGTGGATATGGATATTCTACTCGGTGGAACTGAGTCATTTGACTGAATTCTCGGGAACGTGGTATGTGCTATTTGCTGCGGAGACGTTCCACGGGTCCAGTCGTAGTTCATCCAAACTCGTTTATAATGCGTTTTGGGGTTTTTTTGCCTTTTGTTTTACATTTTTTTCAATACTTCTCTTATTTATACATATCCTTTTCTATTTTTTTCAGTTGGTTCCTCTTATTCTGGTTTAATTACTTTTTTGCACTGTGACCTTCACTAGATTTACCTTTAGTCGTCACATTCTTTCTCCCATAGAGGTTGATTATATTCATTCTCAAAATTCCCAACTTGACAAGGTCCACAAGCATGGTAGTCTATAAGCCCTGCAACTGCACCGTTGTGTTCAACAGGCAGTGGACAACAGTGGATCATCTGCAGAATTCTTACTGGTCAAAACTGACAGGAACTGGTTGTTCACCAGTTTCCATCACCAATCCACTGTGTTCATGTCACCTTCCTTTCCAATCCACACCATGATCTGGAAGTAAACTCTTTGGCAGTGGTATTTGGTTGAGAACTCAGTTGGAGGCAACCATTTTCTTGCTAAAAACGTAGCGTAAAGAGGCAAGAGAATCTGTGCTCTTTCCGTCAAACAACATTGCCATTGCTTCGGTCCCATGGACCTCTGTGACATTCCTTGCTTGACATGAGAGCAGAAACACGTTTGTACAGGATTGGATGTTTGATTCATCATTCAAAAGTTTCTGGAATGCTGTTTGTTTGCCTAAACTGAAAAGGCCTGAAGTTGTATCACATCCTCTGAAGGTGAGAATAAACAGCAACTGTGAACACAAGTCACTACCCAGGACCTGTTTCATCTCACTGATGTTGTACACTTTAGTAGCTTTGGACTTGTCTGAACAAAAATAGATGCTTCTATTGTTCGTCCCAGCATAGTAGAGGAGAATAATGAGTAAATCTGTATCATCCCCTATCGAGGACATAATGTACAGTTGGTTGGATGGAATCCAGGACGGTTTAGTTAGATTTATTGCTTAAGAACTCCGTGACTGCCTGCGCTAATTGGGGCTTGTTAGCCTTACAAAAGATTTGCTTGCCTTCAAACAGGCTGCAGGAAATGTGGGGCGGGGCAGGGTCAGACTTACTCACGGAGACAGCGGGAGGGTTAAATTACTTTTGGGTGCAATAACTTTTGTATTGAATGTCAAGTCTGTGTTTTATCAAAAAAAAGGTATGTGTCCAAAAACACATATTGAGTTGGAGTTACATGACATTGTTTACATCTCTGGTTCATCCCAAACAAAGATAAAAACCTTACAGTAATCTCACAAAATCATGTATTCCATAAGTATGTAATTATGTCCAAGTCCAAAATAGGCCCACAGCACAGATATCCTACCATGCCCCCCAGTCTCCACAACAATTGACCACTTTATTTTTTTCAGCCCTTGGGATATCCTGAACACATTATTGAGTAGTAACAGAAAAATAACTCATTCCCACTTGTGGTTTTTATGTTGTTTCTAATGAAAAACACTATTTATTGCTATTGTGATCACTAAGACTAAACAGCTACTTCTGTATCCAGAAAACATGCAAACCAAAATTGGTATATATTAAATTCAAGCTTATTACCTCAACAATATGCTGGTTTTAGAGGTTTGACACAAACTTTGACTGATATCAAAATTAATCCATGTTAACACAATATTAGTACTATTATAGTTTTTAAGTCAGAAAATCTTTCCACACAGTCTCTGTGCTATTTTATTGTCTTACATTCAACATACCAGTTTATTTCCCAGAATTGAGGTTTAAGAGACCAGTATCCATATAAAATGAATTGAGACACCAAGATTACTTGGCTCGGTCAAATAATGAAGGAGTTTCCTGCTCAACTTGGACGCCATCTTGAAAATGACACATTTCTAATGGTCAAACTTTGGTAAACTTTTAGTATGTTATTAAGGACACCTAATACTAGAAAACACAGCAGAGAAACCTTTTGTTAGAATTTTTTTAGCGTTAGGTGTTTTTTTTCTTATATGCAGCCTGCTGACATGGTGATGTCGTCCAAGATGGAAGCATAAACAAACCCCTCGTGGTATCAGTGATGTCAGTGCAAAACCTCTACAGGCAAGTATTAATCTCCAAAGAAATAGCATTTTGACCAGGAGATAAACATTAACTTTTCAATGCATCTCTGAAACCACACACACACACACACACACACACACACACACACACACACACAAACTCTTGGACGCTCTCCAAATGTTTAGCTTTAGCCTAGCATAAATTATTTTGGGCACTGGAATTTAATGGCAAGACCAACACAGGGAGAAATGGAATCAACCCTCCACATCATCCATTTTCATCCTCTTTATGAGAGTGTAAACACTGTGCTGGAATCACTTTTCCTCCCAGGGAAAGTTCAACCATGTTGTAGTACACCTGGCCTTCCAGGCATTAGGACCTGTAATAGTTGCATAATGAGGTCATGTGATTTCCTGAGGAATGCTTCCTGTTTGCCCAGAACAGGTTGGAGCTGTGTCTGACATACATTGTGTGACGGTAGGTGAGCTTTGTTGTTCTCTGTACAGATCATATACCGTATACCAAGCAATCTTTCACACAGTTGTATTCTCGTGTTTAAAATGAAAGTATAGATCAGTGACCTTTGTACAAGTTTTGATGAAACCAGTCCACCTGTTCAGGTGCTCCTCCTGCTTACGGCCCAGTTAGGTTTGAACAAACAACAATTCAATATTCTTTGTGTTTGTACGATCGTAAGTATTTCTCATTTTCTGTCCGTAGTTGAAGCAACACTGCCACTTGTTTTTCTGAGACATGTTTGGTTTTGTCTCTGAGCGTCAAGCTCTATTAAATTCCAGTTATGTTGTTTTCTCTTTCATTGGATCAGAGTTCACAGGTGCCTTTCCTTGGGGACATAATGGATGTGCACAAAGGTAGGAAAAATAAACCTAGCAGAGTTCAAAGTGAAGTCTGAACTTGTCTCATTTGATGAGTTTTTCCTCTTGCTGTCAGGACCGTGCACACATCGGAGTATTCCGGTGGAGATGGATGAGAGAATGATCCCGTCCAGTCTGGACTTGGGCTGGTGTCTCCCCTGTCAACAGTACAATGCTCAAACAGAACCCACACAGGCAGAAGAAGCTGGGTCTCCTCAACATCCGGAGCACGGTGCAGCTCGGAGTCGACCGTTAGGAACCCAGTACCAATGTGAACCCAGAGTCCCTGCTCTTATTACCCCACTGATGGATTTAGGACACAGGAAACCCTCCAAGCCATCAGGGGTCAGAGTGCAGGCACCACTTTACCAACAGGAGGTCAGCAGAGGCCCTGACGGACCTTTACAGGGGCCTTGGGGCCACTCTAGGGGCGAGGAAGAATCTTTAGAACGCCCTCTTACACTAATGTCAGATGATAGCTTTGCTCGTTGTGTTTCATCTGGACACCCAGAAGCTCTGATGCACGGTCAGTCTAACAGTAAAGAATACTGATATATTCTACTTAAGTTGAAGTACTGTTAGTTAATTGAAATTGTACTCAAGTATAAGTAAGTCATACATAAAATACTCAAGTACAAGTAAAAAGTATCTGAATTAAATAGTACTCAAAGTAAAAGTTACTAATTACTTTCACCCCCATGTTTATTTTTGGTAATAAATCTTGCCATGGTTCCCTTACATGCAGTAAACATCTCATGTATAAACTTAAAAAAAGAAAGACTAAATCTTGCACAATTGGAACTTAACTTATTTTCCACAAAGGCATTTGTATAAAAGTTTTAAAAATTCTCAAGTTCTAAGTACAGTTACATTTATGAACTCTAAAACTGAGAAAATAACAGGTATCAATGCTGTTTTGGCGCCATTTATTATGTTTAATCTGGTTGGTCGGCGGTGATGAGACATAAAAATTTTGTTGATATCAAAATGGGGTCACGATCCAAAAAAGCTTGGGAACCACTGCACTAAATACTGTTTCATTCCAATTATTTATAGAATGAGATTCTTAAAAATGTGTGTTTCTACTCTTTCATTCTATCATTATGCTTTATGGTTGTTTTTAAATAGTTTTCTAAGCAAAATGTTCTCCTTGAACAAAAGGGGTACTTGGATTCAGAAATAAGAGAAAGGTTTGAGAACCACTGCTCTATCCGGTTCTCCAAATTCTAACAAATTTGCTACTCTTCCATTGTTGTATGTCAAACTTCAGCTATTTCAGGTGTAAGAAAATGATGAAATTAATCTATTACATATTCCTATCTAGTATCTACTGCAGGTCGCAGTCCAACACAGGAGAGCTATTGGAGAGAGCGCCGCCACTGCCCACCTGCAAACCTACAGCATCACAATCCCACTTATTATGATCCCAGACAGGATTACCCTGCAGGTTCTCATCAGGATCTCCACTTCCAACACCAACTGTGTGTAATCATCAGCTTTTGCCATTTGTAATTTCCACAATCATTATGTCAGGATAAAGTATTGATTTGAGTCCGTTTTTTGATCCATAAACTGCTCCCATCAAAGACAGAACATGAAAGATCCTCGACCTGTCCGCAGTGCGTCTAACCCAGAGTATGCTCCACCAATCAGAGGTCTGATTCATGAGGTCAGCGTGAGGCGCTCACTCACAGGAGGTCAAGGAGCCAACGTGATGGGTGTCAGGACCAAGACCATCAGCCTTCCTGAGGAGTGCAGTAAGCTCACCATTATCCCTGATTAGAGATGCAGCAACATCAAAATTCTTGGCCAAAACCAAAAATAAGAAAACCAAGGTTAAATACTAAATCACCAAAAGAAAATACTATGCTAATTATTAGTCCCATTGCATTTATGGCTCTGAATGTGTACTAACCTCACTAACATTGCAATTATATCAATTAACAATAATGCTTCAAATAATAAATCAATAAAAAACATGAAAATATTTATTTAGTACTGACATTGCAGCAATGCACAATATAAAAAATAAAAAAAATGTTGTGCAGTGAAAGAATAATGCACATCATTGTAAAGTGCTTTAAGTATCTATGAAAAAGTGCTATAAATGCATTATTATTATTATTATTATTATTATTATTATTATTATTATTATTATTATTATTTATCAAAGCATGTTCTTGGAGACGCACAGAGCTTTTTTTTTGGGCCATTTTCGGCCGAAATTTTTTGGCCAGGTTTTTGGTGTATCACTATTCCTAAACTTATGTTTGCTGGCTTTTTGAACATGGCACATTTGTTTAAACCAAAGTCTTTTACCAGGGAATGTGTTCATCACATATTCAGTGGACACGGCCAACGATATGTTTCCTTTCACCAAATTCCTAATTGATCAGGGGTTCAGACCTGCAGTAAGTTCTAATATGACTTAATCAGCTTTCAAGCTATGTAAACCTGTCATACAGACTCACACTCTTCTTTCACGGCACAGATCGACCTATTTGATAATGCAATTCGAAGACTGGACGTCACCAAATGGATGGACAGCTTTCTGAAAGACGTGAGTCTCAAAGCTGGATCAGTTTAAGGATTACCAGCTTGGTAAAGCAGAACTCATGGATTCTAATGGATTTTGTGTATTGGGCAGAAATCGGTACTTATCATCATGGCCATCAGCCCGAGGTATGCAGAGGATGTGGAGGGGGTTGGAGAGGAAGAGCACGGCCTGCACACCAAGTACATCCACAACCAGGTGAGCCAGCTAGAACTATATACTGACAGATAGTGTTGCCTTTTCTTCTTTTGTTCAATGTCCAACAAACCAGATCTCAGGGGTAGTGACCGAAAAATCTGTCTTACACCTATTTTCAGTGGATTAAAGACTAAAAATGAGGATAATGTGGTACTTTTTATTCAGTTGTTTTAACAGAGTGCACTAGAAGTCATTAAATGGATAGTACTTTGGAAAGCATTGTGTTATAAATAAGGCAGTGGCTATCCGTACAGTTGCCGTATCAATATACCGACATTCTATCCGTACGCAGCGCCCCTCATTGGCCAGTTAAGGTCACGTGATAGGTCAGTCATTGGCCAGTTTAGGTCACGTTACTAAGACTAAACCTTACCCTAAACCTAACCCTAACCCTAAAAAATGTTGCGATATTGGGTTATAGCCTAACCCTAACCATAAGACGCTACGTACTTGTACTTCGGTAACCGTACCAATACCACCCGAGGTTGTTCGTACGGCAACCGTACAAATAGACGCGTTCTATTAATATCTACCAGTATTATTGCCCAGCTTTAGGGTTGCTGTTGACTGCTCTCAGTGTTATGTATGTTGCTGATAGCGGTAGCCATAACATAACAGTCTCTTAAGGCAGAGACCTTGGTGTGTGCTATTAGTGTACAATGGTATCTGGCCTGCTTAGGGCAGTCTGACTAGAACTAACCAGGAGATAATCCTGTGAATACATATCAACCCCATTCTGTTAAAAACAAGCTATTATTTTTTAACACAAATATACATGAATTAGAGAATCACTATAGAGACCAACATCAGCCATTAAACACCCACATTTACCTATTACCAGTATCTGTGGTCTGTCAAATTTCCTATTTTATTCTATATTTCTAATGACCCTTTACAGTCAATCGCTGTCTTCTCAACACGTATGTCAGAAAAACAGTGAAAACCTACAAAGACCAGGAAGCCAAAACCACATTAAGCGAGGGCCCAAAAGCTAAACTTAACCAGTACTGTGGACAGTACATTACATTACAGGCAATACGAGTTTACACACAGTTTACTTTTCAAATAAAAGTGTGCAATACAGTACGATTGAAATTATTATTGAATTTTGCGCTCAACAATGCGATTAATCGCAGAGAATAATTCGATTAAAAAATGGTATCGTTGCCCAGCACTAGTTTTTATCTGAGATTCTCATGAATGGCCACTGGCCACGCCCCATGCGTAATTCTATTCTGCTACATTTACACATTCATTTAAAAGCTACACTTTCTCACTGTTAATTTATATTTTCCTATGCACATATTTTGGTTACCGTCACTTTTGATCCCACAATGCAGCACGGCTGAGATGTCGGATTTGTCAATTGTTTCCATGGTTCGGTGTTTGGTTTTACAGTAGATGAGTGTAAAACCATCATTTGAACCCTATTAGTTTTTAGTTGCTGGACTCGTGAACTTGATGTATGTGCGTAAACTAAAGGTACTTTTAGCTGAGCTCAGACCAAGCTTGTCAGGAGCTGATAGAGGATCCTGAATTCATTTGTTAGTTTGCATCAACAACATACCTTAATTGTCTAAATAAATACAGTTGATTTTTCTATCATAAATCTGATATGTGGTACTTACTGTGTGGGATTACTAACATCATTAAATTATTCATTTTTGCCTTTTTACAGCTTCAGAATGAGTATATCCAACAAGGCTGTCTGAACTTCAGACTGATTCCTGTGTTGTTTCGAAATGCAACCAAGGTAAGAGCGAATAAGGCAAATGTATTTATAGCACATTTTACACACATGGCCATTCAATGTGCTGTGTATGATTAAAGATGCAAAAGAAGGGCAATTTTCTCAGATATAAACAAGTAATATGAGAGTTAAACTTCCTTTGAAGAGGAAATAATGAAAAGCGAGAGAGAAATACCAAGAACCTCACCATGAATAACCACAAAGATTTTTAGAAAGGTGAGGTGCAGGGTCGCTCTGTACTAAACCTTTAATGGTATATTTTAATTATGATTATAACCACAGATATTTGTAGTGACCTAAAATTAATCTCCACACACTCCATGTGTTACATACACTAAACAATACAGTATAACCCCCAAAAAAGTTAATGCATAATTTATGCTTTGGACGAACAAATCTATAATGCATTATGTTATAGATTTCTACTTGATGTGGGTGATCGATTGCTATTTTCTTATACATTATACTGTAATGTGTTGGAATTATTTTTGGGATATTGGTTAATATCCCCCAGAATTTGAATAGATTACTCAATAAATACACCTGAGTCACGGTGTGTTGGTGTGTTAATGTGTTACTCACTAACACACAGTGTGTTAGTGAGTTAGTGTGTCAATGTGTTAATGTGTTAGTGTGTTAGTGTGTTAATGTGTTAATGTGTTAATGTGTTAATGTGTTAGTGAGTTAGTGTGCAATGTGTTAATGTGTTAGTGTGTTAGTGTGTTAATGTGTTAATGTGTTAATGTGTTAATGTGTTAGTGAGTTAATGTGTTAATATGTTAATGTGTTAATGTGTTAATGTGTTAGTGAGTTAATGTGTTAATGTGTTAATGTGTTAGTGTGTTAATGTGTTAATGTGTTAGTGTGTTAATGTGTTAATGTGTTAGTGTGTCAATGTGTTAATGTGTTAATGTGTCAATGTGTTAATGTGTTAATGTGTTAATGTGTTAGTGTGTTAATGTGTTAATGTGTTAGTGTGTTAATGTGTTAGTGTGTTAATGTGTTAGTGTGTTAATGTGTTAATGTGTTAGTGTGTTAATGTGTTAATGTGTTAATGTGTTAATGTGTTAATGTGTTCATGTGTTCATGTGTTAATGTGTTAGTGTGTTAATGTGTTAGTGTGTTAGTGTGTTAGTGTGTTAATGTGTTAATGTGTTAATGTGTTCATGTGTTCATGTGTTCATGTGTTAATGTGTTAATGTGTTAATGTGTTAGTGTGTTAATGTGTTAATGTGTTAATGTGTTAATGTGTTAGTGTGTTAGTGTGTTAGTGTGTTAATGTGTTAGTGTGTTAATGTGTTAGTGTGTTAATGTGTTAATGTGTTAATGTGTTAATGTGTTAGTGTGTTAGTGTGTTAATGTGTTAATGTGTTAGTGTGTTAATGTATTAATGTATTAGTGTGTTAATGTGTTAATGTGTTAATGTGTTAATGTGTTAGTGTGTTAATGTGTTAATGTGTTAATGTGTTAGTGTGTTAATGTGTTAATGTGTTAATGTGTTAATGTGTTAGTGTGTTAATGTGTTAATGTGTTAATGTGTTAATGTGTTAGTGTGTTAATGTGTTAGTGTGTTAATGTGTTAATGTTTTAGTGTGTTAATGTGTTAGTGTGTTAATGTGTTAATGTGTTAATGTGTTAGTGTGTTAATGTGTTAATGTGTTAGTGTGTTAATGTATTAGTGTGTTAATGTGTTAATGTGTTAATGTGTTAATGTGTTAGTGTGTTAATGTGTTAATGTGTTAATGTGTTAGTGTGTTAGTGTGTTAATGTGTTAATGTGTTAATGTGTTAATGTGTTAGTGTGTTAATGTGTTAGTGTGTTAATGTGTTAGTGTGTTAATGTGTTAATGTGTTAATGTGCTATCTGCTCCATGGTGCTACACCATGGCTGCCCACTGCTCCTCAGGGAAGGGTTAAATGCAGTGAACAAATTGTGTGTATGTAGCTTTACATATGACAACAGAGTATAATATATATTCTATATTAAACCGCAGTGTTTGTTTTACCTGTGAGGTAGTTTGTGAGGGTTTTAGGGTAGGAGGAGCCAGAATTGTCAGGAGGAGGAGTTTCCGCATTGTGATGTCACAAGGCGAGAAAAATCCAACTCGCCTGTTTGGAGCTGAATTTTTACAAAAATGTGGAATAACAACTTTTTCAACTTTGGCCTTCTGAATGAGGCTAAAGGAATGTATATCACTGTGGCAAAACCATTATAAAGGGATTTGTTTACATAATTCTTCCCCTTTAAGTGGCCTATATGGTAAATGCTGAATTTGGCCCAAATATCACAAAACAAATATGGCCCACAGACACAGTTGGCAAATATTTGGCAAAGTGACAATGGTCAGTCCATAAGTGAACCAAAACCGGCCCACATATGATGCTGCAAATGTGGACCAGTTATCTTGAAACATATTTGGGCTAGTGTTGGTGGAAATGTGGCAAGTTAGCATTACAGGGTTTACAACGCTTTCACAAAAAGAGAGAAAACATATTTATCAAGACTTATAAATGCAACAACCCATTTCATTAATCCAATACCAAAATCCTCAGCAGAACAATTTACATCCAGGGTTTTCAGTGTGGCATCAGAACCACTTCAAGGCTAATGGCTTCATTTTTTGGACCACCCCCCGTGTTTACAAAAAGAAAAAAAAGCATTTCCTTTATTAAAAAAAAAAAGTGAATAGTAATTCTGGTTTGATTATTGGAAATCAGATCTTGGAACTAACTATATCACAATTGAATGACGCAATGTACAAAGAGTTACTATCAAACACATTTGCAGTTTACATAAGGCTTTGTCAAGACTTGGAATAGATACAAACTGTATTTTACTCAATATTGCAGACCTTACACTTTGGTTTAAGACCCCTAAACTGGAAGCTGAACTGCAGGCGAGTCGACGTATATCTACATCCATTAAAAAAAAAGTTCTGTTATTTATTACAAGATTCAATTGTTATTCATATTGTTCACACAGTAGATTTAGTTTCACTGTGATGTTTCTTCAAAGATTGTGTGCTTATCAACAAGTTAGAAATCTGTGAGCTTCGCTAAAGCCAAATCAATAAAGAAAACATCTAATAACTGATTATTACAGAGACACGTTCCACACTGGCTACGCAGCACCAGAATCTACAGCTGGCCTCGCGACACAGAGGACCTGCTGCTACGCCTGTTCAGAGAAGAACGCTACATCCTCCCCCAGCAGATCACAGACCCCACCATCACAGTCCGTCCACTCTGAAGCCACAAGACCCCCACGTGACCCCCAAGGCTCTAATCATATATATATATATATATATATATATATATTCAGAAGCCTGACATCTCTGTTTGAAATATATTTTTTCTGAGACACTGATTTTTGGGTTTTCATTATCTGTAAGCCATGATCTTTAAAATAAACATTTGAAATATTGAACTTCTTCATGATGTTCTAAATGTTTGAGATGTGGCAACTGTATTACCAGCCTGAGGGAGACATATGGCTTCCACAAAACACAAAATGACAACAAAAGGAGACCAAACGAACACAAAAAATAATGAAACATTATAGACAAAAAACAAAAAAACACACATTTCCCACTTTCATTATGTGTTATTTGATATTAATGCAAATAAAACCTAATCTCGTGTTTGAATGATCGAAGGGCCACATTATCAACATTCATGTCAGCATTTAGAATAATGATCAATCTGAGCATTAATACAGGAAAGAACAAAGGGTTTGTATCGTCTTTTTGTGTGTTTGTGGTTGTCTTGCTTGTTATGATTATATTTTGTGCATTTTTGTTGTCTTATTATGTATCGTTTGCATATTTTTCCAGTAAAATGTATGTTTTTGGAGTCATATTGTGTGTTTATGTTGTCATTTTGCAATTTTTGTGTATTCCTGTTGTTGTTTGGCTTGTTTGCTAGGACTGTGGGTTTGTGGAGTTATTTTTTGTGTTTTTCTTGTCTTTTTGTGTACTTTTGTTGTCATTTCTTGTAAAATGTTTTTTTGGGGGTATTTTTGTTGTTGCTTTGTGTTATTTTGGACTAATTATGGTTATTACTGTTGTCTGTTTGTTCATTTTTGTAATCGTTTGGTGTGTGTTTTTGGAGTATTTTTTTGTGTTTTTCTTGTCATTTACTGTATTTTTCTGCAATGTTGTAATTCTTTGTATTTTCTAATAGATTCTTGCTTTTGTATTGTGTGTTTTTTGTATGTTTACTTTTGGGGCCACATAAAATTAGACCAAGGCATGTGGCCTATGGGCCGCCAGTTACCCATGTCTGGTGTAGACGGTTATGCGAAAGTGGAATTTTTTTTTTGACATTTATGATATATATATATATATATATATATATATATATATATATATATTTTTTTTTTAATTTATTTTATTTTATTTTTTTATTTTTTTAATTGATTTTTTTTTAAATCAAAGCGGTATTCCACATGTTATTCTCTTAACCTTTTTTTTTTTTATTTTATTTTATTGTAGGATTAACTCATGCAGGATTTACAGTATAACTGTGTTTTAATGTAATGTGTTCAATCAACCTGAAGATGGCACTATGTCCATGTGAGGTCCCCACATGTGAAAGTGTTTGTTCCACTGACTAATGAGTTTATCTGCAAATGGTTTTGGACTTTTAACACAGGATGCTTTGATCGTGTTTGAGCAGTGGTTCTCAACCTTTTCAGCCCACGACCCCCAAAATGAAGGTTGAGTGCGGGGACCCCCACACAGACATGAACATTGTGAACAGTCATGTAGAGACAGAGCCATCTATAAGGGGGAATAAAGTGGAGAGATTTTTGGGGTCCATCCTTAAAGTTAGCAAAATAATGATCCATTGTTCTATGAATCTGTGATGACCACATTTATTAATTCATCTGAATAATGTCCACTGTTATCCAATGTTTAGTATTATTTGGTGTCATAGTATATAATAATTTTAAAGATGTAAATCCTTGTTTTAATCAGAAATAAACTGGGTTAAAAGTGACCAAAAATGGTGGGAAAGGTGGTGAAATGGGATTTTCAAAACCACAGAAATTAGTTATAATTAGAGTCAGGGTTGGGATCAATTACATTTTTCAATTACAATTACGTCTTCAATTATCCATGTTCATTTACAAATCAATTATGATTACGATCACTGGCATTTTTTCCAATTACAAATAAATTATTATATTATTTTTCCCCTGAAAGTCCATAACAATTACATTCTCAATTACTAAAGTTCGATTACAATTTTACTCACTTTCATTCGTAAAACGTTGTGAGGATTGTATACATTTTTTTATGTGTATGATGTCGTTTTAGCAGCTTTACATTTGTACTTTAGTGCATTGATTATAATAGCCCAACTAAGTCCAAGAGTTGGAATTTAGCTATAGCTATAAACTATTTGTACAAAACATCAGTTACATTCACAGTATTGTTACTCTTTGTGTCGCCCCCATTTAAATAAATGTAATAATATCCTCCTAAATCTAACCCACTAACCCCTAACTCCTCTATCCCTTACCACCTGTATGAGTGTGAAAATTCACTGACAGGTGAAACATATTTTAATAATTGTTAACTACATACTGTACGTGTAAGCCATATAGCTGTTTTGCATTTCATTAAATTGTAATTGACAGTTTTTAGTGAATTTCCATGGTAATTACAATTACAAAGTCAATTATCTGAACTCAATTACGATTACAACGGCGACAGATTTTTTAAATTACAATTGTGATCATAATTACGCCATAAATGTAATTAATTATCAATTTTGCATTTACAATTAATATTGACCCCCAACCCTGATTAGAGAGGCCCAAAGCTGACAGGAAAAAGTGGTAAAAAGGGTTCAAAGTGACAATATTGCAACAGTTAGTTTAAACTGGCAAAAAAAAAAAAAAAAAAAAATGGGCATGACAAATCATGAATGTGGTTAAATTGGAAAAAGAATAAGCGTTAATTATGGTAAAAAGAGGTTAAAAGTGACAATAATTGGTCAACATATGTGACATGTGGGAAAAGTGGTGGAAATGTCTTGAAATTGGAAAAAATGTGCATATAAGGCATTTCAATTTTATGTAGAAGTGGCAGAAATGGAAGCAATGTAGCAAATGCAAAAAAGGAGCAAAAATATGGCAAGAAACAGTGATGATAACAGGTTAAAATATGGCAATTTTGGTGTATTTGCAGAAAAGGGTAAAAACAAGCAAAAATGGGCTCAAATTGTTAAAAAAATAAATAAATTCTTAGTTTCTTTAAAGCATCTGGCGACACCCTCCCAGTGTCTCACGACTCCAAATGGGGTTTTGACCCCAAGGTTGAGAACCACTGCTTTAAACCATCAGATATGTAGAGTGATCAGCACAAACATATTATTAAACACACGTGCTTCACAAGTTGTCTCTTTTTATCTCCCACCTTTGATAATAATAATACATCCACTGTGTGGTGTATGTGTACTGGATGGACCTTTATCCAGTTTTCCTGTTTATTATTATTTTTTATTTAAATTTTTTAAAGCTGATAAATCTGATAATGGAATTGTAAAAACACAAGCACATTTCCAAAGTTTCTGTCTTAGCAGAAGTTCTGAAGTCATTGGTGATTAAACAGATTAAACAGCATCTTTATTCACAATGCGCACAACAAATAATTATATGCAGGTCATTTTATAAGTCTAAAGAATTGACTACATACAAGTTTATTTATTATATATGTGTATTATTGTAATGACCTAACACTTGATTGCTGGCTTCCGCTGTTGTTTTATGCTGAAAGGATGAGCCGGAAGTGGAGTTGCCCTGCAGTGTGTGTGCTAATGAGCTGAGCTAATGCATGTCGGAGTCTGAGCCCGGAATGGAAGCAGCGGAGCGAGGCTGGGACACAGACCGGGACCGACCGGGACTCGCTCTACCACCGTAACCGCAGAGAGAACCTTTGTTACCGGGAACTGAAGAGAAGCCTGACCGCTAACAGACGTTGTCTCAGACTGAGAGAGAAGCTAAAATAACAACACCGGTCCATCATGGAGCGTCGAGTTTAGCCTCTGCGGCTGCAGCTTGTTTATCTTTGTTGGCGTTTTATTTGGGACATTCCCGGGCTTCCCTTTCGGCTCTGACGGTGCTTAAACTCGGTGACAGTCTTGTCCTCGGCTAGCAGTGCTCGTCCCTCTGAGCTATGGAGACGCTGGGAGTTGTTTAGTGGATTCTCTCGTCGGTTGTTGGTCGTGTGTTGGACGTACTCCTGTGTCGGACATGTTCGCTGTGCGCATCGTCACCGCGGACTACTACCTCTCCAGTCCCATTAAAGACCTGGACGTGTGTTACTCTGAGTTCAGGGAGAGTGACACCAGAAGGGTTCCGGTGGTGCGGATCTTTGGAGCTACACCAGCAGGTAACACTCCCAGTACTCCCACTGTTTTGTTGTCATGGTGGCGGTGAACGCCTCATGGTCTGACCCGCTGTCTGAGCACGTATTTACCGAGCTGTGTGTGTGAGCGCGTGCGTGTGCGTCCTTTTCGTCAGCGTTGCTTTTGTCTTCTGTGTCACCTCCACATCTGTATGGCCTCCCTCCACATGTGGCGTTCGGGGACTCCACATGTTGGAAATCGTTAAAAGCAACCTGTGGAGCGTGGACCGACAGTTTTATTACAGGTCTACAAAAGAGTCAATGACGTTCCCTGCACATGATAAAACGCTGAACACACGCGCACGTACACGCACATCGATTATTGATCAATGCGTGGGATTGGTGTTTCACCATCACAGGGCCTGGCATTGTTTGTCTGCAGCAAAAAAAAAAAAATCCACACAGTAAATGACATAATTATCTCATGGTGAGTTGCATGGTGTTGTCATGTACTGGTTCTGGTTTGGGATCATTTGGGTCCCAGTTCGACTGCAGTTCTGACGAATAATATGTTTTTTTCTTTGTCTTCTTGAGAGGTGTTCAGTGTGCGTTGGTGATTTCACTGAAAAGCTGCAACATCTCTCAAAATGGTTGCATTTGCACAACCTTCTTATATTTATTACAGACTGAGCAGAATACAGTGTGGTATCCACAAGCTTCAGAGAACAAAGGGAAGGAAACACATATATTTCTCTTCAATAACAAGCTATTACTCTTTAGTGAGCCACATCTCTGCATGGCTTCAGAATAATGCTATAATTTTCCCTCACAATTGATCAGCATTAGCATCCATGCTACCCACTGAGTGCAGAGCCCTTTTCTTTAGCCTTGTATCATAGGGAATAACTGAACCCTCTTCAGTATTACAGTTAAGTTGGGGTCGTGGTAGTTTAACTTCTCCCCTCCAATGATGAGTCACTAAGTCCCTGGAAATTTTCCACCAGCACGTGCACCGGGAAACATTTAAATATTGTTTCTTAAAGATCATTTCCTTCTAATTTCAAGCAAAAACATCATTACTCTCATGTCAGGATTAATGTGGGATTACATGCACCAGTCAGCAAAATCAGTCACATGTCAAGCAAAAACTTTACTTTTACGTGTTTACATGTTTAAAGTTCAGAAATAAGAACAGAATGTGTTTCTAATCTTTGAATAATCGTAGATGAGTCTTAAACCCAACAGGGATGTAGAATTGCATTATTGCCTTTAAACACAGGTAAACAGTATTATGGTAACCAATCTTAGAAAACAAAACAATATAACACAACAGGAAATATCATATGTGCATATTTGAAAGAAAAAAAAAATCACATAAAAATGAAATAATAGTAAGTAAATATCAATCAAGATGTCATTCATTTAGAATGAAAAGAAGAGATAAGAGAGCATTAGTAGATTGTAGACTACTTTTTAGATTTAAAACATATAAATAATTGGAGCGTGAGATGAGTCAGTGTGCTTACTTTTTATTTACAGGGTCCCCCCGGTCAAGAAATTCCTGAAAAGGTTTTAGAATTTGAAAAAATGGTTTTCCAGTCTTGAAAAGTCATGGAACATTTTAACTGTTTTGGAAATATGTTAAACCCCATAGATGTTAAGCATTATCTCAAAGTGAAAGTGCTGCATAGCGGCAGCACAAATGAGCGGGAATCACCAGATCTCCCTAATTCACTTTCCGCCTCATTTATAAAAGTGTGCGTAGGTAAGATTACTTCAGCTGGCATACGCTAAAAACCAGGAAATGCATACGCGAAAAAAAAAAAAAAAACATCTCAGTGCTTAGCTTTAGAGCTAAGACATGGAAATTTGGTAAAATATTTTGGAAAAGTTTTGAAAAATCATAATGAAAAAATTGTCAACCCTCTATATATTTATCCTAAATATACATGTTTAGTTGTTATTAATATATGATTAAATTCGTACACAAAGTAGTTGGCATGCTGTTTTATTTTTAGTTTAGTTAGTGCGTGTTTCTAAGTTGAGCAGTGGTCACTACACAGCAGATCTCATTCATGTGACTACTTTTGACTAATAAGGACACATTGGCATGTTGGTGGTACTCCCTCCTACTTAAGTTCTGCCTCTGTGAACAGTTGAGTTATTGGGAGGAACACAAGAGCTTAAAGTGTGTCAGCTTGTATCTGATCAGCGTGTGTGCCCTAGTGGAAGCAGCCAATAGTGCATCTGCTCCATGTGGATCCAGATCCTGTGTTCCCTGTCCTCTCTTGACCTCAGCTGCACACACTCCCACCCACCAGCCCCACTGTTGAAACTCAATGCCACACTTCCTGCCTTGTCCCCTCCCCTCTCATGTAAGCATTTAGCCAGTGACTAAAATACACACACACAGTACTGCATGTTTCTCCGTCACTGGAGACCCAAAGTGTATAATCTTTATTGTAGCCTTGGACGCTTGACTTTACATTGTTTGACTGGGTTCGGATGGAGCAGTGTTAACTTTGATTTAGTTTTAGTCTTTAGTCACTCTTCAAACACTGGATTTAGTCACATTTTAGTCAGTTTTTTTTTTCCTCGAGTTTTTGTTTAAAATTTAGTTGGTGGAAATTAGTTTGTCTAGTTTTAAAGTGTCTGTGCCACCACCACCACTTATACTTTTAGCACATGTGTGTTAGTAGGGCTCAGCGATATGGACAAAACTCAGATCTAAATAGTTTTTCTCAAAATGGTGCTATACAATATTTATTTTGAACTCAAAGTCTGAGCAGGAAGACAATTCAGGGTTAAATTTAGGGATGCACCGAATATTCGGTGCCCGAATATATTCGGCCTAATATTGCAAAAAAAGCCACCTTCAGCCTTCGGTTTTAATGAGTTAAAAGCAAGGCCGAATAATAGCGTTTGACGCAATGACGCAATCAAACAACGTGCGGTGATTTTGAGTCGGAAAAGTGTGTGCTGCAGGAGCACAGCAGCAGCAACAGCTCCTCCTTTCTGCACACAAACACAGCCAGACTCTCTGCTTTCCGCTTACCGCTCTCTGTCGTCCGTCACTGAGCCCGTTGTTAACGCTGTGAGCCATGAATCCGTAAACATCCCCATTGTTTCCTCCTCAGTTTCACAAGCAATGTCGGGTCTCGCTGCATAGACTGGTGTAGCATTAGCACGGAGTGCTAACAGCAGATGTATGTGAACAATGGATCCATGGCTCCAAGCAGTGACTCCCAACATGATCAGCAGCAGAAAAAGTAGGGAAATTTGTGCATCCAGTAGTGCAGTTTGCATTTACATATATAGCAATACAGTTTAATGTATATTCTATGTTAAACCGCAGTTTTGTTTTAGCTGTTAGATAGTTGGAGAGGGAGGAGCTCACTTTCTAGGAGGCGTGTTATGTGACGTCACCTGCCAACGTGGGCAAAATCCAACTGTCCCGTTTGGAGCTGACTTTTTACAAAATGTGGAATACAAGGGAGGGAGGAAACTTTTTCAACTTTGGCCCTCTAAATGAGGCTAAAGGGCTGTACAGACCCTTTCAAAAAAAATTAGAATAGCCATGCATGCTGATGAATAGTTGACTTAACTGGCGTACCTTAGTTTTGTATGAAGTTAAGATGGACAATGACTCGAGATATATTTGCAAAATGTTTTAATGTTTTATTGTCAATATTAAGTTTTTCTGCAACAAGCCAGTGGCTGAAATAACAGGTCATTTCTTTTATATAATTTTAAAAGATGTAACTTTTTTTTTTTTTTTAAATAACAGCAAAGCTTAACAGCAGGTTACATGTATTCTGTTTTTTTATTTTGCAGAACAGCTGTACTTGAATTAACTTAACAGGGCTCTACACTAACTTTTCCAGTGGTGGCACACATAATTTGGTCGCACCTTTTTTTGAGCAGGGGTGGGGAGAGTGTACAGCATAGCCATGCATGCTAATGAATAGTTAACTGGCGTACCATGGTTTTGTAGGACATAAAGATTGACAATGACTAGGGATGTAACGATTAATCGTAAGGCAGTTAAAAATAGATTCATGGGTATCACGATTCACATCGATACTGTGAAAATTGAATCGCAGTACTTCTTTATCCAGAAGTGTTGGCGGCGGCCGGAATCTGCTAATACTTTCTTTCTGGCCGCCTTCTACTTTTAAACATGTTCATAAATGATTCCTTACCCCTTTAGCACCGAAAAATATCTGTAATGTTACGTGAATGTCTGTAAAAGTCACGCTTTTCTATTAGATCTGTCTGCTAGCATAGCATCTCTACTTCACGGAGCGAGAGAGAAGTGCACTCTGTGGGACGTGACGCTCAGCCGCTCCGTCCAAAATAAGGTCATCTATACATACACGTACGGATGCGACCACACACTGAAAATATACTCACTTATGCGACCACTTTGGTCGCAGTCTCGAGCCCTTCTTTAATGCACTTATTTTTTTTTTGAAAAGCAAAGGCTACTGGAATATCTAAAAAATGTCAGAATATTCAATATACATTTACTTTCTTTAAAAAAAACATGTCTAAAATTTATTTTAGGCTATTTATGCACTATTAATTACTTATGCTTCTGCTCATTGAATACTAGGGGTGTAACGATACATAAAAAATACAGTTCGATACGTAGCTCGGTTTTGAGGTCACGGTTCGGTACATTTTTGGTAGAGTATGGAACAAAATGCAAAACATAAATTTGTTTGTTGTTTATTCGAAACTTCAGTAAACCAACAATGTATTTAACATTATACAGAATTTGAAAATAAAGTAAAAAAAAAAATACAATACTATTGTAAAGTACTGCCTGGCAATAATATTATCAAACAAAAAATACATAAAATATTATTTATATATGCTGAGACTGCTGCCTCCGCGACCCGGCTCCGGATAAAAGCGGAAGAAAATGGACGGGATGGATGGATTATTTATAAAAAATAAGCTCCTCACAGCTTAACAGCTTTTATCCACTGCTATAAAGACTCGATGGCAGTTGTTATAGCTTTGGTCAGATCTGAATTACTAGGCAGAGGCTGCTTGAATGCCGAAATCAGCTGCGCTGCGTAAGGACATTTTCTTTCTTGTCACAGCATGGTGCCGTTTCAAGTGAGTTAGCATGTTCGTCGTGTTCCCCGAAACATACCCGATCTCAGCTCAACAATGTCGGCATACTGCCCTCGTTTTATCCACTTGTCTTTCTCCGTTGCAGTATTTCACCCGGAAGCTAAAGTGTTCCCAAGCAGGAGACTTTGGCCACAGGGGAGGGTCCTCCAGCTCTGGTTTCTCGCTAGCATTAGCCAAGACGTGAAGGGCTAAACATGTAGTTGCAGGCAGAAGTAAACACACGCAACTTCCGTTCCGGGAACTCAGCCGTGCACAACCCTGTACCCGAACCGAACGTCCTGTACCGAAAAGGTTCAATACAAATACATATATTGTTACACCCTTATTGAATACAGATGCTTGTCGCCAGCATCGAAGATGCTTGCGACGCACGTTGAGGGGAAGGGGTTCTCTGTTGCCGGCGGTGTTCATACAATGGATGATATTGTGGTAATCAGTGATGTTCATAATTGACTGAGTGACTGTGAAGTGGTGGGGAACTTGTGTTGAGAAGGCTGTGTTTCAGGTTGGATGTATTTTGGTGTGACTAAGTGTGTGCATTGCGATGTCAGAGGGCTATGGAGAAGTATGGGTGAATGGAGAATAAAGTTTGGATTTCCTTGTTGAACACGCTGCCTCTGACTCCCGTTCATCCGGTCTATAATATCAAGAGAGTGGCTTGGCTTTGTTTGTGCCTTGGCGCCGTTTCTGCGCTCTGACCGCTTTCAGCGCTACTTTCGTCTCTCCCGTGCCCAGTTTGACGACCTGCTGACTCGCATTGGCGCTCACATCTCGTATGTCTCCGGTTAGTGTTTTTTTCTTATTATTCTGAATTTGTCATGGCTTGGGAAATCTCCTGATTGGTCGACTTGCCGCAATATGCCCCAAAAGTTCAACAATCCCAACTCCAGCCGCACGGGAGGCACATCAAAAGCATCTGCCGAAAAGCTTCAAAACGCGCCACACAGGAGGCCCGGGACATGCTGCGGGTGACTCTGACGCTCCCTAGAAGCGCGTCCACCATATATTGCCTATGTAAACCTGATGCTGTTGACCCTTTGGATGCGTTTGGTGTGAAGGTCTGGGTTAGGACGCATTTAGAAATCCATTTAACTATGCTTTTCATGCTGTTCGAAAATATATTAAAACCCCAACTTTTGTTTTTGATAAGGAAATTAAGGTAGGCAATGCAAAAACATTGGAACATTTTTTGTTTCACGTTTCTCACTCACAAGGACTACAGTCTGTGGTAAAGTGGTTTTATCAGGCCTAAAAGATAAATGAGGGTGAGCTGTATGATTGTAAAAAAAAAACAAAACAAAAAAGCCAGTGAAATACAGTGATAATGCAACAGTGTATAGAAAACCATGTGAAAGAAAAGAAAGAGCTGAGAGAATATGAGAGGAATCCCATCCCCTGATAATTTTATGCACTCTGCTTATTATGACTAGCGTACATTTTTGCACACAATTGGATTAAAGCACATTGCTGTGAGCCAATTGTGGTAGTCGGGAGACAAAGTAACATATATGTGGATATTTACTCTCTTAAAGTGCTCTTTCTCTCATCCTCGGCAGCCTTTACTGTTTGCTGGGTATCCCTATTTCCATGGAGCTGGCAACGTGATTGTTTTTGCCATGACTGTCTGCCTGCATCCCGTGCTTGACTTGTGCATGTCATCACTTTAAAGGAGACTTGTCCAGACAGAGCCAGAGCAGCAGTGGCAGGAAGCCTCCTTCTACTGTTTACACTGGCTCAGTCTTCTTCCCAGAATACTTTCAGATTGAGATGGAGACAAAAATGAAGATTGTTGCTGTTGGACATCCCATTAATTGGTCTTTTGAAGCAGTGTTTTTCAACCTTGGGGTGGGGTCACCTCGAAATTAAATGGGGTTGCCTAAAATTTCTAGTAGGTAAAAAAAAAATCCTATCTAGCATGTTTGATGCAATTTCAGTAAGTGTAATACCAGTAGAGTCATCGAAATAGAGAAAGATGAAATGAAATGGGTATACTAAACTTTGCAAAGGCATATCCCCAAAGTCCCCAAGTAAATACATCAACATGAAGGAAGTTGATCAAATGGCAAAAATACAGAAATGGGTATACCATACCCTGTAATAGAAGTTTTTGAAAATTGGATGTATCACTATGAAAACCTAGAACTAATAATTGCTTGTCATGCGTGCAAAGACATTACTCTGTGAATAATGATAATATTTAGATAAACTGAACTTGTCTCATTGTAAAAGCCTGACTTACCTGCAGATGTATGGCCCTATCAAATCCACGTTTAACGGAATTGCGGATGGAACGAAATTTACTGTTGAACACGAAAATGCACAGAATCAGGATGAAACGTCGTCACCATGAGTCAAAGAACGCTTTTTATGGGGAAATGTTTCTGGGTACGGTTCATTATATGCACCGTCCTGGCCACTACAAACACCATCTAAACCACCCGAAACACCGTCTAAACTGCCAAAAAATTACGCAAATCATTAGGGATGTAACGATTCACTCAACTCCCGATACGATTCGATTCACGATACTGGGTTCACGTTACGATTCTCTCACGATTTATTTTACAAAATGGGACTGTAGACAAATGATGACTGAAAAATATTCCTTTATTTTTTTTCAGAAAAAAACTAGAATATACTGTACTATTTTCCTTTATTTTTCATTGTCAAAAGAATCCCTTGATAAACTATTCAAAACAATGCAGATTAACTAAAAATACATCTTGAATGAAATGAATAAAGGAATAATACAAATGAAGAAGAAGCCTATTCATTTAAATTCATAGTAAATAATGCAAAACTGCATAATGGTTCTTTTTCTCTTTAAAAGTGCAACTGAAAATGTATTTTGTGCCTTAACATTGCACTGTATTTACATCAGATATTTGTTTGCATCAGCAGAGGGTGCTGGTAACCCAGTGGTCGGTTAGCAGTTTTCAGGCTATCGATATGAACGCTGATAGCTATGAATCGATTTTTAACTGCCTTACGATTAATCATTACATCCCTACAAACCATCTGTGACTTCTAAATACAGAGCCGACCAGTGCCTCCTTAACTTTGCTGTGGCTGTGAAGCTCCGTCCATTTTTCATGTAGCGTAGCGACTCCATGAAAACATGAGCAGTTTTAATCAGTTTCACCTGCTCAACATCTCATCAGAGCTACAGAAGATCCTTTCATACGTCTTTATGACATATAAATAATTAAAAAGGAGCAGTCAGAATAATCCATGTTAGTACAACTTATAGCTACCTTTTAATTGTACCTTACTTTATTTTTGACATACATTTTAGTTTAATCAGGGTTTTTTTTTTTTTAAATTAGTATTTATTATGTTTCCTCACAGGAGTTAAAATATTATATTTTCTGAAAAAATTGATTCATAGTTGTAAAAAAACGGAATTAAAAAAAAAAATTATGTTAAAAACACAGAAATTAGAAAAAAAATAAAACAGATTTTATAGGGCCCTACAGATGTCGGTAAAAGCTGGAGCTGTGCACACAGAAGTGATTCAAATCCAAAGGCCCATATTAATCCCCATTTTTAATTTGACAGCAGTGTACAATTAGTTCAGGGTTTGCTTATTAAAAGGAGAGGAAGAAAACGTTCTGCTCTAAAAACAACTCCACTTATGCCTATGTGTGGATTAAATGTGTCTCAGTGTAATTGAGCATTGGAACGGCAGCCTGGGTGATGTAGCATCTCTCTCTGATTGAGTGTTTTAAGATGTTTTACAGCAGCTGTGATGTTGCTTGCACACTCGTTTTCCCTTTATTATTTTTATCCCTATGGCAATATATTGCTGCAATGTTTTTTCCCTCTATAAGCACGGCACAAAGCAGATAAAAGCAAAGGAGTGGGGAACCCTGTTTGAGGAGCCTGTTCCTGGTGCTGTGTCTATGTGCTGAGCTGAGTGAGACACACTGTGAATAATAAATCTGTGGTAAGGAGGGCGGGCGGTGTTTGGAGATCTCTCTCTTATCTGCTCAGCATTCACCACAGCAGATCAGTGAACAGCTCTAGACAATGACACAGTCAGACGTACATATCTTCTCACGTCTACTTTTCTCTTATTATGAAATCTGTTCTAGTTCATTCTCCTTAAAGCTACTAAAAGTTGAGCTTTGGTTTTACTAACTTAAAACCCCAATCAATTACAGAAAATATTTTAATCACATATCATGTGTATGTTTTCCGTAACATTTTTTTTTTTTTTAATTTTCATTTATGTATAAATAACGTTTCAGTGCACCAGTTCATCAGTAATTTGACTTGTGCGTTGCTCTTTTTTTTGTCAGTGAGTTAAAGCCTGTCTGATAAGCCCCCGTCTGTGTCCTTCTGTGTGGTGAGATTAAAACATGAAGCTCTCGTCCATAGTTTCTCTTAAATATTAAAATATCACACAAACAGAAGATTTAATTTCAAAACAGAAAAACTCTGCTTGTCTGGTTTTTTATTTTTCTGTACTCTGTTGGATTTTTTTTCTTCCAAATTTTGTGTTTTCTGCAAATAATTTTTTTTAAATTCAGTTTTTTTTAGAAATAATAATTTTTTTCAGAAAATATTAGTTTTCAACTCCTGAGGAAGCAAAATAAAAATAAAATCATAATTAATCAAAAATGTATGTCAAAAATAAAAATGTAATTCAAAATAATGAGTAAGATACAATTAAAAGGTAGATATAAATTGTAATGACATGGATTATTCTGACCGCTCTTTTTTAATTATTTATATGTCATATAAATATGTATTAGAGCAGCATTAATGTCACCCAATTATCCCTCAGGGATCAATGATTTACTGAACCTGATCTGGTTTATTAACTTAATTTAAATAATTTAAATGATCTTGATGACATCATTCAGACCGTAATGATTAAACAAAAAGAAATGGACACAAGGATGTATCAGTTATTTCATATTTTACAGTATTAGAAGTTAAACTACGATGTTTCAGACTCTACAATCCCTGGCATTGATGGTCTCGTTCACAACAACAGAACAACTTTTCCCACGGATCTTCTGTAGCTCTGATGACACACTGAGCAGGTGAAGCTGATTAAAGCTGAAATGGCAGAAATGGACAGAGTTTTACAGACTCATAAAAGTTAAGCGGTTACTGGTCAGCTCCGTATTAAGGATGAGTTGTGTAGTTTTTTGGCAGTTTAGACGGGGTTTCGGGTGGTTTAGATGCTGTTTAATGCATCCAGGATGGGAGGGGGGAGGGCGGTGCATCTAATGAGTGGTCCCCGGAAACATTTGCCCATAAAAAACATTGCTTGCCTCACGGTGACGGCGTTTCATCTCGATTCTGTCAATTTTCGCGTTCAACAGTAGATTCCGTTTTCATTGGTTGATTCCTGAGCTCTAAAAAATAACCTCACTGTTTGTTATTTTGATTTGGTTTTAAAACGGAAGAACAAAAGGTACGTGGATTAATTTTAATGAGGTTAGTACACATTTACCTCCGTCAAGTGCAGAGTGGAGGGTTATTTTTACCCTGCCTTTATTTGTCCATCTGTCCGTTAGCAAGATAACTTGAAAGGTTATGAATGGATTTGGATGAAATTTTCAGGAAATGTTGATAATGGGACAAGGAACAGATTATTGAATTTTGGTGATGTTCTGGATTACCAAAACTGAGAAAATACCAAAAAATAGGAGCTGTGCCTGAGCCTGCACCTTTAAGAGCGATGGCTTATGGGTAATGTGTATATGTCCTGCCCAGTACTTGTGCCGTACTTGGTGGAGGTCTGCGCTCTCTGAGTGCTCTAGTTATAAATGCAATGGGACTAATAATTGGCATGATAATTTCTTTTGGTGTTTTTCGGTTTTGGCCAAAATTTTTCATTTTGGTACATCCCTAATCTAGATAACTACCAATATCTGGAAAAAAGGACACTTGGTGCTTGGGAGGGTCTCTGCTCTTTGAGTGCTTTCTAGTTTGAGATGCTTCTGCTGAAGCTACACCCTGCACCCACATCCAGTTTGTGCCCTGGCTGACTGCCTCACTGTGGAGCTACTCATGAGTCACAGCAGAGGGAGGAAACACTCTTTGCAGCTCGCAGAGATAAATCTCACAGCCGTGTTGTTCCCTCTCCTGCCCCCTCCCCCCTTCCCTCCCACTCTTCTCAGACCTCATTCATAAATCCTGCTGCAGGAAGGCAGAGGGGACACAGCACGTGAGGACATCCTGAGTCTAAACTCCACAGTTAGCTGGAATCTGCAGTATCTGGGATTCCACATGACATTTACTATTTCCATCAGTTTAATGGAAAAAACTCAGGCTTTCTTTTTCAAAATAAAAGCTATTTTATCTGACCTTTAAAGGGTTTTTGTTTTCTTTATTAAGCTGTATGCAGAGACCCATTGATGTTTCTGAGGATTTAAGTGTCGTGCTAAAATTCTCCTGAATGCTACATTTGAACGTGCCAGTCCTGCACTATAAAGGGAGTGGAAATTTAAAAAAAAATCTGATTTAATATCACTTCATATAGGGATGGGTGATATTGACAAAAAAGTGTAAACAGGTTCTTTACAAAAACAAATAAATGTGAATACATCAACATTAGACACATTTAAAAAGGCTGCAATAGCTGCTGACTCAGAGTTCATGAGCTGATATTTTATTTGTGCATGTGGGTCACTCTACTAGTGTTATTGTACACACAAGAGCACATGAAAAGCAAAAATAACTCCATTAGTGTTTTTACTGTTGCTGAATCTTGTTTCATTTATTTGATAATGAGTTACATGAAGTCATGATTGATCAATATTTCTCTGATTTCCTATAATTAAACCAGATCAAGCTGATGATTTAATCATTCAGTATATTTAGGTGTAATAATCTCAATAGTTACATTAGTCTAATGGGACCAGTTTTGTCTGTGAACACGTGAAATATAATTAAAAAATATTGCGTTTGACAAATTGGGATGGATTAATAGTGACATTATTATTTATGCTAACATTTATTTCACACAATGTTTGACATGTTAGTTTTTATCCTTTCATAGTAAAGTGTTAAATCTGACCATAAACAGTAAGGCATGTTCTTTTTACTTGGTCTGTTCCTTATTTGAAGTGGTTAGCAATAGCTCTGTGTGTTGGTGAGTTAGCTTAGCATAGTTAGCTTTAGTTGAGTTTCCAGTTCATAATCGTTGCTACAGGTTCATCTCTGTCCCCGTGTTTGTGGAACTTTGGGTGGATTTGATGGAGGAACTTGAATCGGTTCACTTTGTTGGATGGTTGTCTGGTTTTAACCAAGTAGCGGTCCATGATGTATCGCAGCACAGCAGCTTCACGTTGCTAAGATGAGCACCACACACACAGACAGACGGCGGTGTGTGAAGGGGGTGGTGGCGGTGCACATCAGAGCTTCCGTAAACAACGTTCCGCTCCAGAGAATATTAAGTTGACAACAAACAGGCAGTTTTGGCCTGTGGAACACATTTTTTTTGGGGCATTCTTGGCTAAATTGAGGGACAAATGGCCTGTGGCCCTCGCTAATTTCCGACATGGGAATTTATCGTTTGTACCGTGGGATGACAAATTCTTACCGGCGAGAATGTTTTTGACGTTAAATCATAAACGATAAAATATTGCACATTCCTAACTTCATACAAGGTAGGACTGGGTATTGCCAAGTACCTCGCGATACATCACAATATTTTTTCCCAAGATAACAATATTATCACGATACGGCGATAACTGATATATCGTGGGGACATTTCATCCACAATACATCACGATATTTATGTCACTGAAGAAATTCTGAATTTATCTACTGCACTGAATCCATTTGACAGGAATTACAAAACAATGTCAATCAATTTCACATGAATGACAGCCAAGTACAATGAAGTCTATACTGCGCAGTGGCTTTTCTCTCACACACACACACGCACACACACACACACACACACACACACACAAACAAACAAGGGCTTCTTTCCACCAGGAGAGATGCATGAGGAGGAGTTGATGTGTGTTGCTTTGCCACCACTGTTGCATAGCAACTGCAGGCGAACCAGTCATGGCCCGCCTCTACAGTGTGTGTCTTTTGATGGGCCAGACTGAAGACAGACCACAGTACACTGACAGCTCCCTCAGCACCAGTGTGGCTTTGTGTAGCCCCACACACACACACACACACACACACACACACACACACACACACACACACACACACACACACACACACACACACACACACCTAGGGATTTAGTCTCTTTTTAATGGAAAATCTAGTTCTTTAATCAAATCATTGACATCATTATATATTGTAACATTAGGAGAAACCTGTTAAAAATAAAAACAAATGATGTTTCTGAAGCCCTTCAACACGCTGATGTTTGTGAACCCTCTGGTGGTTTCTCTGTACTGTGGTTGAATATTTCTAATGCAGCGCTTGTATAATACAATCCAGAT
This sequence comes from Gouania willdenowi, assembly GCF_900634775.1. NCBI lineage: Eukaryota > Metazoa > Chordata > Actinopteri > Blenniiformes > Gobiesocidae > Gouania > Gouania willdenowi. The sequence goes on from NC_041066.1 coordinate 1,639,356, forward strand.
TTCTCATGCTGCTCCCCTCAGTAAGGCGGGGGTTGAACTCTAGCACATGCTGTTCCTTGAACCTATGCAGCAGTGCACTAACGTACAGTAGAAGTGGGCACACACAGCGTCCATCTGTACATTCTGTCCTCCATCACCATACATTGCTCTTTCAAAAGCATGGCATTCATTGTGTTGTCTTGCAATACATTCTTGGGAAAATTCTTTCTTTTGGTTTGCTCCAACCATTGGAACAAAAGTGTGTAGTGTACTGTACGAGCACATGTGTAGACACAGGGACAGAGATTAGTCACTGTCATAGCTTTGATATTAATCAGTCAATTCTCATTTTCACAATACTTTATTATCTTTTATGTAACTCAGCTGAGCACGTGCAGGCATCTGCAGCACAGCTCACCTCAGATGACTCTCCACAGCAGTGTGTGTGTGTCTTGGAGTGGTGTGATGCCACGCTACACATCCCATTGATATTATACCTTCTTGTTTGTTTATGCACCTGCTTACACACTAAGGACTTCCTCTCCACACACTATCAGCACCGGGCTGCTGTGTAACATTACTGAAGTTTTCATGTCCCACTCATATATCGGTGGCCTTGCAATGATTGGTTAACAGGGTTCAGGTGTAAAGAAAACGGTTTAATCCAACCTGTAGCACTCCATCCATCCCAAGTGCATCTGTCAGAAGTTTTGATTTGGAACCTGCTTATTAGGGATGACCCGATACAACTTTTTAACTTTCGATATGATACCGATATTGCAGCCTTGCATATCGGCCTATACCGATATTGATCCGATACAAGATCAGCACGAATCATACATACTTTTATTACTTATTTTGTAGTGTAGAATATTAGAAAAGGCTTGATTGTGTGATGTTACTCAAACAGAACAATAGTCATTAACAGTAGGTTACTTTGTTGGAGTTTGAACCACAGTCACCTATGGATGGAAGTGCTGGAGCGGAACATTTTATCGGAGAGCTTATATCAGAGATTTTAGATGCAGTCCGATAAAATCCGATATTCGTTTTCTGGCTGATATCGGACCGATATCCAATATCAATATTGGATCGGGACACCTATTCTGTTTATCACTCTGTCACAAGTTAAACAGTAAACAGTGAGACAGCATCACTCTCAATGAGTGACCTAAAGTGACACTTTCAATAGTCCAATGTTCATATTCCTGTCTGCCACAGTTACTAATATGAACTGTTCAGCAGGTATTAGGCTAATACAGTTGCATTAACATTTATAATATGAATAATAACCTTTCATTCGTAGGTCTTTCACAACTGCTTGTGCAAAGAAAGATGCAACTATTATTTACCAGTCACGGTTGCTGTAAACAGACCCTGAGTCATATTTAATGTCCATAAGACAAAGGACAAAATAAAATAAAATAAATAAATAAATAAAATACACTTAAAAAAACAGGTATCGATGTGAGTGAGCACCTCAGTTTGTGTAAGGTTTAGCAGCACGGCATTCTTTACAAACCACCCGCGTCTTGCCAAGTTTACAATCTGTCTACAACTGATTTAACTTTAACTTTGTTGCGGTACCAACGTGCTTCCCGGTGTCATGTACTGAGCGTGAATTGTACTGAGGTTGTGCATGCGCGCACATGCGACCATCACCACATGCTTAGTGCAAAAAAGTTTGCATAAAATGAACAGAGCAACTGATGAAGCTGATAAATTTAGTTTGAAATGGTCTTTCTACTATGCAGTTCATAAGTTGTTTCAGACGATGCTATCTGTAGCAGAGCTCCTAGCCCCGCCCACATCCTCTACTACCGAGAGTGGTCGACTGTCCACTACAATCATTTATCCACTGACTTGTTCATTTGTCACTTTTTGCTTTGAACTTTTGTCATCCTGTCCAGTGTGGATTGGAGGCACTCCCTGCTCGGACTCGGAACGTTGTCTGTGCTAGATGCTACATGTTTAGCATTGTGGTGCTAGCTGCTAAATGTTTAGCATTGTGGTAGTAGCTGCTACATGTTTAGCATTGAGGTGGCAACACAGCCTAGAAACATTCCGATGATCGGAAAACGCTTACTTGCACACAACTGTGCTTTTGTTTTCCATCTGGTGTGTTTTTAAAAACTAAAATTAAAGCCCGCGAAACACAGTATCATCAGTATTATGGGTATACCAGGGACATGAAAAATGTTCTGCGCTGTTTGGAGTGCAAAAAAAGTGTTATTTTTCTGTAATTAATTAATTGCAGTTAATGCATTCAAGTCCATGCCCTATTCTAAACAATCATAGTTAATTTTATGTTTTTACACAAATGGGCTAAATTTGGATTATGTTTGTGTTGTAGGTCAGAAGACTTGCCTCCACCTCCACGGTGTGTTCCCGTACATCTACGTGCCCTACGATGGCTTCGGGCAGGACCCAGAGCGCTACCTGCGACAGGTGGCCTTCAGCATCGACAGGGCTCTTAACGTCACCATGGGAAGCCCTGCTTCCAGCACGCAGCACGTCTTTAAGGTGGTCCTGGTCTCTGGCATGTGAGTGACTCATGAGTTCTCGCCTAAGGAAAACAGCTTGTCCCAGATTTACCCCACACATGCACTACTCAGGATCTCCTCTTGGTTTGCAGGCCCTTCTATGGCTACCACGCCAAGGAGAAGCTCTTCATGAAGATCTATCTGTACAATCCTCAGATGGTCAAAAGGTAAAGTCAGTTTAATATGAGCAGGCATCCTGGCTGCTAATGCTTGTGTGAGCAGCCCTGCCAAGTCACTAAAGCCAAATCAATAATGCTGTATTCTCTTGTACACATTGATTGTCTGCATTTGTGTGTTGGAACATCTACAGGACTGTACTGTGAATTAGTTGGTAATGGGATCAGTGTTTGTTGGTGGCGACTTAAGAGAAGCTTCTGATTCACTGCTTGGCATTGAGCCCAAAACAATACTACCAATACATTTTCAGAACTAGAAAAGAGAGGGGAGAAATATGATAAACATTTTAAGGAAGTAGATCCAAATAAATCATTTAAGAATACAACCAAAATATTTTCCATTTCCCAGCAACTGAAAAAAAAAAACAGATTATTGATGCTATTTTTTCCAGTTTGATCAAATATTAATCGAAAATCAAAATGTAATGACTTTCTTCCTGTTGAATAACATCAATCATTGCGTGTCCAACCATTTGGTCACTGCTGTCATCATTAAAGGGGAATTTTCCTGAGATATGTCAAAGCAGAGCCCGACCAATTAATCTCATCTATGTTGCAGACTAATCGGGCCAATTAAAACTATCACAGATTAAGTGAAAGCGGTCGATTTTCCTCTTTTAAAAATCGATAGAGTTTTGATTATTGGTCTTGAAGCATATATTGGGTATTATATGAATTTGTGTTAATGTACAATAAATATATCCTGTGTGTATCAATGTTCTTATTTCATATATCAGCTGATCTATCGGCTATTGACCTATATATCAGTCATCGGCAGATAGAGCGGATAAAATAAGTGTTGAACACCATTTTTCTCAGTGAATATATTTCTAAAGGTGCTATTGACATGAAATTTCCACCAGTTGTTGGTAACGGCCTATGTAATCCACACAGGTCAAGAAATCAAACCATATATGTTCATAAATTACGTTCTGTGTAAAATGACACTGGGAAAAAGTATTGAACACATGAATAAAAGGGAGGTGCAAAAAAGCATGGAAAGCCAAGACACCAGCTTGATTCAGTCCCAACTGATGGCCTATAAAGCTGCGTTCACACCAAGGTTGGGTTCACTTATAATTGTCTTTGTGTAATTAATAATTAATTACAATTATGGTGTAATTATAATTGTAATTGTAATTTTAAAAATCTGTTGCTTTCGTAATCGTAATTAAATTGTAATTTAGTTTAGATAATTACCTATGTAAGGAGGAGGACCAAGAGGCCAGTCAGCACTGTCTCAATCCAGGGGGTCAGTGTGGACATTGTGTACAAATACCTGGGAGTGGTGATAGACAATAAACAGGACTGGGGGAGGAACACTGACTCCCTCTACAGGAAGGGCCAAAGCCGCTTCTATTTTCTGAGATGGATGAGGTCCTTCAACATCTGCAGGAAAATACTGAGGATGTTTTATGAGTCAGTGGTGGCGAGTGTGATCCTCTACACTGTTGTTTGCTGGGGGAGCAGACTGAGGGTCGCAGACGCCAACAGACTCAACAGACTCATCCGCAAGGCCAGTGACGTTGTGGGGATTAAACTGGACTCTCTGACAGTGATGACAGAGAGGAGGAGCTTGTCCAAGGTGAAATCCATCTTGGTCAACGTGTCCCACCCACTTCATGATGTGCTGGTCAGTCACAGAAGCACCTTCAGCACCAGGCTGATCCAACCACGGTGCTCCACAGAACGCCACAGTAAATCATTCCTGCCTGTGGCCATCAAACTGTATAGTTCATCTCTGTAACTTCACAGCTTGATTGTTGTACATGTCTAAATCACATTTGTATATTTGTATTATTTTTGTAAATATCTGAATCATATTGGTATATATTTTATTATTATTATTATTATTATTATTATTATTATTATTATTATTATTATTATTATCTATCCTACTTTATTTTCTACTAATGTAATGTGTGTGTTTCTGATCTCTATTTTATTAGTCTTTTACTTAATTATACACTTATTTATTGAACATTCTTTGAACATAATGGCCTGGTGTGTGTGCTGTGGGGCTTTGTTCTAAATGTGGGTTGGCTACAATTTTAGCTGAGTGTCTTATGCTGCGTTCACACCGGTTGCGTCACGAAATATCCGTACGTCCAGATTACATACACAGTCATGGATAGATGCGTCCCAGATGTGAAAACTTTCCAGTGCTGCGGTGCGGTCCGATCCGCGCGTCAAGTGCATTGGCCGTGCGAGCGCGCTCCCGATTTTACGCATATTCGCACATTTTCAAGAGTTGAAAATATTGAACTCCTGCGACCGTTTCGCATGACGAAAGCCAATCAGAGTCTTTGTTGATGATGACGTCAGGCCGTCAACACGGACACCGGTCTGTTCACCCATTCAATCATGGAGTAGAAACTGTGTGTGACCACCTGGAGCTGTATGACACGGCCTTTATAACCAGGACCGGACCAGGAAGGATTTGGCGTGGAGGAGAATCAGCGAGGAGGTGGTAGTAGCAGGTAAAAGTTCTCTCTGCAGAGACACATTCAACTCACCGAGTTGGATGTGTCGCTGGTGGATGGGGCTTTGCTTTAGACGATGAAGCGAATGGGGACATTTATTGATCCTGCTGACCCTGCAGGTATGTTTCGTGTGGCAGATGCGTCCGGGGCCGCAGAAGACGCATTCGGTGGGAACGCAGCATTAGATTACGGAGAGGTATAGAATGTGTAATTTCATTAATTCTTTACAATATTTAGACCTGTGGGAGTCACGGAAGCTGGAGCTGTCCCCGCCGGTGGATCTGTTGGGGTTGAAGAGGTTAAAACCCCCATAGCAGTATCGGCCTTAAAACTCTCATATCGCTTTATTTCAAAGGCAACCCTGTCTGTTTTAACATCATCTTTTGCTATTTTTGCGTTGAGTCAGGTGGTGAATGAACAAGCTCTAAGCTGTCACTTTAATGTAAAAAGCTTTCTAAACTTTAGAAGTTTAAAAGCCATTAATGTGTTTATTGCAGGGTGTGTGATTTGTTGCAAAGTGGAGCCGTGATGAACAAGAGCTACCAACCCCAGGAGGGTCATATCCCCTACCTGCTGCAGCTCTTCATCGACTACAACCTCTACGGCATGAACCTGCTCAATCTGGAGGCCGTCAAGTTTCGCAGGAGCCACAGCAAAAGTGAGGACACGCACACACATTTCTGCAGAAAGCTCGTGGCTAGATCTGGGTATTGCTTCAGATTTCTCAAATTGATTCAAATTACAACGGTCCAATTTGATTTACGATTCAATTTGATTTTTGATTCGGTCAAGGGTATTTCTGTTTCAGTAGCAATATTACTTAAAACTGGAAGAGATTCTTAGAGATCTAATGCTGTAAAATGTAGAAAGTAACTCTAACATGGTATAGTATTGAACATATTCATGTTTACATGAAAATTTGAGATTGATTTTAGGATTTCATGAATCGATATTGGGTCATTTAAAGGAAAATCAATTCAAATCGATTAACCAATCTTTTTGTAACCCAGCTGTACTCATGGCAAAATGACCTCATTTTGGCTTTCATTTTTCTTTTTTTGTTTAGTTTTTCATTTCTGTGAACAAAAAACTACCAGAAAGTGACAAAATTGCTTCATTATGACTGCTACTAATAATAATAAAAACTCCCACATAAGCCACAATAATGTAACCACTCAGTCACTAGTTTCTGTTCAGTAGCTCATGTGCAAATCATACTGGTCGTGAGTAGTTGCTCTTTTCATCAAATGTAAAGACAACACTTGCTTTTTAAAGTACCCGACATGCTCACAGGTTTTAATCCTTAGAATTGTTGCTATTTGTCTATAGGTTCAGTTTCTTTTCTTTTTCATGTGCAATCCACCTCAGTCATGGAGACTGAAGGGAAACACTGTTACGGTGAACAGTTGCTTTAAACCCGTCTAAGTGCATTTGTGATTGCTATATGGCCTGTTGTAAAGGGTTAGTCCTGGCCCTGCAAACCAGTGAGAACATCTTGTTTTATCTTTGTTGTTTTTCACTTTTATGCTATCACAAAAACAGCTTCTACCACCTAAAGAACATGTCCAGAGTGAAAGGTTTAATGACTCAGAAAGATCAGGAGAAACTGGTTAATGCTTTTATCTCCAGCAGACTGGACTATTGTAGTGGTCTTCTGACAGGAATCCCCCAAAAGAGCATCAAACAGCTACAGCTGGTTCAGAACGCTTCAGCTCGGGTCTTAACCAGAACAAAGAGGTCAGAACACATTGCTCTAGTGTTAAAGTCTTTACACTGGCTCCCAGTCAGCCTCAGAATAGACATTAAAGTTCTGCTGCTGGTGTATAAATCTGTGAATGGGTTTGGTCCAGAATACATCAGTGACATGTTAGTCAGGTATGAACCCAGAAGGTCTCTCAGATCTATGGACACAGGTCAGATAGTGGAGCCCAGAGCTCACAGTAAACATGGTGATACTGCGTTTAGTTGTTATGCTGCAAAGAAGTGGAACAAACTGCCAGCAGAGCTGAAGTCAGCATCACATGTGAACATTTTTAAATCAAAGTTAAAGGCACTTTTTTTCTCTACTACGTATGATTGAGAGAGAGATTTTTGGTCATGTTGTTGATGTAATGTGTTTGATTTTACTGATGATTTTAAATGTTTTTATTGATTTTAAACAGTTGAATGTTTTATCATGTAAAGCACATTGAGTTGCCTTGTGTATGAAATGCGCTATACAAATACATTTGCCTTGCCTTGCCTAACGTCACTAATATGAATTTAGATGTCCTTTTTATGAATGATCCTGGGCCATGGGCTAGGATAGCTATCCGTGGACCCACCACCTCCACAAACCTCCGTCATCATATTCTTCTGATGCTTTAGGACATTCTGAACAGGAAATCAAATGGTAACATTGTGTAAGTTGGGATTATCTTGTTGTTTTGGCATGAAGTTTAGGAGTACCCTTGAAATGTATTTGTAATCAACACATTTCCTAATTTATTTTTACGTTTAACTTTTTGGTCTCATGCATCATCTGTGTACCAATAAATGCTCAAATGGTACCAAATTAAAGCTTGGCTTCTGCTTGTTCCAATGAATACAATAAAAATATGGTGTGATTGGATGATTATTGATGATGCAGGAGGCATCTTCTCTACTGTTATCCTTTTATTATTCCCTCTGCGTTAACTCCTACTCCGTTTGTCCAATTTTGACAAATAAACTGTCAAAACGTTCAGGAAGTTCCCGAGATTTATGCTATCACTTTTGTGATCTGTAACTTTTTTCATTTTTTTTCCCCATTCATTTATATTGGAATTTTCAGATGTTTCAGACCCTCAACATGTTCAGCTAATACCTTTTCAACCTTTTTTTAACTATTTCAACTTGTTCAACCCTTTTAAATTTTTTTAAGTTTTTTTAAAACCTTTTCAACCCATTTCAGCCTTTTTCAACCTTATTTACTAATGTTCAGCTAATGCTAGGTTATTACTAAGACTAACACCAGGGTATGCTAATGCTAGGCTAATACTAATGCTAGGTTAATGCTTACACTAAGTTAATGTGAATGCTGAGCTAATGCTAATGCAGTGCGACATGGGGCAGCACCTACATCCTCACTTGCATTTTTTTCAGGAAATGCAAATATTCTGATTTCATATGAATAAATCCCACGTGATCCTTCCTAGTCGTTTGGTACCTGTGACCTGAGAGCGACTAGCTAAACCCTACTGCCAAATGTTTGATCAAAGTTCTATTGTAACAAAGGATGGCAGTGAGCGTGCACACATAAACCAGTAGGGTGTCAACACACCAACATACTTCAGAAGGTCATGAATTGAAGCACTGGTTTTCAGGAGAGGAGGAAATTAATATGGTAGTTACATTTCTATTTACTCTTACTTTGAAATTGTCAGCTTTTTTGTTTTTTGTTAAGTTTTGAATTTTAACGCTTTCTAAACATTAGCCTATTAACATGAATTTCAAAATAAGGCTTGCTAATACAAAGTGGCGAGGTCACAGGGGGTGGGGAATGCATTCCTGATGTGAGAACCACTGGAGGAAAGAGAGGAATTCCATGCTTTAATGTAATGCCCTTCTTTAATAAACGCTCACGCCTGACTCTCCTCTAGCAAACAGAGGTCCCTGTTTGATCACCTCAGCACTGGTGCAGTCAAGAGGAAAGAGGCCTATAACCTTCACTGAGGGACTGACAGCCAAATAATAGGAACACCTGCCAACATTTTCTTTCCACTTTAACATCTGAGCTTTTTTAAGGATTAGGAAGCAATTTGGTAATGGAATAAGGGTTGGGCTGCTGATGATTTAAACTCTAAACATGTTCTTATATCCATCGCAAAGCTTGAAATGATGCTTCAAAGACACTAGCTGTGTTTCCATTACAGTTTTTTGCAAAAATAAAACGATATTTCTAAAGTTTCGACAAAGTATAATTGCGCTTTGAACGTGTTTCCATTGAAGGTTGTTTTGGAGCCTCTTAACTTCTGTGAATTCTCATCCTGTGAGACCTCTCTGCAGGAAGATGACCGCTCAGAGCTTCCTTTGTTGTTTCACGTTTAATGTGGCACTAATGGTGCATTTCCACTGGCGGTATTGGCTCTATTTGGGTCGGCTCAACTCTCTTTTTGTGCGTTTTCACTGGGAAAAAGTACCTCCTCCGTGGTACCTGGTGCTGCCTTTTTTAGTACCTTCTTGATTGAGGTTCCAAAAAAAGCAGCCTTCGTCTGAAAATGTGACGTAGGCTCAAAGCAGACACTGATTGGTTCTAAGAATCATCACAGTGTAGAGTCATCAACTCACGCACAGAGTGGAAACATTTGGCCGCCATTGATTTTTGTTGCCGATCTTGTGAGGATGACGACAAAAAAGTGCAATCCGTGGAGTCTGGCAGTTTCATGTGTCAGGTTGGTGCTCTATGGAAACGCTCCAGAAAAACAATATTGGGTCCCGAAAGCGAAGAGTGCGGAGCCGTGTTAAGCTGATACCACCAATGGAAGCGCGCCATAATATGTGTAATTATAATGCTAAGAAATGTCTGTCGTCTCCTCTGTCCACACGTACCGCGCCATGTTTTTTTGGAAAGAAGTGGTCATGTGACTAGGTACGTCATGTCCGGTGACGTAATTGTGGAAAAAATGTTTCCATTGAGCTTTAGCGATATATTTCAACATCGAAATGCCTGAAATACCTCCTCATGAAGCATAGAAACTTTTTAGTGATATTTGGCTGTTTTTTTTTTTTTTTATTCACTTGTTTTCGTTACCAGATTTTATTGTGCGATTAAGATTTTGCGCATTTCCAAAGGTAACGCAGCTACTATTAGTGAATGGGTAAACAATGTTACAAAGATTCAATCAACATAGATCAATGGCTTTTCATGTTTCATGTTGATAATAAGGAATTTAACTAATTAGTTTGTCATTTTTGTCATTAAGCTCAGTGTGAGAGTTAAAGTGTGGACTCTGTCTGTCACCAGTTCTCCACTGGTTAACTCAAACTTTAACAGTGCTGTTTGTGTGTGACTATTCTTTTCAGATGAAGCATCGTCTTCCTCAGAGGAAGCAACTACCAGCAGCAGTCCCACCATCAGCCCTTTAAAAAGCCCCTCTGTGTCCAAGCTCCATGGCAGCACCCTGGGGGGCACGTTTGTGCACTGGGAGGAGAACACCCTACCATTGTGAGTCATTGAGTAGAGTAAGGGTGTCAAACCCATGTAAGTTCAGGGGCCAAATACGGAGCAGTTTATCTTAAGTGGGCTGCAGATTTTAGGCAGGAAAATTAGTAATTTGAACATTATTGTGCTCTAATTTGCACTTTCACAAATAAATGAATTATACAATATGTACAGCACTGATAATATTAAAGCAGTAAGTGACACATATCAGTCCCTGCAGGATCTTCACTCAATTTCTTTTGATGTTTAACTAATTCACTGCCAGCCATTTTTAGAGCAGCCTACCCCTCAGTGCTAGGCATTTTAGATGATTTTCACACATGTTTCAAGACTCACAGAATATTTTGTCCTATGACAATCTGCCATCTGACCAGATTCTGAAAGAGTAAAGTCTCTACTTTCATCAGAAAAAACAATTAAGTTTCGAGCTTGTTTCATTCTTCTGTAACCAGCAGTTGAATAGAGGCAAGATTCACACAAATTGCCAGTTTGAATGGTTTGCTTACTGTATTTTGGCATTCCTCCAAGTCTCTCCCCCGTCATTCTCTACACACGCCACTTCCTCTTCATCCCGGACATGTCGAGTGTCACTGCTTGCCTTGTTTTTTGATCGTTTTCTCTCACCATCACAACACTCTCAATTGTCCACTTAGTTCCACACATGCTCTGGTCGAGTGTTCGCTGCTGTGAGCTTCACCATCAACTCCCGTAGTGCCATTTTCTGTCTAGTAAACTCCTTTCCTCTCCCTCTGAGCTCTGCCCATTACGGGTGATCTCTCATCCAAAGGTACACTGCTGCCACCTACATGTCACCAGTTGGTCACTACATCATTGTAAGTTAGATATTCACGAGGACCTTCGTCACACTGTCTCCTAGCAACCCCAGCCAAAAAACACAATTTATGTCTATAGACGTGAATGGCACTCAATGAGTTACTGGCCAAATTTTATATAATTTGGGGACATTTTGTGGAATAACTTAATTATTTTGAAGACATCTAGCTGAGATATCTACAACTGAATTAGTTGATCATTTACACAGTGACTCATGGTTTCTCTGACTTTTTTACCCTCTTGTGTGGGCCAAAATGGATGCTCTAAACGGCCAGATTTGGCTCCCGAGCCTTGAATTTGACACGTGTGATGTAGAGTAAGGGCCTTCAGCTCAACTATGCAAACTTCCTAGCTTGGTTTGAACTACATGTTCTATATGTGCAGCTCCTTATTGCTGGAGGAGGTGGAGAAGCAGAGCACCTGTGAGCTGGAGGTAGATGCAGTGGCTGCAGACATTCTCAATCGCCTTGAAATTGAAAGTAAGTTTTGTGTGTGTGTGTGTGTGTGTGTGTGTGTGTGTGTGTGTGTGTGTGTGTGTGTGTGTGTGTGTGTGTGTGTGTGTGTGTGTGTGTGTGTGTGTGTGTGTGTGTGTGTGTGTGTGTGTGTGTGTGTGTGTGTGTGTGTGTGTGTGTGTGTGTGTGTGTGAGTGAAAATGATATACTGTATTTCTTTCTCTGTTTATAGATCAAATAGGCAGAAACCCCGGTCTGCAGGCGATCTGGGAGGACGAGAAGCAGAGGAGGAGGGAGAGGAATCAGACCTCTCAGATAGAAACTCCTGAATCACAAGGTAAGATGAAAAACCTGTCTTTATCTTTGAGTTGATCACACTGTTATAATTGTTGTTTTTACTTAACCTTTTTAACTGTTATCAAATTGGAAGTGATTGATAGCGGAAAGCAGGCTTAGAAATACAAGGACTATAATAATAAATCTAGAACCTTTCTTATTTCACAAGTTCCCAGTATACCCATAATATTAATGTACAGACCACAACACAAGAAATGAGAGAACCCAAGGAGAAGTCGTTGCTGTGCTTCGTGGGCATTAGTTTTAGTAGAAAAAACAAAAAAACACCAGATGGAAAACACGGCCAGTTATGTGAAAATTGTGCAATAGTTTCTAGAATTATCTGTTAGGTTGTGGTGGCAAGTGGGAGGTAAGTCCAGGTAATGAGAAGTTTTTTTTATGGTTTCAGAATTTAGTAATAGTGTTCAAATGGAACCTTCATTGATGTTTGATCACCTGTACTTTCTGTTGGATCACTGTTTTCATCATCTTGCAAGCAGTAATTCTGCCTTAAATAACATGTTGAAGCATTGCTTTATTTCCTGTTTTACTTCTTCACCATGTGAATGACAGGCATTGGATCATGTGTTTCAGATCGCGGCTTTGTCACTTCAACAGAGAGTGAGAATATATTCCTGAAGAGATTAAAAGAGATTCTGAAGGAGAAGGAGTTTGACGTGTAAGTTCCTCATTTTTCCTTAATTTTCCATTCATTCAATTTTCCATTTAAAATAACGGCGTTTAGGTAACAGCATTGTTTTTTCAGTAACAGGGTAATCTAACGAATTCCTTTTTACGCCGTTACAACGCCGTTATCGTTACTGAACATTAAATGCAGTGCGTTACATGTATTGATTGAATAAACTGTTATCTGAAAGCATCCCCGGCTTCATACTCAGCTGTAGTGAGGAGGTAAATGGTAAATGGACTAGATTTATATAGCGCCTTATAACCACACTGAAGCAGTCCCAAAGTGCTTTACATATCAGCTCATTCACCCAATCACTCTCACATTCACACACCAATGGGACAGGACTGCCATGCAAGGTGCTTGTCGACCACTGGGAGCAACTTCCCAACCTCTCGATCAGAAGACGACCCTCTACCACCGATTGGCTAAGGCGACACGCACGCACGCACGCATGCACACACACACACACACACACAGCAGATTGGATGAATCAGCAGAGATGGCGAGCGTGGAGCAATCTGATGAAAAGTTGGCATTTTTAAGGTGACGACACAAACACTACTTTAAATTAATTGTGGTCAAAGGCAAGAACGTACATGTGAAGTGTACATTATATCTAGGAGTGAAGACTTTGTCCACATCTGTTGTAAGCAACTGAAATTTAATGAAGAACCTCACTCTTAGTCTTCACTGATCTCACACACACAAACACACACATCTGTGTGTGTGCGTGTGTAGTCGACCATTGAGGAGGAGATTTTCATGTCCTCAGTTCCCCTGTCTATGTGGAAGGAGAAAGTGACGTAAAAGCAGATGTAGAGAATGAAAATGTGGGTGGAGCCACTTTGCACACACCCTTTCCTAACTGCGCACACACACACACACACACACACACACACACACACACACACACACACACACACACACACACACACACACACACACACACACACACACACACACACACACACACACACACACACATTATTTTCTGTTGTAAACAAAAGTACAGTCGGCCCAGCAGCTGCATCACATCCAGATGGCTTCACTTCGCCAAGCTATGCTGTTTCACACACGGAACAGGCTTCACACACACACGCACACACCCTGTGTAACAGAGCTGGAGCTTCTCTCTCTCCCTCTCTCTCTCTCTCTCTCTCTCTCTCTCTCTCTCTCTCTCTCTCTCTCTCTCTCTCGCTCTCTCTATTTTTACTGTTTGGTGTAAATATTCAGTGTTTTTGAATTTTATTATCTATTATTATTTCATTAAACTATAATTCAAGTAGCAACATCAAAAACTAGTGGTATGTTCATCAATCTGTCAAATTACATTTTTTCTAAAAAGTTTAATTTTTGCTTCTTCAACAAATTCTGATTCTGTAATTAAGTTCTGAAATTCTTATTTCATGAAAATAAAGTGCAATCAGCTTATTATCCATATAGATCTAATCAGATCTATTCCTACTAAAAATGGTATAAGAAGTTTGATTCTCCTCCTCTAAAAGTAGTTCTTCAGTTTGATGAAAACGAAACATACATCTCATATGCAGTTTTTACAGTGTATCTGTGTGATCTTACTGTGCATCACAGACATGCAGATAATACTTTTTGTCAGCCCCTAAAACTGTATATAGAGTAATAATTTGTAATTATTGTTTTTCTTCTATTTCTCCCTTAAAATCTTTCCTTTGTGTTTCCTTAAACAGCTTGATAGTAAAGTAGAGCAGTGAGTGAACACAGAGGGGCGTGGCTCCGTGGTGAGACATGTTAATCACTGCTGTCAACTCCTCACCACTACCAAACCTCTTTTTAGTCCCTTGACAATAGTCAGACTAATTAAGACACAGCCATGGCTCTCCAGAGCCTATGAGAGGATTCTGTCTGAACCCTAATGAGGTTTCCATTCTCTCAGTAACTGCAGTAAAGTTTTAATCACATAACGGCATTCGTGCATTATGTGACCCGTTCATCTTTTAAAGAAAGAGAACAACTGTAGAAGATGCTATTCTACTTCCACTCTCTGTAGTCCTCTGTACTGGGTCAGACTGTGTTTTCTCCAGCTTACCTTTTATTTCTCGCCACATAAACACACCCAGTGTGACATAGAGATTGTGTCTGCAAGCCAAAATACAGCGCTTAGGGGCGCTGCCATCTTGCAAATTTGACGTCATTTGGAGCCAGAGTCTGCGCACTAGGGTCCGGCAGGAGGAGCCCTGGTAACACGCCCCGCCCATTTGGCATACTGCCCTGATGACTTACGCAAGCCCAGCTAAATTCTACCAACGGCTTGTTCAGATCATACATGTTAGTACAAAACCACAATATATTTCAACTGAATTATTTTGTTAAATATAGTCTCGGCTTTTTTTCACGACTTAACTGCTATTCACAAAGGGGTCTATTCTCCCATCTGGATTGAAGTGCTTTTTTGTGCGCCTGCAGTTACGCGCTTCTTTCCTACGCGTATTCTCCGGTCCAGGCTGCTGACACACCCACCGCACGAAGGAAGGCAGGTTGAAGCAAAGGAGGCGGTGATGTCATTTTTTGGGCTGTCTAGAAATCACGGAACATGGAGTTTTTCCAATGCTTGTAAATGTCAGAGAAATCTGTGAAAATGATTAAGTTCACTTTTAATTTGAAACGCCTTTATTGATAAACAATGAAACAGTTTGATTTGATCAGATTATTGCAGTTTGACTGAGTCACAGTTAAAATCTCTCTCCGTCGTCGTCAAGCGTGGCCGAGCTAGATGCCCTGGAGATATGAGGAAATAACGCGGCCGCAGAGCGTCCTGCTTTAATACAGAGGGATGTTTGTAGTGAAACAGAACTATTGGCTATATAAATTGTTTAAAGCGACCTGAGCTGAACCTCATTAAAACATGTGTGGGAACAGTTTCTGGTCCATCCTCATCTGCGTATGACAGCTTGTTTCTCTCTGTAGTGGATCAAACTGTGACTTTACGTTGGACATAGTATGAAAATAGTTGAATCACTGTGACCAACGTGGACAGAAGTCTGCGTCTGTCCGAGTTTTAAATAATCGCGCAGATGCAGCTGAGTGATCACAGCTGCTGCGTGATGCATGAATCTGTGTGGCTTCAAATGTAATTTAGTCCATATTTCTACTTCAATATAATGTTTCACCTTATTGGGGCGCTGCACTTATTCCAGGGTTAGAAGCGCTTAAGAGGAAAAGGACTTACGCACACCGGAGAATGCGCGTAAAGCCAGATTTGAATGGGAACACCCACATTTCAGGGCTGCTGCACCAACAGTGCGTAACTGGAATGAAGGCACGCAGTGACTGACTTAAGTACAGGGGGAGAATAGCACACAGCCAAAAACAGCGCCGCTGTGTGGCTTTTTGGACTTGCGCTTATGGAAGAATAGAGCCCTAAGAGAGCTACTCAAGATCCGCAGCTGTCAATCATTGTCATATATGATGTCAAATCCCGTTTTTCAACCTCAAACAACTTATTTAAAACAAACTTCACTGAAAAATGAGCACTTGAACACAATGTAGGGTGATAATAAATAATGATTACAGCAGAGTTTAGGTTTGGAAAAAAATATGTGACGAGTATTTTAACTTTACAGTTTGACAAAAATGCCATCCGTTATTATTGAAGTGGTGGGGTTTATGACCTATACTGCAGCCAGTCAGCAGGGGGAGCTCTAAAAAAAAAAAAAAGCTTCACCTCTTCGGGCAGCTTGTCCCATTCAGTCTGTTTAAAGTCTATGGTTCCACCCCAGGCGTGAGATGACCGGAAATGATAAGAATTGTAGAAGTAAATCTATTCAGGATCTATTAAATCAGCGTGTTTCAACTTTGGGGACGGGATCCCATGTGGGGTTACCTGGAGTTTAAATGGGGTCCCCCTAAAATTTCAGAAAAGTTTAAATGGATGTTTGAATTTTTTTAATTATTACTTGTATTCTTTGAAAAAAATAAAACACAATCTTAAACAACCGTATGTCTATACTTTAACTTTGTGAATCTAGTTTAACTAAATGAGAGGAGAATAAAAAAACTAAATGAGAGGATGAAACGGAAAATGACTTCATAAACACACAAAACGGCAACAAAACAAATAATTGTAAAAAAATTACAAAATGACAACAAACACACAGAATACGAGTACACAAAAAATATCTCCAAACAATGACAACACAATTACACAATTTGGCACATAACACGCAAAGGAACGAAATGAGAAGAAAATATGCTAAATAACTTCAAAAACACACAAAGCGACAGTAAAAGTACAGAAGACAACAACGGAAAGTACAAAATTAGAGAGAAATACAATGACAACACATATGCATTGTTCTTCCTGAAGACCAACCACTTCTGCTTAGCCTGCAGATCCCATGTTATTCATTGTTTCTCTCCAGCTGTTTCCTAGGCTGGTTCTGAAAGCTGCTAATTGGTTGTAACTGGTACACCTGCAATGACAGTCAATCATGACTCATCTAAAACTGTCTCTGCATAATGACCAACTAAAAGCTCCTCGTTTTAAATAACAGCCTTAAAGGTCCTGCAGAGAGTGTGTTTTTTTGTTTAGTTATTTACCTCTGCTGGGACTTAATTCTTTGGCTCTGATTCTCTGTGTTCAGGACACAGGATCAGTCTGTGAGGGATGGAGATGACTCTGAGGATTTTGCCCATCATCTTACTCTGCACCCAGAGCCTTTGAGCCCAGAAGGACTGTCGTGTACTCTTGCTAACGCTGTGGAAGTGCATAGAGACTCACAGCCAGGTATAAAGCACACACATAAACCAAACTTTGTTTTTATCCACTTCCTGTCATGTGTCCCATCATTGAAAGTTAACATTCTGCTTTTCCTGCTGCAGATACAATAAGAAGCAGTGGTAACGTTCCTGAAGAGGCTGTTGTGGACGAGGAAGCTATCCTTAGCCTTCTAGAGAGCAGACAGACCTTCCTCTCGTCCTCACAGACGTCTGGACACTCACACATGTTGTTGGGTACGGCAACATTATTTTATCTGTTTAATGCCCTTCTTCCTTTGTGTTTCGTCTATTTCCTGTCACGCTGTGTGCAGAAATCAGACAAACTATTGTTCTCTACCAATCAGCACCGTGGTCCAGGATATTTAAAAACCAAGCATGTTATTGTCCAGATGTGGTTCTTATGAATGTAAAATGCAAATATAACATTTTGACGTGTCTGGTCGGAGTTATACGACGAGTAAGGTGGCTATTTTCAAAGTAGGGGTGTACACTGCCATGAATATGACGATATGATACGATTCATGATTTGCATGCCACATTACAATATATGCTGATATATCCCGTTACTAAACAATTTTATAAACATTGTGATATATTGCAATATCAATAATTACAAATGTCACCTTTTTTATACTGGCGAGAACAAGTAAATGGTAACTAACTGTAATTCAACTAACATTAAAAACAAGTGGTATGTTTATCAAACTGTGAAATTACATTTTTCAAAAAAGTTTAACTTTTGCTTTTACAACAGATTATAATTCTGTTAAGTTCTGAAGTTCTTTAAAAAAAAAAGAAAAAAAAGTAACCACATAGATCTATAAAAGTGACCAGTATGTTTTATGAAAATAAAATGCAACCAACTGCAATAAATGTTTTTTCATCAAAAACATGATTTGGACAATTATTGGATCGATACAATAATGGCGCAGTGAAATATCGCAATATGTTGTGAAGACATTTTTTCTTACACCCTCATTTCGACGGGAAAGTAGGGCTCATTTTTGTTCTAATGTCTTCCCAGTATTCTCCGTGATATCGCCTCACTTCGCAAGACATTTAATGTCGGCCGGATTTGAATCTTTTTGTGTAAAATCCAAAAATAAACAATTGCCATTTACAACAACTTTCAATGAAAACACCAGAAATGTGTTAAGAAGTTACTTTAGCAGAGTTTTGGGGGCCATACGCAAGAAATCACGTTAAAAAATGAAGTAGATACACTTCTATTCGTCTATGGGATAACACATCCCACAACGCATTCCACGTAACTTCCGATAATGTAAACAATCAGTGTTTTAGAAGGTTTGAGTGCTCAGCTCTTCCTCGAGCTTAAACATTTCTAAAGCTAAATCAGAAGTCTCAGGCTCCTCTAAACTTTGTTTCTCAAATGGGATATGTGTACTAGCGATGGCTAGCTTGGCGAAGCCACACCAACTTCCTTACTTGTTGTTGGAAAGGGTCTGGTTTTGTGGCCGTTTCTGCTTACAGACACAGATTGGGTCGAGCTGGTGACAGCCAAACAGGAAAAACCGTCATATCCAGTGCACCAAGCAGTATCAAAACAAACATGGCGGCCGACACGGAGAAGGCGTTCGAAACTGTGCTCTGCTTCATTTTAAAACACCTGGATATATTATAAGAGGTTTTAAAACCATAAGTCTGTACCGTACTACACAACGTTTTCATCTGCTGGCTCCGTTTAGGGAAAAAGAACTATCGCTTATCGCGCTATTGTCGTCACGTCCGCTCTTCATTTGATTGGTTTCTCTGCGCGTGTTTTTCCTCCCCAAACTCAAACGCCTAGTGAACGCTTTCAGAGTAGTCACCTGTATGAATAATACAAAGAGATAGGATGGATTCCAGGCCACGTGATGACACAACAACTAAGTTAACAAGTAAAGTGTCAGTTTTGGGCCCACCCCAGATGTGATATGACCACAAATGATTAAAAAAAAAAAAAGTAGAAATTAATCTTTTCAGTGTTTTTCAACCTTGGGGTTGGGATCCCATGTTGGGTCACCTGGAGTTTAAATGGGGTTGCCTGTCATTTTAGAAAAAATTAAATGGAAATTAGAAATGTTTTTTCAAAACACATGTAATCTTAAACAACTGTATGTCTTTCACTTTGTGAATCTAGTTAAACTAAAATGCAGTTATAAACAAAAAAAACCCAAATACTGTGTATATATATATGTATATATATATATATATATATATATATGTATCTATATATATGAGCTCAAACATGATCAATAACTAAATCTAGAAAAAAAATTATTTGGAGTCACCAGAAATTTTTGATAGCAAAATAGGGTCACAATCCAAAAAAGGTTGGAAACCACTAGACTAATTACTGTTTATTTCCACTTATTTACAAAATGAGATTCTTTAAAATGTGTGTTTTCACTCACTCATTCCATCATTATGCTCTATAGTTGTTTTTAAATAGTTTTCTAAGCAAAATGTTGTAGTCAAACAAATGGGGTACATGGATTCAGAAATAAGAGAAAAATGGTTTTTGAGCCTAAAACGTTTGAGAACCACTGCTTCAGACAATCCATTGGGAAGTGTTCAGAACAAAGGATGCTGCTGTTGGTCGGACCAGACCAACGAGATCTCCTCAGTTTTACCGCACAAATCCTTATCTTCTGCTCAGTCGGGAATGATGCGGTTCAAATAAACCAATCTAATCTAATCCTGATGCCGATGAGGTGTTGCAAAGCACACCAGTGATGCGCATCTTTCCCCCCCCTTTTTTTTTTTTTTTTACAGAAATTTGATGGAATGTTGAACTCTTCCGTGCCTTGTATGCATGTTAACAAACAAAGCGTTCGTTGCTTATGTCACTTCTGCTTTTAAAGCCATATCTGTCTGCCTCAAATTTTGTGACAAAAATCCTTGGTTTATAATAATAACAGTGCACAAAATTAATCTGTTATCATACATGATGTACTTTATTAAAAGTATAAGTTGTGTTGGTGGTGGCGCAGCCACTTGAAGCCATGGATCCTGAAGCAGGATGTGGTCACTGGTCACTGACTGTTTGTTCTTTAACCCGCACAACCACAATATTCGTAGACATGAGACCATAAAACAAATGTCTTATAAGGCCAATTTTGGACCGGTCTAAATCAGAGATGGGCGGGCAACTTTATCATTGTTCTGTGGGCCATATGTTTGATATTCATCTCAGCATTTGGAATAATGACCAAACTGAGCGTCAACACAGGAAAGAACGAGTTTGGTCTTTTTTTTGTTATTTGTGTGTTTCTTTGGACAAATTGTGTTTTTCTTGTTTTTGGAGTGTATTTTTGTTGTCCTTTTGTGTATTTTTTTTTTTGTTATTTTATTTGTGTGCTTTTGGTCTCCTTTTTGTCATCATTTAGTGTATTGTGGAAGTCATTTTGATGCACAAAGTTAGACAGAGGGCCACATGTGTCCCCGGGCTGATGTCTGGTCTAAATACAGTTACCGCTACATCTAAAAAAAATTAGAATGTCATGAAAAAGTTCATTATTTTTTGTTACGCCTTTCAGAAAGTGAAACTTATATACAGTATGATATAGACTCATTACACATTGAGCGAAATATTTCAAGCCTTTATGTCTTGAATTATGGTTTACTGATAATGAAAACCCACAATTCAGTGTCTGTGTATATTGTGAATATTACATAAGATCAATAAAAATACGGATATTTTGAACAGAAGTGTCAGGCCTCTAATAAGTATATTATATACATGAAAATCTTAATCACGCTCTTTCTGCAGACGGCAGCCAAGACCACGCCCTCATAGATCTGCTGGTCGGCCTCGAGGACGATGGCTACAGCAGGACACCAATCGGGCCAAATTCCCAGTCCCAATCGCTTCCTGGTGCCTCCGCCCACTACTGTAACAGTGATGATGAGGAGGCAGCACCTGAGCTGGAGAAGGAGGAGATGGAGCTCAGCACTCTGATGTCCCAGGGGTGGGACAGTGAGAGCTTCTCTTCATTAAGGCAAGTTCACCTGAACATAAAATACCCACCAAAACTGCTGCGTACAGCATGTTACCAGTATTTCACCAAAATAATTATAATAAAAAATCTTTATAACAATTATAACCTTAATATACGGTAATTCTTTTTTTCTATGCCCAATAACCTAAATTATTATTCCCCCAATATTTATTTTATATTTGTCGGAAATAAAAACAAACGAATTGCATTTACTGCATTTGTTATTTACAAAGATGTGTTCTTTCAAAGATAAATTCTTAAATGCCTTTCATAATTCCTGTTTCTTATGAGCAGCTGCTGGAAACACAGAAAGCGCTGTGGCTTTTTTATGTCCATATAACTTACCATGATCTTTTACTAACATTTGGACTGTTGGAAATTGAACAAATATGTGGTTAACTTCAGCTTCCTGCTGCCAGAGACCTGGCAGTGCTTCCTCTCACATAGCTGAGCTACATTTGGCTTGAGGGAAGAAATAGTCTGTGCTCATCACCAACCTTTCTCTTCACTGCAGGCTTTGAACATGACATGATGTCAGATAATTGCTGTCACTCTCCTAATAAAGTTTTTTTTTTTTTTTTTTTTCAAGCAATAAAGTTAAAGTCACGTGTTTAGCCAACCAGACGCACGGAGAACATCATTTCCGCTTTTTCTTCCGGCAACAACAATGTGGATAATGAACCACCCGGCAGCAATCGCCTTTCTTTTTGCGCTCAATGTTCATGTATTTTGTGATGACATGAACATCACGACATTTGTAGATGGTAGAAAGTACCGAGATAGAGAGCGGAAAAAAGGCGATCGCCAGTGGGGCGTTTACTATCCGTTGGGACGGTGCGACATTAGCTGATTATAGCCAATATAAACCATGGGACGCAGCCACAGAGGCATTATTTACTGGCTTTTATTTTCTATAATAACCCCATGGAATTCAGCTGTACGTTTCAGCCAACACCGATGTTTTGTTGACTACAACCGAGGTGGGTAAGGTCCCCTATGAGCCCCCAGCCTCGGAAGCGGGACGACGGGTGTGAGCTGGCTGGGTGGGTGGCTCCATCGGAGGTGTGCTTCCCTTGGTGGCATCGTCAATGCACAATGCTGTAAAGTGCCATTCATATTGTAACAGACTGGGTCTTATTTAACTGAGTTATGTTCCACATCTAGTTTATTCAATTTCCCATGGCATTTGAAGCATCGTTACATGCAGCTTTCTCTGACAATGTTCGTCTTTGTTTACATGTGTTCTGCGTGTTGATTGGCTGGGGAAGGGCGGGGGTAAGCGGAGAATGAGGGGTACATTCTGTTTTAACGACTTCCATTAAAGGCTGATAAACCTTTGATAACGGCTCGAGTCATGTCATTACAATACAGTATAAAACACGCGGGCCGTACTAACATTACATTTCCACATTGTTCTGCGGGCCACAAATTATCGTCCCACAGGCCGCAATTGGCCCGCAGGCCACGAGAATGAAACCTCTGGTGTATGAGGAGTTAACGCAGACGGAAAAAAAAATCGGAAAACAATAGTGAGCATCCTCACTAATTAACATTAATAAAAATGTATATGAAAGTGGGTACGAGCAAACAGTTTGAGTCCACAATGGGCTGTGTGTGCATTTCTTGATCAGCATGTGTGTGTGTGTGTGTTTCCCTGCAGAGCGGCTGTGAAGGAAGCAGAGGACGTGTGCAGTGACGAGCCACATGAGTCTGCTGATGAGGACATGGAGTGGAGTGGGAACAGCTCCCTGTTTGCTAACCTGTCCATCCCTCAGCTCGATGGGGCAGCTGATGAGAGCAGCGGTAGGTCATTTATTTAACGTCCCTGCTAATTCACACTCAAGGAAATGGGAAAATGGGTTTGCTGAAAGAAGCAAAGATTTAGTTGCTAAAAACAGCAGTGGCTGGTCATTCGTGTGGTAATGGTACGGCTAAAGGATTCCACGTATTAGAACGTGTGTAAATGTCACTCTACACGTTAATAAGGGGTACATAACCTCAGGGAATCAGGGCTCCATGTGTTTAGCGTGTCACAATGCACCCACAATCCATTTAGCACATTTCCCTCTGATGAATATGTAATGTAGGTGGATCTCAAGGAGCGCAAAAAAATGGGAGGCGGAAATGCAAATAAATTAATGCAGTGGGCGCAATACAATTCATCCAACCTGGAACTGTTTATGGTGACTGTTTCTGTGCCGAAAATATTACGACTGACAGGCAGGTGCAAGCTCACACACAGAGATCATGGCTGCAGTGAATGCTGACAAATACACAGCGGAGATGAAAAATGCTCCAGTTTACTTTTCGAGTATAAGAAAATAATTTACATAAAACAATAGTCATTAACAGCCACTAAATAAGAAAATGCCGAGTGAATTGTGTCTGTGAGGGAGAGAAACAGCTGGAGTCCTGTGAGGCTCCAGCTGTTTCTCCGGACGCTCTAGTGAGCTCCTGCGTTTTCCTCTCCATATTTTGACTGTCAAACTCTTGTCGCTTTGATGGCAAGGAGCATAAGGCCAGAATCAGCTGCGTAATTTACGCAGTGATGGCACAAGGTTCACATCTGAGTGTGGTGACACAGCCCTACACTCAGACCTACTGGATGATGTTTTCCATGGACTGATAAGAGCAAAGTTACAGGAACTGACGGAAGAGCCACATTAAATTTTTGGGGAAAATTAACATTAGGTTTTAAAGTTTATTAAACAGCATTTTTATCTGTTTATTTAGTTTTCTATATTATTGAATGTTTGCAGCATACAAAGAAGTCCACCTGCCTCCAATTTAACTTCTTCAAATATCATTTTGTTATTCTGTGCACTCACCTCTCCACGTTGAATGAGTAAAATGTTCATTTAAATAGGGTGGTCTCAACCACATCTACACACGCACCCATTTGTGCCGCAATGTTAGTGAGTTCCCCACAACAGGTGAGGAAACAGCGCCACCAAAGGATTTCGGGACGCACCTAGTTTACCACCCTTTATTTCATATCTTAGTGAATCTGCCCCTTAGTAGCAGTGGGAATATTGGGAATATTGTTGCTATGCGGGTTGCACAGGAGAACAAAAAAAAAACAACTTGATTTAAAAAAAAAAAAAAAAACACATGCTCCAAAGCAAGTAACACTTTTGCTGTGTTTTTCAACTTTGAGGTCAATCTTGGCATTAAAATGAGTTACCTGAAATATCTAGTAATTGGTTAAAAAAACAAATAATATTACTGATTAAAATATTTGTAATTAAAAAATATTTATATATTATCTTTCAAAGTAACACATCACACACAGTAAATATCAAACAACTGTATTCTATACTTAAATTTTCTCAAATGCAAATCAATTTAAAATAAAATGCAGTATAAATATATCTTGTCACTTTGTGCACTAATCCTGACTACTCTGTATTTGTAACACACTTCAATAAATATGATCAAAAACTAATTCTAAAGAGAAAAAATGTCCCTGGGGGTCACTAGAAATTTGTGATATCAAAATAGGGTCACGACCCGAAAACGGTTGAGAACCACTGCACTAGCGGCTTCATTTGAGGAAACAGAGATAATTCCACATTCCCTATAGAGTAAATCACAGCTATGGAAAATCTTATCTGGCATGTACGGTACTTAAATTTACTTGTATTTATTTATTTTTCTTCTTAACTCTATCCAAGCCCCATTGACTGATTACGGTAATAACTGTTACATGTTGTAAATGTCTCAGTTGGATTAGGACAAGTGGGAATAATGAAGTAGGAGGTCCACTTGATTACTGTTAAAGATTCTATTTTTTTCTGTGTCAGAAAAAAGCTTTTTCTAGACTTTGAATTTCCCTCTTTATACATATTATCTTACAGAAAAATTAGATTACTTTCACCTTCATATTGGCAAACTCTAAAGAAAACTTATTTTCTGTTGTGCCAATAGATTCTTCTTTGACGGACAGCGGCTCCATCACCCAGTCATCGCTCACAGTAACAGAAACGTTACTGGGAAAAAGAAATCCCCTCCCTGGAGAAACCGTCCACCTGGAGCCACCTTCCTCAGCAAAGACCCTTTTAGATCGCAAGCATCCTGACCACACCCCGGCTCATGTGCTGGAAACAGAGCTGCCAAAGCACTTTCAGCTAAAGAGCAGCCAAGACAGCAATAGTGAATGCTCAACGGGATTAAGGGTCAATAAAGAAATCCCCTACATCCAACCAGTCAAGCACCCAATTACCTGCAAACTAGCCAACCACCCTGAGGTGCATCCTATCTCTATGGACAAAAAAGATATAAGACCATTGTACACATATGAAAAGAAAGCTATACCCATGGATAAGACAAATGTGGAGGCTTTTTCATTTGCCAATGGAAAGGTTAACACTAATCGGAAGAAGTATGGCAGCATAAACAATGTGGAGACGAACTGTTTGTCCATCCTCCAGAACCACAGGTCTTTTTCTCTCTGTTACTCAGAGCTAAGAAACTGCTCGGCTAAAGCTGATCTAGAACTGAGCACGAAAGAGAGCAAAAGCCCGATCCGCAGGGACATTATCTCAACACCATCCCCAGTCAAGGACAGTGAATTTCCTGAGCCTCAGGTAGAGGAGATTGTACAAGATGGTGTTGAGGGTGATGTTGGTGAGCTCAAAATTAGGTACGAGGATTATCAGGAAAATAAAACTGAAAGGACAATTGTAGCACAGCAGGAAGCACATTACGAGTTTTTCCCCAGTGTTATTCTGTCCAATTGTCTCAGCAGGAAGAAACCAGGAGCCAAAAAGTTTAGCGAAAGCCCCACCAAACTAGAATCGGCTCTGCCTCGCAGGCTGAAGCTGAAGATGAGTAGTAAAAGGTTAGGAATGGTAGAACATAGGAACAACTTAAAGCTGGTCCACAACAAAACGTCTGAAGGTCCAGTTAGTTCTGCTCGTTCTTTTGATCTTACGTCAGTCATTACTTCTGATCCAATGACGGTAGACACAGAGATGCCAACAGAGGAACAGCTTCTTGTAAAGGAAGTTGTGCATGTTAGTGATGGGTCGATTATCAATGATGGGCAAGAAAAGTCTGAAAGGGAGGATAATCTTGTTGTTGAAGGCACACAACCACTTCCAGAAACCACCTCTTGCTCTGGATCTTTAAATGAAACTAAAATCTCAGCTGAGGACACCCCCATGGAAGATTTATCTGTAAAAGTCACATGCACAAAAGCTTCGACACTGCCTGGCAGTAAATACGCGCTGAGGACAAAACGGAAGATAAAACGTGATAGAGAGGATGAGGAACAGTCGGGTGCTACTCGCTCTAAGAACTCGGCGTTGGTCAAAGAACGGGCAAAGGATTGCAATGCTCCTAAAGGCCAAGAGGTAAAATGTCAGAAAAGGTATAAAAAGGAACCTCCCATTATAATAAAGTACATTATTATCAACAGATTTAAGGGCCAGAAAAACATGCTGGTAAAAATGTCCAAAGTGAAAGCAGATGAACAGTTTGTGTTATTAACACCAGACAAGCTGCAGCAGTATGACAAACTGGCTCCTTTGAAAGATTTCTGGCCCAAGGTGCCTGAGTCTAGTGCTGTCAAGTTTCCTGTAGATGAACCAAAGGCCAAAAAGAATTCCAAAAAAAAAGCTAAGGTCACTGCAAACAAAAAATTATCCAATAGCACCAAAGCTGAAATCAGTCAGGGTGCAATGGTCAAAAAAACAAAAGGCCGTAAGAAGAAGACACTAACCCGTTCTCTAGAACCTCCTCAGCCAGGCTACTGTGAGTTAGCAGGTGACCATGACACGGAATACACTGATGTCATGTTAGAGTTGGGCTACCTATCTGATCAAGCCCCAAGCCCAATCAACTCAACACCTCCACGCTGTTGGTCTCCAAGTGACTTCCATTTGGACACCACAGAGCCAATGGATCCTCTCCGTGACCCATGTTTGAGTTCTGCTTTGAACAAGCCATCTGCTTCTGTTTCTTCCGTGTGTATACAAAGTAAGAGACAAACCGCCAAATCTAAGAAGTTATCTATGAAGTTTTTGAAACCTTCAGAAGTTGTGGAGCCCAAGTTGGATAAATCAAAACAAAGCAGCAAGGCTACCCGGCAAAGGAAGAAAGCTACTGATACGGTTGAAGATTCTCCCAACAGATCCATCACCACCGCAAGACCAAGGAGGGCACGTAAAAAGGACAATTTTCTTCTGTCCCAGAGTTCTTCTCAAGAGCTTTCTAAGCAGCCAATTAAAGCTGATGGCAAAAACCAGGCCACTTACCAGACTTCATTCCCACCAGAGTCCATGTTTGAGGCTTCTCCTATCAAACCAAAGGTTGAGGACTGTGAGAGCTCCATCATGGAAGTCAACCAAATCTTTTCTGAACCACCACAGATGAAGCAGCAGGGTTGTCAGACAGTGTCTCTTAAATTGGAGGTTTCCCAGGAAAAATGCAGCTCAATTCCTGAGTCTGGCCAACCTTCAGAGAAACAAAGCAGATGTAACTATCTTGCACTTTCTCCACACTTAGGCCCCAAGAACGGAGATATCCCTCAGAACCAATCTGGCTTGGCTGTCCTTAAGCAGCTTCTTCAGAAAAGACAGATGGGACAGTCTCTACCTACACAAGTGGTTGGTACAAACAACCACGCCGCTGCCATTGCACAGGCAGCTGCACTCCTTAGTACCCAACAAAATACGTTCAGAAAACACCCATCCACTGTCCCCCGGAAACCCAGTGTCCCATGCTCTGCAACCCCAAAGGATAAAAAACCCAGAAAAAGGAAAGACAAGGTGAGCTACTCTCAGCCATCACTGTCAATGAAACAGGATGAGTCAGACGATTGCCCCCTCTTCCTGTCTGAACCTGGACTCGACAACTGCAACTTCATAGAAGACAGCTTGTCCCCAGAACTCCCACATAGTTACACATTTGACATAAATGCTTTATGTCAAACTGAGTTTTCCAGCTACTACAATGGGACTCAGTTCATCCCAGCTGATCAAAATTTACCTTTGAAGTTTCTGAGTGATGCCAGTCAGGAAGCTTTGTCTGCACAGGCTCTGGGCATCGAGAAGAAGCTCAGTTGCTCAGGTGGCACCTGTGAGGATTCGTCCAGGGACTACGACTTGCACAAATCAAGGACAGCTAGCCCTGAGCTCTTTGACAGGCAGGAGGACAGGGAGTCTGTGTCAAGTATTGCTTTGTTTAATGCTGACAAAACTAAGAGCAGAGAGTGGGACGTGTCTTTCAGTAAAGCTCACAGCATCAGTCCCTTTCAAGATTTCCATTGTGAAAGAAAAGAGCTGCTCTTTTCTGTTTTCAATCCAATCCTACCATTGCCTCTAAACTCTGTGTCATTCGCTGACCATGAAGGCAGCTCTCCTACAGGGGAACCTGTGGATAGCATCGATGGGTTTACATCCACCACGCCCAGCAGTTCACCCCGCTCCATCAGCTCTCTATCGCAGGGCAGAGCAGGCCAGCAGCAGAGGGGGGCAGTGGCTGGAGCCCACATTCTCAAGCCCCTCATGTCTCCACCTAGCCGTGAGGAAATCCTCAGCACTCTGCTCAACCTGGAGATGTCGGAGGCCACGTTCCAAGAGCCGTTCTGCAGTGATCCTGCTGATGCTCCAGGAAAACCAATGTAAGACCACATCTACATTGTTTTTAGTGAAGCTGTTTGTTGACTAGGCCTAAAATTAAAAAACAGAAGATATACTGGAGACTAATTTTAAAATATTTCCGAGAGCCCCCTGCAATGTGCTCCTGTACCCCTGTTTGGAAACCACTCTTCTAAACTAAATCTAATGCATAAAAAGTCAATTTTTTTTTGTTTTTTAGAAAGTTCAAGGATTTATTTTTTTTTACAAGTGTGAATAGAAGATGATTTATCAACATTAAAACATCTGTAACCACATCTTCTCAGTATGTCAGTTTTTTTTTTGTTTTTATAATTCTTTATTTCCAGACCAGTGATGATTCCTCTCATCTGTACATTTTTAACAGGTGATGAACTAATCCCCAACCTGTTTCTCTACAGGGAAGTCGCTGGCCGCAAGTTAACAGTGGGCACTCGGTTAGCTGGAGAGCTGGCAGAGTTCAGAGGAGACCTTTCTGTGGAGGGCCTCCATTTCTGGAAGGCAGCCTTTTCAGCCATGACGTATCCTGCCCCCAATGTGTCCTGCTCCTCCTCCTCGCTGGGGGTTCAAGCCTCAGAGGGATTAAAAAGGCCGTTGGGTTGCGATCCATCCTCAGCCAGCGACAAAAAAGTGTTTTTCCTTCCCTGCAAAAACCCACCGAGCCACCAACAGGTGCAACTGTGGCTGGAAGCCAGGAAACAGTATGAAAGTTTACGACGAGGGAAGAGAGGGGCGGAGCTTCTGAGAAAGGAGAGCACAGGACCTGATGTGAATGAAGGGACACCAGAGGAGAATCATCTGCCAGATGTTTCCAGCTGTGCAGCAGTGAAGCTCTGTGCTGTCAGAGCTCAGAGGAAGCAGAAACGTGGGCGCTCTCTCCTTGTGTCCCCCCTGCTCCTCACACACACCCACAGCAGCTCAGCGGGGGCCAGTTCAGCTTCAGATCACAGCATTGTCCTGCAACAGGAGGAAGATGTGGCTGACAGTGACGACGATGATGATAAAGTCACCTCTCCAGACTCTCCTGAGCTCCCTGCTTGGCAACCGAGCTGTGCCACTGAGGGATCAGAGCCCCCCTCCCCAAACAGGCTGGAGTCCCTGCACAGACTAGCAGGAAGTCAGTGCCCCTCCCCCGTGTGTGAGGAGTGGGAGCAGAGCGACAGCCCCCACCTCAGCCACAGCACGCCCTTCTTAAGGAGGAGACGGAGGATCCAGGAAGAGTTGGACCCAGTGTGCAGCACCCCCATGTCTGAGGGTAGGACATAGTTCACTCTATCATTCTATCACTCCTACACACTGTATACCAGGGTTTTTTAACTTTGGGCTCAGGACCCCATTTGGGTTTGGGAGACACTGGGAGGGGGTCACCAGATGCCTTCAAGAAACTAAGAATATATTTTTTAAACAATTTCAGCCCACTTTTGCTTATTTTTACCCTTTTTCTACACCGAACTTGTCATATTTTAACCTATTTTCATCACTTTTTCTTGCTATATTTTTGCTCCTTTTAATACATTTTTGCTACATTACCTCCATTTCTGCCACTTCTACATCAAATTTTAATCTCTTTTCTGCAAATTTTTTCCACTTTTAAGACATTTTCAGCACTTATAAACCCTTTCTACCACTTTAGCTACCTTTGCCAATTTAACCAAATTCACCATTTGTCATGTCCATTATTTGCCAGTTTAAAATTAATTGTTCCTGCTTTTTAAATTACATTACCGCAACCCCCGTCCACCCCCATTTCTGCCACTTTTAAGCCAATATTAATTATTTTTTACCACTTTTTCTGTCAGTTTTTGCTTACTTTAAAAACCACAGAAGTTGGTTAAAAGTTGGAAAATAAACTCCCATTTCACCACCATTTTTTGTCACTTTTATCACATTTTATTTCTGATTAAAACAAATATTTACACATATAAGATGACTATATACTATAAAGCAAATGATACTAAACTTCCTGGATAACAGTGGATATTATTCAGATGAATAAATAAATGTGGTTATCACAGATTCATAGAACAATGGACCATCATTTTGCTGACTTTATGGATGGACCCCAAAAATCTCAACCCTTTATTCCCCCTTATAGATGGTCCTGTCTCCAAATGACTGTTATCAATATTCATGTCTGTGTTCAACCACCTTCAGCTACAGTGGGGGTCCTGGTCTCTGGAACCTTTATTTTGGGGGTCGCAGGCTGAAAAGGTTGAGAACCACTGCTGTATACTACCTTATTATTTGGTTGATTTTATTTTCTGTTTCCTGCTGCAGAGGATCCTCATTCTGAGAGAGTCCAGCAGAAGAGGAGAAGCCAGGCCGACCCTCTGAGGAGAGTCTTACTGACCACACAGATGAAGGTACATCTGATGAGGGTTTGTTTAGATCTTCATAGGCTTCACTCAAAATAGCTTGACCGTCCCTGATATATTGGTGTCTTTGTTCCTCAGAACCAGTTTGCTGCTTTAAACGTGCCAAAGAAAGAGAACTCTCAGATTGAAGGACCCAGTATAGCCAACTCCTATGGCTTTAAGGTCAGCATGCAGAACCTGCAGGAGGCCAAAGCTCTGCATGAGGTGAGTCTGGGAATGATTTCCACTCTTTGGGTTTCCATAGGCAGGTGTCAGTTCCAAACCAACGTGGTTTTAATGTGCCTGTACTCTGTGACCCACTCTGCACCTCTAAGTCCTGCTGAACTTTCATCAAACTGAGAAACAGGAGAGTGACAGTGAGTGCAGGCAGTAGCTGCATTTCTATTACACTTGGAATTGTGCAAAATCTAAATAGTGAAATAAAACTGGTATTGGAAACACCTAAATTTCAGAAAAAGACACTCAAATACCAAATATCAACAAAATTTTTACGCTTTCATGAGGAGATTTGGAAACATGTTTAAAGTGTAAACATGCTTTGTCAAAACTTTAGAAATATCGCTTTATTTTGTGAAAATCCGTAATGAAAACCCAGCTAGTGACAGTATTTGTGCTTGTAAACTCTCTTCAGGTCCAGTACCTAACACTGATGGGCATGGAGCTCCATGCACGAACGCGCCGTGACCTGGAACCAGACCCAGAGTTTGACCCCATATGTGCCTTGTTCTACTGCCTCAGTTCAGATGCTCTGTTGCCAGATGCAGACAGTACGCAGGTGACGGGGGCCATCGTTGTGGACACAGACCATCAACATCAAGGTGAACTTTTCTTATCTTCTGGGGAACCATGTTACAGTTCTATGTACAGTTCTACACATACATTATGTAGTTAACAGTTATTAAAATATGTTTCATATCAAGCTTTCCCATATTTTACCATTTTAAAAATGAATAAATCTCGGGCTATACTGACACAAAAAAGGCTCAGACGCCCACAACGAAAATATTCAAACCTATATTTTCATTGATTATGAAGCTTAACAAGGTAACCAATAGAGAGGAAAGAAAATAGATGATAGATATGTGTTTTTAGTGTATTTTACAGCTGATTTAGGACCCGTTATCATAAGAGACGCTAACAGAAAGCTAATACAACTTTTATTAGGGTATTAATTTCAGACTCAGTAATTGCGATGAATTGTAATTGAACTTTAGTAATTGAGAACGTAATTGCATTTGATTTTCTGACGATAAAAAATTATTTGTAATTTAATTATAATTGGGAAAATTGTTCGTCACTGTAATCTAAATGAATTGTAATTGAACATGGGTAATTGAAAATGTAATTGTAACTGAAAGACGTTATTGACCCTGGT
This sequence comes from Gouania willdenowi, assembly GCF_900634775.1. NCBI lineage: Eukaryota > Metazoa > Chordata > Actinopteri > Blenniiformes > Gobiesocidae > Gouania > Gouania willdenowi. Next base: position 1,672,157 of record NC_041066.1, read on the forward strand.
GTCTGAGAGCTCATACTGTGTAATATCTCACACACGTGGACCAGTAGTGCTTAGAACACAATGGAGCGTTTCCGTCTTAAATCTCACTTTGCTGTGGTTTGTTGTTGGAAAACTTTTTGTAAACAGCAGCAGTAGGACTTAGAGTTCTGCCATAGTAGATTTAGAACAGTGGTTCTCAAAAGTTTTTGGGTGTTCCCCACTTTGAACGAAGGTGAACTTTCAAGCCCCACCTGCGCCCAAATAATCCTGACAAATACGTTTTCAAATGTATTGAACGAACAGGTAAAATGTAACATTATGTTTCATAATAAATCAAAAACTAAATTAATCACCCACATAACAAAGAAATGTAAAAGTGCAGTTGTCAAAAATACAGGAAATAACCAATCTGTGCCAAAAAGCTCAAGAAAACAAAAAAGGAAAATCATTTTTGAAGTCCCGTGTAGGATTGTGACGATAAGGTGATATATCGCGATATTTTTTCGCACGATTATCAATGTGCTATTATCAATTTTTTTATTATTATTAATTTCTTTTTCAAAACCTTTTCTGCTTTTTCACTGAAATGTGCTGGTAGGTCTTCACAGAAATGTTGTCACTGTTTGTTGAAGGAACCAATCTATTGTTTACTAGAATATTGCACTATAATGGTGTCACTGGTAAGAAAGACCCTATTTTTTGTTTACAGAAAGCACTATTGGAGATACTTATGTTTACATTGGTATGTTTACACTTATTTACAGAAATGTTGCACTAAAATAGTGTCACTGTTCATAGGTCACTTTTTCAATTGTCTTTCAGAGATATAAAATATATATATATATATATATATATATATATATATATATATATATATATATATATATATATATATATATATATATATATATATATATTCACTTAAATCTTTTTTTTTTCTTATGTCATAGATCATGGTAGATTGATTTCTGACCAATATATCGATAATCGCAGTATGGTCCTATTGTGAGATAATCTTTATTGTGAGCTTTGTATCGCGTATTGTATCGTATCGTGAGGTACCCAGAGGTTCCCACCCCTAGTCACGTGGTACATGTAAACAGTAGAGACCGGGACATTTCTTAGCATTATACGTGAAACAACAAAGGAATGCAGACTGTTATAAGGAGGTTTGGAGCGTCCGTTGCGGGGATTCAAAACAACCTTCAATAGAAACACGTTCAATTATACTTTGTCGACATTTAGAAAAAATGCTTTTATTTTTCATAAAACCTGTAATGGAAACCCAGCTTTTGGGAAACACTGATTTAGACTCATTTTATTAAATCAATTTTACCTTTCAGACACCAAAGGCCCCGCCCCCTTATTGGTGAGGTCTGGCATCTCTGGTCTGCAGGTGACGTACGCCACAGATGAGAAGATGCTGTTTAAAGAGCTGATCACAGTCATGAGGAGGTGTGTGTGTGTTCCATGTTCTCTCAGAGTGGAACCAGGACTTTGTATGGCTTCTTTAACAGATCTTTTTTAATGGCAGGTTTGACCCAGACATCCTCCTGGGTTATGAGGTGCAGATGCACTCCTGGGGTTTCCTGCTCCAGAGAGCAGCAGCACTGGGACTGGATCTGTGCCAGCAGCTGTCTCGGGTTCCGGGTAAGTCACGTAGCTGCACCAGCAAACATAGCAATGGCCTAATAGAAGTGTTCTACCAGGTCAGGAGGAGTTTCACATGGGTTTGGTTCTCATTATTTAGACGTTTGTACCAAACTTATCATAGATGCCAACATACGATAATAGTACAAAAAAAGTATTTATAACATGTAACATCCGATCTGATATCCGCACGAATCACACATACTTTTATTACTTATTTTCATAGTGTGGAATGTTAGAAAGGCTTGATCATGTGATGTTACTCAAACAGAGAACAATAGTCAGTATCAGTAGGTTATTTTGTTGGAGTGTGAACCACAGTCACCCATGGATAGAAGTGCTGGAGCTAGATAAAGTCCGATAAAATCCAATATTCGTTTTCTGGCTGATATCGGACCGATATTCAATATCAATATCGGATCGGGACTCGTCTATATCATATATAACATACCACAGCCCATACACCAAATCTACACCATCACTTAAAACATTTGTCACCATGTTTCCGTGAAAGTAAACATTTAAAGATGGTTAATTTAATACTAAAACTTTATCAGCAGTATTTAACTTTACTAAGTACCAGCCACATCTATCATATGTATTTATCTTTGTGAGTTTGAATCCTGGAAAGTAAACCATATTTTAGATGGAGCTGCACAATTAATCAAATTTGAATCGTGATCACGATTTTTCACCTTTAAAAGTACAAAATGGTATGAAATTAAATTATGAAATTTAAATTGTTGTAAATGGTAACTAACGGTAATTAAAATATTAAAAACAAGTGGTATATTTATGAAACTGTCAAATTACAATTTTCAAAAAGTTAAACTTTTGCTTCTACAACAGATTCTGATTCTGTTAAATTCTTAAACTCTTAAAAGTGTAAATCAACTTCCAGCCAAAAGCCATTGAGGAGTGACGTAGTCTGATGGTGCGTTCACTGACACCTCGTGACCTGGTGTTTACGTGCTATGCATATTTTGCACAATTAAATGGTTTTTGTGTTAAAATAAGATTTAAAAAATTGATTTAGACATTTATTTGATTGGTACGATAATCATGCGGTGAAATATTGCAATATATTGGCAAATCAATTTTTTCTTACACCCTTAATCAGCGTACACATGAGAATTATGTCAAACAGAATCACTGCAGCAGAGGATAAGGTAAGTTGACCTGATCTTTACATGTTTTAGAATAATTTCTCTGGTGTTTGAAAGAAAAACCTGTAGTATTTAATAATCTTTGTAACTGTTTGTTCATCATTTTGTATTTGTATCATTTAAACTCAGAGGAGTTATTTGTGTGTGTGTGTGTGTGTGTGTGTGTGTGTGTGTGTGTGTGTGTGTGTGTGTGTGTGTGTGTGTGTGTGTGTGTGTGTGTGTGTGTGTGTGTGTGTGTGTGTGTGTGTGTGTGTGTGTGTGTGTGTGTGTGTGTGTGTGTGTGTGTGTGTGTGTGTGTGTGTGTGTGCGCGCGCGCGCGCTAGTGTTAGTGTGTGCGCGCTAGTGTTAGTGTGTGCGCGCTTTGTATAATCCTTGCTCACTGAATCAGGTCATCAGAGTGGGCAGTTCTCGGATTTAACTGTGTGTGTGTGTGTATCGGGGGTGTTTCCCCCCAGTGCTGAATGGGTTCTTCTCTGCTCTCTGATTGGCTCTCGTCCTCCCTGCGTGTCCTCAGGCGACTCCAAAGAGAACCGATTCTCTGCAGATAAAGACGAGTACGGAGCCGACACCATGACTGAGATCCACATCATCGGACGCATCATCCTCAACCTGTGGAGGGTGATGAAGACTGAGGCACGTGTCCGGCACGACGACCCCCCCCGCCCCCCAAATAACGCACTACGCACACACAAGCATGCACTTCAGTGCCTGTAACCTGCTGTGTTTGCTGCTCATGACACGCACAGTTGATGACAATTTCCATTATTTGAGTTTTTAAATAATTGGGTGTTTGTATCAGCAACTTCCTCTTCCTCAGTTAGCTGATGCATAAAGTAATATTTTAGGTTTATTAGATTTACAGAAATGGTGCAAAATACATGAAAACATGACAACAAATATGCAGACATACACAATGCATACAATTTGTGCTGAAACAAAAAAATATCACATCAATATTTGGCCGAGCCTCTTTTTGCAACTATAACAGCCATTACATCAGAGGTTCCAAACCTTTTTTGGATCGTGACCCCATATTGATCAGAGTTTTCTGGCATCCCCAAACACAATAAATAGTTTTTGTTATACTGTGTTAGAATTACAGAGTAACCATGATTAGTAACAAGTTGTGCCAGCTCAGATATTTTTATACTGCATTTTATTTGAACTAAATTTAGATTTGACAAAGTGAAAGTATAGAATACAGTTGTTTAGGATTGTGTGTTGGTTTAATTTGAAAAATACCACAATAATAATGTAGAAAATCAGTTAAAATTTGATCATTAATTATTTTTTATCAATCACTAGACACTTCAGGCGACCCCATTTAAATTCCATACAGCCCCACATGGGGTCACGACTCCAAGGTTGAAAAACACTGCATTAGATGCTTCCTTTTACCTGTGAAGAGTTTCTGGATTCTGGATCAAGTTATTTTATATTCCACTGATTTTCAATGATGGACATGATTTATGTATTGGCTCTGACAAATGTTAGTGATTTTTCTGTTGGAACGCCGACATTCATAGCTTTGATTTTATACAGCTGAATTACTACACTATAACTATTAGTGTGGAAAATACCACAGATATTTCACTGTGAATGATCACAGTGATAGTTTTAGTAAATTGATAGTATTACTGTAATAATGTAAGCCTGTCTTCCATAAATTAAGCCAAATCACAATTTATTTGGATTTTTTTCCCTCTTAAAATAAAACTATATCTGTTAGTCCAATATTGTCAAATATAATTTTCACATTTTGGACAGAAACTTAAAAATCATTATGATATCCTTTGGACTTATTAATCATATTCTGCTTGTTTTCTGTTTCCAGGTTACCTTGAACAACTACACCTTTGAAAATGTGGCGTTCCATGTGCTCCACCAGCGTTTCCCTCTCTACACCCACCGCACGCTCTCTGATTGGTTTGATCACAACACCCACTTATACAGGTATGTGTGTGTTAATGTGCTCTTGTGTGTGCTGTGCTGTTGGAAGCACTCATTTCCCACGTTAATAGTTTGTATTTAAAGTTTAACTCTTTTGACGTACAGCATTTATACTCTAGAACAGGGTTTTTAGAGATCATCAGGTGGGCCGTTTACACATACAATTACACATAATTGTTTAAAAAAAACAGTTTTGAAAACGAATTAGTCATTGTCTGTAAATATGCCATTGTGCTGCTGTGAGCCACTCCCCCAACCCAAAACTCACAGTCTGTCAGCTTCACAGCAGCTCCCGACCTCAGCTGCAGGTCAGAGCGGAGAACAGGACAAATCTACAGCTTGGCACTCTGTTCTCTGGTATCACCACTGAGCAGAGAACACTGAGCCCAGTTAGATGCTTTCAGTATGGGAACGTGTTATATAAACCAGTGGTTCTCAACCTTTTCAATACGTGACCCCCAAAATAAAGGTCTCAGACAGGGGTCCTCCACTGTAGCTGAAGGTGGTTGAACACAGACATGAACATTGAAGAACATTCATGTGGAGACAGGGCCATATATAAGGGGGAATAAAGGGGAGAGATTTTTGGGGTCCATCCATATAGTCAGTAAAATGATTGTGCTTTGTTCTATGAATCTGTGATAACCACATTTATTCATTCATCTGAATAATATCCACTGTTATCCAGGAAGTTTACTATTATTTGTGCTATAGTTTATAGTCCTCTTAAAGAAATAAAATGGGTCAAAAGTGACCAAAAATGGTGGAAAAGGTCTTGAAATGGGATTTTAAAAACCACTGAAATTGATTAAAAGTTGTAAATTAGAGTGGACAAAAACGGACAAAAAAGTGGTTAAAAAAAAGCTCAAAGTGTCAATATTGGCTTAAAAGTGGCAGAAAGGGGTTAGTTTAAACTGGCAAATAATGAGCATTGCAAAATGTGAATGTGGTTAAATTGGCAAAAATAAGCATGAAATATGGTGAAAAGAGGTTATAAATGACAAAGGGTCAAATAATGCAACATTAGGTGGAAAGGGTGCAAAATGTCTTGAAAAATGTGCAGAAAAGGCATTGCAGTTTGATGAAGTGGCAGAAATGAGAGGAATGTAGCAAAAATGCATTAAAAAATATGGCAAAAAAGGGATCAAAATAGGTTGAAATATGGCAACTTTGGTGTAGTTGCAGAAAAAGGGTAAGAAAACAAGCTGAAATGGGCTCAAATTGTTAAAATAACCACTGTGTATATCACTGTGTATAACATTTTGAGTGCACCAGGGTTGATGATAATCACCCTTTGAATGTGAGGGCTAAAATAGACAAAACGTTTAGCTGTTTTAAAATCTACTCGTATAGTTTCACTGCTAAACTCAGCGTCTGCTGACCCTCGTTGGCTGTAGTGAAGTTAGGGGTTGCTATAAAAATCTCTGGACTGCGTTGTGCGTTCTGTAATTAGACGATTTGATTGCATGTGTTTATGTTGTGTGTCTTTGTGTGTGATTGTAGGTGGAAGATGGTTGACCATTACGTGAGCCGGTTGCGTGGCACCATGCAGCTGCTGCAGCAGCACGACATCATCGGTAGAACCAGTGAGCTGGCCCGACTCTTTGGGATCCAGTTCTTCCACGTCCTGACCCGAGGATCTCAGGTATTCAGCGGTTCATCTACTCACCCACTCCTGATCCAGGACTGGTTTAAGGTTTAACCCACTGTTATTGTTCAGTATCGTGTGGAGTCGATGATGCTCCGTGTGGCCAAACCCCTGAACTACATCCCAGTGACCCCCAGCGTGCAGCAGAGGGCCCAGCAGAGGGCGCCACAGTGTCTGCCCCTGGTGATGGAGCCTGAGTCCCGTTTCTATAGCAACTCTGTGGTGGTGCTGGACTTTCAGTCGCTCTATCCCTCCATCGTCATCGCTTACAACTACTGCTACTCCACCTGCCTGGGCCACGTGGACAGCCTGGGAACGTAAGGACACACACATATACATACACATGCACATACACGTGCCCCCGCACACACACACACACGCACACACACACGCACACACACACACAAATACACAAGGAGACACAAATACACACGCACACACCCACATAAATAAATTCACGCACGCACGCACACACATAGGCATCCACACGGACGCACGCACGCACAGGCACGCATGCACACACACACACACGTGCATGTACGCACACACACATACACAAGCATGCATGCATGCACACACACACGCATGCATGCACGTCGCACGTCGCACGCACACACGCCCCAACACACACTCACATTTTAATGAAGCACACACTCTGTGATGAAGCACCCACTAACAGGATGACTGTACACACACACATACGCAGCACGCATACACACACACACAAATACACATACGCACGCGTGCGCGCGTGCCCACACGCATACATACGTGCACACACAAGGACACAGGCATGCACACGCACATTATTTTAATGAAACACACTCTGTGATGGAGCTTCTACTAACAGGATGACTGTAGTTGCATAGCAACAGCAAGAGCTGAAAACGCTTTTCTTTTCTTACATCAATCTTCAAAGATTGAACATGTGATCGTCACATGTGGATCACGAGATAATGAACATCTTCACTTCATGCTGGTTTTGTTAGAATTGTTAAATCCAGCACCAACAGCTCAGTGAGATGAACAGAACATAAAGTGTGTGTGTGTGTGAGCAGCGACATTAGCTGACCTATAATGTGTTTACAGAGCTAATTTATGACGAGAAATGACAAAAAGCAAACAAAGGGTTTGTTTTTTGTTCAAACTCAATGAAATGGTAAATAAGAGTCCCTCATTAAAAGCTTCAGTGCTACAGTTTCCACTTAATCAGTGTCAGGTGTAGGTCCTATTGGCTGATGAGGGTGCTCTTCAAACGACTTGGCCAATTAATGGTTTAATGGAGATTTCTGTGTTTCAGCTGTTGAGTTTCAATCTCCACATGAAGTCTCCTCCTCACTGCTCCACGTCTGCATATCAGTCCATTTACTGCTTTTTATGGTCACGTTTTACTGGAATGCTACGTTATTTATTACCATGCACTATCACATCAGGATCACGTCAAGTCAGGACTCTAGGTTAGAATCCGGACGCGATCGCTTCTGAACAAACCTAACATGTTGATTTGCGGCCACGCCCTCAACTTTAAATGAAACCAATAGCGTCCTACACGGCGTCTGTACGTTTATAGCTCTTATGATCTAACCATTCTTTGTTACTGACTCTAACACACTGTGTGGTTCTGTTTCAGGCCGGATGAGTTTAAGTTTGGTTGCACTTCCCTCCGGGTTCCTCCAGAGCTTCTCCATCAGCTGCGTAACGACATCACCGTGTCTCCAGGTGGCATTGCCTTTGTTAAGGTACGGCTCTGCATCCTGTTCATTTCATGCCTAATGCTTCATGCTGACTGCTGTCCTCTAGTCAAGGCAGGAACTTTGTTGGTTCTAGCACCCTCTTTGTCCGACTACAACATTAGAAAATTCTTATCAAGATAATTTCTTTCATCATATTCACATATTTTTCTTTTTTCCCACCACAGTTTTTTTGGACATTTTCTCATTCCGATGTGAGCCCGCCCCCTCTTTGTTTACATGTGTTTACCCTTTGAGTGGGCTATATGTGTGCCACAGGCATGTTCAATTTTTTATTCGTGCTATGCTGAGATGCTAAGGGAAGAGTTCATTTTTTTTAAATTGTAATGTTATATATTATAAAATATGGAGTTATCTGATTTCTTAATCACAAAACATGAGCTTCTGTTAAGTTGCTGTTGTACTTCTGCTGAAACCTGGGTTAAAGCTTGAAATAGTTGAATGACAGAGTCTCATTTACTTTTTATTTTGGGATTGTTCTATACATTTTAACTCTTGAGGACAATCACAGCGATAAAGTTGCACTTTTGACAATATGTCTGATGTCTGCAGTCATTTTTAAGTGCATTAAAAAAAAAATTGAATATCAAAATTTTCTTATAAATCGGAGATTTTTTTTTTTAGGCTAAATGTGGTTACACACATAATCAGACATAGTGAGTCTATATTTGTGTTAAACACAGCATCATTACCTGTTCAATCAGTCAGCTCTATGGTTGGTGAGTGTTTCACACTCTCGTGTGTGTGTGTGTGTCCTGTTCAGTCCTCAGTGCGTAAAGGTGTCCTTCCCAGCATGCTGGAGGAGATCCTCAACACCAGGATCATGGTGAAGCAATCGATGAAGACCTACAAGCAGGACAAAGCCCTGATGAAGCTGCTGGACGCGCGGCAGCTCGGATTGAAGCTAATTGCTAACGTCACCTTTGGCTACACGGCCGCTAACTACTCTGGACGCATGCCAAGTGTAGAGGTGAGCTCGACTGTGCTCAGCACCTGCACCGTGAACAAGTTAAAGACCCTCTCTCTGTGCGTGTGTGTGTGTGCGTGTGTGTGCACGTGTGCATGTGTAGGTGGGAGACAGCATTGTGCACAAAGCCAGAGAGACTTTAGAGCGGGCCATCAAACTGGTCAATGACACTAAGAAGTGGGGAGCACGGGTGGTGTACGGAGACACTGACAGGTAGGCAGCCTCACTCCCATCATGCACTGCTCCCTCTGGACTAAGGATGGAAGTAAAAATCGATTTGGCGATATATCGCGATATTTCACGCCGCGATTATTGTATCGATCTAAAATATGTCCAAATCAATTTTTCTAATTGTTTTTTAAAGAAAACCATTTCATTTCGCTAACATATGCATAGCATGTAAATGCACCATCAGACCTTATTAAACGACCTCACTCCTCAATGCATTTTAGCTGGAAGTTGGTTGTACTTTATTTGCATTAAAAAAAACTTTTTATAAAGAATTTAAGAACTTAACATAATCAGAATCTGATGTTGAAGCTTTTTGTTGTAGTAACCTTTTTGAGAAATGTAATTTAACAGTTTGATAAAAATACCATCACTTTTTTATATTTGTACTTCAATTAAAGAATGAACAAATATCAAGCAATTTAAAAGAAAATATAAAGATAATATCTTGATGTTGTATGATCATTTTGTTAACTGTGTTTGTTTTTTTGTGTATTATAATCAAAATGATGTAAAGATGATTAATTCATTAACAGCTGCAATGATTAGAAAACAGGATGCTGAGAATTAGATTATTTGTTTACTGTAATGAAGGAAAAAGGGTGAAACTACTAAGTTTATATTTCCACCCACTGCCCTTTGAACACAAAAAGTATGTGTATGCAGTAATATATGTAATTATTGTTTTTTTTTTGGAAGCCATCAACATCATATCTATTATTGTAATATTGTTTCTTGTATTATTGTATTTGCAATTTTTTGGAAATAAAACAGTAAATCATAAATCATAATTACAGTTAGTTACCATTTACTTGTTTTCACAATTTTAAAAAAGTTTTGTTCTTTGTAAAGGTGAAATTTGTAATTATTGATATGGCAATATACTGTATATCGTATTGGGATATATCATAACATAACTTGTGAATCGTGGTAGATTCATGGTAATGAACACCCTTACTCTGGACTCTGTTACCATGTTTGTACACATTGTAATGTATGGTTGGTGAGTGTTTCATGCTCTCTCGTGTGTGTGTGTGCGTGTGTGTGTGTGTGGGTGTGTGCGTGTGTCAGTCTGTTTGTTCTGCTAAAGGGAGCCACAAAAAGTCAGGCCTTCAAGATCGGCAACGAGATCGCAGAGGCTGTTACCGCCACCAACCCCAAACCTGTGAAACTCAAGTTTGAAAAGGTTTTAACACGCACACGCACACACACACACTAACGTACTACTCATACTAAGTCTGATTTCATAATTAGAGTGTAGTTCACATTAGATAGTATGAAAAGATTGAGTATGTGATAAATACCTGGATGTATACTATTTGGGGACATTTTTATGTTTACACAGTGGGCAATAGTGTGGTTCACATTATAATGGTATAAAAAAAAGTTCTTCAAATTTTGCCAGATCACATTTTGTCTTGTTCCTATTGATATTTTAAACATCTGTAATAAAAATTGAGCCAATAAAACGTCCGTAAAGCGTGGCACACCTTTTCACAATTTTTTTTTTTTTCTCAACCAAGGAATGTGTAACTTTCACAGATATTAGAAACTAAGGTAAGTATGGTCATTAATAGTTTATTTTCTGTATTTATACTAAGTGAGTAAGAACATTAGAACAGTTCAAACACTATTCCTGAAAATAGAATAAACATCAACATTGAAGAAGTGTGCCACCCCTAAATGTGCAGCTGTTTTTGGTAACAGATGCTCACTGGGTCAATGGAACAAGGTAAAAAGCCATCTGGCACAATTTCTTAAAAATACATTTTGTGAACCACCCTAGTGAACACACTAGTCATACTCAACCACCCCATGATGCATTGTGAGCAGAATATAACATCATCCTGGGACTGGCTTCAAGCTAATAATCAAACATCCCCTTTTCCAAATAAAAGCATATCTTCTTGTCTTCCATTAGCTTTTGTAAATAGGACTCTTGTTTTGAAGTTAACAGGAAGTTTTGTCAATAGCACCATGGAGATTCTCCAGAAATTTCATCATGCCATCATGAAATGTGTTCCCGCAAGTTTTAATGCTGAAATGAGCACATGTTGATATTCTACTTCACATGTGTCGAACTCGAGCCACGGGGGCCAAATCTAGCCCTTTAGAGCAACCAATTTGGCCCACAGAAGACACTAAAAATGATAAAGAAAACATAAATTGTGTATAAATATTACCAAATACGCAAATTCACAAAATCAATAATTTTTGAAGAGAAGATCCTGCAGGGACTGATGATGAAAACTAGAGCACAATAATGTTAAAATTGATCTTTTGTTTCCCCCACCTAAAATTTGTGGCCCACTTGAGATCAAACTGGTCCATTTTTGGTCCCTGAACTAAAGTGAGTTTGACACCTCTGTTTAAATCTATTTGGTCATTTTCTCACTTACCGAGACAAATTCCTTGTACTGTCCTTAAAACTGTACATGGCCATTAAAAACATTTCTGATTCTGATTAAAATGTTTTCAGAACTTTCAAAGGTGGAGAATCAACGTAGATATTTAACCTCAGTGTGATTCAGGTTTTTGTCGATGTAGGTCTTTGGAAACTTATAAACATACTTATAGTATATAGTAGACAGTATATACTCATTGAGTTTGTCATGCATAGTACAGAGAATGCCATTTTGAACACAGCTTAAGTAAACTAAGATCACAAAGTTTGGTTTTAATTAAGGCTGAACGATTAAATGCATTTGCGATATCGTGTTATAATTTCTTTTTCCTTGTCCTGTTAAGTTTAGAGAGTGTTTAAGAAGTACAGTCCACATGTTTACATGAAATGTGAAATTAGTTAGATATGTTGAAAAGGTAAAGCCACAGATTTGTTTGCTTTATTGTTGTAATCTCTGCTTTAAAATGTATATTTAATATCTATTTAAATAAATTTGAAATTGTTTATTATGATTGATTTATTGCTTGTGTTCATTGAAAAATACATGACAAGAAGCTCTTGAAAAAATAATTGCATATTAAATCACAATCGCAATATTGAGGGAAAAATCGCAATTAGATTATTTTCCAAAATCCTTCAGCCCTAGTTTTAAAGACAGTGTGTAGGGACCTGATTGTTGGTCCCCACACAGTCACAGGTAGGACTGTGACTGTGTGGGGATATATCATATATATCTCGATACAGCTATATATCGCAATATTTTTTTTTGCATGATCAATTATCGTTATGTTCGCGCTATCAATTTTTAAAATATTTTTTTTAATTTCTTTTTTTAATTTTAATTTTAATTTATTTATTTATTTTCAAAACATTTTCTGCTTTTTCACTAAAATGTGCAGGTATTTTGTCAATGTTGAAGGAACCATAATATTATTTACTTGAATATTGCACTGGTAAGAAAGCACTGTTGTAGATACTTATTTGTTTACATTGGTATGTTGACACTTATTTACAGAAATGTTGCACTAAAATAGTGTAATATTTTTCAATTTATTGTCTTTCAGAAATTGTATTTTTTCACTTACTCTTTTTTTTTTATGTCAGATTATCGTAGATTGATTTCTGACTAATATATTGATAATCGCAGTATGGTCATATTGTAAGATAATCGTTATCGCGAGCTTTGTATGGCGTATCGTATCCCACCCCTATTCACTGTGTGTGTGTGTGTGTGTCCGTGTCCGTGTGTGTGTGTCCGTCCAGGTGTACCTCCCCTGCGTGCTGCAGACTAAGAAGCGCTACGTGGGCTACATGTATGAGAGTCCTGAGCAGACGGAGCCCGTGTTTGACGCCAAAGGAATTGAGACTGTGCGTCGTGATGGATGCCCAGCGGTTTCCAAGGTAACGGGAGAAACAATCTCCACCTCCTCTCCACCAATCACGGGCCTGATCCACGTCTCTTCTCTTCACGTCTCAGATCCTGCAGCGTTCCATCAAACTGCTTTTTGAGACGCGGGACATTAGTCAGGTGAAGCAGTTTGTGCAGAGACAGTGTGTGAAGGTTCTGGACGGACGCGCCAGCATGCAGGACCTAACCTTTGCCAAAGAGTACCGAGGCAGTGGCTCCTACAGGCCTGGAGCTTGTGTGCCTGCGCTGGAGCTCACCAGGTGTGTGTGCGTGCGTGTGTGAGAGTTATCCTATAACAGATGTGCAGTACCTGAGTCTGTTGCCTGGCAATAATTCCAGCAAGTTCTTTTGTCTTCTTTTAGAATAATATGTCAAGATTTCATTCATTTCGACAACGGTTCTTCAGGAAATTTACTTTGATCTCCTGACATGTTTCCACTGTCAACTGCCAGTCTTCTGCAGAGGCGTCTGCTGATTGAATTGATGTGCCCTTGACTTCCGCGCAGTGATTCCAGCAACCTTAACATACATGTCAGGAGATCAAAGTACATTTCCTGTAAAACAGATTGTTGATGTTTCTGCTCATCATTGATGAGGACGAGTGTAACAGTAAATAAAGATTACAGATTAAAGATTACAATTATAATTACGACATAAATGTAATTAATTACCAACTACGTGATTACAATTATAATTGACCCCAACCCAAATTAAAGGCTCATTATTTGTAATTAATTTTAATTGAACTTTAGTAATTAAGAGCATAATTGTAATTGACTTCCAGGAGAAAAATAATAATTGGCATTTTTTTTCAATTACAATTAAAATTACAGTCATAATAACTGTAATTGAGTTTTAATTAAACATGAATAATTGAAGATGTAATTATAATATAAAAGGACAGTATTGTGAAAAAATAACTTTATAATGGTTTTGCTGTAGTGATATTCATTCCTTTAGCCTCATTCAGAGGGCCGAAGTTGATACATTTCTGTTTCTTGCGTTGACGTCACAACGTGAGAAAAATCCAACTCCTCCTCCTTTCAATCCTGGTTCCTCCTACCCTATAAGAATGTGAGCTCCTCCCCCGCAAACTACCTCACAGCTAAAACGAACACTGCGGTTTAATATAAAATATATATATATATATTTTGTCATATGTAAAGTTACATACACAAAATGGATTCTCTGCATTTAACCCCTCCCTGAGGAGCAGTGAGCAACCACAGTGTAGCACCATGGAGCAGTTAGGGTTAATATAAGGGACTGATCAACATCTCACAGTGACGAACCAGGGAGATTAGAACCAGTGAGCCTACCATTACAAGCCTGCTCCCTTAACCACTAGTCCCTTTATCCACAGATAATATATTTACATTCAGTATATAGATAATCTGAAGCGCAGTGTGAGCGCTCAATCAGTTCCATTTTTAGTAGCCATTATATCGCCTCGTATCACCTTTGACATGAACTGACTTGTTTGTGACACAATGCACAAAGCGACGCAGCGGTTAGACAAAACAAATGATTATCCCCTTAAATGGAATATTCTTGTGGTTAGAAGAGGAGAGGATGACAAGAAAGGGACTATCAGGCTGAACCATTAATCGCATTTGTGATATTCTTGCAATATCATAAAACGCGATTTTCTAATCGCAAATTGCAAAACAAAAATTTTGGACCGACAAGCTACATCCTTATCGGCCCTGTTACCGGTATTTTTAAGGTGGCGTTAATCTTCAAGCCTCAAACAACCGTTGATAATGCCGTGCTGCCTGTCACTCCTCCTTAAGAACCCACGTGTGGAGCTGACTGATGGGAGGGGCTACTGTAGATTGTGCTCACCTGTTCGCCTCGCTTCATGAGTAGGCATGTCTGTAGACGCTATCCACACACTCTTACTATTGTTTTCAGCCAAATAACTGCACACTACAGTAAAACACATGGCTATTTAAGTGGCTATTGTGATTTTGAGTCAAAAGTGTGTGCCACTGCAGAACCAGAGCAGCTGAAGCAGATGAGTTGTGTGTGTGTGTGCGCCGTGCGGAGTTCTCCACGGCTTAGCCTTTAGCCTAGCCGATAGTCCTCTGTGGCAGCCACGCTTCTGCCGTCTGTCATGCCGCCTACCACCAGTGGCAGGCAAACCCGCTGCGTAGGTTTCTCTGCACTACCGTGCCTCGGCTATCAGCAACGTTTCGTTGGAGTAGTGACTTGCAATCATATATTATCGTACAGCTAAAACTTGTGAGTTAATATGGTAAAACGGGGGTAAATCAACATAGCCTCGTCATGAGCCAGTGCAGCCGCAGCATCAGAGGCACAGCTCACTAATTCTGCTTTTGCACAATTTTTCATTGTTAGGTTGTTTGATATGCTTGATTTGAATATTTGTATTTGTTTAGATAGTTGGTTTAGTGTTTTGTTAATATAAAAAAGTTATTTATATGGTATTTTTTACTGTTTTATTCATACATTTATAGTGTTTTATTTAGAACTATTTATTTTGTATTTTTCATTTATTTTGTGTGCCATATTGTTAAAAATGTTCAAAAATAAACAGATTGATGTTCATTATTTTTTTGTTATTTTGTGTTTTTCCATTAATTTAAAAAAAGTAAGGTATCGATCAAGTACAGGATCGATAAGAGTAGTAGTACAGTAGTATACCCATCCCTAATGTTGAAGAGGTAAAGCCACAGATTTGTTTGCTTTACTGTTGTAAACTGTGCTTTATATTTTATATTTATTTGAAGTTTAAATAAATCTGAATTGTTTATTATGAAACAGATTGATTTATTGCTTGTGTTCATTGAAAAATACATGACAAGAGGCCCTTGAAAAAATAATCGCTTTATAATATTTGCAATATTGAGGAAAAAAATCGCAATTACATTATTTTCCAAAATCGTTCCGCTCTAATCAGCTCTGGTGATAGTTTGAATCAGCTGACTCAGCTGACTGACTCTGCTGCTGATGTGATAAACACACACCCTGAAGCAGCGTTTGTCGGACTCACAATCACAATAGCCTCTTACAGTATATAGTCATGCATTTTACTGTGATGTGCAGTTTTTTGGCTGAAAACAATAACGAGAGTGTGTGGATAGCAAAATAAAATTGCTATGGTGATCAGCTGTTGTGTGGAGTCAGCGTCTACAGACACGCCCACTCATGCATATGCATAAAGTCCCCAAAACAGCCTGTTTTTAGAAGTGTCATGAAAGTGACTTTTCAGAGGCAAAACTCTGGTAAACAGGAAAGTTTGGGAAAATAAACCTCAAATATGATGATGTTGGGGTTCTTAGAACAAATGGAGATGATTGAAATACTGGACCTTTAAAAATGTAACTCACAACAACCATCGGCTCCTTCTATTTCAGGCGAATGATGGCGTACGACCGACGGCTGGAACCACGTGTTGGGGAGCGTGTGCCCTATGTGATAGTTTATGGGATGCCGGGCATGCCTCTCATACAGTTGGTGCGGAGGCCAATGGAGGTTCTGCAGGACCCGGGCCTTCGTCTCAACTCCACCTATTACATCACCAAACAAATTCTGCCGCCGCTGGCCCGCCTCTTCCATCTGATCGGAGTGGATGTGTTGTCATGGTACCAGGAGCTGCCCAGGGTGAGATTCAGCACTGATACATCAAAGGACTGGGACATAACGTGTTTCATAGCTTTGCACATCAGAAAAAGGAGAGAACAAAGGAGACGAGAGAGCTCAGAACAGAGCATGATCGCCCTCTGCTGGCTGAGCTTTAAGAATACTAGTATTGTTTTTTTTTATCTTTGGGAGTCTTTTAACATCTTTCAGTAAGATTACTCATTATATTCATTTCAATTTAGCTTTATTTGTTCAATGTTGAATTCAAGTCATGCCAGGGCAGGACGGCCATTGCATTATGTACAGCTGTGTTTTTATAAAAAGAAGTCAACATTTCCACTTGAGCATCAGCAACAACGCAAAGGAAAAGCTTCCTGTGAACAGAAACCAGCAGAGGTCAAAGGTCAGAGATCAACCTCAGGATAGAACAGGGTAAAGAGGAAGAACATCAGAGCCTGTTTTTCTAAAGTCATCAGCTCAGATCCTGGATAACGGATTGGATCAAATCTTGAAAATGGGATTTTCAAAAGAAAAAATAGATTTTGTAATCAGATTAGATCACATAATCTAATCTTAATTTTGATCGGTATCAAACTTTTTGTTTGTGTTTTTCACAACATTTCAGTAGGATTGGGATTACTTTGATCAACAGAATCTGGATTAAACTGATCTCATCAGAAGAACGGGTTCAGTGTGGATTTCAGGCTCAAAATGTAATGAAGCTTTAAAAGTGTATCAAATAATCCTGCAGTATAATCTACAAGATATTCAATTCATTCATAAGGTTTTAATTTGATTTGTTCATCTGTCAGACTACAGTGATTATAGAGCTATAACAGTATAGATCTACAGAAAAGTAGAGTTTAGCCTCATAAAACAATCCTTAAACAGCTCAATACATACATACACATAATATATTTAATTGTGTCACTAATTAATGTATATTCAAACAATCAAAAATATGGTTGTTTTGTTTTTTAGATGATTGTTTAGTGATACATACAATGATAAAACAGGATAATAAAGCAATGGCATCACTGGTTTATGAAATCAGAACTCGTGAATAATTATTGTCTGTTGTTGTACGTCCCGTTTACTGGTTGTGGTTCTGGTTGTGGTTGTGGTAAGTTCCTATCCAGATCTGATTGATCCAATCTGATATTGCTTTGAAAACTGGCTCAAAAGTCAAATGGATTACACATGATCATGGATAGCAAAATAAAGGATTACCAAATCCAGTTCATTTTTATCCAGATTAAACCTTTTAATAAACTGGGCCTAGAGGATCAGATTACTCAAACCATGACTCAGCATTTAAAGCGATAAAGACCTGCTCTGTGTTTCAACCTGTTTAAAATGTTCCATTTGTCTCCTCAGGTCCAGAAGGCATCGTGTTCCTCAGTGGGGGGAGGGGAGGAGACGGGGAGGAAAGGAACCATCTCCCAGTACTTCACCACCCTTCACTGCCCAGTGTGTGATGATCTGACCCAGCTGGGCGTGTGTTCACGGTGCCGCTCTGAGCCTCAGAAAGTCACCGTTACTCTCCATCAGAACATGAGGCAGTGGGAGAGTGAACAGGAGACGCTGCTGAAGGTGAGGAGGCACCATTACTGCTCCTAACCAGGAGTGGACATGTCACGATACGACATATCCCAATACTAAACAATATCTTTACATGTACAAAATAGTATGAAATACAATTTATTTCATTGTTTTTAAACTTGTGAGAACAAGTAAATGGTAACTAACTGTAATTTAAGTAGCAACATTAAAAACAAATGTTATGTTTATCAAACGTCAAATTACGTTTTTCAAAAAAGTGAAACTTTTTCTTCCACAACAGATTGTGATTCTGTTAAGTTCTTAAATGTATCAGTAACCACTTACATCTATAAAAGTGCCCAGTGTGTTTTATGAAAATAAAAGCTAAAATGCATTGAGGAGTGAGATAGTTTAACAAGGTCTGATGGTGCGTTCGCTGACACCTAGTGGAGCTACGTTCACACTGCAAGCCTTAATGCTCAGATCTGTTTTTTTGTTCATCTGTTCACATTACCATTTAAAATGTGACATGTATCAGACTCCAGTGTGAACGGTTTGTGGCTCCTATCTGACTCACACATGCATTGTCATGTTTCTCTCAAAGAGTTTTTACAGTGGAGCTGAGAATGAACGAGCAGGTGGAGGAGGACGAGGAGAAAAGAAAAAAGACAAATATTTAGTTTTGGCTTTTTGTTGTGCAGATTTGCTTTTAAACACAAACCATTTATGATATGAACCTTGTTTAAGGTTTGACCAGAACCCGACAGAGTAAAGAAGAAACCTACAGACATTAGGTTTTTATATCAGAGCCCGACCTGAAACCGACAGTTAAAACCTATTTGTTTCCTCATACAAATAACATATTTGCCTTTGTTTTAGTGGTAAGCATTGCTTTTATTAACAGACAGATGTTAATGTCAACATCAGATCAGCGCACGGGGAAGCACGCACACGTCAAACACAGGCACAGTGCGCACACAAGACAGTGGATATATTTACATAATCAACGTATCAAATATAAGGATAATCAATGTTTTTGTGCAGAAAAAGGATTGATTCAACAGTGGATGATTATAGCCTGACTCTCTGGTCCAGAGGACAGCGCTTTCACAGCTCCAGCTGTTAATAATCACGTCAACGTATCAAACACATTCAATCTGCCTTGTTCGTTCACACTGAGGTCTCATTGAAAAAGATCTGATCTGTATCTGATTCAGGACCACATATGAAAGTGGTTTAAAATCAGGTATGGGTCAGATTTGAGTGTTCACACTAGTACTGCAACGGATCAAAAAAACTCACTGTTCAGAACATATCACAGTTTTGAGTTACGGATCTAATCAATTTTTGGATCAGCAGAAAAATAGAAAAAAAGACAAATAACTTTGCTCTCCATTTATTTTGTAGAACACTTAGTGCAACATTTTTCTGCTCATTAAATACAAAGAACATTTAACTTGAGGTGTCAATCCAATGCTTTAATATTTTTGAATCATATAAAAGCAAATTAAAGTGCAATATAAGGCATGTCACCTTCATCCTTTAAACAGGTAAATGTATGGAAAAAACTTGAGGCATGACACCTTCTAAACATGGAGAGTGAATTAAAAACTAGCCTACGCCCACATCATCAAAAAAGAATGAAAAGAAAGCAGATCCGAGTTTATAATTTCAAATTCTTACAATAGTCAAGGATGGCCATCAGGACTAGAGCTAATATTTATTTAATAAAAGCCTTAAAGACATGGATGGACGGAGGCATAAACATTATGTACACATGCATGCATGCACACAGCTGTTCCTCTCTCTCTCTGTCTGTCTGTGTGTGTGTCTCTGTTTCACACAATCACACACACACGACCAGGAGCGCAAACCACACATGCGCGGGTCACACACACACACGGTTGTCGCAAACAGAACAGGTTTCATCAAGGCATTACTAATGATGCGGATCATTATAAAAACTTTTTTTTTGTCAACCAATCCACGGACCACGTGTGTACCAAACCGTGGAGAGAGAGCCGTACAGATCATGGATCAATTATGATCCGTTTCCCCACTAGTTCACACTGCTTTAAAAAATCACACCTGATCACTTGACTCCCCAGATTTGGGCCACATTTACCTGCAGTGTGAACACAGCCTCAGTGACCTAGCGTTAGCATCATTAAATCTTTTTTTTTTTTTTTGTTAAAAACATTTCGGTACAATAATTGCACGGTGAAATATCACAATATATCGCCAAATTGATGTTTTCTTACACCTGTACTTCCAACGCATGAAAGAGTGGAGAAAATGAAAAGAACCCAGACTAAAACCTGTTGATCAGATAGAAACTTTAAAAGTATTTTTTACATTTTATTACATTTTCTGAAAGTAACACCCACAGAAGGAACATGAACACACTCATCTTGTGAAACATTTCACTTCTTGTGATGGTAAACAGCAATGCCAAATCAACATGAAATAGTAAATCTTTATTGAAATTTCAAGCAGGCAAACACAAACATAAGCAGCTAGCAAAGCAAAGATTTTCAAGATAAACCAACTCTAAACCTGAAAGTTTGCCCTGATGGTGGCACTGCAGGAAAGCTCATAGCATCACCACAACTAATATGGTTCATACTCTAGTATTAATTAATATTCTCAGTACATTTGAGAAGATTTGGGTGAAAACTATTCAAGATTAATTAATTCTAATTTTAAGGTTTGTCCTGATGGTGGCGCTAGAGAACAGGTCAAGGTTTCATTATCAAGTGGTTATTTATTTATTCAACAAAGAAACAAAGTGACACAAAAACTTGATAAAATATTATCTTAATTATCTGAAATTTAAAAAAATGACTGAACTCAAGGCCCGGGGCCAAATCTGGCCCTTTGGAGGCAGTAAAAATGACAAAGAAAACACAAATTTTTGTGTAAATTACCAAATAATCCAGTTGTCATATTCACCATTATAATGAAATTCTAGGTGCTTGAGGTTTTTCTTTGTTTATATCACATGGATGCAGTAATTTTTAATTGGAAATTGTGGAAAGAACTCCCATTTTTTTCCACAAATCTTGCAATTTCTTTCAAACAATTCCACATAAATTGGTTTTCAAAATCAACATTATTTTGAAATGAAGAGCTGGCCGATACAATTCATAAAAAGTTTCACCTAAAATCTGTGGCCCACTTTAGATAAAACTAATCCATATTTGTCCCCTGAACTGAAATGCGTTTACCAGTGATGTTGTGTACACGGACTGATTATACTGGTGGTGTTTGTGTGTAGTTGTGCAGGAACTGTAGCGGCTGTGCTGAGCGACAGGTTCCGTGCGTATCTCTGGACTGTCCCGTCCTCTACAAACTGACTCGGGTCAACAGACAGCTCTCCAAGGCCCCGTACCTACGACAGCTGCTGGACCAGTTCTGATGGGAGCCCTGGTTCCACTGGTGCTGCTGAGCTCTTCATCCTGTCGCTGACTGAAGACGTTAAAAAAGCTCATGTTGCGTCGTCTTCATGTTTCTGCTGTAAATGACCTTCATCAGTCCCATCCTGTCCATTAATGATTGTACTGGTTTCCACTCCAGCAGTTCAGACACTTCATACTCTGCTGAGTACTGCAACCCTTCAGTTTTTCAATGTGGGACTGTTGCAATACTTTTATTTTGTTAATTTATGACAAAGACTTTAATATTGCAGTGTGTGTTTGTGCTTTTCTGTACGTTTTCACCTAATTGTGCATCAACTTTTAATCCGTCATCACAACGAAGCCGTACACAGGATCTGTGTATTTTATACAAATGTAAAAAGGACAGTAACAAAGGTGTTCTGTTGGTTTTTAATGAATATTGCTGTGGAAGATTGAGATAATAAAAAAGTCACACTACTTACCCGTTGCTTTTTAATGGCTTTAAAACTTCATCACAGTGATAACATCTTTAAATTCTGAAAACATTCACAAACAAAACATAAATGATCTGATTGGCTTTATTTAGTGCAAAGCTTCCATCAGTGCCTTTATTTAAATTAGAGAAACTGACAAAAAAAAAAAAAACAAGAAATCAGTTCCAGAGCAGCTAAAACGATGCCAGTCTGGATTCTTCTAGCTCTATTTTCCGCGTACGACGACTATTAGGGCCACATTAAAATAAAATAAAAATCTCAGCACTATGGGATTTAAGTCATAATATTTTAAAAATAACTCGTATTTTTATTAGATTAGTCTTAATATTTTAATAAATGGTAATTTTATTAGATTAAAGTTGTAATATTTTAAGAATAAATCGTACTTTTATTAGATTAAAGTCGTAATATTTTAAGAATAAATCGTACTTTTATTAGATTAAAGTCGTAATATTCTAAGAATAAATCATACTTTTATTAGATTAAAGTCGTAATATTCTAAGAATAATTGCTGAAAGATAATTACTGCTGCTTGATTTACATTATGTTTGATTTGTAATTGTTACACTAGAACTCTGGCGCTGTTCATGTGTGTACAGCAGCCTCCATGTGGGCTGCTGTAAGTGACACTGTTGTCGCTACTGAGGTGTGTGCACATAGAGAGAGAAGCACTGCAGTAATACGCTTTTAACTGTGATGCTGCTGTCTGGCTAACGTTAGCTTGTTGGCTCCTCTGAGGGAGGGACTTTAGAAAGTTAGGAGGCAGAGCAAGGGAGGGATCTGAGAGTTGCAGATTGCAACTTTAATCAAGAAATTTTACTTTTTTAATTTTGTAAAATTACAACTTTAACATAAAATTATGACTTTAATCTCAAAATATTAGAACTTTAAGATATGACTTTAATCTCATAAAATTACAATTGTATTAAGATACAATTTTATTCTCATGAAATTAAAACTTTATTCTAGAAATTTTACTGATTTAATCTAAAAAAAATACTTTTATCTCAAAATTACGTTTTTATTGAAATACAACTTTACTCTAGCAATATTGCGACTTAAATATCGTAGTGGCCATATTTCTTTTTATTTTAATGCGGTCGCTATACGCCCACGTAGCCATGATGACTTAATTACAGACTAATTATTACTAAATCTGTAGAAGACAAATAGTATAATTTATTAACTGGATCAGGTGGATCATAAATAAAAAATAACATAGACATAGATCTCACATAGCTACAGCTTCATCTGTTCACTAAGTCAAAAAGAACAGAAACCTTCACTATTATCAATTTATGATTTAAATATTTTAATGATAAAAAGAAGATGAGTTAATTACCATATAAAGCTTTTGTATCAGTTTTCTTTTTTGCTTGGAAAACATGTGACTGAAAACTAGGGCTGGGCGATATACCGATATTCAAGATCTATCGAGTTTTCCATTTTAGCGAAATAGAAAACCCAGTATGACCTATATCTATATCTATCTATCTATATATATATATACACATTATAGCTTATTTTGTGTTAAAATACTTGTTTTAGGAGTCGTTGCTTTCGCTACTTCTCAGAACAGCACGTAAAGCCCAGATTTTTTCTGAGTGCGTTCTAACCCTAAACAAGCCACACTACAGAACTCACTCACACATGCTGTCCCTTATAGGAGAAAAATCAAAAAGTGGCACATATTGTGCAACTATTTGTTAATAAATGAGCCTGTATGACATTTAGCATCAGCAAATTTAACCCAGAATTGTCTTTCTGCTAAAAGACTTTATTGAATTAAAATCATCCAGATTTAAATCGTATATCGTCATTTTGACAAAAAAATATTGAGATGAGTTTTGGTCCATATTGCCCAGCCCTAGTGAAAACCCTCAAAAACAAATGAAGAAATTGATAAAAACTGATAGTAGATGCTGTGATGGACTGGCGCCCTGTCCAGGGTGTACCCCCGCCCAGCGCCCAATGAGAGCCGGAGATTGGCACCAGCAGACCTTGACAGTGGGTCTGAAAATGGATGGATGGATGATAGTAGCCGTTAGCATCGAGCTAAAGAAAAAAAACAAACAAAGCAACACACAAGGCACCAACATCACACGTTGGGGTCAGACTTCAGTCATTCTCTTTTCTCTCTGCTCATTGTTAGCAGCTGCTCGTCATCTACAGGCTCCGCCCACTCACTGATGGAAGGCAGGGCATCGTCTACAGGCCCCGCCCACTGACTTGTGCTGGGTGAGTTGATGAGATTCAGTGTGTCGTCCATCTCTATCACCTCAAAGTCGGCGTCGTTCCATTGCTCCGCCTCCTTCTCCTGCTCCTCCTCCTCCTCATTGGCCGCCGCCTCCAGCAGCGCCTCATGGTATTCGCTGTCGTCTGAGTCCAGGTGGACGCGGAGGCGGGGCTTCCAGCTGTGGTTGCTAGGCGACGTGGCCAGCTTGTACATGACAGGGAAGAGGATGGAGGTGATGGAGGCGGTGATGAGGGACAGGAACATGAGAACTGGCTGATGTGGAAACTGTCCAAGTAAGAACCCCACCAGTGCTGGTAACGTCATCTCTCCCAGTGCGGCTCCCACCACGAACACCGAGGCCGTGACCCCCGTCACCGTGGTGTACTGCTCCAACCAGGAGATCCCACTGGGGAAGGTGGCGGCCATGGAGGCCCCGTAGAGCCCAGAGCAGAGCCACAGCGTGGCCCCGTCCCTGCTCCACACACACAGGAGCAGAGAGGACAGCAGGGAGCCCAGCAGGCTCAGCACCATCAGGGTACCCGGGTACACACACGCAGCAAACAGGATGGACAACCCTCGACACGCAGCAAACGAGCCCCAGAACACGGAGTTGAGTGCGGCCGCCTGAGCGTCAGACATGTGCGCGTAGTGTTTAGCAAACGTAAAGATGAAGGAGCCGTACGCCACCTCGGCCCCCACGTAAAAGAAAAAGAAAACGAAGAGCAGGATGACGAGGGCCACGTGGTGCTTGGACATCAAAGACTTTCCTGATGAACTCTGACCTCTGGCCTGTGACACTCTGCAACGTGTGCACAGCAGCAGGACGAGGAAGAGGAAGGCCATGAGGAAGAGGAAGGAGCCGATGATGATGTAGGACCACAGGGACCTGAAGCTCCGGCTCTTACTGTGCGCGTAGTGGAGCAGGCTGGAGACAGAGGGCGGGGCCGAGCTACTCTGCTCAGGAAGGGGTGGGGCCGAGCTGCTCAGCTCAGGAAGGAGCAGGGCCGAGCTGTTGTGCTGAGAAAGGGCCAGAGTCGAGCTGTTGGACCCAAACAGCATCTTAGCGATGATGGGAGACATGAAGGCCCCCGCAGCAAAGCTGAAGTGCAGAGCCTGCATGTGAGGACCGGACTTATCGCCCCACGTGTTGAGGATCAGCACGTTTCCTCCTGATGGAAAAACACTTTTTTTTTATTTGACAAAACAGGACATTTTGATAAAAACTGGCACATTTTCAGATTCCAACCAATGGTAGAATTCACAACTACTGCACCAACACTTCAGTCAGAAAAATTATAATCATTCAAAATAAATTACAAATTAAATTAATCTGATTGTCTGCAATATTTACATTTAAAATGTGTGCTCTGCCTAATCAGGCACTTTAACCATTAGTCAGCAGCAGCTTTGGGGACATTTGGTGAAAACACTCAGTAATAGTGATTTTATTCAGTTGGTACATTTTAAACTCTGTGTCTTAAAAACATTTAATAGTTATTAGTTTTTCCAATAATAGAAACATAACAAATACGAATTGTAGAAAATGAACATTAGAAATGTTTTCATAATTGGTCAAATGATTACAGAGAACCACTGTGATTGGTGCATCGTGATCAGAGGATTATTGTTGTTTTTTAAACCATTATTGATAACGATGTCATAGCATCATAACACGTCGTTGCAGGGGGAAAGAGAAAGGTTAAAGGTCAGCATTTGGCTCCGTCTCCCACTTGTAGAGGTCTTTGGAGTTGAACTTAGAAATGTTGATATAATTTAAGCTCTTTGGTGCCCTCTAGAGGAACAATTCTAGATTCTGCCACTGCTTATCATACTGCAGTCAAGAGTTGGGGTGAATTATAATTGGAATCACGTAATTGACTTTTTGCTAAAGCCCCGCCCCCCCTTGTTTACTTTTGCAATGTCCGACATTTTCCTTAGTTGGTCTCGTCTGGAATGGCTGGAAGAATTCTACCTGTGCGTGTTAGTGAGTCTTTTTGGAGCAATACCTGCACAATAACCTCCAGATCCTGGCGAGGGTTACAACATGCTATGAAGGGATACATTCAACATATTAAAACAAGGCAGTGGTTATCTGTAGGGGGGTTGTCCACCCGTAAGAATGGACACTTTCTTAAAACAAACAACAAAGGGGACATTACAACTATCAAAGCGATTCACAGAATGAGCGCAGCAGCAGCTCCAGCTCACAACTGACCATTTTCCTTCTTTTTATCTTGTTTACCTATATTTTTTATTCTTAATGTTTCTTTATTCATTCTAACATGGACGCTCAAACTGCACTATTTTTTATGCAGCTTGTGTCGGCAATTTTTACGATCGTGTCGGGAGGCACTGCTCGGAGCCAAGGCTCCATTGTTTACACACGAGATCAGCTGTTAGCACTCCGTGCTAATGCTACGCCAGTCGACATCCCCCGTGAACTGAGGAGGAGACACTAAATATAGCCTGTTTAGAGAAAATATCACATTTCTACGCAGATAGACGTCACCTTCTGAAATAGAAATATATTACATGGACAAAACCATTACAACATGTTTTAGGACAATATCACATTTTCACAATTTTTTTTTTGATAATAAAACAATTGGTTTGATGCAGGGGTTCTCAACCTTAGGGTCAGGACCCCATTTGGAGTTGCGAGACTCTGGGAGGGGGGTCACCAGATGCCCTCAAGAAACTTTTTTTTTTTTTTCACAATTTGAGCCCATTTTTGCTTATTTTTACCTTTTTTTCTGAAACTACACCAAACATTATTCCCATTCCTGTCACTTCTCCATCACATTTCAATGCCTGTCTTGCACATTTTTTTCACTTCCAAGACATTTTCTGCACTTAAACGCTTTCCACCACTTTTCCTACTGTCACATATGTTGACCAGTTATTGTCACTTTTAACCTAGTTTCACCACATTTCATGCATATTTTTGCCAATTTAACCACATTCACAGTTTTGTTATGGCCATTATTTGACAGTTTAAACTAATTGTTCCAATATTGACACTTTGAACCTTTTTTTTTTTTAACCACTTTTTCTGTCAGTTTTTAACCACTTTAATTTGCAACTTTAAGATAATAGTAAATTTCCTGGATAACAGTGGATATTATTATTATTTAATACAGTGGGGGTCCCCAGTCTCTGGCACCTTTATTTTTGGGGTCATGGCACAGTTGGCGCCAGGCAGTAATAAATGGGGAGCATTAAGAAAACTGCGGGGGGGCACAAAAACACTTCTGAGTAGCAGTATTTATAACGTGCAAAATATTTTTTTTTACTACCCTAAAAAAAGCTGTACATTTTTTTTTTTTTTCAAAAGTGTCAAATAGTAGAAGTTCTAACATCTATTGTTCCTCATACCTGCCTCACAGTTAATAGCCAGTCACCAGTTTATATAGATACTATTTGGATCGTAACACTGCGAAACAAAACAACAGCGTGAGCAGCTTTTTATGACCTAAAACATCTACAGACTGAATGAAAACATGAGCAGGACCAGAAAACTGCTGAAATAAATCTAACCAGAACCTGAGGATGGAAACCAGGTGCAGCAGAGTTCAGTTCTCGCTCTAGATTCTCCATAAATATCACACAAACAGAACAATTAAAAAAAAATAAGAAAAGTTAAAAAAAAATAAACAGAAAAATGCTGCTTATCTGGTTTTTGTTTTTTCTGTATTTCTGTTTTGGTTTTAAATCAGAAAAACCAAAGAACGAAGGGTACACGGATTCCTAATGCTATATAAACACAGCCACAAAAACAAAGTTAGCTCGCTAGCATACCTCTGACCAAGTGGTCGCTACAAACACAGACATCAGCAGACTCTGCTCCTTCCGACCGCAGACGTAGGTTTAAAATCCATTTTTTACGGCGTTGTTCTGTGAGCTTTTTACACTTCTCACCTTTGTGAACGACAATCTTCGGTACTCTATAAAATCTCTTTTCTTTTTCTAGGTTAGAATAATTGGACCAGCCGTAAACTTCGCAAAATATGGGCATTTTGGTGATTTCAGACAGCAGATTCTCAGGTTTCCTGCCCTCCATCAGAATTTAGCGCTCTAGCTTTGTCGCGATGCAGTAATGTCAGAAGAGCTTTATTGACCAGGTACAGTTTAGAACAATACGAGGAATTTGACTAGGTAGTTGCAGTGAAAGGAGACACATCAACACACCGGAGCAGCCATTTGCGGCGCCCACATATTTAGGTGAAAAAAGGGATCAATAACGTCATGTGAATCAACAGAGGAGGCCATAGATACAGTATATACACATTATATTGGCTGATCCTAACAACAGCTCTAGGGTACGTTCAATAGCACAAATGTAAAACAATTACTAGTGTTGTGTTCAAGACCACACTATCCGAGACCAGAATGCACCGAGACCAAGACAAGACCAAGATTTTCGGGAGCCAAGACCGAGTCAAGACCAAGACCATAAACATTTATTTTTTTCAATTTAAAAAAATATATCAATAAATAAAATTATGACAAGGTTCGACAGTTAAATAACATTCTCTCTTTAATTTTACTTTATTTTAAACACATTTGACGGCCAAAAAAGGTGCCTGCAAAAAATGAACTAAAATATTAAAACTACTACTGCTACTGATAAATTCACAATTATTCTAC
Source organism: Gouania willdenowi (assembly GCF_900634775.1). Taxonomy (NCBI): domain Eukaryota; kingdom Metazoa; phylum Chordata; class Actinopteri; order Blenniiformes; family Gobiesocidae; genus Gouania; species Gouania willdenowi. The sequence goes on from NC_041066.1 coordinate 1,701,231, forward strand.
ATATTTGAAAACAAGATTTTTATGTCAGCTGAATGTACAGCAAGTGTTTAAAAGCATTTCTGCCAAGAAATAATGATTCTTGATTCTGATTCTTTGAGTTGTGCAGGTCACAGATTTCACAAGATAATTTTTTAGTTTGAAAAAGCCTTTACACAGGTTATTTTTATTAATTCACTTAGTTGATATAGTTTAATTTGGTTGCTGTAATATAACTAGGATATTCAATTAACAAAGGTTTCCAGCTGTAACTGTAAAAGTGAAACTTTCTGAAATAAAACTACAAACAAGTTGTCAGCAGTCTAAAAAACAAAGAGCTACAGGTAGATGTGAAACTAAATAAAACAAACTCAAACCCTGGAAAAGTCATGTGACAAATTAATCAATAGTTCTTGTTGAGAATTATTATTATTATGGATACAGTGGAAACAGAAACTATAAAAAATAATTATATTGTGAACCTGTTTATATTGTAGAGAACATATTATATACATAAATGTAATTGGAGTCTAAAGCCACAAAAAAACACCACTTTAAAAAGATAATACACTAATATAAGACCTCTTTACAGTTATTTGAGTCCAGGTGATGACGCGCTGGTGACGACATAATCCAAGATGGAGGCGGCCCAGACGACAGCCGACACTATGTAACAAAAGCCTTAAAAGACATGGATATAATGAAAAGAGTGGATGGACAGAGGCATAAACATGCGGACATACACGGACACACATGGACTTATTAAACACGCACGGACCTCAGTAAACACGGTAAAAGGAACAGGCTGCACCGACAGCTGGCTCTAGGACCCAGAGGCTGAGTAAGTGCATCCCCTGTACTGCATTCAAGGCTATAATATCATCAGTTTATCATTTTACCAGTTGTTAGAGCTACTGTCTTTACCAGGGAGATAATATGTATTAATGGTGATTGTTTTCTGGAGTTTTACTGGAATTTTTACCGGTGATTAGTTCATATCTCCCTTGCGCTCCGCGGTCCAAACTGACACAGTAGCCACACACACACGTATGAGTGTGTCACACACGTCACATTAAGGAAGGTTGCGGTCATTATACGGGGTGGATTGAATAATGAATAAAGGATTGGTTTATCACGTTCTTCTCTGTGTTATTATCACATTATAAAAAAGTTTAAAAATAGCAGGAATTCGTGCTGGTCTCGAACGGTCTTGACGGAAAATCCCGAGTCTGGGCAGCCAGAGTCCGAGACAAGTAAAAAAAGTTTAAAATTTGGTCTTGAGACCGGTCTCGACTACCACAACACTAACAATTACACCACAGTATATTATATCTATGGAGCAGACTCCCGTCCGCTGTCAGTGAATGGACACAGTCAGATGCGATAGCCAATCAGATATCTTTGATTAGTAAAAAGCTCCCCCTGTAGTGAGAAGAGTGGGGGGCACAGTAGGTCAGCTGGAGCGGCACTGCACGCGACTCCCCCCATGACGCCAACACTGGGTCGTGGGCTGAAAAGTTTGAGAACCAATGGTCTAAAGCCGCGATTCTCAAACTTTTTTTTGCTTTAGTTCCCCTTTCTCTAACTTTAGATCCCAGTACCCGATTTGGCCGACTAGAACAACTTGCTCAGAATTCGGTGAAAAAATAAGTATAGATCATAATGATAATAATAATAATAATAATAATAATAATAATAATAATAATAATAATAATAAGGAATAATGGAAGGAATGAGTGATAACACACATTTTAAAAAGTCTCATTTTGTAAATAAGTGGAATGAAACAGTATTTAATTAAACATCTCCCACCTGGTGTGGGACCATGACTGACTGTTGTATTTTCAGTTCCTGTTCTAATCAAAACAATTTCTCTCATTATTTTGTGTGTATTTTGTTGTTTGTCTGTGCATTTTTTGTATGTGTTGTTGGCATTATTTAAATTATTCTCTCTCAGTATGTGTATTTTGGGTGTCATTTCATATGTCATTTTGTATGTTTCTCTGGTTTTTTGTGTGTATTTTGTAGTGATCTTGTGCATTATTATCTCATTTATTGTGTCTTTGTTGTTGTTTTGTGTGTTGCTGGTAATAATAAGTATTTTTCTTTCTTAGTGCATGTGTTTTTGGTGTCATTTTGTGTATTTTGTTGTTTGTTTTTTTATTATTCAGTATGTTTTTCTCTTATTTTGTGTGTTTTGTTGTTGTTTTTTGTGTGTTGTTGGTATTATTTAAATTATCATCTCTCAGTGTGTTTGGTGTGTTTGTTTCTCTGTTATATTTGTGTATTTTGTAGCAATCTTCTGTGTTTTTCTCTCATTTAGTCTGTCTTTGATGTCATTTTGTTTGTGTGTCTGTTCTTTCTATTATTCAGTATATTTTTCTCTTATTTTGTGTGTTTGTGTTGTCGTTTTGTGTGTTGCTGGTAATGATTGATGGTATGATTATCATTTTTCAGGCGACTCTATTAAATGTATAAAAGAAAGTTTGGCATGATTTCAGAATGTTTAATAGCCTGTGAAACATTAGTAAAAGCTGATCAAGTGAAATGTGTAAACTGCAGACTTCTGGTTAATAAGTGACTCACTAGTGTGAGTGTTAGACACTGATCCTCACCTGTATCCAGAGTACCCATGGACATGCCGATACCAGACATGAAGACGGTGAGCAGCAGAGCGTGGCTGCAGAAGGGGATGGAACACATTCCTACTGCTGTGATCAGCATTGAAAAGCCTGGCGGAGAAGGTTGTTGGTTTTAATGTGAGCTGGAGCCAGCAGTAGCACATGCTCAGGTTACCTAACAGCAGGTACGGGTTCATGCACTCAAACACGACTCCACCGACCAGCGATCCACCGATGTATCCTGCAGCGCGACCAGCGAACACGTACGAGATGTTGCTGATGTTCTTCTTCAGGTTCACGGCGAGATCCTCAAATGTTGGTCCCAGGATGGAGATACTCATCCCCTGTAGAGAAGTTACAACAATAGTCAACTCTGAGCTGGAGCCCTCACCACGTGAACACCTTATCATCTGATCACTGCAACTAGCTTAAAATATGCAGAGGAAGAAATGCAGGAATTAGATTAAAAAAAAACACCATTTTCAAAATGCAAGTAAAGGGAAAAAAAAACAAAACTTGAGAAATTTGTTCATAATTGGTAAATATTTCTGAATTCTTTCAGTCCTGGAAATGTGTTGAAATGACATGGAATGACCCCACATGGTGTTATTACAGAGAACCACTGGGATTGGGACTGATTTGTGTATCTAGTAACATTAAAAAAAACATTCATCTGTTGAATAATTAGCACAATTATTGTAAAGCTATATTTAAAAATAAAATAAAATAAAAATGTCTCCATGATTACAGTGTGCTTTACTCTCACAGTAAATAATTTTTTCTAATAGTTTAATTTTTTTGGGAGAAAGAAAAGTTATAACATTTGAAGCTGAAAGAAAAATATTTAAGGTAATAAAAATAGCTTTGATTTATGATATTTTTCCTATGTTTTAGTTTTGTGTGAGTTGGACACGTTAGCACAGGTGACAAGTAACGAAGTACAAATTTACTATTTAAGTAGTTTTTCCTGGTATTTGTACTTAACATGAGTATTTATTTTTTTGGCGACTTTTTTCTTTTACTCCTTACTTTTTAAACAAATATCTGTACTTTCTATTCCTTACATTTTAAAAATGAGCTCGTTACTTTTACCTTCGAAGATGACGTCACTTAAAAATGTTCAACTCAACGCTGCTCTGGGTTTAATTGAGCATTTGTAAATGTTATTTATTATAAGTGCTAAATTCTCCAGGCGTTCAAAGGTAACAGATTGAATTTGTTTCCATGGATCAGTATTCTACAAACTCTTTAAATAAAATATATGGAATTTCTGTCCATAAACCCTGTCTTGTTATTGAAGGACTATTTGTTTACTTTTTACTTAAGCACATTTAGTAGCATGTACTTTTTTTAGTTTAACTCAAGTAAGGTCTAAGGGAGCAACTTCAATACTTTTACCAGAACATTTTATTTAGGTATTTTTTGCCACCTCTGCTTGTTAGAACCCTGCTTTATATCCTCACACAGACACAGACATGTTAAATGTGTTCTCCACCGACCAGGCCGAGGAACGATCCACACAGAGCCAGGCTCACCACCCAGCGGCCGCACACATCGCTCCGTCCCTCTCGACCGGGCTTCGCCGCCCTTTGCACCGCCTTCAGGGCGCTCTTCAGCCTCTGTCCAGTATCCTTGGTTTTATCGAACAGTGTATCCTCTGCCTGCTCCTCGTCCCCGTCCTCAACCCTGGCGAAGCGGACGTGTTTCTTCTTGTTGGTATGCTCCGGAGCGGCGGATGTAGACATGACTGCAGGTGTTATTAGCCTCTGAGTTAGCACCGTTAGCTAACAGCCCGTTTATTGAAGCTCTGCCCGGGCTTCAGTCCCAGGGAGACACCGCTGTGTGCGGAGGAGGACGGTGGAGGAGCCTCAACGCTCCTCTGCTGCCGAGAACAGCCTTCACCATTACCTTCAGCATCACCATTACTTCCGCCTGTCAAAAACGGCTTCAAAGATCGGCTACAAAGGAGGAGGTCTCACTCTGTGCATTAAATCCAGTGGGCGTGCACTGTTCCCATTATAATTGTATTTGCGTAATTGCTAATTTATTACAATTGTGGCGTAATAAGGATTGTAATTGTAATTTTAAAAAGTCTGTTGCTGTCAAAATAGCAATTCAATTGTAATGGAGTTTAGATAATTCACTTTGTAATTGTAATTGCCATCAAAGTTCTATAAGAAATGTCAATTATAATTGAACGCAAAACTACATTTCTACACATATGTAGTTAACAATTATTAAACTGTTTCATATCAAGCTTTCCCACATTTGACCATTTAAAAAAATATTAAAACCTATATTTTTATTGATTTTATTTCCAATAGATAGGAAATAAATTAGATGACAAATATTAGTTTTTAGTGTATTTTACAGCTGATTTAGGACCCGTTATCATAAGACAAAGAGATGCTAACAGAAAGCAAACACAAGAGGAAGGTTAACTTTTATTAGGTTATTTATTTCAGGCTCAGTAATTGTGAATAATGAATTTACGTAATCTGTGGATAGAAAATAATTGTAATTTAATTGTAATTGGAAAAATTGCTGGAAACTGTAATCATAAGTCATTGAACAAGGGTCATAGAAAACGTATTTGTAACTGAAAAATGTAATTGAACCCAATCCTGGTAGTTGACACTGAACTAATGTTTAATGTAAAAATGGAGGTGACTTTATACTAATGCCTGTACAATGTTGGACTGGAACAACGGCATCCACTGATGGAGGAGGAGGATGAAGATGGAGGACAGGAGAACCAGTATCCACAGCTGCCTGAGGAGGAAACATCAGCACAGGACAGAAAGACAATCAATGTAAGTAAAGCCTCTCATTTACACAGAAAGAATCTGAACATGTTTAATGTAAAAATAAAGATGACTTTTATACTAATGACTGTGAATTGTCTTGTGTTTGATTGCAGAGTTTTGCTTCAGAGGAGAATCAGACACTTCCAGCTGTTTGTCACCAGCACTGCAGTGTTTACACAGACTGCTTTGGTTTTAACTTTATACAAAGAACTTTCAACTCACTTTCCATCTCCAAGCTCATCTTCATCACTGGGATGTTTCTTCATCAGTTCTTCGTACTGACTGACACAGTTCACACATGGAGAAGATGATTTATAGAATATGACATTTAGACTTTTCCTTTTCTCACCAGTATGATGCATACATCCCAACCCAAATTTCATGTATTTTTTAGCTTAACTTGAGCCAATTTCTGTCAATAAATTGCTAATGTATTATTATTATTATTATGACTATTACTATTATTATTTTACACCAGGTTTTTGTCATGGTTCATGTTGATTTATTGATCATTTACAATCTAATGGTTCCCAGTGCTCTCCCAGTAGGTGTGACATGGACATCTGCACACATGTAATGGTTAATAAAAAAAATGCACTTGTTCACGTGTGTAGTTATGTGTGCTAAGCATAACTACATACATATATATATTGTACAGTATAATAAAATGTTATTTCTTGTCTATACAGTGTCTGTGAGTATTTATTAGTGGAGTACCTATACCAGGCTTAACTCTAGAACTACATTCATCCATAAACCCTCAATTCATTTGATTTGATTTAATTTTTAACCTAAATGCAACAGCAGTGTATTTACTACAATGAAAATGCTAATAATAGTAATTTAGAAAACAATCAAACAAAGCAAAGAATAAATGATTAAAATCCTGCACGTGAAGCCTGTACATATTCAAAAAGGAGGAGGAGGAAGTAGAAACTTATATGATTCTAACCCTTGTACTAATAAATAACTTTAGGCTTTAAAGTGAGGCAGTAATACAGCTTTACTTCACTAAATTTGGCCCTCAAAGAGTTGTACATTTCAAAATGTTACCCCATGCTGTGAACATTTCATGGTGAGAATGCTGATTATGTTTTATATTTATATATATATGTTCATATTCCGTCTAGGATGTTTTATGTTCTGTCTTATTTATTTGTTGTTTCAAGGGCTCTTTCAGAAAAAAAAAACTAATAAACAAATGAATACCAAAAGCAGAAACAAATCTATTGGGAGTAAATTTTTTTTTACTGTATTTTTTTGAATATCATTTCAAATAATCAAGACACTTTAGCCCTTCAGAATGTTCATTGTTGTTAGCTTGTTTAAAATTAATTTAGTTGGTTTAAAACATGGCATTTAAAGGCTTGTTAAAAAAAAAAAATTATTATTTCCTTTTAGTCTTGGTATTTTATTTTTTAATAACTTTGCACAGTTTAATGTAGTTTAAACTAAGAATTTAAACTTGTGCTCACCGTTTTTCTTCTTTTTACTTTAAATCAGCCCAAAAAGTTATCGATTTCTCATGTTTGACTTTGTGTCGGATTTGTTCTATTTCAGGATTTATTTCATACGCAGTAATGAAATATAGGTAAGTTGGTAGGTTTTTTGTTGTTGTTATACTGTAATTTCTCATGAAATGCACTAGGTGACAGCAGATCTCATGATATCCTCAAAGATTTGCAGTGATTCTGTGAAAAAAAAAAAAATTCTTTGGGTTTCAATCCAAAAACACAGGAACCTCATCAGTGAGAGAGATACTATATATACTTTTCTTAATTGAAAATTTGCCAAAGTCAAATAAAAAAGATCCACAGTGCTTCTAACTCCGACAAGGGCAACTTGTGGCTCAGGGGCCACATGTGGCTTTCAGTCTAATTTTGTGCGGACCCAAAGTAACTCTACAAAATAGCATAAACCACAGCAACACAAAATTACACAAAATGACTTTAAAAATTTAAAAAAGGACAACAAAAATTCACAAAATGACGACAAAAATCAGCCAATCAAACCACTCCAAAGACATACGAAATCACAAAAAAAAAAAACCAGAAATACACAAAATGACTACAAAAATAAGTTTAAACTAGACAAGACCTGTATTTGCAAGGCAAATGCATATTTCGCAATTAACAATTGGCAAAAATAACAACCTGTATCTGGATTTTTTGACAAGTTATATAATGCAGGAAAAACAGAAGACTGAACTTGACCTTAAGTATGACCTTGAGCGAAGGTCAAAGCACACAAAACGACTACAAAAATAACAAACGCAACTAGAATATTTGCATTTCCTGAAGAAAATGCAAGTGAGGATGCTGGTGCTTGAAATGCATTGAAAAAGTTCAAAAGAAAAGTTGAAATGAGTTGAAAACCAGTTCACACAGTTTTATGTGTTAAAATCCCAGTATGAAAGGAAAAAACAGTTAAACCAGCTAGAAGTCCAGTTTATACAGTATTATGTGTTAAAATCCCAATATGGAAGGAAAAACTAGTTAAACCATTTAGAAAAGTTTAGGTGACATATTATTGAACATCTCTTTTACAAATATTGCATACCTGTGTTTGTTTAATCAGATGCTCAGTGTATGGAGACGTATCAGTCTGGAAGGCCAATTGACCAAAGATCATCTGCAGCTATTGAGTGAGTGTCCTGGCCATCCTGATGTCAATAGTAGTTTTATGACATGTATCAAACAGTTACCAATGTAAAATCTCTATGTGATCACTTCCAACTTCCAGAGTTTCCCATCAAAGCAAAGCATCTCCATTTCAATATGTGGAACTCCAGGCAGCAGAGAGAAAGCAAACAGAGCTACTGGGACTGCAGGTGAATTCAGAATACACGTCATCACATAAAGGGCAACATCTTTTTGTAAACAACCTGTCTCACTGTATTACAGATAAAAGAGAGAGAAAAGCACAAAGAAATGGAGAAAAGAGTGGATGAGCGTTATGATGCTAAGATAGAAGCTGAGAGGATAGCCTAGAATCCATGGGGAAGGGGTGGAAGAGGTGCACCAATAAAAGACAAACAGGCAACCTCCATAGTAAGTTTTTTTTTTTTTTTTTTTTTTTCACCTTGTTTGCACATGCTGTTGAAGGTTAACACTACAAGAAGTGCAATCTTTTAACAGCAATGCATATTTTATTATTGCAATTAAATAAATGAATTTATTTCATTGCATAATTGTGACCATCACCAGCCCTCCCTAGGGAAGGGTAAATACTTTATTAAAGGGAGAATGTAAAAGAGAGAGGGCAGTGTTACACCAGGGTGAGGGGGGTGGGGGGGTGGGGGAGTTAACAGGGAGGAGGGATACAAGATAGGAAAACGAATGGGTGGGGAATAATCAATAAGTTTCAAGTGATGTGATGTGAAATTGTGGTTGTGTATATTGTGCTTATTGTTGTGTTATCAAGCCAGTCTGGTGACCAGTGTGTGGCTTAGGAATAATGGTGGTGGCTGTGAACAGAGGAAGAAGTGAGTGGAAGTTACATAAAACAGGTATTTGGGAACAACGTGTCTATGGTTGAGCCCAGTATGAGTGTTATCCCACAGCCCGAGGCCAGTGCGTTCATGACAAATGTGATTCCAAGAGCCGCTACTGCAAAACCCATAAGCCGCCCCCGGGCCCGAAGAAGCAGTCGGGCCAGCAGAAAGAGCGAGAGATCTAGGGGCCCCCGGCGACCACCCCACGGCCAAGCAGCCCCCCGAACGCCCCCAAGGTCCCAAGCCGAGAGGCTGCCATTGCCCCCCCATACACACCCGAAAAGCCCCCAAGGAGCCAAGGACCCAGCGCACCACGCCACCGACTCCAACCCCCAACCCCCAGGCCCCCCAGCCCCCCACCCCCCCACCACCACCCACACCCCCGCGCCCAGCCCCCCGAGGGGAGGGCCCAGAGAGCCCCCCGAGGGGAGGGCCCAGAGAGCCCCCCGCCCGAGACCCCAGCGGAGGAGCCAAAGCCCACGCCCAGCAGACGACCAGAGCCACGCCGAACGGGCAGCCGGCGGGCCCCCGCCGGTGAGCCCAGAGCCAGCAAGGACCCGACTCCAGGCCAGGAGGACCCGGAACGGATGCAGCACCAGGAGCAGCCCGCCCAGGGCGAACGACCACACCCCAAGCCGCATAAGGCACCAGGGGGCCGCTGGGAGTCCCCCCGCCGGTCCCCAGGCACCCCAACCTAGCCCCCCCGGGCGCCCCAGATGCTGATGCCGCCCGCGCCACGAGCTTCAGTTCTTTAAAGCCAGGGCCCCCTCCAGAGGCCAAGCCAGACCGCCCCGCCGGGATGTGGCCCCCTAATCTACCCCCGACACTCTGCTTCACGGGGGACTGCCCAAGCAGGGGCCGCACCAGAAGGTATGCAAGGGCGCGGCACGCGCCACCCGCCCCAGAAGACCCCCGCCAGGACCGGCCCGGCCAGCCGGCCAAGCACCCCGGGCCCCAGGAGCACCCCCAGGGACCAGGACCCCCCAAGGGCAAGCCCCCGGGCCAAGCCCCCCGGGACGCGCCCCCCGGGACGCGCCCCCCGGGACGCGCCCCCCACCCCAGCCCAGGTCCCGGCCACAGCCCAGCAGGACCGCACAGCCCCAGACGGCACAAGGCCAGCAGCCCAGGGCCCGCCACCCCCCGGACAGCGCAAGCCACGGGGCAGCGCCCCCCGGCGGCCCGCGAGCAACCGGCGACCCCCACCGCGGGGACGGAGGCACCCCAACGGCACACATCCAGCGCGGGACAGCAGCCCCCAGCCAAAGATGCCCCGGACCCACCCACCAGTCCGCAGATGGCAGGACATACCCACCAGGCGGCCGAAAGCAACCTCAACCATCGGAACAGCTAACGCCGCCCCCCCCAGTAAACAGCATCATCCCGAGGCGCCAAACAACCCTGCCCCAACCCCGGTGAGGACACCAGCACCCCCCCAGCACACCCACCCCCCAAACCGGCGAGGCAGGCCGCCCCGGGCCCGCACACCGCGGGGCCCGCCCCCAAGGCCACCAGGAGACAAAGCAAGCACCAAGCCACACCCAAGGGGGAGAGGCACCCCCGCGCCCCACCCGGCCGACACAGCCCGGAAAGACCCCGCAAGGAGAGACCCCGGCAAAGCCCCCCCGAGACCCACCGCCACGCCCGACCGCACCATCTTGATGTGCTTTTACTCTATGCAGTGGCCCAGCCACCAACAGAAGGGCCAGGCCCCCACCGGAGAGGCCCAAATATGTGTACCAACCCACCACCCTGTTATGGTGCCTCTCCATTCCCCAATGGAGAGGCACTTCCCGATCCCCTGTGTGAATGTGTGTGTTTGGTGAATGTATGGGGTGTAATTAAAAGAAGGGGGATGGAGGGGAGCGGTGCTCCCCCTCCAGCCTCTGTGGATTTATGTGTATGTGGTGTAATAGGCCGGAGGGTGTAAATGATGATACACCCTCCGGGGGGTGACATGTTGAGATGCGATTAAAATTGGAGGGATTAGTAGGGCAACTAGAGGTGGGAGGGCCGCCCCCACGCCACTACATAGTAACACAGGTGGCGGCCCCCTCCACCCCCAGCCCCACCATCCAGCCCCCCAAGGGTTGGGTATTGGTGTGTGGTGCATTTTGTGAGTGAGCCAGACCAGCTGGGAGTGGGGTGAAGTGAACATGTAGGAGGCCTGTCCAGTGTGAGCCGGGCCCGTCCGCGTGGCGGGCCACGCGAGAGGGTAGATGGCGCAGACGGGCAAGTGGCACTGCGGGCCCCGGAACAGCACAGCCGGAGACCCCCCCCCACGGCACCCCCCAGACCGCGCCGGCCCCGCGGAGCACGGCGACACCCCCCACCCCCGGGCACAGCCAGGCACCAACAACATCCCCCGGCGCCCCAGGGGGCGACCCCCGCCGCCCGCCGGCCCGGAGCAACGCCACCCCGCCACCAAGGGGAGCGGCCGAGCAGGGGGGAGGCCCATGCCCGCACCAGGGCCAGCACAGGCCCACCCGGCGCCACGATACAACACTCTCCACCGGGAGGCGGCCCCGGCCCCCCCGACGAGAGAGGACGCCATCCATCGCCAAGCAGGGCCATCCTGCCAGCCACGGACCGGCAAGCCAGAGTACCGAAGCACCCCCAGCCCGGAACCGCCCCCCCACACCAACGGCGCCAATAGAGCCCCCCCCCCCCACGGAGGCAATCCCCGACGACCCACGCACCGGCACGAGACACCCCCCCGACGCCAGCACACCCCGAACAACAGCGGGCCCAAGGCCACCAGCCCCGCCCCGCCCAAGGCTGCGCAGCGCCGCCACGAGCCGCGGCCGGTCCCCGGGCAGATGGCCGGAGAGCACCTCCCCGGACACGTAGCCCAAGGATCCGCCCCCGGGGCACCCCCGCCCCGGAATCGCGCCCACGGCGCCCGGTGCACCCAGCCAGCAGACCAGCCAATCCCAACGCGGATCCACCGGGCCAGGAACCACGCGGCGCGCCCCCGCACACCCGCCCAATACGACCCCCGGGGAGGCCCCATAGCACCCCTCACCCCACCCCCTAGCCAAAACGTCCACACCCCGGCCATTGCGGTCGTACAAAAAGCCCCCGAGGGGGCCCCGCCTGGCTCGTCGCGCAAGCGACATCCCTAGCAAAGATGCGCCCCAGGGAGCCAAGCCAAGGACCCGCAAGGGCCGACGGAGCAACCCACAGCCACACCCCGCCACCCAGCAACCCAGGAGGCAATCGCCGACCCCGGGCAGCAGCCACCCCCAAAGCTACCCCCACCCCGGATCCCCCCGGACCGGAGCCAAGGACCCCACCACCCCAGGCCCCCCAACGAGACCACCCCCCAGCCAACCCACCCGGCACGGCACCGCCCGTCCCCCATAGTAAGTTAATGAGTTAAAGGTAGACGTGAAAAATAATCACTAGCCAGTTTTGTTTTGGAGATTAAGACCTTTCTTTGCCTTTAGGTGACTTGAAACAAATGCACAGAGTGAACGAGGAATGGAGCTTGAATCCTAGGTGTCCCAGAGCCGGAGCTCAGGTTCCTTTTTCCCATCCTCCGTCAGGTAGTATTTTCTCTTGAATTATCCAATTACACTTTGCATTGGCAATGTTTGGATATGTCTTTTATCTTTTGGGATTTGCAGCTCTCACTGGCGAGCCTCGCTCAGAACAAGTCAACATGTACAAGCAAGAACTGAAGCAGCAAGTACGCATTATGAACAGTCCCAACAAATATTCAAACCTAACTTGGTTTCATCTGCTCAGACTGACTGGAGATTTAATTCTCATTAATGTTTTTTAGATAGAGGAATGCCGTAGAAAGAAGGCTGAGGACAGAGAGCGTGAGATAAGGGAGGAGGAAGAGCTGGATAAGAAGAAAGAGAAGGAGATGGCTCTGCTTCTGAAGAAATACGAGGAAGAGCAAAAGCGGCTCATGATGAAAGTCCTTAAAAAAAGAACCTAAAGCAGAACTAAGTAACTTGCACTTAGTGCTCCCCCTAAAGGTTCCTTTTGGTTATGTCACTTGCATAAACACTCCGCACCCCCCAGGGGTGAAAGACCCCCCAATCATCCCATAAACACTTGTATTACCCTCACAGACACTACTGGAAGGATTTATTAAGGTGAAAACTACTCTGGGAAAAAATGTCAGAAGACATCTGTATGATGATAAACCAGTCATCCAACACTGTAAAAACTACAAAGGTAAAAAAAAAAAACCATACAAACAGGGTTAATTAGTCTTGTCACTGGGATAGGGACCCAGTCTGGTTCATTCTCTCCATCTGTCCATTTGACTGGGGATGGAAGCCTGAGGATAGACTGGCAACAGCCCCCACTAGGGCACAAAACTCCTTCCAGAATTGGGAGGAGAATTGTAGTAGTAGTAGTAGTCCAGCCGTTGGTGGGAGTTCTTATTCTGGGCACAGACTGTACAGGCATTAACATATTCACCCACCTCCTTCACCATGTTGGGCCACCAGAACCGTTCTTTAATGAGGAAGATGGTGTTGTTGATGCCAGGATGACAGGCAAATCTGCCAGTATGAGCCCCAGTGGATAATGTCGGAACAAAGGGAAGAGGGAACAAAAAGTCACCGGGGAGATTACCTGCTCAAGTGCTCAACAAACCCTGGCCTCCATCGGCCACCGGATAGCGCCCACCACCAGAGGAGGGAATCATGTACTCCATTTTGGAGGCTGCATCCGTTGGTTCGTTGACCTGGGACAGAGTGTCAGGTTTCTCGTTTTTCTTCTGGGGTCCATCGGAGAGGCTTCTCGAGGGAGGTCAAGGCATGGAGAGGAGCTGCCACTGTGCTGTAATTACGTATAAAACGTCTATAAAAGTTGATGAACCCCAGGACCCGCTGGACCCCTTTTTGAATGAAGGGCCGAGGCCAGTTAGGAACAGTGCTGACTTTCTCTGGATCCATTTTGGTCTGCCCAGGAGAGATGATGAATCCAGAATCATCGCTGCAATAACAATGTCTCAATCTTGCACGTGCTTATGCCTTAATCAACATGTTTTATTATCACAAGTTTCAAAAATAACAAATGAAATGATGATAGAAATAATGTCTGTTCTGTATTATAAAAAATAAATAAAGATTGTTACACTGAATGATGTTTCCTGCAATGATTTATCATACGACACTATTGTTTCATTATCTCGAGATCTCGAGATAATTATCCCGTTATCACGGGAAAACAAAGTCACGTTATTTTAAGGAAATTAAGTCCCGATCATGGGAAAACGGAGGAAAAATGTATGTAGCATGACCCTTTAGGGCTTCCATATAATTGAGCATTTGTAAATGTTATTTATTATAAGTGCTAAATTATCCAGGTGCTCAAAGGTAACAGATTGAACTTGTTTCCATGGATCAGTATTCTACAAAATCTTTAAATAAATAAAATATATGGAATTTTCTGGTTTAAAAACCCTGTCTTGTTCTTGAAGGACTATTTGTTTACTTTTTTGCCACCTCTGCTTGTTAGAACCCTGCTTTATATCCTCACACAGACACAGACATGTTAAAGGTGTTCTCCACCCCAGGCCGAGGAAGGATCCACACAGAGCCGTTATAATTGTATAATGATAAATCTGGATGAGAGAGTCCAGGTAGGCAGAACCAGGGTTGGGGTCAATTATAATTGTAATCGTGTAATTGATAATTAATTACAATTATGGTGTAATAATGATTGTAATTGTAATTTTAAAAGTCTGTTGCTGTATAATAGTAATTAAATTGTAATGGAGTTTAGATAATTCACTTTGTAATTGTAATTGCCATCAAAGCGCCATAAAAATTGTCAATTAATTTAATGCAAAACTGTTTCTACACATATGTAGTTAACAATTATTAAACTGTTTCATATCAAGCTTTCCCACATTTGACCATTTAAAAAAAATATTAAACCCTATATTTTTATTGATTAGGAAGCCTATTTTCAATAGAAAGGAAATAAATTAGATGATAAATATTTGGTTTTGGTGTATTTTACAGCTGATTTAGGACCCGTTATCATAAAAGAACGAGATGCTAACAGAAAGCTAACACAAGAGGAAAGTTAACTTTTATTAGGTTTTTATTTCGGGCTCTGAAATTATGATTAATTGTAATTTACCTTTAGTAATAAATTGTAATTTAAGTGTAATTGGAAAAAATTGGAATCAGAATAGATGGGGTTCAATTCCCTACAGTGTCCTTGCTAAAAGCCAAAAATATATTAAAACACAATAGTTATCACTCTACACATTTTACAACAAACTTAAATGTCCCTGACGTCTCACCTTCAAACACAACCTTATTTAACCATCCATGAAAAAGCTACTTAACCTCCCACTTTTCTATAGCAATACATACGGGCGCTGCATTAGTATAGATAATCCAGTATATAGATAATCCAAAGCGTAGTGTGAGCGCTCACAATTAGTTCCATTTTTAGGAACCGTTATATTGCCTCGTATCACCTTTGACTTGATCTGATGTGTTAGTGACCCAATGTGACAAAACAAATGATTATCAGCTTCAATGCACTATTCCTGTGGTTAGAAGAAAGTGACTTAGCAGCTTAACACTCCAGTGAGTGTTTGAAACAGATGACTTACTCCGCTGCTGATGTGATCAACACACATCCTGAAGCAGCGTTTGTCTGACTCACAATCACAATAGCCTCTTAAATAGCCATGTGTTTTACTCTAATGTGTAGGGTTTTTTGGGGCTGAAGACGAGTGTGTGGATAGCAAAAGAAAATCACTATGGTAATCACCCTCTCCAAGAGCAAGGCTGCGTCTACAGACACGCCCCTCATGCATATGCATGAAGGCTCCAAAACAGCCTGTTTTTAGAAGCATCATGAAAGTCATTTTTCAGAGGGCTAAAACTCTGGTAAACAGGCGATTTTGGGAAAATACAGTAAACATGGACCTAGATAGTACAATACACAGTTTATATAGGGGGGTCCAAATCCTGTGCCCTATAGAATATGGACAATTTAATTCATGTGAGAACATGCAAACTCTATAGATGTGCAACTGGGAATGGGGTGGACTCTGTACAGTCTATATTAAAAAAGTCTACAGTATCTCAAACGTAGAAAATACACTTCTCCAGTGTAACAGATTAGTTTTCTACAACTTCGGTTTGCTTTATTTAAACCTCACTTCATCAACATTTATACATCTTTTTTTTAGTCCCCAAACACTGACTAAAATGTAGGTTTTAATATTGTTTATAGCATGAAAAAGTAATTACAGTGCTTTATATTAGAGCAGTGGAACCTTTGATATCGAAACTTTATTTAATTTATTACGCACTGGGACAGTGGGTGCAGTACCAGTCTTTAATTAAAGATGGGGCCACTGGTCCTCATAATAAAAGTGAGTGTGCGCTCAAGACTTGTGAATGACATATTTTTGTCACAGTTAGAGGAGATGAAAAAACTAACAGAAAAAAGGACCCAGATATTACAGTTTTACACTCTTTTTTTTAATAGTTTCAAAAATAATCTATTCTGATTGTGTACAGACATTGCATAAATTGAGTGAGTCAGGAACAACACTTTAGAGGCAGAACCCACAGACAACACAAAGATAACAGTTTAAAATAAGAAATGAAGACATGAAACACATGATGTATAAGATATAAAAGGGCTCATGTGACTCAAACAAAGCATCTTCTCTGTACATAATAAAAGCAGAAAACACTAAGAACATGGTAGTCTAAAGCATCAACTATGCATTGAGAATACATATTTACAGCCTCTTTGGATGAGATATCAATTCAAGACCAAGATATTAAAGGAAAGCTAAATACATTAACAAAAAAGAAACAATAACAACAACAAAAACACATATTTGGCACCATTAACCAAGTTTAAAAAGTACTAAGGTAAAGAGAAAAACACATCAGTAGAAGGGTTATTATGGGGTTTAATATTATTTCAAATATAATGTAAACACTAAAGATCTTTGGTTATTGGAAGGCTTTAAAACAGCACTGGTTCCCAGCTGAGGAAAAGTCAGTGTTGGTCACAGGACTGTCCTACAGGGGAGCAGACTTCTGAGGTAGAGAGAGTCACACGTGGGACGCTTGCAGCACTTCTTTCAGTGAGTGAGAAAAGGTCAAAAGGTCAAATGGTGACAGAAGGGTTTTCAGGACTAATTCGTCTTTGGGTAAAATAAGGTTGGAGACTGACGACTGCCAGTCACAAAACACACACACACACACAAACAAACACACCCACGCACAGGTAAGGCTAAAATAAACAGGTGCTGGACTCAGTGTGAACCCTGTTACTAAACAGTTAATGATAAACTGATGGTCCCTCGTCAATCATTAGTTGAACTATAGGGGCCTATACTACGAAGCTAGATAACTATATCCTGGATTTATCTCCGTTAGCGGGCTCCACTTAACCAAAGATTCTCCGCCAGACAGAAGCTGTCCTATGAATCTTGATTACAACTCGCTAAGTTAAACGAGTTGATTTCAGCCTAACTACGTGCCCGCTCTTGTTACAGAGGAGATTACAGCATCAGACCAATCACCATCACAGAGGAACTGTGCAGAACAATTTACGTCTATAACTGAGGAATCATTCTTTAAAAATATGAAGAATTAAAATCCATAATTCAGACCTAACACTGTTGCAGCAGTAAAAGCAGCAAGGGATGAATGCAGGAATTGATGAGCGTAACACTTAAATTAGTGAAATTATAAACAGAGAATAAACAGACATTGATCAGTTTCTAACAGGATTTTGGCTCTTGGCGTCACTACAGAATACATGAATGAACAATAGAATGATTAATTATCGGTCTGAAAGCGTCCGACGCACGAACGTTTTATCAGCTGACTAATGTATGTCAGTCCATCAGATAATAATCTAAATTTCCTATAGGATGTTATCAGGTAGGTCCTGTCAGTGTCACATCAGATCCACACAGTGACGTGTTCACACAATGTTCCTCCTTTTTGTTTTCTAAGAGAATTGATTGATCATGAGGCGGGACTTAGTTACTCGCTTATATCCTAGCCAGAACAAAACCTGGTCCCGACCAGGTTAGCTGTTCAGCCTAAGTTACCATGGTGATTTAGCTCCGTAAAACGTTAGCCAGTATAGTCCAGCATACATCGAATAAATCCTGGAAGTTAGCGCGATAAGAGTTAATCTAGCTTCATAGTATACGCCCAAAAGGCTTTTCTGGGATTAGGAAAAGTGATCATTTATTATTATTTCGACCAACACAGGTCTATGTGCTCTGCTTCTACTCTTTCTCTATCCTTAACAAACCTCCGCATGTGTCTTTGTATTTTATTTTTTGATATAAACATTTTTACACTCTCAGTATATCTATAACAAAAACCTGAGGAAAACTAATGTAAAAAGGCTTTTTTTTTTGTTGCTTTCTGTTGTCGTGGTGGGACAGCAGCTTCTTCCCATTTATCGAGTGAAATTCGGAGTCTGTGCGTCTTACAATAAATAAAAGTTTCAAACGAACAGAGTAGGAAAAATACAAACTCATACACAGTTGGTATCACCTCTTCATTGGTCGACGTTTGGTACAGCTCATCCTGAAACACTTTCAATCACACACATTTTCTTTGGTTTTTCTTCAGCCTTTGGTAGAATAAATAATGTAAACACAATAAAATGATGAGTATAGAGCACTTGGCTATCTGGTCGCTTCACTCAGGACCAGCTCGGTCCACTCGATCGTCTCCTAAACCACGGTTAAAATACTTCGGACACAAAACCAGACGATTGTGTCACTAAAACTATTAAATGATGACATCTCATTAAGGTTATATTATGAAATATAAAAGTAGAATATAAAATGCACGCCTGTCTTTCATTGACATTGAGGCCTGAGTCTGATGATTATTGGGATTAACTTTAGATCCTACACATGACTCTACACATGTAAACAGCAGCAGATGATGATGATGATGATGCTGTACATAGGGAAGCAGTCATTTAGTCATTTGTGTTCCAGCCATGAAATGTTCCCTTTTCCTGATGTAAGATTTGTTCAGTCTGGTGTATAGATCACATCTGATATGTTTCATCACGTTAGCATTTCAACAGTCCTTACGATCTTGGTTCAAAGCATTCACACACACACACAGTTTGATCTCAGGAGTCTATTAGTGAGTCTGTTTAGAGAATGGACTCTCCACCCTTACACTGTGCATCTTCCTGAGCTTTGTTGTGCTCTATCATCTTCTGGCTGACCTCCTGCTCTTTGCTCATGGCCTGCTTCTTCCTGCGCTTGGCCTCCACCCATGGAATAAGGCACAGCAAAGCACCTCCGATAATTGGGGGGATCCCCGCCAGGTAGAAGGCCACGTCGTAGCTGCCCAGTTTGTCCCTGAGAGCGCCTGAATGCAAATAAAGAAGAATCATTGTCACTGACAATGAAATGTTAAAAAAAAATCTGTGTACCCTTCGTTCTTTGGTTCTTCTGTTTTAAAACCATATCAAAATAACAAATAAACGATGTGGTTATTTTGTTTTAATAACTTTAACTGACAGAAAAATCAAAAACCAGATAAGCAGCGTTTTTCTGTTTTAAAGTTAAAGATGTTTGTGTGATATTTGGATATAGAATGAGAGCTTCATGTTTTACTCTCACCACACAGAGTGGACCCACAGACGGGGGCAGACTTTTACTCCTTGACAAAAACAGGAGCAACACATAAAGTCACATTACTGATGAACTGGTGTATTGAAACATTATTATATATTGATAAATCAAAACAAAAAATGGATGTTACAAAAAGCACACACATGATATGTGATTAAAGGAACACGAGGTGGTGTAATGAATCTACTGGTCCTCCTCGTTTCTTGTGATCAACTTTTGTGTGTGTTGACGGCTGCTGTTAGTGGTTAGTGGTATTAAAACAGGCAAAATAGCTGTGTTATTGTAAAAGTGTCAAAAGGTAGAAGTTCAAACGTCTATTGCTCCTCACACCAGCCTCACAGTCATAGTCAGTCACCAGTTTATTTAGATACTATTTGGACCATAACATACTCTGACAGAATGTGACATGCATAAGCTCTCGTTGTAATTTCACGGTAAATATCCAAATATCACTGTATATCTGTATTTCTGTTTTGACACTTTTTATTTGTTGTTTTGATTTGGTTTTTAAAACAGAAGAACCAAAGAACAAAGGGTACACAAATTGAAAAAATAACCATAAACTCAGGCTTAACCCTACGTACATGGCCTTTATTATTGGATTTTAACACCTTTAAACTTTTTGCTATTTTTTGTCCTGAATGCAATCATATAGTCTCATGAGTCCAATGAGTCATGGCTAAAACAACCATGTTTGACGCTAAAGGTGTAACAAAAAACTGATTTGGCGATATATCGCAATATTTCTCCATGCGATTATCGTATCAATCCAAAAAATGTCCAATACATTTTTTAAATCATGTTTATTAATGAAAAACCATTTACTTGTGCTAATATATGCATAGCAGGTAAACGCCCGGTCACTAGGTTTCAGTGAAAGCCATCAGACCTTATTAAACTACCTCACTCTGATGTAATTTAGCTGGAAGTTGATTGTACTTTATTTTCATCAAACATACTGGGCACTTTTATAGATTTACAGTATGTGGTTTAATAATTTAAGAACTTAACAGAATCAGATTGTGTTGTATAAGCAAAAGTTAAACTTTTCTTAAAAATATAATTTGACAATTTGATAAAGATACCACTTGTTTTTGTTATTGGTTCTTTAATTACAGTTAGTTACCATTTAGTTGTTCTCACAAAATGAAAAAAAATTGTATTTCATACCATTTTTTCCTTGTAACGATGAAACAATACAATGTATATCGTATTGTTTAGAATCGGGATATATCTTATTGTAACATGCAAATCGTGAATCGTATTGTATTGTCAGATTAATGGCAATGCACATCACTAATTGACACAAACACTTCTTTTCTTACCTGCGATTGGCGGCCCTACGACCATGGGCACTGACATGAGGCCCAGCAAAAAGCCGATAGCCTGGGACACGTCGTTGGCTCCGACCAACTCAAAGGCGATTGGAGCCATGATGCAGATGAAGCATCCGTCAAACAGTCCCATCAACAGGCACACAGCGATCAGACCCCCAAAGATGTGGCACAGGGGTATCATCATAGACATCAGACCAATCACGAAGAATGACGTCACCTAGAACAGAATAATCTTAGATTTTTTTTTGTTCAAGCAGGTGTAGTAACATTATAACATTTTTATATTCCAAAAAATTGAAATTAGAAAAACAGCCAACACTGAATTAAGGCCTCCAAATGGATGGAAAATATGGAGTACACTGAAATTGAAAATAGCAATATTGTAAATCATTATTTTAATTATTATTTTTAAACAAAATCAAGTGGAAATTGCAATATGACACTGGACGTAGCGTCAGAGGCATGTTTGGGGACAATATCACACATTTACACGCACTTTTTCACTCTAAACGGGGGTCAGAAAGAGGGAAAAGGCAATTATTGCACAAAATGTTACAATAAGTGACACCATATTTCATTTTCTTAAATTAAAATAGCTACATGGCACGGACTAAACACTCACCAACATATTTTGATACAATATCACACATTTTCATGATATTAAAGAGGTTGTCTAATGTGTAGCTTGAAGGTGAAATCTTGCGTAAAATCTCGTGTGATTTCAGAGCGTGAATTCAGTGCAATTCTACTGCAGAATGTTAAATCAATAATAATGAATTGTTAACTCAGTTACATGTATTAAGCATGTAATAGCCTGTTATTACATAAAAAGGGAAAAGGTAAACTGATGTGGAAATAGGCAAACTCGGATTTGAGGAAATTATGAAAGGAAAAATCGGAGGCTCTAATGATGCTCAGTTAGGTTAACACCCCCGGCTAAAGATGACGTTTTTCACTATCAAATAATAGGTCCAAATGTTATGATGGATGTCAGAGAAGAGATGAGTGCACATGATCATCAGTGAGGATGCTGACGGCTGAGTTCACCCACTCACCTGCAGGTACACTTTGTTGACTCCGGCGACGTAGTCTGCCACCTGGCCGAAGATGAGCCGACCCACTCCGGACGTAATCCCAATGCACATGAGCAGCACTTCTTTGTTGGTGTCTTTTCCAAAGCGCTCCTCCACATGGTTCATCTGTAGACAGGAGGTGAAGCAGATTACTTAACGGATTCACTTTAGAATCACTTCCCCTCCACGGTGCAGTGGGAATGACAAACAGCTTTCAGCAGAAATACTCTAGTTAGTGAGTGTGAGTTCTTGGTATGGTGGTTATTGGAATGTCACAAGAACTGAGCAGCAACAACATGTGAACAAGTCAGCTTAGCTCCTGGGATCTATTCCAAGAAGGAGGCTCAACTTAACCTGAAAGAAAGCCAGACCTCGAGCTTGACCAGCTGATTGATTCAATCAACCCCTGATAGGTTGATTTACAACACCTGATGTAAGCAACCAAGAAAAGTTGAAACACTTGTAGGAATTAGTCGCACCAGTTTTCAAGGCTGATTCAACCTTTATTGCTGCAGAACAGATTTAACCCTGTAAAACTAGGGATGCACCCAAATGAAAATTTGAGGCAGAAGCAAATATAAACGCTTGGCCAAATACCGAATATTGAATGCAGTTGTTAAGTTTTTCACTATTTTTTTTATTAGTGCATAAATAGCCTAGAATAAATTTTTAGCAGTGACGTGCCGTCAGGGTAGGCAAGGTAGGCAGTGTCTACCCAAGGATGAATTGATATTTCGATTATTTAATTATAATTTTTTTTTTAAATTATCATAGAATTATAAATTATTCATTTTTCCATTTCCAATAGCTTACAGTACCTATAAGTTTGAAAGTGTCCGCATTTTGTGCATTTCATAGCCCAAAATACTAAACAGCGCTATTTCCTGGAACAGCTGTCTTTTTTTTTTCGCTCCGCTGTAAGGCAGAGGAAGGCCACGCCCCCTGCCAAAGGCACATTGCTCCTCTGCCTTCGTTCTCATTGTGTGATTTTACGTGTTTGCGCATGCGCAGTCAGCTGCCCATGATGAAAACCATTTACGTAAAAAGGCAGTGTCGAGAGCTGCCTTTGCACGTAACTGCGCTATGCTAAATGCTATACGTAAGTTCACAGTAGTATTAGTGAATTGATATCACGTGACCGCTGCTGCTACGTTCTCTAGCTCGTGGGGGAGATAACACTACAGTGTGGATGACAGCGCTAGAGACGATAGAGAAACTTTGTTTTGAGGAAAAACGA
Source organism: Gouania willdenowi (assembly GCF_900634775.1). Classification (NCBI taxonomy): domain Eukaryota; kingdom Metazoa; phylum Chordata; class Actinopteri; order Blenniiformes; family Gobiesocidae; genus Gouania; species Gouania willdenowi. The sequence continues at coordinate 1,724,411 of NC_041066.1, forward strand.
CAGCTTTTAAATGATGGAGACCAACACCTGAGCTACCAGAGCTTCAGCAAAGGTAAGGTCAGAACATGTTTCATACTTTTCACAGTGAATGGTACAAAAGGAAGGATTGACTTTGTGGATGCTCCTCACTGAGGCTGTTCTAAGTTGTCATTTTTTCAATGTTTCCAACACAAACAACAGATGTGCTGCCGTGTCATGAGATATATCTTGTTGGGAGAGTATGGAGACTATATTAAATAATTGTTTATGTTTCTTCAATGGTGTTTATGATGTTGATTTTGTTAGATGGCTAAATGCTTGTTCATGTGGATCTTATTGGGTTTTTTCTTTCTTATTATGAATTTTATATTTTGATAAGCGCATTGAGATGACTTTGTTGGAAATTGCTTTATACAAATAAAATTGATTTGAATTGAATTAACACTTGTCAGCAGAAACATATGAAATCGTCATTGGTGGTCTCGATTTGCAACGTGCCTACCCAACCCTAGTGGTCACGGCACGTCACTGATTTTTAGACATGTTTTTTTAAAGAAAGTAAATGTTTATTGAATATTCTGACATTTTTAAAATATTCCAGTAGCCTTTGCTTTTCAAAAAAAGTACAACAAAGTTTTTCATTTATATTAGCCCTTCAAATAAAACAAAACATGCATTCCAAAAAAGTGCATTAAAGGGGAGGTATGATGAAAAAATAACTTTATAATGGTTTTGCTACAGTGACATACATCTCTTTAGCCTCATTCAGAGGGCCAAAGTGTAAAAAGTTATGTTCCATCCCTCCTTTGTTATTCCACATTTAGTAAAAAGTCAGCTCTAAACGGGACAGTTGGATTTTGCCCACGTTGGCAGCTGACGTCACATAACACGCCTCCTAAAATGTGAGCTCCTCCCTCTCCAACTATCTAACAGCTAAAACAAACACATAATATAGATTATATATTATACTTTATTGCCATATATGTAAATGCAAACTGCACTACTGGACGCCCAAACTGCACTACTTTTTCTGCTGCCGATCATGTTGGGAGTCACTGCTTGGAGCCATGAACCCATTGTTTACACACATCAGCTGTTAGCACTCTGTGCTAATGCTACACCAGCCTATACAGCGAGACCCGGTGTAGTGGAAGGAGGAAACGATGGGGATGTTTACTAATTCGTGGCTCACAGCGCTAACAACTGGACGGTTTCCAACTTTTAAACGATGATGGACAACGGAGAGCGGTAAGCGGAAAGGAGAGAGTCTCGCTGTGTTTGTGTGCGGAAAGGAGGAGCTGCTGTGCTCCTGCGGCAACGCGCACACACTTTTCCGACTCAAAATCACTGCACGTTGTTTGATTACGTCACACGCTACTATTCGGCCTTGCTTTTAACTCACTTAACCGAAGGCGGAATGTTGCTTTTTTGGCAATATTCGGCCGAATATATTTGGTGGCCGAATATTCGGTGTATCTCTATGTAAAACCACTGAAAAAGGCCTATTTTGTATAATTCTGAAATGTACATTATTTTTCAGTTTTGTGTAACCAAACTTTTTTTTTAACCTCTGGCTGTTCAGAGGAACAAATGGTACCTCTATACCATTTCAAGCTATTCATTAAACTTGCATGACTTAAATTGCAATAAATCACTACAAGAAATGCAATCTTTTTAAGACAACAATGCATGTTTTGTTATTGCAACTAACTAAATGAATTTATTTTATTGCATAATTGTGGCAATAAAATAAGGAGGAAGGTTTATTACCCTCCCTCCCTAAGGTACGGTAATAAACACTTTATTAAAAGGAGGATATAACAAGGGAGGGAAGTGTTACACCTCGGTGAGGGGGAAGGGAACAGGGAAGAGGGAGTCAGGGTAGGAAATGGAAGGGGTGGGGAAAAGTCGACTGTTTTAAAGTGAGAGTGAAATGTGATGTTATAGTTGTGCATATTGTGCTTATTGTGTTGTGTAATCAGTTCAGTCAGTCTGGTGACAAGTGTGGAGAAATTGAAGTGGGCAACAAAGCCCCCAGCTTAAGTATAATGATGGTGGCTGTGAACAGAGGGAAGGAGTGAGTGGTTATACCTAAAACTGGTATTTGGGATCAACGTGTCTAAGATTAAGACCAGTAAGAGTTTTTATCCCTCAGCCCAAAGCCAGTGAATCCAAGACCAATGTTTGTGCAAGAACCGCTTTTGCGAACCCAAGTGCCGCCCCGGGCCCGAAGATGCAGCAAGGCTAGCAGAAAGAGCGGGGGCCACCCCCCACTCCCAAGCAGCCCACCCAGAGATCCCCGGCCGGCCAGGCAGCCACCGCTCCCCACATACACACCCGAGAAAGCCCCAAGGATCCGAAGACCCAGCGCACCCTGCCACGAACCCCAAGGCCCCCCACCACTTGAGTAATAAAGACGAGTACTTTGGCCACCTCTAGCAGCAGCTGATAAAAGAGACATTATTCTACTCACCACACACGTGGATGTGAAAGTGTGAAGATTACACAACATCTCACACAGAGGATGTGATACTTGTATTTTACATGATGTCAGCATTCTGCAGGCTTTAGCAGGAAAAAGAGGGATTTCATCGTCAGCAATGCTTAGAAAGCAGAGCAGAGGTCAAACATTGACTTGACAGAATGTACAGACTGGAGTCTGCCATGTGTTGTCGTTACAGTGTCAAAGACTTTCACTATTTTTCATACTATGTACTCTGCTGCCACTCAACATATTTTCCACATTAGGCTGTGAGAAGAACTTCCCCAGAACTCACTGCAGCCTGAGTTAAAGAGCCAGTGGGCAAAAAGGCGCCTGTTGTAGGAAAAAAAAAGCTTCAGGCCACTTGCAACAGTCCAGCTCAAAGGGTCTGAGTGTCTACAGCATCCACTCACCCACAATATCCCTGCAGGTCCACAGCAGAGACCCCAGCATTACTCTGTGCACAATAAGAGAATGCTCTGTCCTCACGAGGGTCCTGATGCTATATTTATGTGCACGTGACCCGTCAAAGTCACTAATGCTTCAAACAAAAGATCCTTCACTAAGATATGAGAGGTGTTTGGGTCATGTTCTCTCTAAGATCAGCTAGCATTGTCAATCCCTACCAGGGTTGGGGTCAATTACATTTTTAAGTTACGATTTCAATTCCCCATATTCACTTACAATTCAATTATGATTACAGTGACCAGCATTTTTTCCAATTACAATGAAATTACAATTAATTTTTATCCACATAATGTCAATTTCAACTACGTTTTCAATTACTGAAGTTCAATTACGATTAATTAATTACTGAGCCTGATTCCTACTCATCTGTCTCCTTACTGATGCTTAAATAAATGAAACAGATGCTTTATACCATACATGTGAGTACACGGTGTTCCTCCCACGTTATCAACAGACTCTGACCAGTGATCATTGCACAGGATAAGAATTTTATGATCCTCGACGTGCTATATGAATCTGATTTGTCATCAAAAGATAAGTCTTTTTTAAACCCTGCAGTTAAAATATATCTAGGCATTTAATTTGGGACTCAAAATGGTGTAACAACACTAACAAAATGTATAAACACAAACTCTGCACCAGTCCACGTTTCCTCTGATGAACTGTTTAATGAGTAGTAAAATGCCAGCGCAGCATGTAAACCTCATTAAATAAACTAACTGACATAGAGTGATTTAAAACAGGCCTCACTGATAGAAACACAAATGAGTAAATTAAACCCATTTTACAAGACAGTCACTGCATTATCCAGGTCGGATTCATTTTTAAAAGTGAAACATGTTCCCACATGCTATAGTAGCTTTATAGGACCTACAGATTTATATAGGTTTCAAAGGAAAAAGAAGAAGAAAAAAAAGAACAAGGAAAAAAATGAATCTAAACTGAATGGACTACATTCATACAAATAAGCTGCTGATTAAAAGTTATTGAGTGCTCTCCAAATAGCATCATGCAGCATGTATTGCTCCGCAATGGCAGCACTATTCACTCATTCATAATGGAAATACACATTACTCTCCAGGCAGTTGTGTTTAAACATTGTTAGTCTCTGATCAACCAAAGTTGTCCAAAGTTTGCTTCGAATTTTATTTTTTTTGTTTTTCTGATCTAAATGCTTGTTTAAAAATGTCCTGGCTTCTACACAGAGGGCCCACTGTAATCTGTATACATGTCACATTACTGAGGATTTTCTGTTAAAAGGTTGTGTGTGATTTATATTACTGTGTTAGACGGTTTTGGCAGATACAGAGACTTTATGTGAAGCTCTAACAGATTGCACTCAGCACTTTGGTCAGAAGTCTGCACTTAGCAACACAGTTACACCATAAAAAGAGGAAGAATAAAACTTTAAGGCAGTACAATGTCACATGTCACAAATAAAAGCTGCCTTTTGGCCTGACACGAGGGGAGTCCTGTTGACAGCTGCTGTGTGTAGAAGGCTAGGGGTTAAATGGGGGCTGCAGAGCACAACTAATCCCTGTGGTGTTTGTAGTGTGAGTAGGAGACACAGGAAAAGTGTTAGGAAAACACAGCCAGGGATCCCTGAGAGAGGGTCCACTCACCTCCATGACATTAACATCAGGGGCTTTATGATGGAAAGGAGATATTTAGATGAAGTCCTGTGAGATATGCTTTAGGACCATGAAAACAAAAATTCATCCCTTTCACTTTTTACAGAGACATTCACTGTTGAAAAGATATTGGTCCAGTTAGATTGATTGAATGGCGATCGTGCCAATCACAGCCGGCCATTTGATGAGGCCACTGTTCCGAGAAGGTAAACAAAAAGTTAAAGGGGCAGTACAGTATATATACTGTACTTTTGCTTTAGCCTCATTCAGAGGGCCAAAGTTGAAAAAGTTGTGTTTCTTCCCTCCCTTGTTATTCCACATTTTGTAAAAAGTCTGCTCCAAACGGGCGAGTTGGATTTTTGCACTCATGCATATGCATGAAGGCCCAAAAAACAGCCTGTTTTAAGGAACACTCAGAAAGTGACTTTTCAGGGGGCAAAAACTCCAAAAAACAGGCTAGTGTGGGAAAATAAACTTCAAATACTATGTTGTAGGGCATGATATTAAAACTCAGTTTTAAGTCCATCACGGTGACGCGCTTTGAGTGTGAACTCGCGCACGCAAGGGGTTAAGAACGAGCAGGGAGACAAAAAAAAACGTTTTTTTTCATTGGTCATACTTACAGGTTTACAGCTACTACAGATGGCATATTTTCTTTGTTCCTTTTTCAGAGGACATAAGATCTTAATTTCTGTCAGCACATAAAGACAATTTCAACCAAAAATTTACAAAGCGTATTTGGAGAAAATCCCCTACTCTACCTGTAATGAAGCAATAAAACACTGTGGTGTAATGTTAACTGACTGTAAGACTTTAACTGTATTTACACATCTTGGCTCAGGCTGAATGACACATGGTTTATGATCCCAATGATTTTGCATTGTTTGTTCAGGATTCGATTAAAAAAACATTTGGTTTTCTTTTTATGAGACTGGTTTTGAGTTGACTGATTTCAAATAGATTTGGACATATAATGTGAAAGCTGCAGTATTCTTGAAAATATCACCAAATTACACTGGGTATGAGGCACGGGCATGGTTTGTGCTGTCGTAAAGAGTCGTAAATCATTGCAAAATTCAACAATAACAATACAAAAAATGATGTTGTCGTAAAGTGTTTGGTACTCCAATGTACATCTTGAAACAGGATGTTATTGTATTTGCATATTATTGTAATGGAGAGCAAAAATGCATTCATTTTCAATCAGAGTATCGTAAAAACTAAACTGGGAGTCAACGGTTGCACTACCCTTAGGACGCCCTCACTTTTAAAATCGCTGCTCCACCCCAGCCATAAACAGTCATTGGAAAACTGCAAAGACCTACAGTCAGTGTGCTGAATGGGTGGCCATGGTAACACTAATAGATGGGCTGTGTCGGTTCAATTCCTCCTGATTCCTTCTAATTTTAACATACCAGCATTTTTAAATGGTTTAATAGCTTTAATCCCAGTGGGGGCCGCAAAAATGTCCTTGTCCGATCCAAGGGCCTCATCAACAGACATGCCCTCATTTAGAATGAATAATAATAAATGGAATTCAGCATTAAAGAACAAAGGGTTTTGTGTGTTTTTGAAGACATTTTGTGAATTTTCTATGTCGTTTTGTGCATTTTCTGTAATGCATGTTTTTTTTTAGTTATAGTATATATTTTTATTGTAGTCTTGTGTGTTTTTCAAGTAATTTTGTATGTTTCTGTTGCCATTTTCTGTGTTTTTGGAGTCATCTTGTGTTTTTTGTTGATCTCAGTCATTTTGTTTGTTGTTGAATTTATGTTGCTTAACCTGAGTACTTTAGGTTAATCAGAATTTTTGGTTAATTGATAAAATCGTAGTAATAATGGTAAAAACTCACCAGGTGAACATAAGGCACAAAGTAGCCATAGAGGGCAGCAGGGATGCCGAAGGCCCAGATGCGATACCCAGAAGACTTCCAGATGTTGACATTGAAAATCTGTCTCAGACGTGCACATCCTTTCTCAGTGGATTTTGGTTTTGTGGGCAGCAGGGGCTTGTATGTGAAACCAGCCAGCATCAGCACAAACATGAGGATGCACAGGATGCGCATGGTGTTGAATAGCCCGACTTTCTCCAGTAGATCAGACAGCACAAAGGGCAGAGTGATGGTAAAGATGCTGCTGCCGGCTGTCACGATACCATTAACCAGGCCCAGACGCTTCTTGAAGTAATGACCCAGGATTACCAGGCTAGGCTGGTATGCAAACGAACAGCCACAGGCAAACACAATGCCGTAGGTAAAGTACAGGGGACCCAGGGACCTAGGACAAGATAAAACAAGGTTATTGGTGCTGGAAGGCCAGGAGACGTGTTCTGCAGAAAAAAACAATCTCCATCTCTGGATGTTGTCTCAGTGAAGACCATGTTCCCTGGTTTGTGAGCTTAGTCGAAGCAAAAAAGATGTAAATTATTTCAATGTTCCTTATCTTATTATTTCTAAGTAAAAAGCTGAAGAAAAACAATTATTATATTATTTAATGATTAATATAGGCGATTAGTCTGGAAGTGCTCATCAGGCGTTTAAGTTCTGGGGGCGGAAAAAGAAACTAGCGTCTAGTACGGTACGGGTTTAAAGCCTCTTGTTGCTGCGGTTTCAACAATACATCCAGGTTTTTTAAAACAGAGCAGAGCAGCGTTTCCGAGCATTTCTCCGTGATGGCCGCCATGCTTGATTTGACACTGATTGGCGCAGGAGATATGACGTTCTTTCTGTTGGCGTTGGCTCTGTTTCTTTCGAACCCAGAAAGTGACCAGAAATGGCTGCATTACCACACCCACTTTCTTACAAAAAGTAAGGAAGTGGGTGTGGCTTAACGCCAGGCGAGATTAAGCAACTATAGTGACTGAAGTCACGTTTGGTGTGCACCTTAAAGGGGCAGTATTATGAAAAATTAACCTAGTTAATGATTTACTGCTGCTGTGTTAAACACACACTGAGCAGCGTGTGTTTACGCCCACTCATGCATATGCATGAAGGCCCAAAAAACAGCCTGTTTTTAAGAAGACTCTGAAAGTGACTTTTCAGAGGGCTAAAACTCTGGAAAACAGGCAACTTTTGGAAAATTAACCCCAAATACTGTTGTTGACGTTCATATCCAAATGGAGATGGGTGAAAAATACCATAATACTGGACCTTTGAGGGTGTAACAATTCATCCATTCGATCGATGAATGTTTATATTCCTATGAGCTAACAACATCAATTGTTGGATGACACATACTGATCTAACATAGTTTTAAAAGGTAATCAATCGATTGTATCGATACAAGGAAATAACACATTGGATTTAAGCACAGTAGGCTTTATATGGATGTGTGTCTTAAAGCACTTTGCCTGTGTGTGACGTCAACAAAACAAAACAGTAGCATGGCAGAGAAGCTGAAATGATCAATAATCCACCTTTGGGGTCCAGCGTGTGGAAACACTTATGATATGTTCTATAAGAGTCATTCACTGTTTATAAGATATGTAAAGGTCAAATAAAATACCACAGCAACATGACAAATCACACCAACGTCCTACTAATGCACCATGAGATTTCACACAACCCAGGAACGTCTGGCAGCGACTTCAGGGGCCTCGCCATCATGTGAAAACAAAAAGTAGCAGCAACTTCACCCACTGCTCAGTTAACTTCAACAGATCGTGGTTGCACTTCATTTTTTACATTATATTGTAATATTTTTTTATGTTGAAAAAACAAGCAGAAGAGTCAAGAAAACCTATTGTTAAATATATTTTTATTGAACATTTATTGAATATGAGATCAAAAATGTTTAACAACCTGTCCATTTAAACTAAAGTGTTGGTTGCACTTTATTCAAATGACATGTGAATACACTTGCCATTAAATGTTGTTTTGTTTACTTCTACAATCCTACAATTTCATTTAGCCGTTGCTTTTTTCCAAGGCGACAACTAAGGCTGAGTAATACGGACCAAAAATTGAAATGACCAGGATCATTATCAGGCTTCTGCAGAGCTTGATGATGAGTTAATCATTTGAATCAGGTGTGTTGGAAGAGGGAAACATCTAAAACATGCTGGATAATGGCCCTTGAAGACCAGGATTGGCCACCCCTGGTCTAGAGGTTTAGAGCCATGCTGGGCTGGCAGCACCACAGGCAAAGTGTAGCAGACCAGAGGGAGTGTAGATCTGGATGAGAGAGTCCAGGTAGGCAGAATTAGGGTTAGGGTCAATAATAATTGTAATCGCGGAATTGATAATTAATTACAATTATGGCACCATTATAATCTAAATTGTAATTTCAAAGATCTGTTGCTGTCATGATCGTAATTAAATTGTAATTGAGTTCAGATAATTGACTTTGTAATTATGAAAATTCTAGAAAAAGGTTCAATTCTAATTTAACTGTTGAACCATGTTGCAGTTCTATGTACAGTTCTACACATATGTAGTTAATAATTATTAAAATGTGTTTCATATCAAGCTTTCCCACGTTTTACCATTTTTAATTTTTTGAAATCGACACAAACAAGGCTCAGATGTCCACACCAAACATATTAAAACCTATATTTTCATTGATTAGGAAGCCTAATAAGGTAACCAATAGATGATAGATATTTGTATTTAGTGTATTTTACAGCTGATTTAGGACTCATTATCATGAGAGATGCTAACGGAAAGCTAACACAAGAGGAAGGTTAACTTTTATTAGGTTATATATTTCACACTCAGTAATTGTGATTAATTGTAGTTGAACTTTAGTAATTGAGAACAGAATTGTAATTGACTTTCTGAGGATAAAAAAAAAGTTGTAATTTAATTGTAACTGGAAAAATGCTGGTCTCTATAATTGTAGTTGAGTTTTAATTGAACATGGGTTTTTGAGAACATCATTGTAAAAATGTGCAGTTTCATTGAATTCGTGTATTTAGAGGTACTGAGATACGTTCAACTGATTTACTTTTGGTGATTTACACAATAAGTCATGTATGTTTTTGATGTCATTTTTACTTTCTCCTGTGGGCCAAACTGGGAGCTTTAAAGGGCTGGATTTGGCCCCTGGGCCTTGAGTTTGACACATGTGCCTTACAAGAAACCACAGGAACCTAAGCTCACCTGTACTGACATGTATTACACAGTCGCAGTCACACTAGTTGAATTATTATTTTACTGAATCCATGTCAAGTCATTGAAGCATATCAAATCTAGTCGTTACACCTTTACAAAGTACACATGCATAAGAACATTAAAGTAAAATCTACATATGAAGCCTGACTATTCGCTGTTTCTTGTGATATTTATGATTTTGGGACATTCACGTTAAATGAACAACCATACAAAGTTCAAAGTCCTTCTTCAGTTAACTGACATGCCACCTGTCAGGCAACTGACTAGGTGTTTTTGTTATTGTAATCACTTTGATAAGCACTATTTTTACTGCTTTATGACTGACCCAAAATGTGATAATAATGTGAGACAGGCACAGATAGAGGCTGTGTTGATTTAGTCCTGTGTGCTTGTGAGAAATTTATCACGTGTCGATCAACATCAGATTCTAAGAAATTATTAACAGCAGCGTGTTAGCACAGAGCCTCTTACCCACACAGATATGATAAAATGTGAGAGCCATATGCCGAGCGGTGAGAAATCATCCTGACATAAAAACCAGCCGAAACCTTTTTTCAAAGTATAAAAGAAAATATATTATTATTCAGTATTATTCTGTTATTTATTCCATCAAATGTAACTTTATTTATTTATTCATAGCCTTTTATTATACAGGTAACAGGTACATAGCTGTTATTTTAGCTTAGCTTTTCAATAAAACACTTGTAAACCTTCTCTATTTGGAGAACAAAATAACACGTTTCCTAATGTTAACTCAATGCCATGTTATTTCTTCCTCCACATGGCCACATGTTGATGTGTTCTGCTTTTTGTACCATTGTACAAAGTCCTGCCGTGCTGAGCACACAAACCATGAGTAGCTGTAGCAGAGGGATCCACTACATTTGAATTACCCAGGGATTGTGACCCCACTACTCTATGTCAGTTACCGTTTGTTTTAGATGCATTGTTTATGTGTTACGGACTTTAAAATAAAGAGGAAGGAGTGGATAACACAAGCAAACCTTTATAATATATAATAAAAAGCCATCAGAACAAACAGGGTGTTGTGTTGTGTTTTTAAAAGCCCTTAGAGAAGTGGTTCCCTAACGTTTTCAGCTGTGCCCCCCTTTGAGGAATGAAAAACTCTCAGAGCCCCATTGCTACAAAATGTAGGAAAAAAAGGCTAAAAAAAAAAAGTGTGACCTTTGTTGAAAAACTAAAAATTTCTTCAAATCTCATTAAAATAACTACTTTTCGAACAGTAATAAAGTGCTTTATTAATAAAGTGCAAAGACAAAAACCTCTCAGGGCACTCCCATCGCAACAATGTTATTTTACTTTAAATTAAATGGAAAGATTAAAAATGCATGACCTTTTTTTTAAAAAATAAAACATTTCAATATTTTTTTTCAAATATCATACAAATTACTATTAATAACTCATACTTTTGGGACAGTAATAAAGCTCTTTATTAATTAAGTGAAAATGATTTCTTTTTCTATTTTTCATGCTTAAGTATCATCAACCTTAAGCTGCTGAAACTTCTTTTTTTAAACAAAATCAAGCAAAAATTGCAATATGAAACTGAATATACCCTAACATGCATGCATGGAAAAATATTACACATTAGCATGCAATTTCTGTTTGTAAACAAGTGGTCATACGTTTCAAAATCTCTCATAATATGACACAATATGTTGGACTTCACCCTCTGAAGTAGAATAAGTTATATGATAAGGAATATCACACATTTCCACAATATATATCCCACCCCTAACCAACAAAACACAAAATAAGAGATTCTTTAAAATGTGTGTTATTATAACTCATCCATTCCTATAATTGTTTTTCATAGAATTCTTAGCAAAATGTTGTAGTTGGAAAAAGGGAGTACATGGATTCAGGAGTAAGAGAAAAGGGGGTACTTGAGCCGAGGTAGAGTGCAGATCATATGGTTGATCTTTTTTTTTTTTTTTTTTTTTTGGGCTCTAGTGGCCTTTATATGACAGTTGCTCAACAGGAAAGGGATCAGAGAGAGCAGGGAATGACACGCAGCAAAGGGTCCCAAGCCGGGAATCGAACCTGGGACCGGCTGCAGGTGAGGAACTACAGCCTCCGTACATGGGGCGGGCGCTCAACCCACTGAGCTACACACCACCCTGTATATGGTTGATCTTTGATTGAAAGTGTGTACTTACGTCACAAAGGAACTGGCCAAGAGGCCAACCAGTCCGACAGCAGCACCACCCACTGCTGTCACTCTGCAGCCAAGCATATCTGTGAAGATGCTGACAATAGGAGAGCAGAAGAAGATCATGCCCATGGAGAGGGAGCCGACCCATGCTGCAGGCACAGAGAAACAAAGAAGACAAGACAAGATTTAGTGAGTCATAAACAGACAAATGTGGAGAAGACTTTTCAGTCCAAATGTTAGATAACTGCAATGTGACACACAGAATGTTACAGTGCACTGTTGTTTCTGTATCTAGTGTTTTACTCATCTTGAAGGAAACCAGGTTACAGACACCTTTTAACCTCACTACATTAAGTAAACACTAAGAACACACACAGGAAGCCACAATCAGGAAGTGTAAAACAGGTCATGGAGAAGTTTGAGTAGTAAGTTCACTTTTACTTTTATAGCCTGAGATCAATATTGAAAAAAAAAAAAGATAAACACAAAATACACAAAAAATATACAAACGATAAATTTATATTGGAAGAAAAATTACAAAACAGGTAATGCAGATTCTTAATTCTGATTGCACGTTTAGATGAGGCAATTTATTGGTTTGGATTAACTATGTATTTAAGATCAACTGAATAGTGACAATGCTTTAGTATACAGGTGTTGGAAACCAGGGCAACTTGTTGGCGAATGGGCGACTGGAACATGGACAAAGGCAGAAAACAGAACTGATGGAATTCTACTATACAAGCAATTCCAGAGCAAGGGCATAGATGCAGGGAATGTGGGACCATTGAAAACTTTAAAACCCACAAACAGAGCGAACCAAGAAACCTACGTATTGTATAAACATTTTGTCACTTTAATCAACACAGCTACTGATCTTTTTTAATCCACTCTTCTAACTGAACCAAAGGTGTAGCTTGAAGTAGTATTTCATTGATTTATTTTTCCTTTTTTATTCAAACTAACAAAGCTAAAAAAATGTTAAAAGTTAACCCCAATTTTTTATGTTTATAGCTACTTGGTAGTGTTTGAAATGAGCAAATGTCTTTAAATAAAAGGTAATTTTAAGTAGAAGACTGGGAACACATGAGTAAATCATTGCTAAACGTAGAAGTAAGTAATGTATCTGTCATTACTGCCACAGTAAATCATTTTAGTACCATGCTAAGTCATGTGAAAATGATTCGATGAAAAAAAGCTTGTGGATGGCACATTGAGATTATATGGGATCTACCGTAGTTTTACGGTCTGACTTTTTTTCTCTCTCGCTTGAGTGCGAATTGGATCCAGATCCAACACTGTTCAAAAACATAATGTTAGTACCATTATCGTTATCTTTTTGCATCTGAACATCTTTATCTTTCTCATGCTGTGTGGACTTCCTACTTCTAAACGTGTGCGCGTGCTAAACATAGAGGAAGTATCGTCATTACTGCTACAGTACATCTTTTTAGTATCATATTAAGTAAAAAAACACTTTACACGATAGAAACACATTGAAATATACTTAGTCACTTGGTGATGTAACAGGTAATGTTGCGGTTTGACTTGTTTTCACTTGATTGTGAAATGGAACTACTGTTGATCCGTACGATGATGGGAATGAAAGTGGGTACCAGGTTTTTTTCTAATCATCATTATAATGTAACACAAACATGAAAAGATATTAAAGGTCGGATGGAAGTCATTGCTCAGGTGAAGGACCAGGCAGCTCATTTGACATAAGGATACGCACAAGTTGTTTGTGTAGCACTGAAACTCAGTCAGATGAAACTTGTGGGAAGAGGTTTAGCGGCCAGAGAGTGTTTTTGCTGCCGGTCTTTAACGTTGGAGCGCAGTGTGTCAGATTTCATGGCAGCCACGGCTGTTATGGCTGCCTCCTTATTTGTGCCAAATCCTTGCCTTACCACATGCAGTCAGAGTATTTTCCACACTCAGGTTTCCTAAAAACATGGATAAGAAGCGCTGAGGGAAAAACACACAGGTACCCTGAAAACACTCATCCAGTCTGCTTTATGTCCCAGTTTTAGGAGCATCTTTTCTACAGCCTACAGTGAATAGACAAAAACATCACCTATCAGCTAAAAATGCTCACAAGCCTTCAAATGACAAATTACACTGTGTGCAACTTGGCTTCAAAAAAGTTCCTATTTTATCACAAAGGTTAGCCTTTGGAAAACTGTTGTTAGGCTGTGTAGAACTGGGAATGAATCATTTCTGTGCATACGAGCAGAAACGAGCCATGGCTGAGTAGTTCGGTGTTGGGAGTGTAAAAATACGTTCAGAAACGTGATGCAGCGATGGACGGATGATAGGTTAACCAATCGTCATTCAGCCTGTAGACCAACGGAACACTGTTGCCTGGTAACAGCTAACACAGGGTTCCTGCAGATCCTTAAAATGTCTTAAAAAGCATTACATTCATTAATCTAAAAAGGCCTTAATTGTCATTAAAATGTCTTAAATCAATGTTTCAAAAGTCTTAATTTTTGACACAAGTATGATTTTATGATTGTAAATAGTTTGACATTTCAAAATAAATGGTAACGTTCATTTAAATGTATAATTATTACAAGACAACGGAACCAACTACAAAACAGTGACGTGGCTGCAGCAGGACTTTCAATAACATGGGGAAATGTAAATTTAACAAACATTTCCTGTCCAATGAAGATTTTTATTGATGATTTTTATTTTTGTTGTTGTTTTATAGATTTCTGCAGTCCTTTTGTGTCTTTTTAGAGTGATTTTGATTATTTCAGTCTTGTGTATTTTATTGTCATTTTGTGTATTTTTGCGTTTACTATATGGGTCCCAGCTGCACGTCTGCACTAGATACTGGAAAAAAATGGAAATTAACCCTATATAATTATTGTGGTTTTTTCTCCCTTCAATTCTGTTTACTGTGAAGTTGGTCTTTAAATTTAATTTCAAATGGCAATGAAAAGTCTTAAAAAGTCTCATTTAATTTGACTGAAGCTGTAGGAACCCTGTATCAGGAATCAACAAATGTGCATCATATCCTGACCAAAATGGCGGCTCCCCATAGTTTATGCCCCAAGGGATGAAATCTTTCTAAAAAGTCCTTTTAATCAACAAAGTGGTGACATATTGTTGTGATAGTGCAGTGCATTTACAGATTTGATAAATTTCCTGATACAGCTCATTTTGACCACTTATGTAGACTGAAGGCATATGAAGACATACCAGTCATGCAGTGAGCGGCACTGGAAACAATTTGGGAGCTCATACTGACCCACAGGTCACACTGTGACCTATTTAGTTTCTGACCGCTGTAATTCCCAACATGGGTTTCCCTGTCAAAGCCTCTTTAAAATGTCTTTCAGGCACCAGCCAATCAGAACAAGGCATGTTTGTGGGGATATCACCCTGCTTTAAGCTACATAATGTAATAAAGGCCAGTGTAAAAGAGGGACAAAGGATCCCTTAAAGACGACAGGAAATTGCTGCTGTGTTCTGCTGTCTGTCTTGATTTAAACATAGTTACACATCAGACAACATTCTGGATGGAAAAATGTAATATTCGGCCTCCCTCTGTCCTGGTGACCTGCACAGCTCACCTCCAGTCCACAGCAGACACTGACAGCAGGCAGATATGCCCGGAGTCATTTGTCTGCTTTTCTCTTAGAGGAGCCTCTGCCTTGAACTCACTGACCCCATGATGATGATACATGGACCTACAGCAGAGAACATGAGCACCGAGCGAGAGGAAGGCACAGAACAGCCAATGGAAAGGGCAGGTCACAGTCCTCTTGACCCACAATAAGTCTTCAAAGCAACCAGTGGCATGCTGGTTCCTCTACTTGATGACAGTAACTAGATAAAATATGATGTGATTTTGATTTCTTTAGATGATTCTACATTCTTATTATCGGCTGATTTTAAGGGCTTAATTTTTGGTCGTTTTCAGTGGTGTGAGAACAACCTCTGAGTAGGACCACAGAATACATTGGCTGTGTTGGAAACGTCATAGCAACCTACTACTCATACTAATTATGACTTCAAAATGAGTATGTAGCGCGATCACATTAGATTTGAGATTTGACATTTTTAAGTATGCACGGTGGGCACACTAGTCATACTCAACCACCCCATGATGCATTGCGAGCTGAAAACAAAATGGTCCTGGGACCAGCTTAAAGCTAAAAATCAAACATCTACTTTTCAAAACAAAAGCATTTATTCTAGTCTTCCATTAGTTTTTTTTGACACTTTTGTAAATAGGGCTCTTGTTTTGAAGTTAACCGGAAGTTTTGTCAGTAGCACAATGGAGGGTCTCTGAAATTTTCAGAAATGTGGGAATTAAATGTGTATAGATGAGTTATATAGATGAAATGACCACATGTTGATATTCTACTTGGTCACTTTCTCACTTAAAAAGCATCCAGAACTTTCAAAAGTGGAGAATCAAAAGAGATATTTAGCCTCAGTGTGCTTCAGGTTTTTGTCGCTGTAGGTTCCAAATGCATCTTGGGAAACTTGGAAGTATACTTCAGTGGGAACACTCATCATCCTAACATACTAATAGTATATATATAATATACATATAGTTGGCAGTATATACTCATTGAGGTTCCAGTGCATAGTACGTAGTGTGCCATTTCCAACACAGCCATTATCTCTGCAGTACTATATTTGCACTTGAGCTTAATCACCATGTAGGCTAACTGTTCCAACTGTCAGGTTTGAACACTGTTTACATTGTCTATTTACTTTGAGTTAACATTAAAGCTGTGTACCTCCCTGTTTGATAACTCTTTTGCTGTGGGCTTGGAGTCACTTACAAAGTGTAAACATACAATTTCCTTTTACAAACACTTTTTGCACACCTAACAAGTTACCTTTAATAAAAATTGGATAGGAACATAATGACTATATGCTCAAATTAACATTATTTTAATGCTGACGCAGAAAAGGTTTTAATAAATCAATTTGTATTTTTAATTACTGATATGTAATATGGACTTAATACCATATATAAAAACCATGTTTATTATTTGATGTGAGGGTAGTTGCTAAAGCAGACACACGTAACTTGCGGCCCAGGAGCCCTTGCTAAATTGAACAGCCATTTAAATAATCGCACAAAATAATAATAATAATAAAGAAAAAGCAACAAAGAAACAACAAAAAATTCAAAAACACACAAAACAGAACAATAACACATATTTTGAGAAAAAATTAAACTAAGCAAAAACTGAAATCACTACAAACTCAGCAAGAAGGTCCTGGGTTCAAGCCCTGGACACTTGAGTCTTTTCTGTGTGGAATATGGATTTTCCCCCATCCTGGTGTGGGATTTCTCCAGATGCTCTGGTTTCCTTCCACAATCTAATAACACGACTGTTAGGATGGTGTGTGTGTGTGTGTGTGTTGGACTGGCGCCCTGTCCAGGGTGTACCGCCATATAGCACCAAAAAAAAGCTGACAGACCACAATGAAATGGATGGATGGACTCCTGGATAATGAGACTTGCATCAGACAATGACAATTTTGTAGCCCCAGTTGCCAATCTTTATGCTAGACTATATTACATACAAACTGCTACTGATACGTGTGTGATGTTAAAGGGGCAGAATTATGAAAAATTCACTTTATAATGGTTTTGCTACAGTGATATACATTCCTTTTTCATTCAGAGGGCCAAAGTTGAAAAAGTTCTGTTTCCTCCCTCCCTTGTTATTTCACATTTTGTAAAAAGTCAGCTCCAAATTGGCAACTTGGATTTTTGCCTTTTTATGACTCATAAGGGAGAAACTCCTCCTCCTGACAATCCTGGCTCTGCTTACCCAACATAAGAATGTAAGCTCCTCCCTCTCAAACTACCTCACATGTAAAACAACTCCTAACATAGAAAAGGCAGGTTGATATGACAGTTTATATATTTACGTTCAGTATATAGATAATCCAGTATATAGCTAAACCGAAGAGCGCTCACAACAGTTTCACTTTTAGTAGCCGTTATACCACCTTGTATCACCTTTATGGGATGATCTGATGTGTTTGGGAAAATAAACCTCAAATACTACATTGTTGGGGTTCTTAGAACAAAGGAAGATGTATGAAAAATAGCATAATACTGGACCGTTAATGTAAATTAGGGGATATTAATAATGGATATTGGTCTGATATTAGCAAAAAAACTTCAAAAAGGAGTATTAGACTATATCGGCCACTATAAGCACTCCGATACAAACAGTCCATTCCAGACTTTACTCCAGCACTTCTAATAAATGAGTCAGTTTTTCTCATACCTACTGTTGCTGACTATAATATCCCTTGATCAATTATCTTCTAAATTACATTCCACATTACAAAATAAGTAACAAAAGTATGTATGATCTGCGCTTGTATCAGATCAATATCAGTATTTGCCAATACGAAAGGTTGCAAATCAGTATTGTATGAAATTAAAAAAGTTGTATTGAGACATCCATTACATATTTCTCATACAAGTGATTTGTAAAGATATGAGCGCAGCCACAAGGATCTGCTTGGAGATACATGGATAATGGATTAGGCCAGGATAATTAAAGTGTTGTCCTGAATGAGTTTAGGCAGAATATTTTAATAAAGACACATAATCTTATAGAGCTTAAAGGACTACTGTTTTTGTCAATTTTTTTTATAAAACCTACAAAGATTTATTTTTCAAAAAAAATCATAACATTTTTACAAGTAGCATTACTAACAATAAGTTGTTAAATAATCAGACGGTTAATGTAAGTAAATGGAAGATGGTAAAGTAAAGAATTGACTAGTGCACTTCTCCCAACAATGTCAATTTGCAATCATTACTGTCAAGATATCATGGAGCATTAGGTTAGTTACATAATATAATAAAGTCTATTGACCAATGTTGATTAATCAGTGATAGCCTGATTAATCTAATACATGAGGGTAATAATTAAAATAATCATTAATTCCTTATGTCTCAGAAAAGCCAAGTGAGCGGCCTAGTCAGATGTGTGTATAAAAAGTGAATTTATTGAGAAATATATCATTAGAAAGTACACATTAAGGAATTTTATGTTTAGTCTTATTATCAAGAATAAATGTATTAAGTCACTTACAACTCCAACAATGACACATAACTTTCTTGAAAGCCATTTGGAGCTGTTGCTATGATAGGCCAATAGAAGGTGATGTGTTTGTTTGCTGAGTGAAGGAGGTGGTGAAAAAATGATTCTTCCTGTGAGTCCTGTGCATGTTCTTCTAAAATAGATATAACGTAACAACTGACAGCACAGCCCTCTGCTTATAGCCCAGGCTGTGTCGCATCTTCTAAGTGGTGGATGCCCTAAAATGGGGGAAGGGGGTGGACCTCTCAGAATTCACTCTATGGTTGAAACTAGCAATGTGGTAGGTGAAAGTAATGGAGGTGAAAGTAATGAATTACAAGTAATCACATTACTGTAATTGACTTGCCTTTATGGGTACTTGTACTTTTTTGAGAATATTTCTGAATCAGTAATTTTGTTTTGTGCTTTTCTCTTTGCATTTGCCCCACCCATTTTGTGATCCGCCTACTTTACATACTCATCAGAGTTAAACGCACTAAATGGATTGTGGGCGCATTATTGTGATGCGCTGAACACGTCCAGTCCTCATTTCCTCAAATTAGTTTTTTATTTTTTTGTCAAAACACTACGACTAAAACTAAGTCAAGAATGCAACACTTCTCCAGATCAAAAAATATTTGGTGAGAAGTGAGTAAGAAGTAAAAACAAACACTTGGGTTCTCAGGAATCCATGTTTATGTATCATTCTTTTGAAATGCGAAAAAATGCCTAACTAGTCTTTTACTATGGTCTACTGCCGGTGGTCATTCATATATGTCAATGTATATTAGTCCCGCCTTCCTCCTATAGACCCTTATACAAATAGAAAATTGCACCGCGATCACCCAGCCAATAGGCTTCGACTTCTGGTAGCGGAGACTGTCAATCAAAGTGAATGTGTGTGCGTAAACTGTGCATGGAAACAAGGCCGCTCGTCACAATAGCAAACAGTTATCGCTCTGAGCAGCGTAGAATCATGGAGGAGCGCTTCGTAACTCCAAAGCTTCTAAAAAAAAAACTAAGGAAAAGTCCGGGTACAAAGCTTGCGGATAAACGTCTTCATGACCCCAACAGAATTGATCTCAGAGCTGCTTTTAAAAGGATTCTGAACGAACCAGAATTTGGCGACATTTCTTATGGACAGGTATTAAACATGTTTTAATCAAACTACCATAAGTGTTTTATTACTGAAAACCATACTACACGTGAGTTGGTGTGTTAAACATTGTTGTTATGTTCCGCTATGCGCATGCACAAAAGTAGAGGCGTGGCTTCTGGTAGATTGGCAGAGGCAGGGGGAGGAAGGGACAGCTAGATGTTCGCTTTTGAATTTTCTCTCTCTCTTTTCATCCTCCGGATAATGGCTTTAATGCTTTATGATGGGTTGTTTTTCAGGGACTTGTTCAGCTATCCACCAGAGGCATCAATTTCCTAGAAACGTAGAAAGGTCGCTGATTTCAAACACAGACGTTTGCGTGTTGTTCATATAAAACACTCTAGGACTTGCCTGTGTCAGCATGCCCTTACTAAACACTGAAGCTATTTCTCACAGCTGCAGCACCATGATAAATGAAACCCCGTGCTAGCTATGGTTGTGGATAAAACCTGACTTCAGTCACAAAACACCCAGTCATAACCTGAATGGGGGCCGCTCGGTACTGAAGCGCCACATCTGGGTCTGGGTGAACCCTATAGCATCTCTGCCATTACTCTGTGTTTGAGTCCCAGCATCTGGAAGGCATTTGTTGCTGGCTGCTTCATTAAAGGCAGTCAGAAATGCATCCCAGGCTCCATCTGTGCGCTTTTTGACTAATTTATGACTCAGCATAAAACAGAGGAAGAACCCGACCTATGAAGGCTTGTACTGGTGGATCCATGGTGTTGGAGGGGTGGTATGTTGGGGCTGGCTGGTGATAGGGGGAACTACTCCTCCACCCACTTTTTGAACACATGGTATAGAGGTGGCCACAAGATGTAGGGATCAACCCCTGATTGGCTCTTATTCTGCACCAGAATTGCTGGTTTGACTGGTATCTGACCATGATAAAGTTAGACCAGCTGCTTCGTCAACACTAAATGTGACACATTTTTGTAGTTGGTCCAAATGACAGCACGTGTACTTTATTTATCAGTTAAAGAATAACTTATCAAGCAAAACCGAAATCTTGGACACTTTTTTTCCACCCAGCACTATGGTAATGCCAAAAAAGAGAGTGAAAGCTAATAGGACACACACACAATGGTTTCAACCATCGTCATGGTAACAAAGCAGACATACAAATCTGATTAACAGCCATGTGGCATTGTCTGTGATGTATGATGTATTTAATCAGCAAACCACATTTCCTGTCAGTCTGCATAGAGTTTAATTAAATCACACAATGTGGAAGCCCTTCCTGAGCCTTCCAATAACGCTTCCACTTAGTTCAATTATTATTTGTAGTCAACGTGTGACAAAAACAATGAATGAAATGTCATTTTTACTAAATGCTGCTGATTTAGTGACATCATAAAGGCAGCCGATGCCTGACACCATGGCCTCCACTGTCCTTTTACTCTGTGTCCTCCTACCATGATGATGCATGCCACGTGCAGCTAGGTCAACAATTGCCTCTGAAGTGGTTCTCTAGATAGATTTCAATATGTTTACCTGCTCCAAACGTTATCTGTCAACAACCTTCACCTTCTCTCAGACGCCTGAGATCAAAAGACCTGTCAAAGATTCACCAGTAACCCAGTCTATTGCTATTCACTTCACTAATATCTTCAAATGTTTTGATGCGATAAAACTCACAGGACAAGCATATCAATTTATGTGATATTCTTCGTTTAACAAGCTTTTTGTTTGGTCTTGAAGTCAGTTCTATGGGAATTTTTAAAGTGAAAACCCACTACAATACTTTTTCTTTAAGTGCGGGATGTGAAAAGTGTATCAGATTTTCCATTACTGTGAGGTGTACTTAAATGCATCACTGTGTGCTGCAGAAACTTCTGTTTTTGTATCTGCTAAAGGAACTAAAACTAAAAGTTACCAGATAATACGTGTTTACCATGTTTACCAATAAATCAGTGTGACAATAGTACAACCTGTGTCTACATTTTCATTGATAGAATTTAGTGAGGCACGATATAATCAGCCCCTTATCAGTATCGGCCGATATCAGCTTTAAAATGAAGCATCGAATATCAGCTATTTCATTGCTATATCGGTTCCATATTTCAAATTCCTTCCATAGACATCATATACATAGATGTCTCATCGCCCGTGGAGAGGCGTGACTAAGACTGTGTGTTTGACTTCAGGAGTGCTGGTTAATCAACGGAGGTAAGACAAAATAAACAAACTCAAAGAAGAATTATTCACTGAATTTACTGATTTCCAAATGTTTAGATTTGTTTCCTCTTATATAGCTGTGACAAAGAATGCTTGGATCTTATAAAAATGCAGATTTTACTGCTCAAATACAAAATGTAAACTTCTTTAATGTTTTACAGAATGTAAGTTGAAGTATTTTACTTATTTTGCACAAGGAATGATACTGATGTTACTTCATTTTCAGCTTAGTCTTATCTCTGTGTTTTGGGCCAACACGATAAAGAGTGAGCAGAATAATTCAGGATGTTAATTCCACTACATAAACTACCAGTACATGATCTCTGCAATTAGATGTGAGGAACAAAATGTCGATATCGACATTGGTTATCGGCCAAATGAGCAGTATTATATCGGCAAATTTGCCAAAAATCTAATATTGTGCATCATTAACAGAAATGCCAAACAAAACTGTGAATATACAGTTGACCACCTTCACATTCCTTAGATATAACACATTTTCAAAATGGACAGGTACAAATGTGAATGAATTGAGATAGCAGAGTACATTCTTACCTACGGTAAGGCCATCTATTGCCCAAGACTTTACATGGAAGATGTTAGATTTGATAAGATGAGGTTGGAGCTCAATCTGCCTCGGAAGCACACCAAGGTGATTATTTTATGTAATTGTGTGGGAAAAAAATTTGATGAGTTCACATCTGAATTTCAACAAGCGGTAGCTTGTTACAACCTTCCTTGAACAGATAGCAAACCTTGTGGGATATTGATTGATAACTTGCCAGTGGCAAGTGATAATATTGAGCCCTGACAAACCAAATCATCCTGATGGGATCTCACATCTGTTCACTGAATAACTGCTGTTAAAGTATTGTAACACAGCTGTGCGCGGGCGTAAACATCTGTCTACTATTTGTCTCCAGGTTATACCAACAAAACAGAAGAATCAAGGACTCCAAACTATATTTGGTTCAAAGGTCTCTTGCAGGTCTGACCCCAGACAACAGGCAAGTGGCTTTTGTGGCACGAGAATAACTCCATCCGACATTCCCACAGGAAAAGAACTGAGGCCAGTGACAAATGCTAAGTCACAGCTGAGGCCAGTCTGAGGAGCAGAAGACTCTTTTTGCTCCAGCACTAGGCTGGGAAAAGTAGAGGGAAAGCTGAGAGTAGTGTAGTGGGCAAGTTGATGACCTTAAAGAGGAGCAGCTTCAGTGACAGGACACACACACACACACAGGAACATCCTTCTACACTAGAATAGACAGAGTCTTTTTAAGACAGTCAATCCACTCTTTACATTCCCAGATAGAAAAATTCTTTTGGTCTATATCTGGCCCAGTGACATTTGGGCACTCTGCTACTGTTTGCCAAAACCTGGCCACAACCAAGGCAGATTTGTGCCAAGGATAGACCAAATAGACATGGTACGTTATAGATGGGCCACTTTTGGCTCACGTCCAGATTTGTTGATGCTAATTTGCCATAATTCAGCCAAAACTGCCCATATCTGCAGCATCAAATGTGGGCCAATTTTGGCTCACATTTATTATGTACGGGTTAAAAGAACACAAAAAGTCCCAGTCTGTTGCAAGATGTGGCTCACATCCATATTTTATCTGGGATGAAATGCAATAAACATCACAATTCTGCATCCCAGAAGTAGGAAGGAAGGAAAAAAACTGTTTCAATTTTCTTCTCAAAATTAGTTGACTGTTCTGGTGAAACGACGGTTGTACAGAAACTTCATCAGTGTCACCCACGACATATTTACTTCCATAAACAGTGCGTACCTGCGTGATCAAGTATTATCTCAGGACCTGTTTTGCACATGTGGGTCACTTGAGTTCATACTATAAAGTGAGAGAAGTCACATTTAATGTTGAATGTGGCTGTTTTCCAATACACAGCCACATCCAAAGTGGTTTCTCTTCTGCCGAATCCCACCATTTTTAAACATATAGCCCACCCCTAACTGAATGTCTAGCAAACAGAATAAGTAATATGTCAAATTTTGTTCAAAACCTCTTTCAAACTCTCGCTACGTAATCACACGGCTGCGCAAGATTTTATGAAAAAACAAAATGGGAATAACTAGATGACATGGACAATGGCCTCAGTAGCCTGAATAAAAAAAAAAAACACTCAAACATCACTAAAATGTTTTTAAGCTTTCACGAGGAGGTATTTCAGGCGTTTCGCAAAACCTCTACGGAAAAACACTTTTTCCGCAAATACACGTCACAGGACATGACATACCTGGTCACATTACCACTTCTCTCTGAGAAAAAATGATGCGGTACGTGTGGACAGAAGAGGAGACAGGACATTTTTTAGCATTATTACTGTCACATCAGATAAGAACAAAGGAATACAGAATGTTATAAGGAGGTTTGGAGTGTCCATATGCCTGCAGCAAAGTCTCATGGGATGAGATTTCTCTTGCCCAAAACAAAGTTCAATGGAAATGGAAAGTGCAATTATACTTTGTCAACATTTAGAAATATTGCTATTATTTTTGCAAAAATCTGCAATGGAAGCTTCTTACATGTTTTGGGATCATATCACACATTTCAATGGTGTAGCAAACAGATTTCTTACGACATACGCTCACGTGATTTTAGCGTAACCCTCCCAGCTTCTTTAAGTCATCTTAAGCATGTAAATATGAAATTAATATAAATTAATATAACCTGATTAATCCTATATACTGTTGCATGTTTAATAGGATTTCAGGTAGTTTAAAAGACTAAATTTGTAGTTTAATAGTAAATTCATCCAAACAGGGACTATAACAGAAATGGTAATGAGTAAACTGATGTGGAAATGGGTAAACAGACAAGTTGAGCAACTGCATATCATTAAACAACCAGAAGAGAAGTTTGAAATTATGTGAACTTCCTGTAACTTGAAGTAGTAAAGTATAGAGCAGGTGCTTGCTAATTCATTTTGAATCCCATAATGTCCATCAATAATCCCCAAAACAAAGGAAGGAATTTCATATTGCCTCCCAATGATCTACATGCATCTTTAAAGCCACACATGCACTACAAAACTGATTCTCAAACACATTTCACTTACTTATTTCAAACATTGACAATTGGGGGTTTGTGTTTTTCTTGCCAACAAACTCTAAAGTGTTTTCTTAACAATACAGTTAGGATGGTTAAGCATGTTTGACAGCATGTGGGGCTGAATATGAGAAAGAGCATGTTGCAACAAGTGAATGGTATGTCAGTATGTTTACATACTCCGGTGGCTCATTACTTTGCGACTGCTCACATTTATTACTCACCTCCAAATGCTTCACTTCACAAACCTCTATATTTTAAATGGCTGAGTGTTCTCATTTTCTTTGTGACTGTGCTGTTCAAACAAAAATAAATTTGTTAAATTTGTTTGTAATGAAGTGCTTGGGATCGCTACCTGTTGGATCAGAGATGAGCAACTTTTATCAAAGCAAGGGCCACACAAAAATGACAAAATGTAATTTCCTGATACGAGGGCCACATTATCATCAAGTCAGAACAAAAGGTTTGTGTGTTTTTGTTGTGTCTGGAGTAAATTTGAGTACTTTTGATTATATTGTGTCTAATTTAATTTTGTGTATACAGGTATTTGTAGTTGTCTTGTGTTTTAGTAGTTAATTTGTGTATTTTTGTCATTTTGTTGTATTGTTTTGTGTGTTTCTCTGTTATGTTTGTGTCCCTCGTATGTATTTTTGGAGTAATTCTGTGTGTTTTTGTGATCATTCCCGTTTTTTTTTTTTATTTAATGTTTTACATATTTTTCTCTCACTTTGTATGTTTGAGTTGTTGTTTTGTGGTTTGTTTGGTTTTTGGAGTCATTTTGTGCATTTACTTTAGGGGGTCGCACAAAACTAGGGCGGGGGCCGTCAGTTGCCCATGTCTGTGCTAGATTGTGAGTTCATGGTTGTTTTCGGATAGGAGCAAAAAAAAAGTACGAGCAGATATTCCAAACAATTTTATGTTCATGAGGTGATATTGTTGGCCTGGGTCTGGATCCTCACACATTTTATTGTGCTCTTTTATATTTATTTTCAGTTGAAATTAAAGTCAATTGTGATGTTCTGACATCTGACTATTGGTTTGGTTTCCTTTCTTCCAAATTTTCCTCTACAACTGTTATTCAGTTACCTCATGTACGTACATTAAAAAAAATTGTCTCTGAAACCTAAAACAACATGTACAATGTGAGTATTTGAGAAAGAATTGTAAAGGTACAACGCAAGGCTTCTCTCACAGAATTAAAAATACCTATATGGAAAGGAAGTAGCACCAGGATGATAATGAATGATGTTATCGGGCCTTCATTCTGCCTCTTTCACCACCACTTGTGGCATTTCCTCGCCATTCATCAGCCCAGCACTCAGAAAAAGAATAGCATGTCTTCATAGGAGCAGCACTTCATGCTAGCTAGTTGGGAACAAGTAAACCAGTTTGAGGAAAAACTCATGAATGGGTGTTCACGTCAGAAGTCTGACAGAAGCACTGGTGGGAAAGTAGAGTCGCAAAGGTTTCTGTCATCTACAGCAGGAACACTGCTGGTGGTAGAGGAGGAAATGAACTCTTGGCTTTGTGCACACCACCAGGCACATGTAAACGTTTTATGATTATGACAGGTTACAAACTTAAACCTGTGAAATAATTCTTGTACGTTATTTACTCTATAAGTGAGAGAAGTTACACAATTCCACAATCCTCTGAAACACACCGACATCTGTGGATGATGTCAGCGCTGGTTAAGTCCACAAACTGCAAGCCTGAGGCAAAAAAAGGGAAAAAGACTTGGGGTAGTCAAGTTCAAACGAAGCAAGGACTGCAGAGCTCTGTAGCCTCCTCTTTAACGCACCAATCTGCTCCTGACGTAACAACTTCAAACTCAAAATGGAAACATCTGCTGTATTTAGAAGAAACAGAGGAGCAAACAATAGCTACAGTACAGGAGAACTTTGTTAGTCAATACTAAAAATGGTCAAACACTAAAAAGCAGGACAAATCCTCAACTCCATAATGACAGTCTTTGCACCCCCTGAACAAATACTCAAACCAAAGGACAAAGTGAGCTCAGGTAAAACATTATTTGAAGTAAGCTTTGCTAGTACGAATGACAGGTGATTTAGAAGTTGCATGTGCAATAAATACAATAAATAAAAAGCACTTTAAATGCACGCCTGTGGCGATCGACATGGCTGAAAAACTGTGATGTAGTGATTACATTAAGATGTGCTCCATTCACGACAACAAGAAGACATAGTCATCAACATCCCCTGCCAGATTGGTTGTCATAATAACTCACAACCTTTTCCTAAGAATTTTACATCAAAGGACTTAGATGTATACATAAGCAAATATTATCACATCAGAATCTAAAATTACTATTTTAAACGGTTTCTAAGAAAAGCTGTCCCCTTTGAAGATACCTCGAGCAGAGTAAAGAAAAAGAGAACAAAGGCAATAACACCGCACAAAATAATTACGAACTTGTCATTTTCGAACTCCATCAAGGTATTGATACCATGAAGCCACACACCGGATTTGGTTATCCTATCTTAATCGGTTTCTGAGAAAAGCTGTCCCATGGACGAACGGACGGGGCTCAAACCTATATCCCCTTTCCAAACTTTGTGGCGGGAGATAATACTAGAGCTGGGACAATAAGTGTTTGTCCCTATTCAATTTAATCATGATTCTTGGATGCCGATTCTATATATATTGCGTTTCTGATTTATTGCGACTCTACAAGAATTTCAATTTGATAGTAACGATTACATGCACTTTTGGATCATTTCTAACTTGACCAAAACAGAGTGTTGTATGACACGAGCAAACACTACGATCAGCACACACGCTTGTCTGGAAACGGACCAATTTGCCGTGGGAAGAGTGCCATCGAGCTAGTGGAACCGGAGGCTTGCCTCTGCGGGTTTTACTCCACTTATTTTCTTGTGCCCAAAAAAGAGGGCGGATTTCGCGCAATCCTAGACTTGAGGAGGTTGAACTGGTTTCTGAAAGTTCTCCCCTTCCATATGCTGCGTGTAGCAGATGTCCTTCGGACTGTCTCAGCAGGAGACTGGCTGGTGACGGTGGATCTGAAAGATGCTTACTTTCATGTTCCCATTGCCCCTCATCACAGACCGTTCCTTTGTTTCATGTTCATGGACATGGTTTATCAGTTCAGGGTTCTGTCGTTTGGGCTATCCCTGGCCCCTCGAATATTTACCCGGTGTGTGGCAGCTGCTCTGTCACCGTTACAGGCCAGCGGAGTTTCAATACTCCCCGATCTGGACGACTGGCTCGTCATTTCCCCGACTCGGGCAGGTGTTGAGGGACACTACTGCTCTTTTCAGTCACATAGGCAATCTAGGCCTCAAGGTGAATTATGCCAAGAGCAACCTCGTACCCAGCCAGTTGGTGAGGTACTTGGGGCTTGTGCTGGATTCATCAGTAATGCGGGCCTCCCTCTCTCCAGAGCGAGTCTCCGCCATCCTAGGCCTTCTACGGCGTTTCCAGCATGGCGCCTCTCTTATGGGTTGGGGTGCTGTGTGGCAGTCCAGGACTGTCAGGGGCCTGTGCACCACATTAACCACCAGGGCGGCACCAGATCTCTGATGTGTCTGAGGGTGGCACACCGGCTCCTCATGTGGGCTTACCCCAACTTCCTGAGCCTCCGGGCAATGCATGTTCCTGGCCTCGGGAACACTGCCGCGGATCTCCTCTCCCATCAGAAGCCTCCATCCGGGGAGTGGAGACTTCACCCAGAGGTGGTGGCTGTGATATGGGCCACGTTTGGCAGAGCAGCAGTGGACCTATTTGCCTCAGAGGCGACGACTCACTGCCCTCTCTGGTTCTCTCTGAGAGAAGAGACCAGCCCCCTCAGGCGGGACGCCCTGGCGCATACCTGGCCAGACGGCCTACTTTATGCATTTCCTCCACTCTCCCTCATACCAGCAACGCTTCACAGGGCCCAGCAGGGTGGTATCCGCCTGCTTCTGGTCGCTCCATGCTGGCCAGGAAGACCATGGTTCCCACTGTTGCTCAAACTCCTGCGGGGGACACCGTGGCGTCTTCCGGAGAGGAAAGACCTCCTGTCTCAGGTCAACGGCCGCATATGGCACCCAAGTCCGGGTCGTTTGAGGCTGTTCTTGTGGCCCCTACAGTCGTGGACCCACTTTTGGCGTCCTGCGATAGGGCGGTTGCCCACACAATTTAGAACTGTCGAGCACCATCCACCAGGGCGCTATACGCTAACAGGTGGAGGCTATTTGTGGAGTGGTGTCACAGTCACAACGAGGTGCCGGGAACATGTTCAGTGGTGGTATTACTGCGTTTCCTGTAGGGATGTAACGATTCACTCAACTCCCGATACGATTCGATTCACGATACTGGGTTCACGATACGATTCTCTCACGATTTATTTTACATAATGGGACTGTAGACAAATTTTTTTTTTGGGAAAAAAACTAGAAAATGCTGTAGTATTTTCCTTTTATTTTTCATTGTCAAAAGAATTCCTTGATAAACTATTCAAAACAATGCAATTTAACTAAATATAAATCTTGAATGAAATAAATAAAGGAATAATACAAATGAAAATGAAGCCTATTAATTTAAATTCTGGTTCAATAATAAACAATGCAAAACTGCATAATAGTTCTTTTTCTTTTAAAAGTGCAACTTAAACGTATTTTGTGCCTTAACAATTGGACTTTTACGTCATATTTGTTTGGACCAGCAGAGGGCGCTGGTAACAGAGTGGTCGGTTGGCATGCAGTGAAGAAGAGAAGCTATTCTAGCAGACAGAGCTAATAGAAAAGCGTGACTTTTACAGATATTCAAGTAATATTACAGATATTCTTTCGGTGCTAAAGGGGTAATGAATCATTTATTAACATATTTAAGAGTAGAAGGCGGCCAGAAAGAAAGTATTAGCAGACTCCGCCCGCCGCCTACAATTGTGGTTAAAAAAGGTACTGCGATTCAATTTTCAGAAAATCGATATCAACCGTGATACCTATGAATCGATTTTTAACTGCTTTACGATTAATCGTTATGTCCCTAGTTTCCTGCAGTCAGTTTTTGACAAAAACAGGACTACTTCCACCCTCAGGGTGTATGTGGCTGCTATCTCGGCCAATCATACAAAGGTGGATGGCCAGACAGTGGGATCACATTATCTGGTCTAGCAGTTTTTGAAAGGGACTCAGAAACTCAGACCACGTCGGGTCTATGGGTCGCCATCATGGGACTTGCAAGTTGTCCTTCAGTCCCTTTCCCAGCCGCCCTTTGAGCCGCTGGGACACACTGATTTGAAGTGGCTGTCTCTCAAGACGGCCTTTCTTCTTGCTGTGGTAACGGCGAAACGTGTGGGGAAACTGCATGCTCTGTCAGTGAGCCAGGCATGTCTCCGCTGGAAGGCTAATGGCTCTGGGGTGAGTCTCAGGCCAAATCCTTCGTTTTTGCCCAAGTGGCTGCCCCCTCATCATGTGAACCAGCCTATCGAGTTGGCTGCCTTCAGTCCTCCGGGCTCCTCTGGGGGGAATGGCGAGCCATCAACACTGTTGTGCCCACGTGCGGGCGCTTAAGGCCTATATGGAGGTGACAGCTAGCCTACAAACGACAGACTGCCTTTTCGTCTGCCATGGAGGCTGTGGAAAGGGGACCGCCCTTTCTAAACAGAGACTCTCTTACTGGGTAGTGGAGGTCATTCAGTATGCCTATAGTGCACTGAACATCCCGATGTCTCAGGGCATAAAGTGCCATTCTACTAGAGGCATGGCCGCGTCATGGGCCGCCTTGAGGGGCGTTCCCCTGCAGGACATCTGTGCTGCAGCTACCTGGTCCTCATCATGCACCTTTGGACGTTTCTACAGGGTGATCGTTGCTGGTGTCCAGCCTATGGCAATGGCCGTGCTGTCCACAGCTTCAGGCCTTGAGTAGGTGAGGATTCTTTCGTGACCTTTCTGGTATAAGTCATCCAGTGCTTGAAGCACCGCCTCTGGCGGTCAGTAAGGATGAAATAGAACGAGAGTTACGTATGTAACTACGGTTCTATGAATCCTGGATGACTGCCAGAGCATCCTGTCACTCAGGATCCTTGTGTCCTCGCAAGAAGATTTTGACAGGAACAGATCACCTGATGACACCGGTAGATATAGACTCTCTGCGTCATCCAGGGGTCACAGGTGACTTTGTTGATATAATTACTCGACCTGCGCATGCGCGAGATGGAACATCCAGTGCTTTAAGCACCGGCTCTGGCGGTCATCCAGGATTCATAGAACCGTAGTTACATACGTAACTCTCGTTTTATTGAGAGAACATATTTACTGGTAATCTGACTGAAGTCAAAACTGAAGTTGAATCATACACTTTTGGAGAAGATTTACAAGCCATAGTTCCAAACAACAAGTAAGTCAGTTGGTCTGACATTTATTTAAACTGCACATGAAATTGTACTAAACTACATGTAGCCTTAACCTACGGCGACAAATGCAGACCTGGTGAAAAAGAAAAAAAAAAATCTATTCTGGTAAAAAATATTGATATTTATTATCGTCACATAAAAACTGCAAAATATTGTGAATCTATATTTATTTTCTCACAGAATATATTTCCGCACTACTTCACAGGTACATCTTAGGCCAGTGGTGGGGGGTCGGTGGTCAAAGCAGTGGACCAATAGCTTAGTGGTTAAAGCAGTCAAGCAGTAAATGGAAGCATGTTGGATCAAGTTTCCTGATCATCACTGCTTTGGCTCCTTGAAAAAGACCTTAGGGCGTGTCACTTTGACCCTATCCCTGAAGTGGAAGTCCCTAAGGGGAACCAGTGTAAGTAGAGACAAGAATTTTACTGTCAAATGAATCCCTCCATGTATTTATTTACTTAGCATTACAAAATTCTACTTAGTGTTCTTAATCCAGCACATGCTGCATTCTTTTGGTCATAAAGATGGTTTTGTCAAATATGGGATTCCATTGGTATTGTTTATTTTGGATTCAAAGACTACTTTTAGAATGATGAATGAAGCACAACTACTACAAACACGGTGAAATATATGCCTAATGTAAATAAAGTCCAGCGTGTGGTGAAGTATATTTGGGTTAAATGAATAACAGCACATGTTGAGTTCTCTATTCTTAGTTTTTCGGGGAAACCTCCAAATATGAGTGGACATCCTGGACCAACCAGGTGCAGCGTTAAAGGGGTTCAAAGCACACAGTCCTTTAAAGTCAGACCCAAACTTAACATGCCAAGTAGAATCTGATGAACTTAACATTTACTCTGTCCCTCAAGTACCCCCTGTAGTGCCATTGCGTACCCATAAGGGTGCACGTAACTTCCTTTGAGAAACACTACTCTAGGACACTTCAGCAGACTGATTAAGTCAGGCATCAAACTATAAATATTCCTACAACAGGAAGTTTTACATGAACAACTTTGTGCAGCTTGCCATGCAGCCCACGCTCTCTCCCTGTCCATATGCTTCCCTTATATAAAAGTATGTACTGTAGTGCTTCACTAAGGCTGGAGAAAAGAAAAACTTAAACACACATTGTGATTCAACACTATGTCACATTCCAGAAAAAATAACCATCTGATCTGTGGTTGGGAATGATGGGAATGATTCTTTACTTTTGTTGTTTTGCTCTAAATGACTGAGTTGTCAGTAAAGCTGATTTATATACCATAAGGCATGGCCCTCCCCTTTAACAGCAAGAAGGAAATGACATCTACCATTACGTACTGACTTAGAGAATGTAAAAAGCAGCCCCAGAATACAGACAAGTAACAAAGGGGTAGAAAGTGGGGGAGTAAAAGTTTCTAGTTTAAACGTTCTAGAGCACGTGTGTCGAACCTTGGAGTCAGGAGACACATGCAAGACACATGCCTTCAAGAAACTAAGAATATTTTTTTAACAATTTGAGCTCACTTTGCTTATTTTGACCCTTTTTATGCATCTACACCAAACTTGCCAAATTTTAACTTATTTTCATCACTTTTTCTTGTCATATTTTTGCTCCTTTTAATGTATTTTTGCTACATTACTCTCATTTTTGCCACTTCTCCATCACATTTTGATGCCTTTTCTGCACATTTTTTCTACTTCCAAGACATTTTCGGCACTTATAAACCCTTCCCACCACTTAATGTAGCATACTGTTACCCATTATTGTGACTCTTTTCACCATATTTCATATTTATTTTTTCCAATTTAACCACATTCACAATTTGACATGCCCATTATTTGCCAGTTGAAACTGATTGTTCCTACTTTTTAAATTACACTACCCCAACCCCCCTCCCCCCATTTCTGCCACTTTTAAGCCAATAGTGACACTTTCAACAATTTTTTTTGTCTCAAGGAAAATCCCAGAAGGTTAAATTAAATAAATCGAGTGATAGTTGTAAATAAGATGTTTTCTTGTGTGCTTACAGATAATTTTAGTTTTTTCTTCTTATATATTATTCCTCAACAGGAAAAGTAAAATTCAGAGTCATTGTTACTTTATTATGTTTTTTTTAAGTATGCAGGAATAGGAGGTACATGGCTTCAGGTTAAATGTCTGAAGGAATACGGGACTGTGAAAGGATTGAGAACCACTGCTCTAGAGAGGTGGTTCTCAAATGGGGGTATGTGTACCCCTAGGGGTACGCAATGGCACTACAGGGGGTACATGAGAGAAAGAGAGAGTAGAAAATTAACAAAGTGTCAGTCTTGGTCCATCTCCAGGTCTGAGATGACCAGAAATGAAAAAAAAAAAAAAAAAAAAAAAAACTATAGAACTAAATCTGTTCAGGACTCGGGAGCCACAAAATTGATGTTTTTCAACCTTGGGGTCTGGACCACGCCTGGAGTTTAAATGGGGTTGCCTGAAATTTCTGAAAAATTAAAATAGATTTTTTGAAATTTATTAATTATTGTTCCTTTTTTAAATTAAAACACACAATCTTAAACTGTATTTCTACACTTTTACTTTGTGAAATATAAATCTAGTTCCAACTAAAATGCAGTAAAGAAAATAAATAAATAATTTTAGAAAAAAAAAATAATAAATTCTTGATATCAAAATGGGGTTACGATCCAAAAAAAGGTTGGGAACCACTTCACTAAATACAGTTTATTACCACTTAGTTACAAAATGAGATTAATTAAAATGTGTTATCACTCGTTGATTCCATCATTAGAATATGCTCTATAGTTGTTTTTAAATAGTTTTCTAAGCAAACTGTTGTAGTCAGACAAAGGGGGGGTACATGGAGTCAGTAATAAGAAAAAAGGGGTACTAGAGCTAAAAAAAAACACACACACAAAAACCAAAAGTTTGAGAACCACTGTTCTAGAGCGTTTTCAGGTTTATAGTAAAATATAGGAAAAGTGAGAATAAAGTCACTTATTATAGCTGACGGTGTTTCTATGGTAACGTAGTGAGGGCTCACCTGTCTTAAAGCGGAGGTCATCATCGTCCTCGGAGCCGAACTCTCTGAGCAGGGACAGAAACATGAGCCCGAACGCGTTCTGGATCCCAAACACGGAGCCGTTACACCACATCGCAGCCAGCATGACCACCCAGCCCCAGCCGCCCTCCGGGTGCACAAACACCTTTTCCGGGCTCTTCTCCGGGATGCTCACTTTACTGTCCTCCTTCTCCTCCGCCTCTTTGGACCCCACGGTACCGTCTTCCACCGGGTTCTTCTCTACCGCCATTGTTCGGTGTGTATAGTGGATAATAAACTAAAGCAGAAAGTGTTCCCGCGCACTGAAGGTGTAACTCCTGTTTTTATTGTTTCTATATTATAAATAAATAAAGTCTGCTCTATTGAACTTTCTCTGGGCGGTTCTCCCTCGTGTTACCGGCACTGTCACCTCAGCATCTGGATCTGTCAGATGTTTAAATAGTCAGTACATGAGGGCGGGGCTAGTTGTTCTTCTTCTGAGTAAAATCACCCACGTGTTGATCCTGGCAAAAGTGCTAGTCTTCAGTACTCAAGTAAAAGTATAGGTACTTGAATAAAAAAATGACTCTGTTAAAAGTAAAAGTACTGAAGTTGCTCCCTTACTTGAGTAAAAGTTAAAAAGTACATGCTACTAAATGTACTTGTGTAAAAAAAAATACAACAAATGTCCCTAAAATAATAAGATGTGGTTTTTAAACCAGAAAATTCAATATCTTTTCTTTTTTTTTTTTAAGAACTTGTAGAATGCTGATATATGGGAAAAAAGTTAAATCTGTTACCCTTCATGAGCACCTGAGCTGTACTGTATTCCAGAAAGCGGGTTATGTTCAAACTCATGTTCGGGCTGAAATGAGGAAAATTTTGAGTATTTTCCTGAACGTGAGATGAGTTCTATGCTAATCCTCTTCCGTAGTTCTATTATGAGTATGTCACCATGGTAACATACTCAGTAAACTGAACCTGCTCGTTGGCAGGTTTTGTCATAGGGTAATTAGGGTAACTTGATTGGCTGGACGTTGGATGATTTGATACAGGGATCGATTGCTTCTCCTTGGTTAATGACGTTGAACATTTTTACACTGAATTTTTCGAGACATTTAATTATTTTACATTGAATTTTTTTAAACATTGAAAAAAATAGAAAGTGTCTGGAGGTACTTAAGCGTAGCCATAGCCCCTGGGACTATAGATACTTTTCCGGAGCTTTTCTACATAAGCACAATGTTTCTATGTTACCAAATTCCACCTTTAAAAATACATTTCCGACAAAAATAAACATTTTAGGGTTAGGAATAGAGTTAGGGTTAGGGCTAAAATAAAAGAGTTCGCGGGGTAGCTAAAAATAAATATGAGCTAAAATACAAATGACGGAACTTTAAGTCACGTGGTGCACCTATCACGTGACCTAAACTGGCCAATGAGGGGCGCTGCGTATCCAAAAAGCAGCAGTCTATGGATACGTTTACCGTACCCGTAGCCATGGCCAAAAAAATATCATAAGCAAAAAAAATTCAGTGCTAGAAATTTGATGTAAAAAAATGTTGGACTAAAAATTAATATCAGAAAAAAATGTCACTTCAAATGGGGGCAAAACAGAAGAAGTTTGAGAACCACTGGACTAATGGAATGTACAACTACTCCTGACGTCACAGAGTGAAATAATTGTCTGTTTCTCTATCGTAACTTGGGCTGCTCTGCTAGGTTTTCTATTTTTGTTTGTCTTTTGTCTGTTGTTTACTTGGTAAAATTATGTTTATGTATATCATATATACATATATTATGTATATCGTATATAGGAATGTTTTTTTTATTTTTTTTAATCATGACAAAAACAGGTATAACAGAAAACCTCTAAATTAGTAAATTACCCAATACAAACAGCCTTTATTTCATAATGTTTCTCTGTATTCTGCCATGATTGGAAACACTAGTAAGTATCTGGGTGATGCTATTTATCCTAATAGGGTCATTAGTCACTTTATTCCACATGATGTAATTCTTTCGAAAATGATGTGATTTTGGCTGATGAAATCTCCAACTAAAATGTCTTGATGAGGAAGTCCTCATTGTTCAGATGAAGATGATGAACCGTGAGTCATTTCAAGAGCAAACTTCTTGTAAAAGTGAAAAACAAAAATATCACATTAGATACAGAAGAGGAAGATTCAAAGAGGAAGTCCAAAGAAGTCTTCACCCACAACCAAAATGTATCGCACCTAAAGAAAAATGTTCTCTTCTAATGATGGAAGTTTTGAAAATGTCAAGAGGTCAGGTATCTGTTGTGTGTTTGTGGCTTTTGTCAGTCCCTGTCAGCACAACCCCTCTACCTCTCAGTCCCTTCACACCCAAGCTGTTGTGTTGTATGTGTGTTTGTCACTTTCTTGCAGAGGCGTCATGAGTAGTTTCACTCCCCGGGTGAGACGTGTCCTATGTCACACATCACGCATGCCACTTTCTTCTTCTATACTAGTCTACTGTGTCTACACCCCATGTAGTGTTACTGAATTCATAGACATAAATATATCTCTCCCTCCATAAATATTGTTCAATTACACTGTTCCTGTGTGTTTGTGTGTGTGGGTGTGGGTGTGCTTGAGTGTGTAAGTGTACCCCTAGGGGTACGCAATGGCATTATAGGGGGTTCTTGAGAGAGAGAGAGAGAGAGAGAGAGAGAGAGATTTTATTTTATTTCATTGTTTTGCATGTCACAAATGTAGCTATTTTTTAATATTTCTTCTTTTTGTGTGTACATCCTTCTATGTCACACTTCTATGCTTTGGCAATGTCAACTTGTTGCTCATGCCAATAAAGATGTTTGGAATTTCATTAAAAAATTAAGTGAGAAAGAGAGAGAGAGAGAGAGAGAGAGAGAGAGAGAGCGAGAGAGAGAGAGAAAGAGAGAGCGAGAGAGAGAGAGAGGGAGAGAGAGAGAGAGAGGAAAATGAATAAAGTGTCAGTCTTGGTCCCACCCCAGGCGTGAGATGACCGGAAATGATAAACACTATACAAATAAATCTATTCAGTAGCCACTAAATTCGTTTTTTTCAACCTTGGGGTCGGGACCCCATGTGGGGTCACCGGAAATTTCTGAAAAATAAAAATTTATTTTGGAATAATGAAAAGAAAAATTAAATAACACAATCTTAAACAACTGTTTTTTATAATTTCACTTTATGAAATATAAATCTAGTTCAAGTGCAGTAAAAATAAAAAAAAATGTCTGAGCTCAAACATGATAAAAAACTAATTCTAAAAAGAAAATGTCTTTGGGGTCGCCAGAAATTCTTGATATCAGAATGGGGTCACGATCCAAAAAAGATTGGGAACCACTCTATACTAAATATTGTTTCTTTCCACTTATTATGGGATTCTTAGAAATGTGTGTTATCACTGGTTGATTCCATCATAAAAAGTTTGAGAACCACTGCTGTAGAGTATGTGGGACATTGATTGCGAGACACAGATTCATGTTTATGCTTTTTTTGTTTACACTGTAATTTGTTGACAGACAATGTCAGAAAAGAAAAGGCAGGACTGCATAGCACAAAAAAACAAATAAAAACTAAAGTAGAAATGTAAACATAAGGACAATCTCTGAAAGGAAAACTGTACATGCAGAGCTGTAGTGTGCGCTTGATAAAAAGTCTGAATGAATGAGGACAAAGTTGTTCTCCCAACATTTATCTGGACCCTTGGACCAGCATCAACCGTTGTAAGTCTATGATTGAGAACGTGGTCTACCAGTGCAGCTCTTATCTCATCAGGACCATCTATATTCTGTCTCCTCCTCTGTTTTTAGGCCGGGTTACTAGACACAAAACACCACTCACGCTGTTCTTGTTGTTGTTGTTGTTGTTGTTGTTGTTGTTGTTGTTGTTGTTGTTGTTGTTGTTGTTGTTGTTGTTGTTGTTGTTGTTGTGTACACTAGTTAAAATCACTACTCCTCTGTTATTCATGAACAGATCAGGCTGTAATTTGGTAAGTATAATCTATTATTTTGAAAGTCAAATATTACGACGGTTGGTGGTACCAAATCATTGGCACATACCAGTATATAAACGGGGCCCATTACCCCTTGCAGGGGCGCCAGGGGGACCCCAGGGGCCCCATTATTCAAATGACTACTCCTCCGTTAGTTCTCGTTAGATTGGAATGCAGTTTGGTATAAATACTCTACGAATGAATATGATGAGACACTCTGAGCCTTTTTTTGAAATAGGGTAGGGGACCCCCCCCATTTCTAGTAATTTCTAAATGTATGGGAAAATAGCCGTGTGATATATTGTTTCAAAGTTAATTTAACGTAGATTACGATTATGCCTCACATAATTTGATTAGGGGCCCGACAGGCCCCTCTTTTTTTAGGAAATTTCCATTAAAGTTGTTTTTTCATTTATTTTTGAGTCATATATTGCGACAGTTGGTGGTACAGAATCATTGACACATACCAATATATGAATGGGGCCCATTACTCCATATGTGCCACGGGGGTGCCAGGGGCCTCCCGGAGGCCCCATTCTTCAAATGACTACTTCTCCGTCAATGCTCATTGAATCAGGCTGTAATTTGACATGGACATTCTATGAGCAAATGTCAAGAAAGTCTCAAAGACCTTTTTTCCAGTAATTTCTAAATTTATCGTAACATAGTCGTGTGATGTATCGTTTCAAAGGCAATTCAACGTTGACTATGTTTTTACGTCGCACAATTTCATTTGTTTTACTCGGTGGAACCAAGTCATTTCACGGAATTCTTGGGAACGTGGTATGTGCTACTTGACGTGGAGACGTTTCGCGGACCCGGCCATAGTTCATCAGAACTTGTTTCTCCAAACTCCTATGCCACGCAGCCTCACTCCTCTTCCTCTTCTTTCCTCTGGCTGAGATCACCCCATCTGATTCCATGTCCTCCTATTGTAAGATATGGTAACAATGTTGTACTCTTGCGATACAGGGTATATGGGTATACACTTGATGGTTATTTTTTATTATTCAGCATATTTTTCTCTTATTTTGTGTGTTTTTGTCGTCATTTTTTTGTGTTGTTGTTATAATTTAAATTATTCTCTCTAAGTGTGTGTGTTTTGTTTTGTATGTTTCTCTGTTATTTTTTTGTGCATTTTGTAGTGATCTTGTGTATTTTTCTTTCATTTAGGGTGTCTTTGTTGTCATTTTGCTAGTTGCTGGTAAAAGTATTTTTCTCTCTTAGTGCGAGTAGTTGTTGGTGTCATTTTGTGTATTTTCCTCATTGTTTCTATGTTCTTTTTATTATTCAGTATATTTTTCTCTTATTGTGTGTTTTTGTTGTTGTTTTGTGAGTTGCTGGTAATATTTAGTATTTTTAACTAACGCAAACATTATAAAAGCCCATATTTCTAATGTTTTCATTTGTAATTTTCTAAACTCTCTCTCTCTCAAGTACCCCCTGTAATGCCGTTGCGTACCCCCATTTGAGAAACATTGATCTAATGCTTCACACATTCAAGTCAAGATTCATCTCGAAGCAATTTACCAATTCAGATTAGACTTAGAAAAAAAGTCTAATGGAAATGTATAGAAATGTGTTTAACATTTTATGACATCTTGTTCAACCATTTTATATGTTAAGACATATGTGATGAATCCATGCATCATTGTTGTGGAGGGTGAGACTATTCAACAGATACCCATATAATACATTTTGATGAACATGACAATTGATAATGTACGAAACAGCAGAGAATTGTACATAATCATTTAAACAAACTCAATTCAATTCAATCAAATGTGAAACTGCCTGTGCACAAGTAACACAATGATGTGATGATTAAACAAGCAGTTTTGAGAATTTCTGATCTGAGAAATGTACTGAGAAAAACTAATTCAATGTCTATACTGAAAACAGGAATCTATGAAATGTCCAAATGTATTATGTAATTTGTTATTGAGTTCTGTGCTGATTTTGATCATTTTTTAATATTGTTTACTTGGTAATAGTTATGTTTTTACCTCGATAGACAAAATCTAAATGGGCTGATTGAAAAGTTATAAGAACACAACGATTAGAAACACTAGAAAGTGTCAGGGCGATACAATTTATCCTAATATGGTCATTTGTCTCCTTATTGCACATGATGAAATTCTTTGAAAAATGACATGATGAGGAAGTGAGTCGACCGCTCTTCAGATGAAAATGATAAACCATGAGTCATTTTTACACTTGTTCAATGGAAACATGAATTTGCTGCTCTTCCCAGCCTGCTAGGGCCCTAACATTATACAGTATGTGATTCTCAAGAGCTTTAACAAATATTTCAGTGAATATACACTAAGTGTGTAGTCAACATCTTATGTTAGCAGCACAGATTCTCCTTTCTCTAACATTTAGGGCCACAGTCAAACATGAGCTGTATTTATATTATTGTGCCCTCTGCAGGCCACATTGGGTATTTAAATGAATGTAAGCCAGCACACATGGCAGGCATTGCAAATGACTAAAATGTGGTGCAGAATATGCGGTGCAAAATCCCACTCTGGCAAATAAAAAAGTAAATAATAAAAAATGTACGATAAATGTGACAGGCCATGAAAAAACTACAAGTTGTGTCTTTGTTATTCAATCAACAAAAGTTGCTTTAATAAAAAAGACAATTCGTCTAAAAACAAATTTCAACCAAATAAAAAAGTGTTCAAATCCAAATAATCACAAAAATTAACTCACTTCAATTAAAAAAAAACATATTCAAATGCTTTTTTCCCCATTTGAACACTTTTTGAACCCTTTTTTTTATTTCATTAGTTTCGGGTTTTTTTTTTTTTTTTTTTTAAATTGAATAATAGAGAACTAAATCTACATCCATACATGTCAGCCAGGGGGTGTTTTACATATTCTTGAAGTTTGGATTCTAACTTTTCCAATGGTGTTACACACATTGAAATCAGAGAATGTTTGAAGAAGTTATGACCTTTTCAATGTTGAGAGTCTCAAAAATAAATAAATAAATCCAAGAAAACTCTTCTCAAAGTTGATGAGGATTTTCTTACCTACCCAATCCCCCAGCCATGGTTGTGAATAGCTGTTTGAACCGTTTTAATGTAATTTATCCACAGTTAAAGCTGCAGTATGTAGAATTGTGTGTAAAATGACTGTAAAATGAATTGCATCATAGTCCAGCCCAAAAAAGATCTGTTCTCCACTTTCACTTTTTAACAGACTTCCTTCTGCTAACCACCTGTGTGTGAGCTCTGTTTATGGAACAGCAGGCCTGTTAAAAACTTTACTTGTGACTATAACTAGAATAAACCACATTGAAATAGTACAAATTTTGTCATCTGTCCTTAAGCGCTTCAACAAAAGAACCCGGTAAAAGAAAAAAAAAAAACCTGTTTTCAAAATTCTGCTTCAGTCAGTGGGTTTGATATAGTGAATAAATGGCTTAGTGCATTAGTAACTGGATTCTTAATGCATGTAAACTCGTAAGCTCCCAAAGCAAGATAATGTGATTGACGAACAAATCTTGCTAATGGTCCAAGTATGTTAAATTTGCAAAAAGGCGTTCTACGTATGCACCAGTTTTTTTCCTGCGACCACTCCCCAGAAGAGAAAGAATGGTGGGTGAGAAGTAGAAGACGCACAGGGAAACCACTGTCACGCTGGTACAGGGAAGTTAAGCTCTGAGTAGATACGACATGCCAATACCTAGGCTTTACACCGATCTGATGGGTCATATTGGATCGGCCGATAATATGCAATTGATGTGATCGGCTTTAATGTCTTAATTTGCGGATCCGATTGACGTCATTGTCGTGATTAACTTTCTGTAGATGCTGCCATTGCATTGTTTCTCTTGGTTGAAGCGAAGCGGCTGAGCACCGGACTTCTTCTCCAGTCTACCGGCTCTGAAAGCAGGGGCAGCATCTGCGCTCCCATTTACTTTCGTTTTTATACTGCAGACTTCTTTCCATTTGAGGGCGGTGGTGGACGCAGAAGCATGCATGTGTGTGTGCGCCCCTCCACTTTGTCTCCAACTCTCTTGTAGTTGGCAGTGAGGGAGAGGAGGATGCTGTCCATGTTAAATCCATCTGCGGCAATGTGTCCCACCCACTCCATGACGTGCTGGTCAGCTACAGGAGCAGCTTCTGCTCCAGGCTGATCCCACCACGGTGCTCATAAGAACGCCACAGGAAACCCTTCCTGCTTGTGGCCCCCAAACTCTCCAACATCTCACTTTAACCCAACAGCTTCTTGGATTATATAGTGTAGTTTGTAGACACCTGCTTTTACCTGTATATTTGAAATATATTTGCACGTTTAGTTGCACTTGTATTCAATCTTGTGTTATTATAATTATTGTCTTGGTCTCTGACTTTTTAAACATGTAGGTATCTTTTGTTTATGTTTCTTTCTCTTCACCTTGTCATAACCACTGTAACAAAAGTAATTCCCCCTGGGGTTATAAAAGTATTTCTGATTCTGACAAGAATTTAAATATGCAAGCAGTTAAGATTGTATAATTTTGGTCATTTGGTCAAAATCCAGCTGAATAGTATTATATGACATACCAATGCCACTCAACTGGAACTCAACTGGAAGTAAGTTACAGTAGTTAGGTGATGAGGGCCTGGTAATAACTCATATAACCATTTGCACAGGTGAAAGTAATGAATTACAAGCACTCACATTACTGTAATTGAGTTGCTTTTATGGGTACTTGTACTTTTTTGAGTATACTGTATTTCCAAGTCAGTAATTTTACTTGTACATAAGTATGTTTCAAAATAAGTAAAGTAAATAGTTACATTTCTACACCCAACTGTTACTGAGTAAATTATTATTATTTGTTTTAAAAATGATCAACAGACATTGTGAAACTACAAAAAATGAAATGACCAGGCAACAATCAAATGGATCTTATTATAACCGACCAACCAGATTAAACGTAATACACGGCGCCAAAACAGCACTGAATGGATGTTATTTTC
This sequence comes from Gouania willdenowi, assembly GCF_900634775.1. Taxonomy (NCBI): domain Eukaryota; kingdom Metazoa; phylum Chordata; class Actinopteri; order Blenniiformes; family Gobiesocidae; genus Gouania; species Gouania willdenowi. The sequence goes on from NC_041066.1 coordinate 1,768,112, forward strand.
TCAGTTTTAGAGTTAATAAATTTAGCTATACTATAAAATAGATAATATTCATTCACCAATCCATTTTCAGACCCACTTATTCCTGTTCAGGGTCGTGGGGGTCTGCCGGTGCCAATCTCCGGCTCTCATTGGGCGCTGGGCGGGGGTACACCCTGGACAGGGCACCAGTCCATCGCAGAATAGTTAATATTAACTATAATAAATAATAAAAAATAAATTAATTTAGCTATACTGTAAAATAGATAATATAAACAATAATAAATAATAAACAACATTTATCTATACTTAGAGCCTGAGATTTATTACCAAAAAGAAACATGGGGGGTGAAAGTAAATAGTACTTTGAGTAATATTTAATTGAGATACTTTTTACTTGTACTTGAGTATTTTATGTATGACTTACTTGTACTTGAGTACAATTTCAATAAAGTAACAGTGCTTCTACTTGAGTAGCAGATATTAGTATTCTTTACACCTTTAGACACAATATCTGCATGTTTTCCCTCTATTGTGCTGTCTTATCAGCACTGATCTACAATTCACACACTTCCTCAAGGCTTAACTGATTTCAAATAAGTTTTGCAACACAGAATCCTTAATTGAAACCACATTAATCAGATACTTTTCTCTGAGACCTCAGGCAACATTAGAGCTGGGGATTGCATTTGAAGACTGAAACTAGGCTGAATGGTTTGGTTTCCATGCTTGAGCTGAGCTCTTAAAAGCCTCCAGGAAGTAGAAAACTTTCTATCCCTCTATTCGTGCTGGGGATATAATATCCCAGTGTCATCTGAACTGCTACTGTGCCCACAAGATGGCAGTGTTTATCCAGCATGGTTTTGGCCTGAAGTTGTGTTCTTTGTTTGGTGAGTTTTAGCACTGTGCTCTTGTGAGACCAGTATGTAAACTTGTACCAGACCTGTGGTGCAAAGAGTTGGTACAGCTGATAAAAGAGAGAAGTCTGGCTGGGAGGAGGAAAGTTTGCTGCTGTCTCATCCCTACACCAGCCATCGGATGCCCACAGCCTGCTGAGACACCTACAGTGACAAGTTTTACTGATTATTGTGCATAGAGAAGACAATGTTCAGAGGGAACTCTGTGAAACCTTCCAACTACTCACCTCCTCAGCAACCTTGTTCTGGGCTTCAATATGTCTGCTGTGATCTTGGCAAAGGTAAAACGGTCCATAATAAGTCTCTAGCACTAGCATGCCCAAGATTTTCCTACTCCTGTTGCCCTGCCCAGAGGCCGCCAAATGACACTGATTTGCAACTCAGTGGGCCACGTCTCTTATGTAAATGCAGCCATTCGATCGGAATGTGCAGCTGGGCAGTGACAAACTTTGGGGGTTGGTGTAAATGATGGCCAGTGTTGAGAAACCAGTGTTTGTCCCAGGTAGATGATGTTTGTTAATCCAAATAACATTATATGGAATTATTGGATAAGAATGGCCAAATTAATATGAGCCATGTGTGTTGTGATCAATTAATAAACCACAATAAATAAAATTAGAATAAGAAAAACAGTATTAAATATGGATGTAACGATTAATCGTAAGGCAGTTAAAAATCGATTCATAGGTACCACGGTTCACATCGATTCTCTGAAAATTGAATCGCAGTACTTTTTTTAAACAGCAGAGGGCGCTATATATTAATCCTTCCAGAAGCGGATGGGACGGGCGGAAATCTGCTACTATTTTCTTTCTGGCCGCCATTTACTGTTAAACATGCTCATAAATGATTCTTTACTCCTGTAGCACCGAAAGAATATCTGTAATATTATGTGAATATCTGTAAAAGTCACGTTTTTCTATTAACTCTGTCTGCTAGCGTAGCTTCTCTTCTTCACTGGTGGAATATCTGCATGCCGACCGACCACTGGGTTACTAGCGCCCTCTGCTGGTCTAAACAAATATCTGACGTAAATACAGTAAAATGACTGTTTTTTTTGTTTTTTTTTTAAAAGTCCAATTGTTAAGGCACAAAATACATTTTCAGTTGCACTTTTAAAAAGAAAATGAACTATTATGCAGTTTTGAATTGTTTATTATAGAACCAGAATTTAAATTAATAGGCTTCTTCATTTGTATTATTCCATTATTTATTTCATTCAAGATTTATTTTTAGTTAAATTGCATCATTTTGAATAGTTTATCAAGGGATTCTTTTGACAATGAAAAATAAAAGGAAAATAGTACAGTATTTTCCCCAAAAAAATAAAGGAGTATTTTTCAGTCATTTGTCAACATTCCCATTTTTTAAATAAATCGTGAGAAAATCGTATCGTGAACCCAGAATCGTGAATCGAATCGTATCGGGAGTTGAGTGAATCGTTACATCCCTAGTATTAAAGCAACCAAGCTCCTGTTTCCTACTCCTGTATTTTCACTATTTACCTTTATTGTTTTTGAAAAGTGCTTATAAATAAAATGTATTGTTGCTATTTATGGTAAAGCGAGATTTCCGAGTGTGAAAAGGACTGTTTGAGTTCTCACTTTAAAAAGGTAAATTCACGAGGTCCACCATTCACTAACCAGGGCCATGATTATTTTATTAAGCTATTATTTTACAAATTTGAAGAAAGTGCACAAGATGCACAAAGAATCAATGCTTCAACAGGGAAAAATAATCTAAATCTCTGTTTACACCATCAGTTATGCTGACATTATCCCTCTTGACCTTTGACCCAATGCGGAAGTACTGAACCATAGTGAAAGTTTGAAAAAGTTGTGACAAGTTTGCATGTGGCAAATGCATAAAGGAGGTGTGGCAGTGCCAGAAATGTTCACAAAATCTCTAAGAAATAAATTTCACCAAGAATGCAAACAAACTGTGTTGACGTCTCACTATTACTACTTACGACTTTCTGTCGCAAAAGTTGAAATATAAGTTGCAACTTCTCTGTAGCTGCTGTATGGGAAACACAAAAGAGAATACAAAAGGTCTTTGTGTCCTGGAACCTACCCAGCCACCCCCCCACCCTAGCTGAGGGGGGAGTAGTGGCCTCAGGAACATAACAATGGTCACAAGCTGAGTTGTTCACACCCGCCATCTGACACCAGCTTGGACTTTAAAGGTATAGGTGTCAAATGACACCACTCTGGACATGTTAGTGCTGGGGCAGTGGTTCTCAAACATTTACAGAGCAAGGACCACTTAACCAATAAAAAGAGAACCTGGGACCACCTAATAATGTTAGATAGATGATAGGTAGGTAGGTATTTAGGTTGGTTGGTTGGTTGGTCGGTCGGTTGGTTGGTTGGTAGGTAGGTAGGTCGGTTAGTTGAGTCAAATGACGCTGGTGATGACATGAAATTACGCTGGTGCACATTCACGACAGCTTGGAGAGCCGTCCTAATAACCCGGCAATAAAAAAGAAAGAGAAAAAGACGGCTTGGAGACAAGCACAGGGGACTAAATTACTGTTTGGTTCCACAGATAGATGCAGAGGCATGTGCGCAGGTCTTGCAGTAAACAGTCAATGAACGGAGAGTAAATAAATAACCGTGCTACAGATAGAGTGGATTTTCCCGAAGTTTAGAACAGAAACGCCCTCTCCACTTTTTGAAAACTAGCTTGGGACAAGCACGTACATCGACCTTACGTAAACATATCACCAGAATGATTGACAATTTGGAGGACCAATAGTCTTGACGATCCACACGGAATCTGAAGCAAAAATAACATTGTCCACAATACCTTTAGGTTGTAAGCACTAATTTTATTAACAAACAATTGTGAACGTCAACATCAGATCAGTGCATTGGAAACAAGCGAAAGCAAAACACAAACAAAAGACACGCAAGAGACCCATCGGATCTATTTACATAATCCATGTATCAAAGATAATCCATGTCATTGTGCAGAAAAAGAAATGATTCAACTGTGTATTTCTTTATAATTTTCCTCTGCTCCATTCTCCTTGCCCTAAGGATCTGCCGTTTGAATCCCACTTTTGACATATATATTTTTTCATTTTAATATATTTAACTTGGCAAATTCCACCGTTAGAAATACATATACAAAAAAAAAAAAAAAACATTTTAGGGTATTTCCTGGGTAAGGGTAGGGCTAAAATAAAAGGGTTAGCGGGGTAGCTAAAAATAACTATGAGCTAAAATAAAACTGACGGAACTTTAAGTCAAGTGGTGCACCTATCACGTGACATAAACTGGATAGACTGCCGGTCTATTTACACGTATTACGTATTTATAGCCATTGTCAACAAACATTAGATGTGCGTTCCCGTGGTAGCTTGACTGATGGCTGCAGTTACACTAACCACCGTGGTGTCACTATGGAGTCTGATTTCTAGATCCTGCTACTTTAAAAACATTATTAGTATTTTTCCTTTAAATTGCAATGCCTCTCATTTGTATTATATTATTAGAGCTCAAAATATATAAATGTTAATGATTATTTTTAAACTTCTGTTGTATTCTATTGACATTAAATAAATGGGGTGAGGCTAAAACTCAGCATTTTTGTGGTCTGACAAAGAGGAAGAGAGGGATGGAACCATACTCCATAGAGAAACTTGGATCAAACAGGACCATGAATCTGACAAAAAGATCACCTGGACAGAGATTTGGAGGTCAGAACTGTGAAAGCTCAACTTTCTGATTCAGTCGGTGTATGAAGTCCTCTCTAGCCCAGCCAACGTGTACACACGATGCTTCCTAAAGTAAGTGGTGCTCTGAGAGCTCCCAGTCCCCGGGGAGTAGTGGTGAAAAACTGCAGTCTCTGCACTGGGCTTTTAGGATTCTGAGGTTGCAGGAGAAAAAGCCACCAACAAAATCAGTGAAGCTGCAGAAAATGCTTTGAGGTGGCTGTGAATCAAGTGGGGGGAGATTGTGTTTAAACACAAACCGAGGAACATTCACTAGCTGGGTCACCAAGGTGAGAACAAATAGCCAATGACAGTGCTTTAAATGACATACTAACGTACTACTCATACTAAGTCTGATTAGATATTATGGAAAGATTGAGTATGCGAGAAATACCAGGATGTATACTATATCAGGACATTTTTTAAGTATGCACGGTGGGCAAACTAGTCATACTCAACCGTCCCATGATGCATTGTGAGCTACATGTAAAATAATTCTGGGACTGGCTTCAAGCTAAAAATCAAAAATAAAAGCATCTCTTCTTGTCTTCCATTAGTTTTTAACTCTTTTGTAAATAGGGCTCTTGTTTTGAAGTTAACCAGAAGTTTTGTCAGTAGCACAATGGATGGTCTCCAAAAATCTCCAAAATGTAGGAATAAAATGTCTTTTGGTGAGTTTTATGGATCAAATGAGCACATGTTGATATTGTACTTGGTCACATTCTCACTTAAAAGGTTTTCAGAACTTTCAAAGGAGGAGAATTACTGGAGATATTTAGCCTCAGTGTGATTCAGGTTTTTGGCGTTGTAGGTTCCAAATGCATCTTGGGAAACTTGGAAGTATACTTAGATGGGAACGACCCATTCTAATCATACTAATAGTACGGAGTAGACAGTATGTACTCATTAAGTGTGTAATGTGGAGTATGTTAGTGTGAGATTTTGAACACAGCCTGTATCTCTAAGTTCATCACTGATTAAGTGTCCGAGCTGCACCTTCAAGATGTTTCCATCAACTTTATTAAAGAGGAATGACATTTTTTAGTTCAATGAGCTAAAGAAACTCAGTAAAACAAGGACTGATAAAAGTGATTGTTCAGCAGTGGAAAATCCTGTTATATTTTAATTAAGTTGAACATGAATGACATAAAAACAAACTCTTTCATACAGTTTTCACTGTGATGCCATTAAAGACCAACTTGCAGTGTAGTTGTGTGACCTGTGGAGGGCAGCAGACAACAAGCCATTAAACCCTTGCTACAGATGTAACATGGTGTCAAACACTTGATCATGGTAGTAAAGGAGCATAAAATACTGTAATTTTGTGTCATGTGCGTATTGGATTGTAAGTTAATTTCTTACCAAAGCTCAGTCGAGATGAGAAAAGTGTCCCTGAGGGTCTCCCAACCATGTGTGCTCCATTTGGCTCCTGTGATGAGAAACCCTCGGCCTGCTTGATGAAACCTACACTGGCTGTGAGAGCAAAAAAGAAACTAATCAGCCACTCTGAGACAAGTTTTTGGATAAAGAGAAAAGTTATAAGTAGGTTTGTTCCAACTGTGCGATACACTATATACTGTAATTCTGCCTCTATCTGCTTTAGGCTTAGTTGGAGATGACCAGTGGAGGTAAAGACAAAGAATTAGATTGCAGAATGTAGCAGAGGGACTTTGTTTAGTGGCTACTTTCAGACAAATACGTGGGCGGTTCACACCTTTAAGAAGATGTAGAAAGGGGTATTGAAGAAGTTCCAACTCAGCAAATATTGGATCACTTGTCATAGATACTGTGTGTTGGCAGCACTGAAGCTTCTGTTTCCAAACTCAGTGTCTCAGTGTCTCCTTTCATGAACTGCTCCTTTGGAAAGAAGTTCTGTGCATCGTAGCAGAGATGGTCATTTTATCACTGTCATACTGCTTTTGTTAGAGGATTAATGGGTGTGGAAGTGGCTGAAAAAAAAACACTTCAGTTATAGTCAACATACAAAATGAGGACATCTCAAAAACATTGAGGTTACATTTAATCTGTTAGATTTCATTCTAACTCAAAAACAGCATTGATCGGCCTTGCTAAAGGGCTTAGATACTGTATAATATCTACTTTTAAAAAGCCTCACCAGCCTTGGTCTTTCTGTCAGGATTTTGCATGTTCTCCTGAGCTATTAGAGGATTTACTTGGGTTATTTTATTTCATACCTCTGCGCACCGTTACAGAATTTTACAAAGTTTATTTTATTTTATTATTTATTTACCTTCATTTTTTCAGGATGGTCACTGAGAACCAGTTCTCACTTACAGTGATGACCTGGCCAGAGGCAGCATCAGTATTGTACAGAATACAAGAAAAGGAATCTGTTTTTCAGCAAGGAAATTTCAAAAATCTATATGTCGATTTACCCCTGCAGAGTTCTTACATTTGGACCTATACTGTAGGGCAATGTTATGGGGTACATGGGGCAATAACTTTATTGCCCCATGTACCCCAGCCTTTATTTCTTATCACAACTACCCATGTTATACATTACTTATTTGTGTCTGCAGGCTCGTCTAAACTCTTTCCTGTGTCTCGTCCAACACCTTAAACCTTAAATTTAGGCATTTTTATTTATTTGCTTCTGATTTTTTGCTCATTTTAAAATTTGAAATTCATCTTTTGGTGTATTTGCAAGAGTTCTACCACAAATTATTATTAAAAAAACAGTCTGTGTGCATGAAAAATCTATAATTAAAAAATAAGCTGTCAAATGTCTCTGTGTACCTTCTGAGAGGTGTTCAAGTGCCCCTAGAGGGACATGTACCCCAGTTTGGGAACCACTGCTGTAGGGTATTAATGGGAATAGAAATTACTTCCAGGTCTTTAAAATGTGAATGATCATTGGACCGTGATCCTGATCATTGAGCCAGGTAACTGAACATATCTGACAAAAAGCATATTTAGTGCTTAATGGAGGTTTGCTCTCTGAGTGCTTTTGTTATTCATGTGATAAGTGTCATTTGATGCTTTTGTAGTGCATGTAAATACAGTGCATAAACGAAATAAGGGTCATTCCATGTAATTTCAACAAATGTATAGAGTTTTTAATATTTACAAGTAGGGATGTAACGATTAATCGTAAGGCAGTTATAAATTGATTCATAGGTATCACGGTTCATATCGATACTCTGAAAATTGAATCGCAGTACTTTTTTTAAACAGCAGAGGGCGCTATCTATATATCCTTCTCTTGTCCAGAAGCGTAGGCGGGAGGTGGAATCTCCTTTTCTGTCCGCCTTCTACTCCTAAACATGTTCATAAATGATTCCTTACCCCTTTAGCACCGAAAGAATATCTGTAATATTATGTGAATATCTGTAAAAGTCAAGTTTTTCTATTAGCTCTGTCTGCTAGCATAGCATCTCTTCTTCACTGCAAGGATATCTGCATGCCAACCGACCAATGGGTTACCAGCGCCCTCTGCTGGTCCAAACACATATCTGATGTAAATACAGTGCAATGACTGTTTTTTTTAAGTCCAATTGTTAAGGCACAAAATACATTTTCAGTTGCACTTTTAAAAAGAAAAATAACTATTATGCAGTTTTGCATTGTTTACTATAGAACCAGAATTTAAATTAATTGGCTTCTTCTTTATTTGTATTATTCCTTTATTGAGGTAATTCAAGATGTATTTTTAGTTAATTTGCATTGTTTTGAATAGTTTATCAAGGGATTATTTTGACAATGAAAAATAAAAGGAAAATAGTACAGTATTTTCTAGTTTTCTCCCGAAAAAAATAAAGTAATATTTTTCAGTCATCAATGTCTACAGTCCCATTTTGTAAAATAAATCATGAGAGAATCGTATCGTGAACCCAGTATCGTGAATCGAATCGTATCGAGAGTTGAGTGAATTGTTACATCCCTATTCACAAGTGGTGAAATAACCCAAATTTGAGGTCCAAAATAAAAATGAAGACGTCGCATAAAAAAAAATATTTCATATCCCTAGAAAGAGTAATCTTTATACTATGAATTAAAACAAAGTTTAGTACATTCCCACATGCAGTTATGGGTCAATAAAAACAGGAAAAAATTTTTTTGGGGATTTTAAGAGACTGCCCCCCAAGAATAATACATATATGTGACTAATCATCAGTGATGTGAACAGTTTAAATTACAGGAAGCTGAGGCATATACAAAGTTGTTTATTGAAGGCCCTGACATGTACAAGTCCAAATGTTTTTTTTTTCCAATATTGAGGGGCTGGCGTGTATACCAAATAGGATAGTAGGTGGAGCTGTATTACTATTAGGGCTGCACAATTAATCAAATTTTAATCGTGATCACAATTTTGGTTGCCACGATTAAATTAACCTGATTGACTGCAATATTTATATTTACAATTAAAATATGGCCTCTGCACTTTGTAATAGTGCATTTATTCAGATGGCCTTGGGTACATTTTAAATTCTTGGTAAAATTTTTTTGAAATAATGTTTTTAGTATAATTCTTATTTAAAGCTTTATTTTTCACTGTAAACTGTACAGACATTGTTTGTCTAAAACTTAAAAGTAGTGTAATAAAAACAGATTTTTTCACCCCAACATATAATTGTGATTATAATCGTGATGACAAAACTGATTAAAATAAGTTTGATTATCATTTTATCATTTTGGCCATAATCGTGCAGCTCTACAACATAATAACATATAACAAAAAAGTGTTATAAATGTTATATAACACATTTTCATTAGAGGCAATAATACCTTTGAAATTTGAGCATGGAGGATGAAAGGAAGTCATTTATTAGTTGAAGGAGCTATGACAAAATAAATCATGACAAAAACTAATGGGTGAGAAATATTAGCCAATTAAATATATGGCAAAATATATATATATATAGAGAGAGAATAAACTTTTGTTTTACTTCAGAAGTTTTATTTATGAGTTTTAAAGTCACCTTCGATGTTTTATTCTTATTTAAAGCTTAATTTTGCACTGCAAACTGTACATATTGTTCATTTAAATGTAGTACATGATAAATAATTGTGATTATAATCGTGATGACATTATTGATCAAAATAAAGGTGATGATCATTTTGGCCATAATCGTGCAGTGGTAATTACGATACCAAATTTTAGTTTCCTATGTGGTGTAGTTCCTGAGATATTGGAAGCAGAAAATAGAAGAAAAATAAGGACGTATGAAAATAAACACATACCCTCCTCACAAGTTTGGCCATATCTGAAAAAAGGGTTCATCGAATCAAAATTTTCATAATTTTTTGAGACCAAAGTGCGTTGGATGTCCTGAAAATGTGTTGAAATGACATGGAATGATCCATAAATAAAGCTGATTTGAAGGTCTGATTGTACACATCACCTAAATGAATTTGTATAAATTCACTTCTTTTGCTTAAGTGCAGTGATTCATTTCTCTTTGGTGCAAAATAATAAAATTTAGCCGAGGAAACACACAGGCATAGGGATGGTTGCTGTTCCGTTTTTGGTTATTTATGTATTTCGTGTGAATGGTCCTGAAATCGTAGCGTTCTCTTCATATTCACACCTCATAACCAGATGTTCCATGGTTAATGCCACTGTGTGATGACTCTAGAATATCCCTGAATGATGTAATTGTAGAGCGCTAATGCTTCTCAAACATGAAATATGTGTGTAACGGGCTGTTTATGTGACGTCTCTGTCTCCCTTTTTTTTCCCTGCACGCCTCCACTAAACCTCAGACTTAAGGAGCTTAATGAAAAGACCAGAGATGGGACTAATAAATTCTTCAATTTTATATCATGCTTTTCAAAAAGGTCCATCTTGTTCAAGGTAAAATAAAAGTTGTCTAATTTCATAGCATCAAAGCAGCAAATTCTCTTACAAAATGGAGGTCAGATTTCCTGAGTGAATTCACAGTGTGAGACTGTCTTTGAATTGTAATCAAGCTGAGGTCTGTGAGTAAACACATTTGTCTCCGCGGCACCAAACACGTCTCTCCTGTGACTTCGATCAGCAACACTTAACATCACTGTACCTTCCACTGTGTGGAAACATTTACTATTCATTGTTCACAGTGAATAGTGTTTGTTACTGAGAATCAGTGAAAGAAGTTTTTGTTTCTCTTTCATGAGCACATAAAAGACTTCCCTGATACTTACATGCATTCAGATAGCATGGACATAGGCAACTGGTGGCCCGGAGACCACATGTGGCCCTTGGTCCAGTTTTGTGTGGTCCCAAACACATAAAATGACAGGAAAACAATAATAAACAATAAATAATAATCAAAAATACAAAACAACAACAAATGTACGAAGAATAACTGTAAAATGTTAAAAATGACAAAAAATGACAAAAAATGCACAAAACAACAACAGAAATACACAACATAATACAAAACTAAACAAAAAACACAAATAAAAATGACACCAAAAACACAGGCAACAACATTAAAATACACAAAAAACTAACAACAAAAATGCAGGAACTTTGGTCCTCAGATCTTTCAACCACATTTTTGTTGCCCTTGCTGTGAAAAAAGTTGCCTACGTTTGAATTGCACGTTTAACTTTCTGCTGTTGAACACATGACCCTCTTTTCCCCATTTTTACAACTTGAAGGATACATCTAGGCTCTACGCTACAAATCTAGATAAATATATCCTGGATTCATCTCCGGGCTTCAACTCACCAAACATTCACTGTCAGAGAGGAGCTCTCTTACGACAGTCGATCACAACACGCTAATTTAAGCCAAATTTTTTTCTGGGTACGTGCGCGCTCACATAAAAGGGGTGGAGATTGCAGCGTCTGATCAATCAATGGAGAACCTGGCAGAGCAAGATTCTTTACAAAGGAGGAACAGGTTATGATCTTAAACAACAATAATGAATTTAAATCCATGATGACAGTGAAGAGAAACAGTGAATTAGTGCAGCGTACCAGGAAGGAATGCTGGCAAAGAATCGCCGACTCTGTGAATGTGTAAAAGCGTGAGATTATTTATGATATTAACCCAGATTGGATGATAAACAAAAGCAAAACTGGCGAGGAGACATGCACATCCCGGGCCTAAAACAGTGTGCTGGATCAAAAACAGCACACAGAAAAAACAACAAAGATCTGCAATTGTAGCAGCCTGTGCGGGATGATAAACGGACAGTGCTCTGATCAGTTTCCTTTACAGCGCACACGTTTTTCTATTCAAGACCTATTTATCACACACACGCTGGGATGAGAGCGCTTGTCTCACTGTAGCATTTTCCTGCTGATGCGGTCAGCGTATTATAGCGTATGAATGAATGAATGAATGACTCACTGGTCCATGCATACAGAGACACAGGCTTCATCAGCTGACTGTAGACCAGTCCATCAGATATAAATCTATATCTTTCCGAAATGATGCCATCGGTAAATGAAAGGATTACATTTATCCTGAACAATCTTCTTTCCTAAACGCGGCTCTCAGATCTGCACCAACCAGGATCTTCTAACAGGGGGCAGGTGGTTTTCTAAGAGAACTGATTCGTCAGGACTGTAATTTTGGGCTTTTTTGTTATGTGATATGTGTTTTGTGAGTCACTTTTTGCAATTTTGTCGTCATATTGTGTTTTTGTTGTCATGTAGTGCAAGCACATTGGTGGTACAAATATAGAAGTTGCCCATATCTGAATGGAAGGTCAGCTGACTTTAGGCCAGACTGTCTGGTTGGAGAAACACCAAAGTAATTTATTAATGGAGCTTGTTTCTTTATTCTTTAACATTTTGATGATGTTCTAAAAAAAATGCTCATACTCTGCACTCCAGTCAGAACCTATCCCTCAAAAAATCTTCGGTATGTAGACACGCATTAAAACAATTGTTCCGATATACATTGTTTATCGGAACACACTAAACTTTGAAGTAAAAAAACTGGTCAGGCATAGCTTAACGTTTGGTAAGATGCAGAGTTAGTCTTGATGATGGGCGATGATATGAATAATAAAATATGTTGTTAGAGATCTTAGGCAAAACAGGTGGGACCTTTGCATATAGTGGTCAGGATGTAACCCTTACCTACGTTTATTGCACAAATTACTACAAATTCCATAATCTGCATGAAGCATCTAGAAGGATGAAGGGATTTTTTCATGGTACTAAATGTTTGTCCTCTTGACCACAGTCGTGTGTGCTCACTCAGCCGAATATTCTTCCAAATGCAAGCCCATTATAAAAGCCCATTCCTTTTTTTGCAGCTTGGATGACTGTATCTTTCAGCACGCTTACATTTAGATGTCATGCTAGTGTTGTTGTCTTGGTCTCAGGAATTATTTTTCCCTGTGACCCTGAATTAGGACAAAATGGATGGAAGACTTGGTCTTTGTCTATGATGTTTTTCACTCTGTTTTGTCTCAATCTCAGATTCTTAACTTTTTCTTAACTGATCAAGACCACAACTGCTCTTTGTTTGTGTTTCTACAGTCCTTTTTACCCTTTCTAAAACAGTAAATAACTAGTAGTGAAGGCACTGGCAAAAAGCAAAAGTGACCAAAAAATCAGCCAGAAAGGATGAAGACAGACCAAGACTGTGTTTGAAATCGCACACTAACGTACTACTCATACTAAGTTTGACGCCAAAATGAGTATGTAGTGCATTCACATTAGATAGTATGAAAAGATTGAGTATGCAAGAAATACAGTGATGTATATTATATAGTGACCTTTTTTAAAGGGGAAGTATTACAAAAAATGCACTTTATAATGGTTTTGCTAGTGATATACATTTAGCCACAAGAGGCCAAAGTTGAAAAAGTTCTGTTTCCTTCCTCACTTGCTATTCCAAATTTTGTAAAAAGTTGGAAGAGTTGGATTTTTTTTGCATTGTGATGTCACAAGGCGGAAACTCCTCCTCCCGACAATTCTGGCTCCTCCTACCAAATGCGACGCAGCAGTTGGTCAAAATAAATGATCATCACCTTAAATGCACTATTCCTGTTGTTAGTACAGGTGAGGAGGAGAAGAAAGTGACTTGGCAGCACAAACACACACACACAAACACACACACAAACACACACACACACACACACACACACACACACACACACACACACACACACACACACACACACACACACACACACACACACACACACACACACACATACACACACAACCTCTTAAGGAGCTTTTGTTGGACTCTCAGTCACAATAGCCACTTTTTAAATTGCCATGTGTTTTACTGTAATGTGCAGTATTTGGCAGAAAACAATAACAAGAGTGTGTGGATAGCAACAGTCTATAGACACGCCCACTCATGCATATGCATGAAGGCCCCAACACAACCTGTTGAAAAGGCATCATGAAAGTGTCTTTTCAGAGGCTAAAACTCTGGAAAACAGGCAAGTTTGGGACCTTTAAGTATACAGGATGGGGACACTAGTCATACTCAACCGCCCCATGATGCATTGTGAGTGGAATGTAAAATGGTTCTGGGACCGATGTCATGTACTGAGTTCACGTCGTACTGAGATTGTATATGCGCATGCGCGCAACCAAAAAATGAATTTTTGCTAAAAAAAAAATAAATATTTTTTGTTTATTTTTGTTTTCAAAGTGAATGGACACGTTTTAGTTGTTTATTGAATTATGTTAGGGTAGGGTTATAATCACAGCACGGAGGTAAACTCAGACCAAGACACCAGCTTCAAGCTGAAAATCAAACATCCTCATTTCAAAACAAAAGCATCTGTTCTTGTCTTCCATTAGTTTTTAACACTTTTGTAAATAGGGCTCTTGTTTTGAAGTTAACCCAAAGTTTAGTCAGTAGCACAATGGAAGGTCTCAGAAAATATCTGAAATGTCGGAATGAAATGTGTTTTGGTGAGTTTTATGGATCAAATGACCACATGCTGATATTCTAGTTGGTCAGTTTCTCACTTAAAATGTTTTCAGAACTTTCAAAGGTGGAGAATCAACAAAGATATTTAGCCTCAGTGTGCTTCAGGTTTTTGTGGTAGGTTGGAAATGCATCTTGGGAAACTTGGAAGTATACTTCAGAGGGAATTCTCATTGGCCGTTTCTCAATCTGTGTACTTGTACAGACTTATGTGCTCGTGGACTCGTGAAACGTCATCACACGCAGCCCAAGTCCTGTTCAAATTCAAAGTCAGCTTCTCAGCAAGTCCGCTGTAAATCCGCGGATGAGAACTTGTTCCGCCCATTTTACCAATGGAGTTGATGGAGTACTTGTGCGTACTCCATCAGCCATATTTCCCAGCATGCACTTCGAACAAGCACATGATTTCAAAGATGACGAAGGAGGAGGATAAGCCGCACGTGTAAAAATACATTGACCAGCATACTGAACATAATAATAATAATAATAATAATAATAATAATAATAATAATAATAATAATAATAATAATAATAATAATAATAATAATGCATTTGATTAGGGTTAGTTTAGTTTAGTTTAGTTAGTTTAATTTCATACCTAAAGTGATGCAGATTCTGTTTTGACCTAAAAAAAATATTTTCAGGACAGAATTTATTTTTTCTTTTTAAATGTAATACCTAAAACATGTAATTAATGAGAATTAAAAAAAAACCTTATTCAAAATGGAGAATTACTTTTATATTATTTTTATTATCATTATTAATAATAATATTCTTGTTGTTTGTGCGCCTAAATTATTTCCAAAATCAATCCTGAATTATTTATTTATTAGTTTCTAGCTTATTTTTTTTATTATAATTTTTTTTTAAACAATTATGAATTCAATACCTAAAAAAATTAATCATTAAGTGAGAATTCAAATACCTTATTTTGATATAAAAGATTTCATTATTGTTGTTATACATAAAATGTTCATAAAATCTGTTCAGAATTTTTTTTATTCATCACCAAATGTTTTATTGGTTTACAAAATATTTAATATTTACAACAATGACATCTACGCATATTATTTTACTGTTGTTCACAACAATGTTTGCTTTGTCCCAAAACAACAAGAATGCCAAAATCCGCTTGTGCACTCCGCAAGTCCATTCTTCAAGTCAGCGCCCACAAGTCCGTACCCAGGAGTTCACAAGTACGGAGTATGCATACTTAGAATTGAGAAACGGCCATTGAGTTTGTAGTGTATAGTACAGAGGGTTCCATTTCCAACACAGCCATGATCTGCGGTCACTACCTGCAGAATAGCTCCTTTATAGGTTGTGTCTTGTTAATTACTTCTTGTTGTTACCTGTTGTCTGTAACATTTGCTCAACAGCAGCTGAAATTGATTCACAATAAGTGTTGCTTCCTAACAGGACAGGTTGATTTCCCAGACGTGTGGTTGACTTAGAGTCACAGGGTGTTGTTGAAGTGTTCCCTTCATTTTTCTGAGCTGTAGTAGGTTCTATCTTGGAGCTGTCTACAACACTACGTCATGCAATAACCACTCTGAACTCTCACATGCACTGATCTCATATTCATACCCACGGACTCTCCTCAGCCACTTTTTAAAACACTGTTGTGTAACACCATTGAACTGTACGTATATATAGATAATGTGCTATATACACATATACACTAGACACTGTATATAGCAATGTGGTTATTTAGTGTTTATGCAAAATGTACATACTCCCCATGACTGTTCACTTTACCTCCTTTCCTGTACTATTTATATCCTAAGTAACATTGTATATATTGGTTATTTCTTACACTGTTTTGCACTGCTGCTGGACTTGGCTTTCATCGCACATGTGTACAGTGACAATAAAGGCATTCTATTCTATTCTATTCTATATTCTATGCACATGAATGTCCTGTTCTCTGTGGTTTTTCCCCCTATGAATGCCACTGGAATGGATCCAAGCCTTGATCATTCTGAGAGCAGTGTGAATTTGTCCTTTGAGTGAGTATGGTTTTTTTTCTATGAACTTTTCTTCAATCGTCCAAAAAGATGAATGTAAAGCTGATTGGAGTCTTTAAATTAAGTGCAGAAAAGAATGATGGCTGATGGTAACCCATCACATGTGGAGTTTGCGGGAGGGCGGGGGGTGGGTAGTTACTTCATTACAGCTTCCCCAAATATATTCAAAAAATAGGATTCTTCATATAATGTACATAATATACAAATATTCTAAGTGTCAAAAAACACAGTGACTACGAAATAATAAAACCAGTTTTACAAGGAACGCACCAGCTAATTACATTTGACCCTCCCGTTTCCCGTAGTAACTCAGAGCTTTGTTTGCACCGCGGGTGATCCGTAGACTCATAAGTTAGTTGTTTGCAGTGATGCACCGAGAAAACAAGCCAACTGGAATAGTGCATGAGCAAACACCGTGATCAGTGCGTGCTTGTCTGGATATAAAGCGGAGGATTGAGCGGCAAAATCGGGATCCACCAGCTGCAGGAGCACGTAGACATTCAGCGAAGACAGAATTACATTGTTAGAAACTATTAATACCATAACCTATGTTGTTGGATTTTTAAATGCATTTTTATGTACTGTATGTATCCTTATATTCTCTCCTACCTGTTGTCTAACTTAGTGATTTACAACTGCCAGCAAGTCTGTCCATCCATGTTAAAGTGTATCTCCCATATTAAAGCACATATATCCAGTGTTGGATCAAATATCATGTAGAACATTATGAATAATCACACTGCTTAAATTGAACAACTTTACTCTCTCCTTCTTTAAGTTACAGGGGGTCTGAACATTTCAAGCTGCATTTTGGATTTATTTTGGCAGGTCCATAATACAGCTTTCAAAACATATTTTCCAGAAATGAGAAATAATAATAATTAAAGCCGCGAGCGGCGTCATAGGGTCCGATGAAGCGGCCGGGGGCGGTAACCCACGGTCACATATACCACTGTTGGGGATTTGGGAATTGGCCTGGAGTTGTAAGCGTTTTTGTATAACGGCGTAGTTATGGCGAAGGATTTTCCTGTGTCATGATAGGCCCCTCCCACTTTTCACAGCCTGCTCTATTTGCCATAGCAATGTGCTTCCATCTAATAAGATTCATCCTACAGTGTTTTGAAGTCAACACGACATGTCGTCTTGCCGCTAGAGCTGCTG
Source organism: Gouania willdenowi (assembly GCF_900634775.1). Lineage (NCBI taxonomy): Eukaryota > Metazoa > Chordata > Actinopteri > Blenniiformes > Gobiesocidae > Gouania > Gouania willdenowi. The sequence goes on from NC_041066.1 coordinate 1,785,770, forward strand.
GCGTAGGACGGCCCAAGAAGCGGCGCCCTCTGAGAGCGCAAGGCATTGTGGGTGTTTTTGGTTATCGTTTGTTGTTTGGGGCTGTACAGTCATCATGTGTATCAAATATGAAGCACTTTGAACTTTGCATTCTGGAGTTGTAAGCGTTTTCGTATAACGGCGTAGTTATGGCGAAGGATTTTCCTGTGTCATGATAGGCCCCTCCCACTTTTCACAGCCTGCTCTATTTGCCATAGCAATGTGCTTCCATCTAATAAGATTCAGCCTACAGTGTTTTGAAGTCAACACGACATGTCGTCTTGCCGCTAGAGCTGCTGGCGTAGGACGGCCCAAGAAGCGGCGCCCTCTGAGAGCGCAAGGCATGGTGGGTGTTTTTGGTTATCGTTTGTTGTTTGGGGCTGTACAGTCATCATGTGTATCAAATATGAAGCACTTTGAACTTTGCATTCTGGAGTTGTAAGCGTTTTCGTATAACGGCGTAGTTATGGCGAAGAATTTTCCTGTGTGATTATAGGCCCCTCCCACTGGCCATGATGGGTAATTTGGTCATCGAGCGTTGTTTATGGATGGACAATCATCGTGTGTATCAAATATGAAGCAGTTTGAACTTTGCATTGAAGCGGTATAAGCATTTTCCTATTACAGCGTGTTGATGGTGAAGAATTTTCCAGTGACATTTTAGGCCCCTCCCACTGACCACAGTCTGTTGTTTCTTCAATAGGAATTTGCTCCCCTCTGTGTAGGTTCATCCTACAGTGTTTTGAAGTCAACACGACATATCGTCTGTCCGCTACAGCTGCTCGTGTAGGACGACCACAGAAGCGGCGCCCTCTGAGAACGCAAGGCATTGTGGGTAAATTGGTTATCGTTTGTTGTTTAGCTCTGGACAGTGATCGTGTGTATCAAATATGAAGCAGTTTGAACTTTGCAATCTAGAGTTATAAGCTTTTTCCTAGAACGGCGTCCTGTTGATGCTAACGTGTACATGACCATAAATGTCACCGGTCGAAAACACAATGCATGATGGGAAATGTTTCAAAGCAGTCATGACCAAGCTTGGGCACATGTCCTTTGTGTGAAATTTGAAGCTGATCGTAGTTTGTGTGTCAGAGTTATGGAGAATTGGACATTTCTGCGTGCTAACGAAAATTAGCATTGCATTTTTGTGGCGGCGCCACGACCAAACCGTGACAGATACAAAAATTCTTTCGATAACTTTTCATCTTCAATGGGTCCTTTGTGGTGTTGCCAAGTTTTAAGCGAATCGGATGAATCCCCTCAGACTAGTTCGCGCAGATGCGTTTCGAGGGCGAAACGCCATTTTTGACCTTTGACCCAAGATGGCTGACTTCCTGTTTGGTTTTGGGCGGGGTCACAATGTAACTTTTTGCTCATTCTGGGCCGAAGACTACATGTGGCAATTTTCGTACATATCGGTCAAACCTGGCGGTCGTGCGGTTCAATCGTTTTTTGGCGATGCTGCGCGTGCGTTTTCTGTTCGGTTTTTTTCACGCCACCAATTTATCGAATTTTTCGCCAGGCGCGAGGTGCGTGCAATTTTCGGTGAGTTTTCGGGCGTTTTTAGGCGGTCGAATTAGCGTTCAAAGTGGGGAGGTACATAATAATAATAAATAAAAGCGAAAACAATAGGTTCCTCTGTCCCATTCTGGGACATCGGACCCTAATAAAAACAGTTTGATTGGTACATTTGCTTTCATTCCTTATTTGTGAAGCTAAACTCGAGGCGTTCTATATACAGTATTTAATAAATTAAATTTTTTATTTTTTATTTTCTGCCCCCCTCGGCAAGAATCTCAAACTCCGCTAATGTAACCCATACTGGCAGATATTCTAACAATGGTTGCAGCTGCACTGATGTCCAGTCTGTGATATAAAATGAATAATTGAGCAGTATTCTTTGTTTACAGTTATTTTCACACCGTTGACACTTTTTCTACTAATCCCTATTGTTTGCTTGCACACACAGACCTGATCACACAGCTGGTTGGTAAATATCACAAAGCCACAGTACATTAAAGCAGTGGGCTGAGGCTATAGCTTTAAATTAGTTTGAAAATAATAATGATCTTTGACTCAGTCAGTTTTTTCTGCTGCTGTAACCATTAATCTACTCCAGGGTTAAATGGACTTTTATCTTAGTTTGGTGATTATTCTCTCTTATTATTTGGAGAATATCTGTGCTTGTTTCTTTCTGACAGAGATCTGGTGAATGTGGAAGCCAGTAGAGTACATACTTCACGTGTCATCCAGTGATTCCCAGTGACCTTTCTGGACAACCAATAGTGACTTTTCCCACCAAGAAGTTGGTAACACTGGCTCACAGTCTCATTTGGAAACCATGAGTAAGGCCATAACATGGCCTCCATATGATGGTGGGGAAGCTAAAGATAAAACCATAAAAAAATGGCGCAAGCAGTGACACTCTGTATGTCAGGGAGGAAGAGGAAGTTGCGTGTGTGCAGACTGATGGGAGAGAAAGTTGGAGGAACGCCAAAATACAGTAAGAAATCTATTCAAATCTGACCCAGATAGATAAATAATAATAATTTTGCCATCAAAAGCCCGGTCTGCGTTTTTTTGTTTTTGTTTTATATAAGGAAACGATGTACAGATGTTAGAGTTGTCACTAAAGCAAAAGAAAAAGCCTGTTTTCTCAGCTTTTTGCTCTGAAACTGAAGATTTGTGTAAAACTTGCTCTATTCAATGGCTGATTACAAAAGTTTTTTTTTTTTTATGAAAGTAGAGGCTTCAATCTTTCAGATAGTCATAGTAGAAAATATTCTGTGGGTCTTTAAAATCAGTCAAAATGCTCAAAAACGGCTGGCACTGAAGGGGGTTGAAAATCTGAGAACGGCTGGCACTGAATGAGTTAAGGGTTGAGAGAGCTCCACCAAACACAAGAAATAAAAAATAAGACTACAGAGGAAGAAGACACAGGTCTAGGGCTGGGCGATATATCGAATATACTCGATATATCGCAGCTTGTAGTCTGTGTGGTGTTGAAAATGACCATACCGTTAAACTCGCGGCCTTTTTTTTTTTTTTTTTTTTTTTTTTAAATATCTTAGTGGCATTATGCACAAAAGGTGCACTTAAATTTAGTGTTGTTTTGAAATGTCATCTTAATGACAACATGCACAAAAGGCCACTATTTGTTTTAAAATATTGTAGTGGCATTATGTACAAAAAGTGCACTTTAATTTTGTGTTTTGAAATGCCATGTGAGTTGCATCCTGCACTAATGTCTTGTTTTGAAATGTCTCTGTGACAATTTTGCACAGAACGTGCACTTTCTGTTGACAATTTTATGTTTGAGCCACTCACTGTTTAATAAATACAGTTATGTCAACTTTGACTTAGTTGTGATATCCCCTTTTTTGCATGAAAGTTTAAAATTGGCATATATTAATGCAGTATGATCAAGAATGTTTTAATGTAGACATATAGAATCATCATACTGGTGTGATTTTGTGCATCAAAGTGTTAATTCAAGGGTAATGCAAAATATCGAGATATATATCGTGTATCGTGACATGGCCTAAAAATATCGCGGTATTTATAAAAGGCCATATCGCCCAGCCCTAGGTTGAAACACAGCTCGGTCCGTCATTACTGTGCGCTCTATAAGCTCCTGGACCAACCTAATGTGGTGATATGGCAACATTATGCTATTTATTATTTCCTATGATTACAAACTGGCATTCTTAATTTTTAAACCTTATTGTATATTTTATTCATCCCATTTCTGCCACAAATCATACAAGCCTGTGCTGCCCCTCAGGTCCAGAAACTTCAATTAATTACTAGTATGTAGTATGGATGTATGAACTCTGTCCTACATACAAGCCATAAATACAGAAAGTTACTCAAAATATACAAAATAAGCAAAATGACTCCAAATCGAAAGAATTGCATTCATTCCTAAATACAGGTTATCCTCTTATGATTCGCGCACCAACCAGGATCTTCTAAGGAGGGGCAGGTCATTTTCCGAGAGAACTGGTTGGTCAGGTGGCGGTGCTTTTATACTCACTGATCTCTTATCCAGAACTCAACCTTCTTGTGAGCGGGTTAACCATTCAGAATAAGTTACCATGGTGATTTATGTCGGTAAGAAGTGAACCAGTGTTGATGAGTGTTGATGAGTGAACATCCAGCTTCGTAGTATAAGGTCCTGTTCAGCAGCCGTGTCACAGTGTTGTTCCTCAATAAGTGCAATACCTTATTTTCCATTGTGAGTTTTTGAGGACTTTCACCTGTGTCCCAAATGGTTTCTTAATATACAGTGTATCTTTCTTTCTAACTCTTTAAACTCTGCAAGCACATTTGCTACTTTGGAAAGATTTCAGAAGATACACATTTTTATGTAAAAGATTAATGGGGAAAAAGATTAGGATGTTGTAATGGAGTAATACTTTGCAAACATTGCAACATTTGTTTGAATATATAGAGTATTAAATACTTTTAAAAGTCACCACCCAAAAGGACTTCTATTCTCAGGGTTTGTGTCTACAAGAGTCTGTGATTTCTCACTTAACTATAACCAACAGAGCATCAGCCGCACACTGTTTAAGGGAGAGTCAAGGCCCCTTAGGAAAGCTCTTCTTCTCTGCTTCATTGTCTACTACCAAACTGCGGATTGGAACTGTCGCCCCTTGTGATCACAGATTTCTTTTGAGTCACAACTGTTTTTATTCTCTTTTGGTAAACAAAAGAGGGTTACATCAACATCTTTAACTTTTCATGATGATTTAGAGCAGGGGTCGGGAACCTATGGCTCGCGAGCCAGGTGTGGCTCTTTTGATGATTGCATCTGGCTCGCAGATTTCGGCTTTTCAGATAAAACATAAAATATTATCGCTTGTTTTAATCCATCCATCGATTTTCCACTGCTCATGTCTTGTTCAGGGCTGCAGGATTATGGGTAATCAGGTAAACGCCCCCTTTTGAATCAGTCTGCTCGGCCATTAGCTCAAAGCTAACCCTTTGACGAAGAAGATGGCGAAAAGAAAAAAAGATGATGGGTATCGTACATTTCAGAACGAATGGACTGAAGAATACGCCTTTGTGGAGAGAGCAGGTTCTGCGGTGTGCCTAATTTGCAATCACAAAATCGCATCGATGAAACGGTCGAATGTAAAGCGGCATTTCGACACACGCCATGCTACCTTTGCATCTAAATACCCTGCGGGAGACAGCAGGAAGAAAGCGTGCCAAGAGCTACTGAGCAGGGTGCAAGCTAGCCAGCAGCAACTCCGCCTATGGACCCGGCAAGGTGACTATAATTCCGCTAGTTTTGCTGGATCTTTAGCAATAGTGAGGAACGGAAAACCATTCACAGATGGCGAGTATGCTAAAACGTTCATGCTGGATGTAGCCAATTAACTTTTTGATCATATTCCGAACAAAGAGAAGATAATTAAACAGATACAAGACATGCCTCTGTCGGCAAGAACTATTCATGATCGTACCATCATGATGGCAAACCAAGTGGAGGAAACACAAGTGAAGGACATAAATGCAGCGCCGTTCTTTTCCCTGGCTTTGGATGAGTCAACAGACGTAAGTCATTTGTCGCAGTTCAGTGTGATTGCAAGATATGCTGCTGGTGACACACTGCGCGAAGAAAGTCTTGCTGTTCTGCCAATAAAAGGGTCCACAAGAGGTGAAGATTTATTCAAGTCTTTCATGGAGTTCGCTCATGAAAAAAATCTGCCTATGGATAAACTTCTCTCAGTGTGTACTGATGGTGCTCCTTGTATGATGGGGAAAAACAAAGGATTTGTGGCGCTTCTCCGTGAACATGAAAATAGACCCATCCTAAGTTTCCATTGCATTCTACACCAGGAGGCACTTTGTGCTCAGATGTGTGACGGGCAGCTTGGCGAAGTGATGTCGCTGGTCATTCGTGTGATCAACTTTATTGTTGCCAGAGCCTTAAATGATCGCCAGTTTAAAACACTGCTGGATGAAGTTGGAAATAACTACCACGGTCTGCTTTTGCACAGCAATGTGCGTTGGTTGTCAAGAGGGAAGGTGCTCAGCCGTTTTGCGGCTTGCCTGAACAAAATCCGGACTTTCCTTGAAATAAAAGGCATCCTGAGCTAGCCGAAACCGAGTGGCTCCTCAAGTTTTACTATCTCGTGGATATGACTGAACATCTGAGCCAGCTCAACGTGAAAATGCAAGGCATTGGAAATACAGTGTTATCCCTTCAACACGCCGTGTTTGCTTTTGAAAACAAGCTGGAGCTCTTTATCATGGATCTTGAAACAGGTCGTTTACTACATTTTGAAAAACTGAGACAATTTAAAGATGCGTGCACAGCAAGTGAGCCCACTCAAAACTTTGATCTCCACCAGCTAGCTGGTTTCACATCTAGTCTCCTACAGTTGTTCAAAGCACGCTTTGGAGATTTTCGTGAGCACACTCATCTTTTTAAGTTCATCACCCATCCAAACGTGTATTCACTGAACACAGCCGACCTGAGTTACATTCCTGATGTCTCCCTCAGAGATTTTGAAGCAGAAGTGGCTGACCTGAAGGCCTCAGACATGTGGGTGAATAAGTTCAAGTCACTGAATGATGATTTAGAAAGAATCGCACGACAGAAAGCAGAGTTGGCGAGCAAGCACATGTGGACAGAAATGAAAAAACTTCCACCCGAAGATCAGCTGATTATCAAAACTTGGAATGCGCTTCCTGTCACATACGACGCACTGAAGCGTGTGAGTATTGCTGTGTTGACCATGTTTGGATCTACGTATTCATGTGAGCAGTCATTTTCACATCTTAAAAACATCAAGTCCAACCTACGATCACGTTTAACGGATGAAAGCCTCAACGCCTGCATGAAGCTTAACCTCACCAAGTACCAACCAGACTACAAAGCCATCAGCAAATCCATGCAGCACCAGAAGTCGCATTAATGGTGAGTATTATAACAACATTATTTAAAAGAATAAATTTAGAGGCTTATTATCCTCACATTTAGTTAAATTCAGGCTTAAAATATATTATATGGCTCTCACTGAAATAAATTTCCAAATATTTTGCTTTCATGGCTCTCTGAGTCAAAAAGGTTCCCGACCCCTGATTTAGAGCAACCAAAAGCAGCACATTGTCATTTTGACTGAAAAAGCTGCTAAATAAACTAAAAAGCAGTCTGAATGCTTCACTCCAATGTAAAACAATGGGATGTTTACAGGCAGTGGGGCCATGTGACATATCAATCACATGATTTCAAGATCGTGGAACACAGGTTCTAAAACTGTAAAGTCGTCCCATTTTTAAAAAAATAATAAAAATGAATATGTTACAAAATAATGTGTTTTGTTCTAATAAGTACACTTTAAAGATTTCAGGCCACATTTATAAAAAATGGTCGATCCTTTTAAAGTATGTTGTTTTTAGGATTTCTTTGCCATCCTCCAGCTTAATTAATATTTTCCTTGCTTGAGGTGAGCTGTCATTCTCAGAGGAAAAAATGGAGCCTGAACTTTTGTAAGGCTGTATTTCTCACGCAGCAGGGGCTCCGAGGAGCTACTTATCCTTTCATAGGCTGACAGGAGAAGGGGAAAAAACATGCTCTTGGGTTTCAGCTCTGACAAAGTCTCTGGAGGACAGTTGGTCTGATAGCTTGCTATAGGTGCCATGACTTCCACTTTTGTAGGTGGAAAAATTAACTGACAGTGGCAGAGCCGAAGCTTTCCTGAGGACAGCACGTCTGCTTATAGGATTAATCTACATTCCAGCCTGGTTTATACTTTCCCCCTTAAACCAGCTCTGGATGCATTCCAGCTCCTTACGGCTGCTTTGACAATCAGAATGTTTAAGAGCAGACAATATAACACTTTACATGGGTGTAAGCGACACATAGTTTTCAGGCGTTACTGTATGTGTGCAGCACACTGCTCCAATAGATCTGTTCCACAGTTCAGTCACAAGAATCTAGTTTTTGTGGCTATTTCCTGAGAACAAGAGGTTTGAAATGGATCACTGGCAGCTAGGATGATAACACTATCGCCGCTGTCCTAGCAGCGTTGTTCTTCAGCGAGGTGAGCCTCAGGATCCTCTTGACTGGTCATGTGAGCCTCTGCAGAGACTCTTCCACATCCACATCCCTGACAGACAGGCCTTTTTTTCTGCCTGTTGGAGTAGGAGTGCACACTTTGAGCTTGCTGAGTGTCTGCTTTTTCATGTTTAAGTCATATGAATCTGTGGCTTGACAGCTCAGTGTGATTTTAGCGCAGAAATACTGGACAGAGGCCCAGAGCTTTCTGGCCTCTGCTTAAAGAATTCCTTGTTGGAACGTTGGTAACACAATGAAGAACAGATGCAAATTGACCATCTCGGAAGACGGAAATAAAAAGTAATAATACAAAATTACCAATGAACATACAAGTATGTTCACAAAAAACACTTCAAGAATAAAACTTAAAATAACCCCAAAACTCTGAGAACAGAAAATTAAAGTTGACTGCAAATTAATTATGATTTCTAGGACACGCACGTACCCACGCACACTCACCCACACACACACACACACACACACACACACACACACACACACACACACACACACACACACACACACGGGCTGCTATTTTGTGTCTTGGAGAATTAGGTCCTATTTCCTCTGTACAGCACATCACTGGGGGCGGAGGAAATTGGACCTCATTCATGATTTTCAATGTAAATAGTTCCTTAAACTTTTACAATGTGCTGCAGTATTTAATCATTAATGTGATGAAGTTTAGGTGAAATTGGCTGAAGGCATAATAAACAGAGACAATGGACAGCATTTTGTCAATTTCAAGGCTTTTTTTTTGTTTTTTTTGTTAATTTTTTTTTAAATGTGATATTTATTGCCTAAAGCGTGCAGACTGAGGCTGATATAAACATATCCGTGTGTGTCTCCAGGATCTCTGCAGTGTAGTTGTTCACAGTGCACACAGGGGGGCAGACTTCACCAGCTGAATAGCTGATCCTCTTCCACAGAGCGTTTAAATGCGCTTCTTAAATTCCAATTTTCACACGTTTTAAAAGCTCATCTTTGTTTTGCTCCTCTTCTAATATGAGAATGGCAATTTTCGTCTTCTTTTCTTGTTTGGCTTCAGTGGGCGGGGCCTCCGAAACAGGAGGTCATAACATGATAATGACGATCGAATTCAGCTGTCCCATTTAGCAACACCCGATCATTTATACACTGTGATTTGTCAAATACAAATGTTTCATGAATAACGCATTGGTCCTGCCGTACAATCAAATATGTACTCCTATTTGCATCTGTTTTAAATGTTTGTTACACATTTGTTACTCCTCATTGGGAATTTTTGTATCGTGAGTAATTCGTATTATGAGCCCTATATCGTGTTCCATATTATATCGTGATTTAACTATTTCATTACACCCCTAAGGAATACAGAGGGAACATCAATGAATAGTTTCATAAAGCTAAGATGGTAAACAAGAGCAGGAGCAGGCAATGGGATTGTTTGAGAAATCATTTACATGGTGGAAAAGAAATCACAGAGGGGGCTTAATGGCAAACTAGCATGGTCTGCATGGGTCATGTAATGGGTGCTGTGAATCAATAGCTGTAATTACTCTCACTACGCTGCTGTTGACTTGGAGCCGTGCTGCTAGAAGGAATCCTTTCTGTTATAAACGCTAATGAGAGTCAGACAGCAATGTGCTGCCTGCCCACAGCCCTCCATCAATGAGGGTCAGCATCATGAAGTCAGGGTTATTTTAAAAAGCCCATGATTTGTTTTTCTTCTTAAAGTTATGGCATGTGAACTCACTCTGACTTATGTAAATCCACATTCATAAAGTTCACAGTGAGTGGGTAAAGCTTGGAAGGCCTTCCCTACTTCAGGTCTGGAGGAGAGAGCCTTGGTGCATGTTCACCTACAGTATATTTGACACGTAGAGCTGCAGGCTAAGCATCCGGAATGATGAGGTCAGCTCTCACAGGCACTTTGTTTCTCCACAAGCCTTGTATCAATACATCAAAATGTGGCAATACTTTCAGTGCTCATGTTTATGCATGACTGGGCCTCAGCTAAGATCTTTCCTTCATGGTGAGAAAAGCCTGCGGTTGAAAAAGCCTGTAAATAGACTGTGGGCCGTGTTGTGTGGGAGAGCTGCTGGATGTTGGTGAACTCAAAGAATGTTGGGCTAATCGAAGTCTCCTGCCACTACACCTGATTCCCATTAAAGCCATTATCTGTGCGTGTTCACTCAGCTCCTACACCAAGGAAAAACCGGCAAGAAATCAGTCATTTATTATGAAGCACAGGAGCTTATTTCAATCCACTGTCTTCAGTGTGACAATAGTGAGACCAACAATCATGGAAATCATTGAAGGAGAGAAAGCACTTGAGTCCTTTCTGTGTGGGTTTTCTCTGGCTTCCTCCCATCCAGAAACATAAATGCCAGGTTCAATAGTCTCTGAATTGGTCGAAGGAGTGAATGTGACTGGTAGTTTGTCTATGTCTTCCCCTACAATGGACGAGCACCCTGTCCAGGGTGTACCCCCGCCTAACAGCCAAGGAAAGCTGAAGATAGGCACCAGCAAACCCCCACAACCCTGAAAGAAAGAACAAGCAGGTCAGAAAATTGATGGATGGATGGATGGAGGTAAAACTTCTTCTGTCTTCTGTCTGGAGGATGTCAGGGTTTTCGCCGGCACTGTTGAGCGTAGGGGCCCCCAACGTTGTAATTTTGCTCCCCGACGGTGCGTTTTCAGCAACGAGGGGGGATGGGGGTTCTGTTGTGTTATTCCTTTTTTAATTGTTGCACACTTGGACACAAAAGAGACTTCCAGGCATGTATGGGTTGTTTTAACTGTCTTTTTAATCTGCAAAAACGAAAAACACATGCATCAGCCGCACTGTCTAGTTAATACAGGCGATTTGGACGCTCCCGTCTTTACATGAGGACCCCAAGATCCCCTGCCTCCACTTAGCTGCCCCCGATGCTGCCTGTGTGCATCTTTCGCTTGGTAACTGTAATTATCGTCCAATATAAACAATGTTGCTTCAACCAGACGTATCGGGTAGCTCACATGAAGCTGCTCATCATGTGTCTAACTCAACAGATCATTCTACATGCGTGGGCACGGATCTGAATACAGTCTGGTTTAAACGTATTTGGACTTAAAGACACATCGGCTTCATTCAGGTCGGACGGGTCTGGGTTTGTTCTCTTGGGCTGGGTCTTCTTTTTTCGGCCCGATTAAAGCTCTACTGTGTGCATCCTCCGTGCGTGTTTGTGCGTGCGCGTCCTCCGCGTGTGTGTGTTTGTTCCAATATTACTGCAGGTCCCATATAATACCTCATTTAAATTTGAAAAGTGCATCTTGGAATCATCCTTTTGAATCAAATGTTATTACTTGTCTCGATAGTGTTTGTGAGTATTTATTAGTGGAGGACCTATACCAAGCATGAGTAACTGTAACTACATTCATCATCACCTTCACCAATTCAACACATAACTTTAATATTTAAAGTAAGGCTCGAACAAAGATAAACAAGAAACAACAAAACCCAACTTTAGCTTTACTTGTAGTTTACTTTAAATGTGGCCCTCTGAGAGCTATAAATATCAACATTTTCTGTGCCAGTGGTGCTCACACGCCACGTAATCTCACTATGCTGTGAAAAATCCCTGGTGAGAACCCTGGATGTTATCAGGTCTCATCACCAGCTTTAGCTCACTTTCAAAGTCTGTAATTATACACAACAATGGTGCATTTTCCCACCTTACAAATGTAAAAATGTATTATTGTTGATATGAATTTAGAATGGAAGGAAAATATACATTAATTGTGACAACTGAAGTCAACATTAGAAGGTCATGATTTCTTTAATATAAATCAAAAAATAAAAAAGGAGATGGCGTAGCATTCTATGTACAAAAAAACTATTATTGTGAAATTATTGATAGTTAAAGATTATCTAATGGAGAGTTTGACTATAAAATACAAATAGATAAAGAATAGAGTGTGTATTTGAGTGGTAATAATAGGACACCTGGTTCACATATAAAACTTTAATAATAGCCTACCAAAAGTACTGGTAAATGGAGAACTCATAAACCAACTAATGAATTTATAAATGAAATGTTTACTTATGGGTTGCAGCCAATAATTGATGAACCAAGTAGGCTAACACATGAATGTGCTACTCTTATTGACAATATTATTATTATTATTATTTTTTTTTATATTATAATATTCATGATTAAATCTTTGTTCAACCTGGTAAGATTAAAGACACCTGAAAGAATTAAGGCAAATTAAAAACGAGTTTAAAAATGTCTCTGGGACGGAGTGTATGTTGGAAATGAATGAATCATACATGGCGTTTCTGTCTAAATGGCTGGAACTTTACAATTCGTACTGTCCAGTAGTTGTGAAGTCCAGGCCAAAGAAAGTAAGTACAAATAAGTCATGGATGACTAAGGGAAAGACTCTGGAAAAGGCATCCCCCATATCCCATATATATATATATATATATATATATATATATATATATATATAATATACTGTGGCGATCGATGCGGAGACACGAGACACTGACGACTGGTCACGTTTCACACACACCCAAAACTGCAGGGGGTGCTATTTTTAATAACCCTTCTTCACATGCACAGTGCGCAGAGTCACTGCTGCGCACACAGACCTGACACACGGTGCAAACACAACGCACCTTCTTCATTACATAACATGAAGACACAACTTATATTTAACAGCCACTTCAGAACAGGGCTAACAAAGTGTACAATTCCACTCTAAAGCGCTAAACAGAACATCACAGTGCACTTCCACAATCCCTTGCAGCCGGCTTCCCCTCCATGGCTGCCACATAGCCCCCACCTGAGGGGTCAGTCGTCCCCGACAACCCCATCACCCAACACAAAGTCCCTCAGGCGACCCGGCTGGCGACGCTGGCGAACAGGACGCCCCGTATCCACTAACGGGGCCACAGGTGAAAAGTCACTTTGAACTGTGATGGGCACTGCCTCATCTGGATTCTCTCGAACAGTCCCAGAGGCTTTTGGGCGATACGGTGCCAACCGGTCCCTATGCAGGACCACCTGACGTCTTCTGTCGGGCATTCGAACTCGGTACACCACATCCGACAGCTTGTCCAACACCTCCCCAGGTCCTTTCCAGTGACTACAGAGCTTCGGACAAACTCCTCTCTTACGGCTCGGACAATAGACCCAAACCCTGTCACCAGGGTTAAAGGGCTGACCCCGGCAGCGGGTATCGTAGGCTCGTTTCTGTCGCATTCCGGAGTTGACCTGTACTTGGTGGGTGTAGTCGTGAACTACCTGAAGACGCTCCTTCAGCTTTCGGAAGTAGTCCATCTCACTCCCGCCTTGGATTTCAGGCTCTGGTGGAGCACCAAACACTAAGTCCACTGGCGTTCGAAGCTCTCGCCCAAACATGAGGGCCGCAGGCGTACACTGGCTTGACTCTTGGACAGCTGTGCGATAGGACCACAACACGAAGGGAAGATGTCGATCCCAGTCCCGCTGGCGCTGGCTGGTGAGAATGGCAAGCTGGGTGGCGAGGGTGCGGTTGAAGCGCTCCACCAATCCGTCACTCTGAGGATGAAGTGGGGTGGTCCTGGTCTTGCTCACTCCTAAGCGGTGGCACACCTCCGCGAAGACTTGCGACTCAAAGTTGCGCCCTTGGTCGCTGTGTAGTTCGGCTGGTACCCCAAAACGCGTGAACATTTCCTCCACCAACCTCTCTGCAGTCGTAGTGGCGGTTTGGTCTGGCACCGCATATGCCTCAGGCCACTTTGTAAAATAATCCATCGCCACCAGGACGTAGCGGTTACCAGTGTCAGTGAGAGGGAAAGGACCCAAGATGTCAACCCCCACCCGCTCCATTGGGGCCCCCACCAGATATTGCTGCAATGGGGCTCGTGATCGCTGAGGCGGTCCTTTCTGTGCAGTGCAGGTGTCGCAGCAATGTACATGTAACTCCACATCTTGGCGACAGCCAGGCCAATAGAACCGACTCCTGAGCCGGTGGAGCGTCTTAGCATTCCCGTAGTGTCCGGCCCCCACTGAACCATGGACAATCCTCAGGACCTGGGAACGGAGCTCTTTGGGTACCAGGAGTTGCAGAGTTTGATGTCCCCGCATGGGAGCCTGCCAACGCCGATATGCTAGTCCGTCTCTCAACTCAAAGTTACCCCACTGGGAATGGTACGCCTTTACCTCCGGGCCCAGTGATGACACATCCGACCAATCGGGACGCTGACCCACGTCCATCCAACTCCTCACCAGGGCGATTGCAGTGTCCCTCTCTTGCTGCTGCTGGAGCTGTTCGTTGGACAATGACAACAGCTCACCATGTTGGCTCGGTTGGATAGCTGCAACCATCGGTGCTCCCTGGTCTCGTTCCTCCTGTCGACGGCAGTAACGGCATTCTACTGAGGCACAGGGGCGCCGGGAGAGTGCATCAGCATTACCATGGTGTCGCCCGGCCCGATGCTCAATGACGAAGTCGTATTCCTGAAGGGCCTCCAGCCACCGAGCAACTTGTCCTTCAGGGTTCTTGAAGTTCAAGAGCCAGGCGAGAGAAGCATGGTCGGTGCGGATCAGGAAGTGAATACCATGCAGATATGGCCGAAAATGTCGCAGGGCCAAGACCACAGCCAGCAGTTCCCGCCTAGTGACACAGTAGTTTCTCTCTGCTCGGCTTAGGGCTCGGCTAAAGTAGGCCACTGCACGCTCACCCTCTCCTTCCTTCTGTGAGAGGACAGCCCCGATTCCCACATTGCTTGCATCAGTATCCACTATGAAGGGTTGCTGATGGTCTGGATAGGCTAGTACAGGAGCTTTGGTAAGGGTCGTTTTCAACTCTGAGAATGCCGCTGCACAGGTTTCGTTCCAGTCGAAGGGTTGGTCCTTGTCGGTCAGACGGTGCAGAGGGCTGGCGATGGTGGCAAAGTTACGGACGAAACGGCGGTAATAGGAGGCCAAACCGAGGAAGCTACGCAGCTCGCTGACATTCGTCGGGGTTGGCCAATCCCGAACAGTCTCCACCTTCCCCGGATCAGTTGCCACTCCTTTCGCGCTGACGACATGGCCCAGGAACATGGTCTCTCTGGACAGTAGGTGGCATTTGGCAGGGTTCAGCCTCAACCTGGCTCGACGTATAGCAGTGAAAACCTCTATCAGGTTAGCCAGAGCTCCGCTGAAATCATTAGCGTGCACCAGGAGGTCGTCGAGATACACCACACAGCGGCTACGGGGAACATCTGCCAACACCCTCTCCATCAAACGCTCGAAGGTGGCTGGTGCATTGCAAAGTCCGAAGGGCATGACACGGAACTGCCACAGCCCCTCTCCGATCGTGAAGGCAGTTTTTGGTTTTGCCTGGGGGGCTAATTCCACTTGCCAGTAGCCGCTGCGCAGGTCAAGGGAGCTGAACCAGGAGGATCCAGCAATGTAGTCCAGTGCATCATCAATGCGAGGTAATGGGTAAGAGTCCTTCTTGGTTACAGCATTGAGGCGGCGGAAGTCTGCACAGAAACGCCAGCGACCATCCTTCCTCTTTACCAGGACCACCGGTGCTGCCCACGGGCTACTGGAGGGCTCGATGACCCCAGCAGCAACCATCTCACGGATCAGTTCACGCGCAGCTTGTCGCTTTGAGAGCGCCAGCCGATGAGGCCGTAGCCGAATGGGTTGAGCTGAGCCAGTGTCAATGGAATGCTGTACCAGCCCAGTCTGGGTGCAGTCCTCATCCTTAGCAGCAAAGATGTCAGCAAAGTTGTTGAGGATTTCTTTGAGTTGCTGCTGTTGGTTGGGTTCCAAGCCGTTACTGCTGCGACGCCATAACTCGGCCAAAGCCTCTGTTGTCTCTTTGGATGTAGGATTTGGTTCGAGCTGACAACCTGGCTGGTGTTGTGGGGGCGTGATGACACTGGACTCGGAAACCGATGAAACAGGGGTGGCCTGACAACTGGTGGGCTGATGTTTGGATCTACGACCGTCGCACCTGTTGGTCTCCAATGGCAGAGTCTGCCCACCAATCATGATGGTTTGGTTTGGCACATCAACTACAGCCCCCCAATTGGTCAGCAGATCCAGGCCGATGATACAGGGGTCCTGGATATCAGCAAGCCAGAACTCCTGTAGCCTCTCCTGGTCTCCAGCACACACAGACAGCGTTCTCTTACCCTTCATGGCAGCTCGTTGTCCCGTTACCGTGGTCATCTGAGTGCACGTGGGGACCCAGGCCCCGGGAAGGGGACCGGTCGTGCCAGGGAGGACACCAGGGCGCACCAAAGAAATTGTGGACCCAGAGTCTATCAAGGCTCGGCAGAGCTGATTGTCAATGCGGCAGATTAGGTACAGTCCCGTAGCTCGGCCCACACGTCCTACTTTATGGTGCTCCTCATTGGGGGGTAGTGGGGACTGGAGTGGCGGACCCCCCGCTACACCACCCCGTTGCCGTTTCCCGTCGGTTGTGGGGTCCTGGCCTTTGGCGTCGGTGCAGGACAGTCTCGAGCAATGTGCCCTGGCTCATCACATCGGTAGCAGCGGCCGCTTCGCTGTGCTGGTCGTCGCTTGAATTGTGCTGGCCGTAGTTGGTAAACCTCCTCCCCCTCATCCTCAGGGTCATAATTCACCTGCCGGATAGGTGGCCATGAAGTTGAGACTTTCGGCGGAGTTGGCCGGGCTGACAGCACCACCTCGGCCCTTTCAGCTTCCACCAGGGCTGCACGGAGTGTCTGTGGCATGGCAAGACGGACATGTTGACGTAGCGGTTCTGGTGAAAGTCCTTGCAGAAAGGCGTGGAGCGCCAGCTCTTCCCGAGCCCTGGCGTCAAATGTTGGGTAGCCATACTGGGCATGGAGCTTCACATCAGCAGCAAAGGTTCCCAAACTCTCCCCTCCTCTGCGGTAACGGCTGGCCAAGCTTTCTCTGCTCTGCTGTGTGAAGAGGCGTTGTCCAAAACGCCTTTCTAGGGCAGTGGTTAGGTTGCTGTAATCCTGTTGTTCTGACGGTGCTAGGTCGAGGAGCACCTGTAGAGCAGCCCCCTCCAGTGCCAGAGCCAAGTGAACAGCAGTCTCTTCATCTCTCCAACCACTGTATCTCGCAGCTAATTGGACCTGGAGAAGGTATGGCTCCAGCGGTGTCAGCCCGTTGTATTTCGGCAGCTTAGCTGGGGTCTTAGGGGCAGCAGTGGATGGCATTACTGGTGAGAAGTCCCCCATAACTGGGTAAATGTCTGAAGAAGTTGCACCAAGCTGTGGTGGCTCCTCAGTCTCATCTCTGCTGAAGTCATGGCCAAGATCAGTTTCATTTAGTCTCTGTTCATCTGAAGTTGTGCCACTGCCGACCGCCAGGGGGCGATGAGGCCGCATCAAGCTGGGGGTCAGGTTTGGGGTAGCTTCAGCAAGCCTCTGTTCATCTGCTGTAGTTCCGCCATCGACCACCAGGGAGCGGTAGAGCCGCGGCCTTGCTCCAAGCCTCTGTTCCCCTGCTGTAGTTCTCCCGCCGACCACCAGGGAGCGGTGGCGCCGCGCCGTGCTGGCGCCGTCTGGGAGAGCAGACTCACGAGCATCCCTGATAAACTCAATTCCTAGTTTATCCAACTCTTGACAGGTCTGCTGGACAGCTTTCTCCATGGCTGCAATCTCCCTCTCCATTGTACCTCTCTTGTGGCGATGAAATCCCACTTCTGACACCAATGTGGCGATCGATGCGGAGACACGAGACACTGACGACTGGTCACGTTTCACACACACCCAAAACTGCAGGGGGTGCTATTTTTAATAACCCTTCTTCACATGCACAGTGCGCAGAGTCACTGCTGCGCACACAGACCTGACACACGGTGCAAACACAACGCACCTTCTTCATTACATAACATGAAGACACAACTTATATTTAACAGCCACTTCAGAACAGGGCTAACAAAGTGTACAATTCCACTCTAAAGCGCTAAACAGAACATCACAGTGCACTTCCACAATCCCTTGCAGCCGGCTTCCCCTCCATGGCTGCCACAATACTGTATATATATACCAATTTAGGAGGAAACAGGCTTGACTAAAAAACCAATAAATCAATATATGAAATCAATGTTTTAGAGTGGGATTACAGCCGTGGATGTAATTCAAATAGTAAGAGCCTTTAAAAGTAAAACATCAAATTGATATGGTGATTATTAAAGAAGTTATTGATTTTATTGCTAAGCCATTGGCTCACATATGTAGTCAATCATTCCAACATGGAACTTTCCTAGATGATATGAAGATAGCAAAGGTCATTCCTACAGTATATTTAAAAATGGGGATAAGCATCTCAACTATAGACCAATCTAAATTATTTTACAATTTTCAAAAGTCTTGGAAAAGCTTTTCACAAAACAGTTGAATGATTTTCTAGAAAATACCACCTTGCTTAGGCAGCAGCAGTATGGTTTGAGAGAAAATAGAACAACGACATATGCAGTAATGTATATGTTAGAGGAAGTCAGTACTGCTATGGACAATGATGAATTTACAACTGCTATCTACATTGACTTGAAAAAGGCCTTTGATCGTATTGATCACAGAGAGTTAATAGATAAGCTAAATAAGTATGGCATCTGACGGCCAGCTCTGTCTTGGATTAAAAGCTATCTAAAAAATAGGCAACAATGTGTTCAATTAGAAAATACAATATCTGGATATAAAATTATAGTTTGTGGAATACCTCAAGGTTCTGTGATTGGTCCTAAATTAATTACAATTTTTATTAATGATCTTCGTGATGTATCAAACCTTTTCAGTTATTTTTATGTTGCAGATGATACAACCATAAATTGTTATGGAAAAAAAAAATAACAATACGTTTGATAAAAATAGAAAAATAAAATACAGTGTTTAAAAGCTGGTTTGATATTAACAAATTAACACTTAAATAAAACTTGACATAAATGGAGATAAAATTGAGCGTGTCTTTGATACCAAGTTCTTGGGAGTCATAATTGACTATAAATTACCTTGGAGGCAACGCATAAATTATATAAAAACTAAAATCTCAAAAGCACTTGGTGTGTTATACAAAACAAAAGAATTACTTAAAGGCACACTGCATCTTTTGGCCACTAGAGCGGTAACTTTTACGTCAAGTGCCCCTAGTGGCCACAAGCGCTGCAGTACTGTCGCAAAAATCAACAGTCAGTCAGTCGGGCCAGCCTCCCTTCATCTTTTGATTGTGTATGCAGACAGTAGTTGACCTGTAACTTTGGGATAAAGATTGGCTTAAAGTGCTGGGTCGGTCGGGCTGGGGTGCGAAGTGGGGCTGGACTCGTGCCGTGGCCACAGTCTATGGGCCTGAGTATGGGCTGGAGCAGCAGCCGCCACCGCCGCCCTCTGTTCCCCGCAGCGTCGGTGGTGCTCCCCCCATACTCCTTGGCCTTGCCGCCATCAACGGCCCCCATCATGGGCCGACGCGGCGAGGCGGGCCCGCTTCTCCGATGGCGGGGAGAAAAGTGCGGCAGAGGAAGCTGCTCCTCTAGCCCATAGACAGTAGCCGCAGCGCGAGCCCAGCCCTGAGAGCCAATCCTTATCCCGAAGTGACGGATCTAACTTGCCAACTTCCCTTACTAAAAAATCCACGTTTAACTGAACTATTGCGATGATTAGTGCACCATTAACCCAACACAAAACTACCATATTGTGTTGTTTTGTAAACAGAGTTTAAAACGTTTCAGCTGCCCACAACAATGGCACCGGGTCGCGAAATGCCCATATGTTATGACGTCTTGTGGGAACTATATATATCCGAGCCTGTGGTCACGTGACTGCCGTAAAGTGAAACGTTTTCCAGGCATTCTCCAGGTCACATGACCTGGAGAAAGATGGTCCGTCTTCACTAAACTTACATAGTTGGTATTTCAAGAGGGAAGCCCCGCTCGGAGCATTGATAGTGTCAAGTATATTGTCCTGAGGAATCATTTAAAATAACTCATATGGGTCAAACAGTCCACGGTCTGCCTTTAATTACAATTCCTTATTTACAATTTATTATACTTTGATACTGCCATATATGACGTACTGTGGGGAACCACTTTTAAAACCATAATCAATGATATAGATTTATTGCAGGAAAAGGCCGTACGATTGCTAAACAAAGCAGAATATTATGACCACACAGATCCATTATTTGTTAAATCAAAACGATATTGTTTCTTGTTTATTATAAAATAACACAGATAATATTCAAAGCTCTTCCAGAAGACATCCAAAACTACACTACAGGCTAGCAAATACAACCAAAGAGATCAATTTATGTTGATTTTACCAAAAGCAAGATTAGAAGTGTCTGTTTTTTAGGTTCATTTGTGGAATTCTGTTGATAAAGTAATAGAAATGAGTGACACATTATTTAATTAAAAAAAAAAAAAAATTATATATATTTTGGAGAGTTATGTGAAGCAGTAGAGTTATGTTTGTGTTTTTTATTTTTTTTTTATAATTTATTTTTTTTAAACAGGAAGATCTTACATGGTCCAACATCTTACCAATTTCCAAACATTACAGCACAACATATATCTGTATACACATATATACAAATAACCGTGCAAGATGTGGTTCCTCAAGTTGAAACTTCAGCCACTCCTTCCTCTCATTTTCAAAAACATTTTAAACAGATGTATACATTTCAGAACCCAAAAGTAAAATAAAATAAAGTAAAATAAATGAACAAGAACAAAAAGCTGTCACCTTCACTCGTCCATTTATAAGTATATACTCACATCTCTATTGAATAGTCCAGTAAGTTTTATATTCTATAGGTGGGTCATCAAATCAAGTCTGGCCTCCGAGGGCCAATGTACCCAACCCACTTTGACCACCATCTTTGAAATTTCTCCGATTGCACTTTAGTAGAAAAGGTCAATCTTTCCATAATGTAGATGTCATAAATAATTTTATACCAATCGTCAATTGCTGGTGCATCCGGTTGTAACCACTTCTTAGTTATGGCCTTCTTCCCTCCCACAAGCAGTATTCTCATTAAATATTTGTCTGCCGCAGATTGTGTATGCCGTTCCATGCCTCCCAAATACAGTGTGAAAACATCAAAAGGAATAGTTATTTGAAATACAGTTTCTAGACTTTCATGAACCTCTCGCCAAAAAGTTGCAAGTTTTGGGCAACTCCAAAACACATGGGAATGATTGGCTTCAGTTGAACCACACAACCTCCAACAATCTGTACCAACACCTTGATATCTCTTTTGGAAAGGGGTAATAAAAAATCTGATGATATTCTTCCACCCAAATTCCTTCCAGCTGTGTGAATTACTTGTTTTCCATTGCAATTTACAAATATTCCCCCATTGTTCTTCAGATATCGGCAAACCTCATTCCCTTTCCCATTCACTTTTAACATGCAGGGTGTTTAGGTTTGAGGAGCTCTGTAAGCTTTTGTATATTCTGGATATTATTCCACGTCCACTCCCAGACACATAAGCCGTCACAAAAACACTTAGTATATCGCTGTCTAATTTCCCTGATCCCCCCGCCATGATCTCATTCAACCGATGTCGTATCTGTAAATATCTAAACAAATCTTTATTCTCCCATTTAAATTCTCTCTTGCACATATCAAAACCTTTAACAACCCCCTTCTGTATTAAACAGCAGTAAGCTGTTACCCCAGAATTTCTCCAAATTTTAAAAGTGGAATCTGTTCTGTTTGGTATAAATTCTGTGTCATATGCACACCACCGTAATACTTTCTCTGCATCCTTCAGGTTATGTTTGATAATCATTTTCCGCCATATTTTCAGAGTTACTTTTATCCAAGGGTTGTCTTTATCATAAAAGTTATTGATCAATCCATCATCAGCTATTACAGCTTGTAGTGGGGGTCCTGTGGATTCCACCTCTTCTATTTTTTCCATCTTGCTCTAAATTGTGGATCAGAAAGACACACTAGTGGTCTTAACTGTGCTGCGTAATCCTTTAAAATTGGGAGCGCCATACCTCCTTTTTCTTTTGACAATTGCATCGTTTTGTATCTTATCCTTGATTTCTTACCCATCCAAATATAGCGCGAAATTAATTTATCCCACTCAATAAACTGTTGATCATTTACTTCAATTGGTAGAGTCTGAAAGAGATATAGTAGACGAGGCAGAATAACCATTTTGATTGAGTCAATCCTTGAAGTTAGACTAAGGAAGGGTATGAGGTTCCATCTGGAGATGTCTGACTTTAATTTTAAACTAAGAGGGGTATAATTAGCTTCAAACAATTTTGTAATATCTTGAGTGAGGTGAATTCCTAAATACTTAATTGATTTTTCACACTTCAAGCCATATTTATTTATAAGATGCCCTGGTGGATCGAAATTTAAAGCCAAAATCTGGGTTTTTTGAACATTTAGCTTGTAGCCTGACAATTGACTAAATTTTCCCAGAAACAACATTAATGCTGGTAGAGATCTCAAGGGTTGGGTCAAAAAAATCAACACATCATCTGCGAATAATGACAATTTGTGCTCCTCTCCTGCTATCTTTACTCCAGTAATCTGTGTATTTTGTCTAATAGATTGACTTAGAGGCTCAATAAAAAGAGCAAAGAGAAGTGGTGAGCAGGGACATCCCTGTCTGCATGAACGTTCTAATGTGAAAGATTTAGAGAGGCTACCATTGACTTTTATCCTTGCTGTAGGTGCATTATATATGGCTTGAAAGGCCTGAATAAGAGTTTTGTGAAATCCAAACTTATCTAGTACCTTATACAGGAAGGTCCACCTGACTGAATCAAATGCCTTCTCTGCGTCCATTCCCATAAACATTGCCTGTGTCTTATTTTGATGCACATTCCACATAATATGTAATGTCCTTCTCAAACTATCCTGCGTCTGTCTCTGGTGGATGAAGCCCGTCTGGTCCAGATGTACGAGTGATGGTAAAATGTTTTCTATTCTCCTAAAATAGACATAAATATTTTATAGTCTACATTTAGCACAGAAATTGGTCGGTATTGTTTACAGTCTAATTTATCTTTACCTTCTTTTAGAATTACTGAAATTATAGCTGCCTTCCACGAGGGGAGGATTTCTCCCTTTTTGAGTGCCCAAGTATATATGTGACATAGTTTTGGGGTTAATTGATCCTTAAAGCATTTATACCATCTAAACCAGGACTTTTATGTGGTTTTAGCCTTGATATTGCGGCCTTCACCTCTTTAGCAGTTATTTCTGCTACTAATGTTTTATTCTGTTCCTGTGTAACTGTAGGCAAATCCAAAGTTTCAAGAAATTTCTCTATTTCATTTACATTATTTAATTTGGGTTGTGAGTATAAATTCTTGTAATATTCTTCAAAGCTCCGTTGGATCTCTTCCAATTTATACTGTATTTTAGTATTTTAGTGATGGTATTATCGGCCTCTTGCTTCCTCAGTTTATAAGCTAACAATTTCAATGCTCAACTACCTGCCTCATAATGTCCTTGTTTTAGAAATATCAATTTCTTTTTTAATTCCTCTGAATAAATCTCATCTATCTCTTTTTGCAGTTTTTTAATTGCCCCTTCATTATTTGGCCTGACTTTATCCTTGTGTTGTTTCTGTAAGTCTTTAAGTTGATGATTTAAATCATTGAGCTTCTCTTGTCTTTGCTTCTTTAGCATTGAGGAGTAGGAAATTGTTTTCCCCCTCAACACCGCTTTGTAAGCATCCCATACCATAGGGGGGAAACTTTTTCATTTTCTTTAAAGTACATTTCCATCTCTTTTTGTAATCCGAATTTTACCTGGGCATGTTTGTGTTTTTTGTTAAATGTTGTCTATAAAAGAAGGTACGTGTATATATATATATATATATATATATATATATATATATATATATATTGCATTGCATTATTAAAGGCAACTCAAATGTAATTGTTGAAGGCTTGCATTCCTTTTGTGTATATTATTGGAAAAGGTAACTTACTTGAATGTTATTTATGTTGGGCATTTCAGCATTTTTGCTTCTACCTGTATTCGTCTTGTTAAATATATTTTTAAATTGTGATTTATGTTTGAATATTTTGTTAGACTGAAACAAACCATATGATAATGTACATATGGATGTTTGCTGCTTGATTGGGGTTTATTTTTCCATGAATAAACTGGATATTTGACATGATCTCTTGTAAAGCATCCTATAGCAGGCCCTCCTATTGTTTATAAAGAGGGATTATTTATATTGGTGGAGCCTTCTTTATATTTGATCATTTTGTTGAATGAAGGTATTAAATCTGATTATATTTTGCAACATTGTGAGTAGAATGACACAAAGTGAATCATTAGAACTGAAAAATGCATTGGGGACTGGGTTTATTATTTTAATCAATATCAAAGAGGAAAAATGGGATCATAAGTCCATCCTTTTTCATTTTCCTCAGGACAGCTCTGCAAGTTGCTGTGTATGGTTTTTTTGTGTCTTTGTATTCGTTTCTTCGTCTACCAATGGGAAACTGGCGGCTCGGAGGCCACATGCGGCCCTCAGTGTAGTAAGCAGCCCCTAAAGTAAACACACAATTACTCCAAAAACCATACAGAATCACAGCAAAATGCACAAAAGAGCAACAAAAATACACATTTTCACTAAATAAAACCACACACAAGATAACGGAGAAACTGTCTTTAAATCATCATCTTTTCCTAAATGACTAGATTACATTATTATTCTATGAACAAAAAAAGAAGTGCTTTAATGGCCAAATAAAAAAGAAAACAAAGATCATAAATGTTGCCCCATTTATGAAAACTTTATCAATGCCCCTTGTGTGTCACAAGGAATTGGGAACTATTGACACAAACTACAGAGCCCAAACCTGAAGCACACTGAGGCTAAATATCTCTGTTGATTCTCCACCTTCGAAAGTTCTGAAAGCATTTTAAGTGAGAATGTGACCAAGTACAATATCAACATGTGATCATTTGATCCATAAAACTCATGTAGACACATTTCATACTGACAATTCATAGATTTTCATATTGTGCTACTGACAAAACTTCTGGTTAATTTCAAAACAAGAGCCCTATTTCCAAAGTGCTAAAAAAAAAAACTAATGGAAAACAAGAAGAGATACTTTTGTTTTGAAAAAGGGATGTTTGATTTTTATCTTGAAGCCGATCCAAGGACGACTTTACATTCTGCTCGCAATGCATCATGGGGCGGTTGAGTATGACTACCCACCGTGCATACTTAAAAAATGTCCCCATATAATACACGTATTTCTTGCATACTCAATCTTTTCATCCTATCTAATGAGAATGCACTACATACTATTTTTATGTCAGAATTAGAATGAGTAGTACGTTAGTTTGACATTTCCAATACAGCCATGGTTTTCTTTTAGCATAGCAGCTGATCAGGGCCAGGACCAACCAGAGTTAATAGTCAAATATCCTCTTACACTAGCACAGGCCAACATGTTTTGATGGAGGAGGAAACTGGATAAGCCAAGGTTTGCAGGTTCTCCCCTGTCATGTGAGATGTCAAGTTGAAAGCTTTGAAACATTCAACGCTGCAAACTAAAGCATCTGACAGTGCATTAAACCCCATGTCGTTGCTAATTTTGTGGTTGGAAGTGCAGGACCACACAGACATGCTGCACACGCATACGCACACACACACCACGCACACCACACACACACACCACACGCACACGCACACACACACACACACACACACACACACACACACACACACACACACACACACACACACACACACACACACTATTATGTGGGAGGCACAGCAGTTTAACTCCATAGTGAAGAGCAGTGTCCTCAAAGGGAGTGTGAAGAGTTCATTTGGATTTATTAAAAGCAGACAAAAATAGCAGAGAAGAATAAAAGCCTGTGATGCCTGCTGGGACTTGTATCTTCTGCTTCATTTGCATAAAGGCTTGTACATCAAAAGTCAGCGATGGCTCCTTTAAAGTATTCAACTGCAGCTTGTTATGAGCTCCATCAGCACTTCAATCAAAAGCAGATGGAAAAAGAGAGAGGTCCAGAGAGCTGCTGCTCTTTTTTCTCTTCTGGTTATCCTTTCTGTTCTATTGCCTGCGGCTCCACACACTGTCATTCCTGCCTCATCTCCATTGGGAATCTCGGCCTGACCAGCAGTAGCTGCACTGAGCGTGACAGTGGGTGTTGAGGAGGATGTTTTCCTCATGAAGGAAGAGTTGCACAGTGTATAGAGGACAACGATCCAGCAGTATGACCTAAAGGGTTCGCTGGTGTTCTGGTGTTTGCTTGCACTCATAAAGATGGTTGGACTGGCCATCTGGCATACCCCGTCGACTTGGAGTGGGCCAGCAGTGTGTTGCCAGCGGCCATCGACACATATTATTGGTCCATTGTTTGTCATTGTCAATCAATCATGGGTTGACAAGCTGAGAGACCAACAGTGCTGTCAAAAACTACATGAGCCAGGCTGGGGGCGAGCATCATGGGCGGGATGGGAAAATGTCTACTAGCTTTAACAAGTTAACTAGGAAAAAATGCATCGGTGATGCTGGGAAACAGTGGGTCTAAAAGATAAAGTCACTAAAGTCATGAACGAGGTATTCGACGACTCAGCATCGGAAGTTGATGGCGATAAAGACTGTGATGATGATGATGATGAAGATGAGGAAATTGTAAGTAAAGTGACAAAAAATGAGTAACAGGTGGAATAAAATGGTCAAAAAGGGAAAAAAAAAACGTGGCAAGTAAAGAGTGAAAAGTGACTAAAATGGACCAAAAGCAGTCAAGAGTGGCAAAAAATGGGCAAAAAGAGCAAATTAGTGGTATGCAAAAGGTCTTTTAAAATGAGCAAAATGTGGCAAACAATGGTGAAAAATGCAAAAATGTCAGGGGAAAAAAAGAGACAAATGGATAAAATAAAACATAATTTATTGGAAAGGAAAGGGCAAAAGGTAGCTTATTTGGATAAAAGTGTCAAAAAGAACTTGAAACAGGAAAAAAAAATGGATGTTTATCAGCAAAAGGTAAAGGTAAAATCTGAAAAAAGTTTCACAAATGTTGAAAAGGGACAAAAATGGCCAAAGAAATTAGTAAAGCTACATGTTCAGCATTACTAACTTAATAACAACTTTATCATAGTTTTAGTAAATCTTTGAAAATCTAATTTGGGTAGCCTCAGAGCAGACAAAGCCTTGCAACCCCCCGAGATCTTTGGCTCCACCCTGGGGGGTCACGGACCCCAGATTTAGCTATAGAGGCCCACAAAAGCCCTAGTCATGACATAACTTCTGCTGTGATCTGACACTATAATGAATAAAGATTTATTGATTGTCAGTTTTAGTCTTTGAGATACGTGTTTTATTTGTTCACCGCTATCAAGAATATGACTTTGCTTTGAAGTTTGAATGAGAGACGACGCAGAGAGAATTGTGCACTTCTATGTGGTGTCCACTGGTGATGTAGTGAGCTGGTCTGGACATACAGTAAAAGACCGTGGCTGATTTTTTTGTCCCAGTCCATGCCTGTTCATAAACGTGTCAAACATTTAGAACATGTAAACAAGGTGTGCACCAGGTGCTGAATTCCATGCATGTGGATTATTCCAGCCCTCCCATATGCTTGGAGAAAAGTGCAATAAATCAAATTAAAAACTAATACTTCTGTTCAGTTTCCATGCAAACCAAGCACGCTGCGTATCATTGTTCACAGATTGGCCATTCATCATTCTCTGCTGCTGGTTGAGCTGCATTGTCACATATCAGGTGAGGAGTAAACTCACGCTGAAAACACGACTTAGAAAAATGGCTCGGCTTTGGATGAGTGTTATTTATAATTGCCTGAGTGACTTTGTCATAAAGCAAACTGATTAATCTACTGCATTCATGTCCAAAAGAAATCAGAGTTCTTTATTGGGAGACAAAGTTCTTCTTCTCAGTGTTTGCATTGTGAATTAGCATTCAGCAATGCTGTAATCATGTCTGCCTATCAATCATAGGTTATCCTATGTGTAAATGGGTTACACTGGTTCTTGATGTTAATCTTTAGTCTAAACAGCTGTTGCAGCATTTGTCCCTAAACCATTCTTCAGATTAGCTATAGCTCCTTTCTAACAGATCTATGTTTTTAGCCTGTGGCGGCTACAGGATCAGGTCATTTCACGCATTCCTTCATTTGCTGCTGCTGAGCTTCAGGCTGGCTGATAAAATCGGCACAGAGCGATCAACCAATAAAGTTCTGAATTGAATATTCAGAGAATGAATGATTGCCTTTCTCAGAGTGTGTACTATCTTGCATCTTCCATAGCCTGAAATTGTTTTCAATAAGTTGTGACCTTAACCTGGATGAATTATTAAAAGAAGGTTGATAAAGGGATAAAAAAAAATAACGCAAATACAAAAGGCTGTGTTTAGAGCATGAGGCGGTGGATGTGTTGGTTAGACAGTATACAGTATATCTCCAACGTGTCTTCTCCATCTAAGAAAAACAATTATCAGTTAGTCATCATTCATACATTCACACACATTAGTCCAGAGCCAATGGATCTAAATTAAAAGTATCTGAATAAAACCTAATACAACTGCTGATTTATTAAGAATCAAATTTAAACTGTGTTTACTCTGTTTTCCAATCATATTCAAAAATGTCATCTGGACTTATCTTTTAAATTCCAGAGCTGTTCCTCCTTATTCCTTTCTTTTTTCCCAAAACTCCTGTCGCCTCTCCGATCACAGATCCATCACTATGGCCCCAGACTCCTAACTTTCAGCTTTAAGGTCACGACACGGGTCATGTCAAACCCTCTCTTTAGGATTCAAGATTGATCGATTTCTCTTGTCTCCGTCAGATTAGAATCTCCCATTTCTCTGGAAACATATGAATGCATGTAATAACACCACAATCTTCAAATTTCCATTCAATCAATTTTCAAAACACTTCCCTCCCGTGACCTGACCATCAGCTGTAGATGGGAAGGCTGATAACCGTCTGTGAAGGATGTGCCAATACCGTCACTAAAAAAACAAAAGAGGAAAAACTCATATCCCAGTCAATATTCTAATATTAAATCATTTAAAATCCCTTATTTCGCTCTTTTATTTCCCTTCTCCCCTCTTCTTTTTTCTTCCTTTTCTTCTCATACCTTTGCGCAAACCATCTTATCAGGAGATCTACAAAATATACTAAGGTTAGACAACTCCACCCTGACCCCCAATTTCGTTACCATGGCCGATAGGTTTCCACTTTAGTCTATGTGTTCATTCCCGCTGCGGTGCGTGTCTGCTCCTTCCCAGATGCGGTGGTCCTGTGCCCTCCACCAGATATACGCAGGGCTTCTATTTCTGGTGGACACCGGAGCACGACGCATCAACCAGCACAGAGCAAATGAAGCTAAACAGGAAATTAAGCACGTACTCCGCAATAAAATATCGGGTTACTTTTCAAAATAAAACACTTCAGATTATATTTCAAGTAAATACATCACCAAAACGTCATAACGTGTAAAAACAAAATCACATCCACTATATTGATTCCTCTCATACTGTAACTGCACTGTAAACTGCAGCAACTTTGATTTAGTTCATGTTTTACTGGTACAGTTTAATCTCTTCTCTGTTGAGCTGTTGCTAAAAAATGTGTCTATGACAAATCCAGAGTCCAACATTCTTGTTCTCCTTCGTTAGGAATATTGACCTGTTTATCTGTTTATTGTTGTGTTTATAACACATACATTTAACTGTGTTATCGCGCGATTATATAAATATTGTGAACTGCTCTGTCTCGTGACATCACAATTGTTCAACCGGAGTGCACCGTGGCGCACTCAAAGCGCAACCGGTGTAGATTACCGGACGGCGGAGAGCGGCGAAATACCGGATCGGTGCCGTGACGCAGCGGAAACGTATCCCAGTAAGAGTTAAATATTTAAACCCAAATATCTATTTCCCCAAAAAACCCATAAAAACAATCACAGTTTTATATATGATGTCATATTATGAAATATATTTACAGGAATGTTGGTTCCTGAGAAAAAATTTTCATGTTCGAATTTACACAAAAATCTAACAGTGCTGCATCCCTGTGAGGAATTTACCCAGGATTCTTTAGGATAGAAACCATGAATGTATTTTACTCGTTCAGCCTTTTAGTGGTCTATTTATAATCAGATTTTGATCAAATATTGCAGTTGAAATTGGCCTCAGCTCATCTCTGTTGAAAAAACTGTTCACTCAGTGTTACCATACGATGTTGTGGCTCCGTAATGTTCCTGGAGGAAGATTTTTCAGAAAACACAAACTTTTTTCCTCTTATCGCTGTTTTTCCTCCGTAGAAAGAGATTTAATCCTAAAATCACAATTTACACATAATAAATTAATCTGATGTATTTCCAAATAAAATGCTGAAAATGTCAGGTCTGAATTTTTCATATACTTCTCTTACCCTCCTAAAATAATATAATAATATATAATAGTTTTCTTCAATAGTAGCACTTTTAACCTTTGGTCTTTTACCATCTGGACCCAAAAGTCTCATCACATTGACACATCAAGCCAAACACAAAAAATAAACAAAGTAAACACACATTTTTCCTCATCTATCTCCTAATAGACACTCCTCATCAGACAGTTTCTCTCCACTAACCCAACCAGTCAAAGCAGATAGCTGCCACCTCTGAACCTGGTTCCACTGGAGATTATTTTCTATAAAAAAGTTTTTTCTTCCCACTGTCGCTAAATGCTTGTCCATGTGGATCTTGTTGGGTTCTTTCTCTCTTACTATAGACTTTATATTTTGTTCAGCACTTTGAGATGACTTTGTTGTATTTTGCTCTGTATAAATAAAGTTTAATTGAATTGAATTATTTTAAAGCATAGTTCTTGTCTTTTTATCTTTATCTAGTTGTGTTAAATTGATTATCTTTAGGCTTCCAGCTTGTTAGAAGTGAATATTACTTATTTGGACAACTAGAGAAAAACTCTTCTCCTCTGTTAGTGTTTGGTTTTGTTTTTAATAACAACTCCAAAACACCTGAGGGGTATTCCATAAAGCGGGTTATGTTCAAACTCTGAGTATGTTCAGGCTCAAATGAGGGAAACTCTGAGTATCTCATTCCTAAACGCGAGGTATGTTCTTCTCTGAGTATGTTACCATGGCAACATTGTCAGTGAAATAAACCTGGTCGCTGGCAGGTTTTATCAAAGAAACCCTGGGTTTCTACCTGGCTCCGCCCACCTTGAACACCGTTTCTGAACACTTTAATGAACCTTAACACTTTTCTCTGAAACACATTAGTAACATCACACACCACAGACGTGTTTACATCATTACTAATGTTGTGTTGCTTTACTTTATTTTTTTTTTTTGTGTGCAAAAGGTAGTTTTCTATCTAACATTGTGGATACAGATCATTAAGTGAAAGTCACTGAGAGGTTGATCTGCATTAAAACATCTGCTGACGTCTGTAGTAAAGTTCACTGAATACAAACCTGTGGATAATATAAAGGAGGAGATGATCATTTAAATTAATACACTTTTAAGGCTCGATTGTTGTTTTATATTGTTATACAGTTAAATCTGTAGATCACGGCTGTTTGAGGATATGATGGCACAGTGAGTTGTGATGCTGCTCTTGGAAGCGATGGGTCGCGGGTTCGTGTCCCGCTTCAGTGTTTTTTTAGGACGTCGAGATGACTCTGGCGACAATATTACATTAAAAATCAATATAAATGATGCGATAGCAAGCGGCATTTACTGTCTTAATATCCAGTGTAAAAGGAGGGCTCTCTATGCAGACATCCTATGCTGCTGACACGTCTCCTCAGACACACTTTATTCATATTATTCACCACTCGTCATGTCACTGAAGCAATAAAGTGATGAAGCGACCAAAAAGTGTGACTAATTACAGGTGATTTAAACCACTATTGTCACTGAAGATTTAACGCACATTTAGAACAGGCTCATATTCCTCAAACACTGGCTTATTTTTCACCCATTAGGGTGAATAAATCACTATTTTCCGGGTGGTTGCCATGGCAGCTCGACTCATCTTCGATCCATTGATGATGGCTTTTTATCGCGCGTGTGCACATAAGTAACCCAAGGTTTACATACACAGGGTTGATTAACCCACTTCATGCCAGCTGTAATGGAATCCGATACCCAGAGTTTCCCATCGCGGGGTATGTTGACCCAGAGTTTATGGATAGACTCAGAGTTTGTTAACCCTCCTTTATGGAAAACCACTCTGGCCTCAGCCCGACAGCTGTATGTGTGTCTTTGTACACGCGTGTGTGTTCATGTGTGTTTGTTAAACAGCAGAAATTAGTGTATCAGGTGTTTTTTTTCTCTAATTATTAATACCAATAGTAATTGTTGTTAGTCAGATCTCAACAGTTACCTTGAGATGATTAATCTTACTTTTAATGATATTCTCTTTCTCATGAGTTACCATTGTTCAACATTTAATCATCACTGAGAAGATAACATCATCTTTGGCAGATGGTCGTCTGTCTCATATAGGACTTTAATTTCAGTAATATTTCATCTAATAAACTGGAATGCCCCTTGTTTAAATTAAATGTCATAACAATTTAAACCTAATACTTTTTTTATCAAATTATTTCTTGTAACTGCTCTAGAATTATTGTTTTTTTTTTACTGTTCACTAAATAATTAACCCTCCCCTGAAACTTTTTCAGACATGAACCAAAATCTAATCATTATTGTTTTAACTATGAACAATTTTGAGACTCCAATCAACCTAGCAGTCATGTTTTTGGATTGTGGGAGGAAACCTGGAGAAAACCCACACAAGCACAGGGAGAACATGCAAACTCCTCACAGAAAGGACTGAAGTTTCCACCTGAAGGCATGAATCCATGTTCCTCTTTTTGCAAATATAGTAGTGTATACCTATATTATTTTCTTCATTTTTATATTTATGTTAATGTCAAAAAAGTAAACTTTAACAAATTGATTTTCCAGAGTAAACGCTATCTTCAGTTAACAGGCTCTGGTTCAATATTTTCCTAAATAATATACAATATTTTTATGCTGACATGATCATTGCTTCTAATTAATAATTTTTCAATTTGTTTTATTTTGAATTATTTTTCACATAAACAAACAGACAAACAATCAATGGTCATCACAGGAACAAAACAACACAGACACCACGGTGACTAATAAAACCTTTCCTTTATTATTCATGTATTTATTCTTATCATTAGTTTGCATCATTAAACAGACTCTAATGTGATTCAGGTCATATGGGAGCATACTGTATGTTGTGTAGAAGGCTGCAGCACTTTGTTACGCAGTTCAGAACACGTCCCCAGAACAGAGCTACTGAGCGACCTGCTACAACCCAGTACAGCAGAGAAAACACCCTAAAACCAGTCCCTCAGATTAACTGTAACTCAGTACCATGCTGAGAATGCTTCTGTTTCCTAGCTGTTACACAGTCACTGGCCTTCATGCTGGTGCTATGGTCATCTCAATAACTCTGCCTGTAATAGTTCTTCTGCTCCCACAGCGGGAAACACAACCGTTGTGTGTTATATACAGACCAAAGGTGGTAGGCAGTTGAAACCCCTACCAAAAACTGGACATTTCATTCTGTAATCAGTACCTCAGCCAGGGACATAGCACCACATTTTGGGCCCTGGGTACAAACCATGCAAGTTTTAATATGCACATTTTTTTTTTTTTTTCCTCGCCCGGAAACTATACAAGTATTCTCATATAAGCTTTCTTTTTTTTCTTAACATTAACCCAGAAGTTCCCAACCTTTATGATTCGTGGCCCCAATTTAATATTACAAATGTCCAGAGACCCCAGAGACATTTTTTACTAGAATTAGTTTATGATCATGTTTATTAAAGTGTGTTAAAATACAATACAGAGTAGCCAGGAGTAGTGACAAGTGCGCCACCTTAGATATTTTTAGACTGCATTTTATTTGAACTAGATTTATGTTTGATAAAGTTAAAGTATATGATTCAGTTATTTGATATTTAAAAAATAGAATTTGTATTTTTTTTTTTTTTACCAATTACTAGACATACTGTATAAACCCCATTTTAATTCCAGGCTGACCCCACATGGGATTCTGACCCCAAGGTTGAAAAAAACAGCAATAACCTAATGACTCCATATCCATTGCTTGCATTTTATAAATCTGTTCCACTATATTTTAGTGTCGGGAGTTGAACCCCATTCCACTAATGTTAAAGTACCACGACTGGTGCCTTTTGCTCTTTTAGCCATTGGGAAAAAGCAAAAACAGTAATGCAACAGCATGATATTTGAAAATGTTTTGAAGGCTAAATCTGGTTAGATTTTTGTTTTGAGGATAATTAAAGGGTATGTATGGTCGAATATTGTAATAAGTATGTCTTTTGTGCAGTCACACTTGTAGATTTTACACAGCTTTCAACTTATCCTAAGTTACCATGACTACCTGTTGACGACTTATGTACATATTTATTATATTATATTTATAATTATATATTGTTATTTAAAAAAAAATATGATTTTTCTAAAAAAATCCAAGTTGTGCATTAAGACCTGCAGTGTGAACAAAATCATAGAGACAAACAATCAGAAACACACACATGCTTTCTCTCATGATCAATTCAGGAACCAGAGTGTGGGGTATGAAACTTTATTAAAATTTCTCTCTGTGTGTTTTTTTTTTGTGTGTTTTTCTGTATTTTGTAGTGATCTTGTGTATTTTTCTCACATTTAGTGTCTTTGTTGTCATTTTGTTTGTTGGTGGTACTAGTGTTTTTTTCTCTCTTAGTGTGTTTTTGGTGTCATTTTGTTGTTATTTGTCTGTTCTTTTTTATTATTTAATGTTACATATCCTCTTATTTTATGTGTTTTATTTGTTGTTTTGTGAGTTGCTGGTAATATTTAGTATGATTATCATATTTAGCTATAAGTAAACATTATTAAACCCCATGTTTTTAATGCTTTTATTTGTAAATGTTCCCCTCTCTCTCTCTCAAGCACCCCTAGGGGAACACGTACCCCCATTTGAGAAAAACTGCTCTAAAGGACCGGATCTGGCCCCCAGGTTTTAAGTTTGACAAATGTGATCAACAACCTTATTCCATTTAGAATCTAGCTTTATGAATTAATGTGTGTGTGGATATAAGTTACGTGTCGGTCATGTGATAAGCAACGCATGCTAATGACCTAGCTAACTATCCACATACTAAACAATGTCTACTTTTTTTTTTTACGCTGATCAAACCCAACGTACACGGGTTAAAAAGCAGCTAGTATAGAGAATTCTCCTGGGAATCTATCTCTCTTTTATTGTGCATAATAGCTTTGTGTTTGTTCATTTTATTGTGACGAACCTGTTTTAAATCATCTCTTAATGTCCTGCTGATGGCTGCTCTGTCACTATTGTGTGTGAATAAAATGAACAAGGCTTTAATTTATGCCTATAATATCACAGAAAATAATTGACCTTCAGAGTGAAATGAGCGGCGCTGGGAACAGTCATTAATCTAATCCATGTGAAGGAACCCCCACCACCTCTACCACCATCAAAGTCATATAAGTTTACTGTGGTTGGTGGTTTGTGGAGTAGCTCACCTCTTCCTGTTATGTTTAAAATCATTAAAATAATGTTTCTGGGGAATAAAACATTTTAATGCTTCAATTTCCAGAAGAATTGGTGAGTGAAATATGTTTAGCACATACAGTAATAACTGAAGAGGCTGCGTTGTCGGAACTGGTTTCACTATTCTATATTATTTGCTTTTGAAGTTGATTTAGTTAATGATGATGTAAATGATCATTTTACCCTAATGATTATATGGTATATTTTATTTACCCATTTCTGACAGTTACAGTGGGGACATGGTACAGTAAACTCAGCACTAAACTAAATCGTAGCCTGAGATGGAATGTGTTATTTTGGAGACATAGTTTTTAGCATTTGTGACA
This sequence comes from Gouania willdenowi, assembly GCF_900634775.1. Classification (NCBI taxonomy): domain Eukaryota; kingdom Metazoa; phylum Chordata; class Actinopteri; order Blenniiformes; family Gobiesocidae; genus Gouania; species Gouania willdenowi. The sequence goes on from NC_041066.1 coordinate 1,821,760, forward strand.
GAGACACATCTTAGGTAGAATATTATTTATTTTTAATTTTATTTATTCAGTTTATTTCCGACATGGTTACATTCACTTTTTTTTTTTTTTTTTTTACATTTTTTGTACATGCCGAAAAAGGAGACGAGAGAAGCAGTTTGCTTATCTGGGTCCCGTCCCCTGTTTTATCATCGCAAATTTACATGGGTTTACATGTCTCTGGTCAAACATTCTTGAGTTGTTCTGAATAGTCCTTTTTTGTGTATTCTCATCTGTAGTCAGTGTTGTCTTGTTTTTATTCCTCCTCCTCTCTATCGTTGTTCATGTTGGCCTTGTTCCCTGCCAGACGTTGTTAGCATTCCTCCAGTTCAAGAACAGTTCCTCTTTCGAAGGTGTTTGGAAGGTTTTTCCCTTTTCATCCATAATGTCACCACTCGGGAATATTCTGTATTAACCCTAGAACAAATTAATATCACCATCACTAACGCCAGGTTATTTTTAACTAATCTAATATCATACCCAATAAAAATTAATTATCATGAAAATATGACAATACATGACAAATAACACTTGTGTTATTATGCCATACCATACAAAATGATGGACTAATGTTATTGAAAAATTAGGATTGTGAGAACAAAAGATTCTTAAAAAAACTGGAAACTCGGGCTGTGTTTGAAATGTCCCACTTCATACTATATACTACGAACTATACTAAACCGTACTAAATACTAAATAAAGTATGATTAGGATAATGACCATTCCGACTTCAGGATACTTCCAATATTTGCCTTTGTTGAGAGTTTTGAAGGAATTTTAGGCGAGAAAGTGACCACGTAGAATATCACCATGTGCTCATTTGATCCATAAAACTCACATATACACATTTTATTCCAACATTTTGGAGATTTTCAGAGACCCTCCATTGTGTTATTGACAAAACTTTCTGTTAACTTCAAAACAAGAGCCTTATTTACAAAAGTGTTAAAAACTAATGGAAGACAAGAAGAAATGCTTTTATTTTGAAAATGGGATGTTTGATTTTTAGCTTGGAACCGGTCCCAGGATGATTTTATATTCTGCTTGCAATGCATCATGGGGTGGTTGAAGTTTGACTAGTGTGCTCAACGTTTTAATACCGTATAGTATACATCCGGATATTTCTCACTTAGTCACTCTTTTCATACTATCTCATGTGAACACACTACATACTCATTTTGACATCAGGCATTTCGAACACAGCGCTAGTTGTGTACTTGATACACAAACAGCTGCAGGAGAGTGGAACAAAAAATGGCATTTTTTGATTGGGTAAAAAAAATGGTCACCTGACTAAAACATTTTTATTACCATTTTGTAAATCACCACTTTGTGATATTTCTTTACAACTACTGGACTAAATAAAGATAGCATTTAACAGCAGATTGCAGCTTAATGGGACACTATCACTATCATAATTGCAAACACTGAGAAAACAAAGCAAATCTGCACTTAAATTAAATATGCATGTAACTTCAGTTACTTTAATTGTAACTAATATATTACCACTTTTTATCTTTTTAATAAGTTACACTACAGAGTTACTTCAAAAAAGGAATATAATACTGTAACATGTTACAAAAATAACTAGTTACTCTCAACACTGATTATCACTAATGTTGAGTGAAAATCACCCCAATGTGTACCTGGAGGACAAAGTGGGCTTTGGAGTAGGAGAACATCACACTCAGAATCAGAAATACTTTATTTATACCAGGGGAAAATTACTTGTGTCACAGAGGCTCAAGAAATATTACAAATAAAAATAATGAAAACTTGAGATAGAAAGAAAAAGAAAGAATAACATAATTAAGTAACACACTGTAAATTAAGAATTAAATACAAGTAAACGCATTCTAGTAGAAAAAAAACAAGATTAAAAATAATACAAATGTGCAAATACACACGTCCAACAATCAAAGCTGTCAGGTTGCAGTGATGAATTGTAAAGTTTGATGATTTCCTGTGGCGTTCTGTGGAGCAGCGTGGTGGGATCAGCCTGGTGCTGAAGATGCTTCTGTAGCTGACCAGCACATCATGGAGTGGGTGGGATTCATTGACCAACATGGTCAATCCACACACCAGAACCCAAGACACTCTGATAAATACAACTTCATGAAAATAATGCAAATATGTTTGCTTGGGTGAAAATTACCAATACTAACACAATAGTGTTCTAGGGTTAAATCATCAGTGTGTATTGGTGAACATATGATCAACGAAAACAATGGCAAAATGATTGTGGATCATTTTGTTCCAAACCTTGAGCCTTTGAATGACTTTGTTGTATTTTGTGCTATAGTATGAAATAGTTGTGTGTGTGATGACTGAATGCTTTTATGAAACATTTCAGTTTCCTTTAACAACGCAAACAAGCAAGATTTAAAGACAAACGTTCATCTCTCCCAAAGTAATGACTGAACATCCATTACTAAATGCTAAACATTTGATGGCATGGTGTAGTGCTGCATTCCTTTAGACTGATGTTTGTCTGTTGCAAGAATGCCAGTGTGTGAGATGGAAATGTTGTCAGATGTTTACAAAGTGAGATGTCTGCAGGAGAAAAAGTGACAGCCTAACCAGGAGCGACGTCTGAGTGGAAAGAAGGAGGAGAGGGAAGGAATGAAGAAGTTGGCACCAAGGCCAGTCCTCAGAGGAAACATCATAATCTCTTTTTCTGCCTTCCCCAACCCTGAAAGAGCTTCTATAAATACGATGAAGGCAAACAAACAGAGGAGGAAGGCAAAGATAAGTCATCAACTTGCTCTGAGATTCAGCACAAAACGCCTGTAGCTTTACATTTTGTCACTTTGTGCTCATTGCTGTTCTGCTAATCTGCATTTCTTTGCAGCTGATGATAGATGTAGGCATGCAGCACCTGCAGTGTACAGCTGCTGATGGGAGCTACAGCCCACGCAGGAATATTTCAGGAATCAATTAGAGCTGTAGCTGCCGCGTCGCTAAGGGGATTAGGTGGTCACCCGCTCACATGCATTCAGCACCACATGTTCCTACAGCTTCACATTCTGAAACAAGCTCATGTTACACATGCTACAGTATGTGAAACCCATGCAGATAGTGTGCATCTCTATTTCCCTCCCTCTGTCTGTCTGGGTTTTTATTTTTTAGCTTTGCTGCACAGTGGGACACGTGATGATGGTTTAACCCTCCTATTACCCTTGGGGTTAGTTTGACCCCATTCGATGTTTATCATTCATTAAATTATACTTGACTTTTTTTGCTTTTTGCTTATTATTATTGATTGATTTTGAGGCATCTGAAGCAGTAAATAAATGTTTGAGAGGAAAGGGGGGTCAACAACATCAATCAATATGATTCATTCTGTGAGAGTCATGAATGTGTACCCCAAATGAAAAAAGATTTGAATGGAAGATTTTCAAGATACATGAGTGAAAGTGGTCTAAATCTGATTCATGAAACATTTGATTTTGACCAATCCCAGCGAAAAAATAATCGGGTGTTGATAAATCCAGTGGCTGAATTCAATCGTCACTAACTTGTTACATCCTCTGGTTTTTGAGGCCCCGCCCACTGAGGTCAAACAAGAAAAGAAGTCTTTCGGCATCCTCACATCTGAGGTGGAGCAAAACAAATGTGTGCTGTCTGAATGTGTGAAAATGGGACTTAGGAGCTAATTTAAACGCTCTGTGGAAGAGAATCAGCTACCGAACAGATTAAGTCTGCCCACCTGTGTGCGATGGGAAAAACTTTGTTGCAGAGATCCTGGAAAGACAAACAGATTATTTTATATTGATCTCAGTTCACACCCTTGAAGCAATACATATCACATTAAAAGAAATGATCAAAAGCCTTAAATTTACTAAATGTTGTTCCTTCTGTGTTTATCATACCTTAGCCAGTTTCACCTATAATTCATCACATTACTGATTTAATACTGTAGCGCATTTGTAAAAGTTTAAGGCATACTTAACATTTTAAAAGCATGAAAGAGTTCCTATTTATTCCGCACAGCCGCCACAGGCTGCGCACATCAAAACACACTTCATTTACCAATGCGATGTTATGGAAAAACTGATCAAGGTAAAAAAAATAATGTAACACACTTTCTCTAGGGTAAACAGCAGTGTTGCCACAGTCCAAGACAAAGGTAGAAGAAGCGCTGCGTCCCGTGTGCGTATAGGTGAACCCACATGCTTCTGCTTGGTTTACCAGTGGGGTTATAAAGTATTCCATGGAATGAAACCAAAAAAGTGGTATTAATGTAGACTTTTAAAAATGTAATTAATTTTTTGTTTAAATAATCATTCTGTTCTGAATGTGTCTGCTTATGCTTTGTTTAATACTTTATTTCTGGCTCAGTCAGATTTTGCTGCTGCTCCACAAATCCACTCAGATTATCATACACGAGGTCAGACCTGATGTGAGGTCTATTCGTAGCTAAATGCTCACGTCAGAATTGATAAATACCAAAGCTTGCGTGAATATAATGGTGCGCCCGTCACACGCACAGATCTGAACGTATGAACGGTTGATAAATGAGGGCCATTAACTCTAAAACCAAAAGTTTGACCTGATGGTGGCACTGCAGGAAAGGTCATGTTTCCTCTTGCCGTCTTTAATGTTGTCAGCAAATTTGAGAATATTTGGATGAAAACTATTTATCATAAATTAATTCTAATTTAAAAGTTTGGCCTCAATGATGAAGCTAGAGAACAGGTCATGGTTTACTTATGTATTCAACAAATAAACAGTGTCTGACACACAAACTTGGTCAACAATTTTCTAAAAATCATTTTCTGGAGGCAAATATCCCTGGGGTCAGGTTCACCCCAAGGGTAAAATATGTTAGTCATATTTGAGGATAATAGGAGGGTTCACTTATTTCTTAGCAACATTCATCTATTTATTCAGATATATTGGGCTATTTCAGTGAGGTGACACCTCGGCAGAGTGGGTGAAAAGTTCAGTAACATGAATCCTTCCAAACTCTGAGCTGTGATGCTGTGCCAGAGTGACGGCTCGCTGGCAGCCTGCCTCAGCTCAGAGCGCAGTGCATGGCACAAGATAAAGACATGGTGGAGCTGGTTGATGCTGCTGAGACGACTGCAGAACAGATCCAGTCCTAGACATCTGCAGACTCAGAATAACCTATTAGATTCTCCTGGACATGAGTTCCATTACCTGTTGATCTGTGTCAAATATGAGCCATAACAATGCGACCAGCTGATAATGCACAGACATAAACTGGCTGCCAGCTGCACATCGTCTAATTCTTGGATCAAATGAAACATTTGATAATAAGCATCTTAAGCTATTATCATGAGGTGTGTATTTGATAGTGTTTTGTTATGGTTAATCTAAAATTAAAATGTGACGTATTTTAATTATAGTCCTCCCATATGAAAAAAATGGCAAGACTGATGCAGGATGTCGACTACAGTTTTTTCCATGACATGAACATCAAACTTGTTAATTGAAAATAAAAGTAAAGCTCCATTTGTTTTGTTTTTATTAATTAAAGTAAATCACGGACTGTTGAGAGACTGCCAGCCTTCAATTCTCAGGGTTTGTCTCTCTTCAACAGTTGCTTAACTGGGTGGAATGTACCAAAGTTTTTCAATACCCAACTAAATACCACATTTTTTACAATCTTATCTTCAATTCTTAAATATTAAAGTAATCAAAAGTTACAGCCTTATTATTAAGCAGATATATGTTCATCAATGTAGGCAGAGAAGAAAAGAGGAGGGACAACAAAAGTGCATTAAAGACAAAATTTTGTGCGGCCTCAAATGTAAATGCACATAATAACAGAAAAACACAAAAAACAGCAAAAACACACCAACATACACACAATGACTCAGAATAGAATAGAATACACCTTTATTGAAATTCACATTTGCAGCAAAACAGTATAAGAACAAAAATAAATACAAACATAGGATAATAGTGCAAAATGTAGGACCTACATAGATTACCAACAACAACAACAGACGGAAAAGCAACAAATGTGCAAATGACACACACACAAAAAGGACAACAAATATACACTAATTCACAACAAAAACACACAATACCCAAAAACACACAAGAGAACTAAAGAAATACTCAAAATCACTAAAAGATATACAAAACAACACAAATATACAGAAATAACTCCAAAAACACCAAATGAGAAGAAAATAAGACAAAATTACTCTAAAAACACACAAAACTACAATAAAAATACACAAAAAACTCTAAAAACACAAAACAAACACGAAAATGACTCTTAAAAACCAAATGACAACAAAAATACTCATGTACCACAAAACAATAAAAATATAGAAAAACACACTAAAGGATAACAAAAATACACAAGTTCACAACAAAAAAACACGTTACCTAAAAATACAGAAGAGAACCATAGAAATGCACAAAGTCACAGACAAAATGAGTACAAAAACATACAGAAATGACTAAATACAAAATTACCCAAAAAATACACAAAACTACAATAAAAAAATACACAACACTACAATAAACATACACAAAATGGCTCTAAAAACGCGCAAAACAAAATATAAAAATACACATTGTAATAACAAATGCTCATCTCGGGTGTACTGCAAACCTTCAGCCTATTGCGGTGGTCACATCAATAAATTGCAGGAACTAGTTTATGTCAATCAATGTTGGGTGAATATATTTTCATTTAAAACAGACACGTGACTGAATGGATAGTTGGCTACTGAGCTCTGTTGTATTGGTCACAGTAAGAGAACATTGTCTGCTCAGCACTAGATAAAACACGAGAATCATGCTCAGGTGTAATGAACCCATATACAGTACATCTAATGACACGCTTTTTATGCTGGAACAGTTTACACAGGATGACACTTTTCAGGCTACCAGAGGCTCACCACAGTCATATTAACCCACACAATGTTATTGCGCTGTGAGAGGAAAGTGGTTTGCTCTTGAATGGTGAGCAAATTCACACTAACATCTATGACCTTAAACATATAAGCTAAGGTTCCTAATTACTGCGTTACCTTGCCGCTACAGCTTGTAATGTGTCTAAAAAACATTTGTACACATTTCACTGTGATTCCAATTTGTTTTGATATGATTTCTCAAGATATACCAATGGCATCATAATCACTGAGCACAGTGTAATCATAAACATAATAATTTGTCAGTAATTACTTCTCTATAATGAAGGCTTTGGATTAGAGCCACAAGGAGGCGATTAAAGTTCACTGCAGAGGTAAAAGGGATAAGAATCATAAGCTGAAGTCACAGAAAGGTTTCAAAGTGAGTAAAGTATGCAGAAAGTGTCCGATGGCGTCCGAATGTTCTAGATAAAAATAGCTTCCAGCCTGCTGGAGCTCAGAGGAGAGATTTAGCCTCTTTTTCAACCCCCAAAAATGTCTGATTGCTCTTTAGTGGATCAGAGAATGACAAGTCAGCATTTCTCTGGGCAATAGAGTGTTTTGATAACTGGAGGTTTGGAGGGTAGCTAGCATCCAGAAGGTTAGCAGAGACTCTTTGAACTGTGAACACCATCATCTCATCGCTGATAGATTTTTCCGTTTCAGCTGTTATTGATTAGTTTCCATTGGTGACAGCGATCGGGCTCCAGCAGCGGACGCGATGAGGGCAGTGCGACCTCAGCCAGGGACAAGCCATGTTTGCTGATTCACAGTGGGAGTCACGAGCATGCATGTCCTCCAGCATCCAGCCTTTCATAACATTATAGCTGCTGCTATAGTTGGGTACATTGGTTGGGACAATTTTAGGCCAAACAAGACAGCAGCTGTTAGCGTTTAAATCCAGATTTCAAACGGCTGTCAAAAATTCAGTTATAAAGAAAAAATCTAAAATAACTTATATTGCAACCCTACAGCATGGAAGTGTTTGGTAATTTGTTTTTAAACAATGATTTATTGGCTCCATAAGTAAAAAAACTGATGTTTAAAAAGGAATTTTTGACTCCAATTACTTGATATTTTTTTTTTAGATAAAATTCAATATCTCCCAATCATGAACGATGACTCAAAAATTTTGTCATTTTTTAAAATGAACATTGAAAATATGTTAAGCAAGAATTGACATGTATATATTTACAGTAGCATTTGCAGTAAACCTTTTGATGCACTGTAGGCTCAAATCTTGATAAATCCAAAATCTGCGGGGATCATTTATCTATACAGGGCTGTCTGAGCAAGAGCTGTAATCAGGTCTATAAAATTAGACCTGACCCAAGACCCCGAGAATACGACCCGAACCCGAATGAAGCCGTTCTCTCTTTAAGCCCAAACCCATTACGGCCCGACTCCGTGCAAGCACATGTAGAATGATTCGAGGCTTTATTATAGCCACTTGTTCAGCATACAACTATAAACATGAAGAAGCAGCTTAGTGCCACTAAACGGTATTTACCGGTTTAACGATGTTATGTCCAATGTGTCCAACCTGTCATGTGGAGTAGCCCAGGGCTCTGTTCTGGGGCCTGTTTTGTTTTTATTGTATCTGATGCCTCTTGGTCGGTTGATCCGTGGTTTTAAAAATGTGTCTTGTCATTTTTATGCTGACGATATCCAGTTGTACTGCTCCTTTAATGACTCTGAGTTTCACTTTTTATCAGAGTTCTTAGATTGTATATCCTGTATCAAAAACTGGTTGTCATCAAATTATCTCCAGATAAATTCAAACAAAACAGAAACTCTGATCATTGCTCCTGATAAAAACATCCCTCTAATTAAAAACTATCCTGGTGATTTGGGCTCATCTGTTAAAACCAGCCTCAGAAACCTTGGGGTCGTTTTTGATCAGTCCATGTCTTTGGAGGGACATTGTTGTCAATTGACTAAAAACTGTTTTTACCACCTGAGAAATATCTCTAAAGTGAGGCATTTATTATCAAAATCAGATCTGGAACTGGTCATACACGCATTTATATCATCTCGTATTGACTACTGTAATTCTGTTTTTACTTGTTTTAATAAGTCGACCCTAAACAGACTCCAGATTGTTCAGAACGCTGCTGCCAGACTTTTAACTGGTGCTTCTAGAACATCCCACATCACCTCATTCTTGCTACTCTGCACTGGCTTCCAGTGAAGTTTCACATAGAATATAAAATTTTAGTTCTCACGTTCCAAGCATTACATAGTCAGGCCCCTAAATATATCTCGGACTTGTTGTGCCCCTACTCATCAGGGCGATGCCTTCGGTCTTCAGGTCAGGGTCTCCTAAAGACCCCAAAAACTAAATTTAAGACCAGAGGAGACCTGGCGTTCCAGGCTGTAGCTCCCAGACTCTGGAATAACCTGCACCAGTCTCTCAGGGAACTCAAGTGTGTGGTCACTTTTAAAAAACTGCTGAAGACTACACTTAACAGTAAAGCTTTTAGTTAACTGGATTTTAATTTTTATTTGTCCTTTAATGTTGCTGTTCTTATGATATTTATGCACTCTTGTTGTTTATTCTATTGTGTTGCACTTGTACTTTTACCACAACTCTGTACAGCACTTTGTGATTTTATCTGCAAAAAGCGCTTTATAAATAAAACTACTTATTACTTACTTACTGATGTCATAAAGCATGTCGTAACACTGCTATAATACACACAACGCAGCGTATGTGCAAACAGTATGTGACAGCTCGTTTATGCCTTTTTTAACATAATTTATTCACGGACAGCCTTTAATTCACCTTCTCAGTATCCATTTGTGCGTCTTTCTAGCACTAATCAAATTTACAATAGGTTTAACAGTACAAAGATTTATTTAGTACTGGGGCAACATTTTGCTGAAAGTTGCAAATCCGGAGCACATTTGTTGTGATTTTTTCCATAATCTAAACTTTAGAGGCTCCCTGTAGCGCCACCTTTAAGACTATTGGCCTGCTTTTGCAGCTGAAGCCATCTGGCACCGGAATGGACATTTTTCTGAAATATTTGGTGATCGTTCACGCATGGGAAATAGCAAGAAGGATTTCCTCAGAAGAAAGAAAGAAAAGAATCATTTGAAATGTTTCTACAATGTTCTTATATTTTTAGCATTTCTCTATAGCAGCTACACATCATGTGGCTGTAGGTAAGGTCAAGGTGACAAACTTCAGAAGCCACAAATTGTACAGATTAGAGTTTCAACCCAAGGATCACGATAGAAAACCTCTTGGAAGAAATTCAGGTGTGGCTTTGAAAGTCATTACAGGATCCAAATATATCACTGTTGTGAGATAAATTCTAATTCTGGGGCACCTGCTGGCAGTTTAGCAGTGCAGACCCCCCCTTTGATAAGTAACACCCCTGACCTTGTTGAACTGATGTAATTATGGAATATGGAAGGTAATGTAAAATCCAAGTCTAATCCCCCTCTGTCTGAGTTTCTACATTTTCTATTTGTTGAGGTGAGGTTGAGGTTCAGGTACCCAGATTAATCAGCAGACCCCTCCCTTATGTTTTTGGATGATAAAAACAAAGTAATGGAACAATATCTCCAAATTAAATAGCATAAAAATGCAAAATAATTTAGGATTTACATGTTTTGGGTTTTGTAATTTACCATATTTTTATCTGTCCAGTCACTTGGAAACCAATGACCCAATGTTTCTCTCTTTGCGGCCGGTATAGGTCTGTTATGCAACTACTTCTTTTCTGTCCATTTCCCTTTTACTCAAAATCTTTAAAGATGCGCCCTGGAGACAACCTATAAACATGTGAGGCCAATTTTACTCATATAGAACTCATGACCCTGAAAATGAGTCTCGAACCTCAAGATAAATGAAACCCTAAGTAGAAATTCACTAACCTGAACCAATCACATTGGGATGCCTTTGCAGACTATTTCCCTTCCTTGCTTCTTAAAAAAAAACAAAATCTAATTTTTAGGAAGTCTTATGTTAGAGAAAAACTCTCAATTTATCAGTCAGAATTAGAAAAGAAAGAAGAACAGCGTTACATAATCTTTAATCTGACCGTTTTCTCTCAGCACAGAAATTCAATTGGAAATTAAAGCTGCTGCACAGCAATGGCCAGGCAATTGTAGCCAATTCTCAGTAAATTGATTTAAATAATGCTTTTATAACATAGTAGTTCCAAAGTACTTTACAATACAATACATTCACACATCATTGTGACAGAGCTGCCATGCAAGGCACTAGTCGACCATTTGGAGCAACTTAAAGGTCCAGCATCTCCATTTGTTCTGAGAACCCCAACAACATAGTATTTGATGTTTATTTTCCCAAACTGCCTGTTTTCCTGAGTTTTAGCCCTCTGCAGTTCTAAAAACAGGCTGTGTTGCGGCCTACTTATGCATATTCATGAGTAGGCGTGTCTGTGGACGCTGACTCCACACAACAGCTGATCAATGGCAATTATCTTTTGCAATCCACACACACTTGTTATTGTTTTCAGCCAAATAACCGCACATTACAGTAAAACACCAATCTCTTTATTCCTGAAGTACTGGAAACTGCCAAACAAAGACTTATGGCTCTGTCCATGTCACTGAAGAGGTACCACAAAGAAGTGGAGGCCAGGAGAATGAACAGGATGTTCTCCACGAAACCAGCCTAGCTATTCTCTCAGTGGCAAGGAAATAACAGCAGATCAGAGCCACCATGAGCTGAGAAGGAAAAATACACACATGGGAGAAAAAAGCATTATATAAGAGCTGACCACAGGAACCTCCCTGAACTAGTAACCATCTCAACATCCATGAAAAAGTGTTAAAGTTGAATGGACGGACAGCATTGGGCCTTGATTTATTCACTGCATACTGGCTAAAGAAGCTAATGGCACTCTATGAACGCCTATAGCAGGACAGACCAACCAGCTACTGAGGGATAAGACTCACCCAGAATGAATGACCCAAGGTAGAACAGTCAAGATCATGAGGAATGCCCAGAAGGCACAGAAAAATTCTAGAAAGACATTATACCAGATATTTTGTTTTTTAAGCCAAATCACATCACCACTGACAAATATTGTTTACTACATCAAACAAAGTGAGACGCTTACTCTGGTATTTCTCTAATCATGAGGCAGTTAGGCGACGACACTGTTACCTCCAGGCAGGAGATATGCCTTCAAACAAAGTCACCACCTGCCAGATATTGTTTGCACTACTGTCAAATTAGCTTAGTTTCTTGAGCTACATGTGAGCAGTTGCCACTAAAGTAGTTTTACACAATGTGATACAGAGTCAACTGACTAACAAAGTACATTTTAAGTAAGGCAAGACGAGGCAAATGCATTTGTATATGTAGTGGGTCCCGGTCTGGTCTCTGCTGGCGGATGTATACTGTAGATAATCATCCTGAGAGGAGTGCTGTAAATGTGGAAAAGATACAGCAAAGCCGGACACATGTGACTCTTTCTCCATTATTTTCACACTCAAATAAACATTTTTCTGCATTTATGAATTATTCCTATTATTTTTGTCTGCATTGAAGCACTTTTATAATCAAAATGATCATTTACACAAAATGTCCATTTTACATATTTTCACAAAAATATACTTAAATTAAAACTCAGTATAAAACCAAAAATAAACATTCCTTCACAATAATGTCATCTAACTCTGTATCACCAGTCCTGTATATTTTCTTGTTTAAATAACTTGTTTTTAACCGCTTATTTAAGAGTGTACAGTGTAAAACAAAACATATTTTAAGAATTTACTTAATATAACATGATAACCTTACATGCAGTTATTGACTTACTCACACACTTATTAACAATAACAAATATGACTAACTCCTGGCTTGTCACCAAACCCATGAACTCTAACCCACACCACAAGTCTCAGCTCAAGTACAGGCGTTAAACCAATGCTGATGATGTATCCATACATTAGCATTAGCTTAAATGACCAAACAATGTATTGCACTCACATCAGATGCCACACAAAGATAAACCCACAAATGCAATACTGTACAAACGCAACAACCCACAAATGACGAGGAGCCAAAATAAATAGACTTATAACGTATACAATTACTACCATCTGTTTACTCTCCTCGTCACATAGCGTAAAACTGACATTTCTACACACATTTACACATTTTTGCTAACAGGCTACATATCACTGGAGTACCATATTATGTTATAAACACCTGTAATCACATAAAAGGTGAGAAACTAGCATGTAAATGTGAAAAAGACGCAGCAAAGCCAGACAAGTGACTCTTTGTCCATTCAATTGGATTATGAGGCACGTCCGGTGTGCATGGCTTAGAGACCCAGTGAAGTTTTAGGTCAGTGTCGCCATCTAGTGTCCGTTTCACCACATGCCATGGTAACGTAAAATTAAAAAATTGCTACTACAATAAACTTAAACAGACTTTGCAGCGGATGGAAACAAAAATGAAAACATCTCAAAACACTAATTTTGTGAGTATCACATCTAGCGCATTTCATACACAAGGCAGCTCAACAAGTGCAACAAAAAACATTCAACTGCTTAAAATCTATATGAACATTAACTCATTGACTGCTTAAAAATGTCTTTTAGTTTAGTAACGTTGACTGCCAAAGATGTCTAAAGACGTTAATTGTGTTTTTCGGCTGGGGTTGCTAGGAGACAGTGTGCTAAACCTCTCCTGTTAATATTGGGCTTGTACCATAATGTAGTGACCAACTGGTGACATGTAGGTGGCAGCAGCGCACCTTTGGATGAGAGACCACCCATGATGGGCAGAGCTCAGAGGCAGAGGGAAGGAGTTTACAGGACAGAAAATGGTGCTACGAGAGTTGATGCTGAACCTCCCAGCAGCTCACAGAACCAGACCAGAACATGTGCGGAAATGAGTGGAATATTGAGAGTGTCCTGATGGTGAGGGAAAACGATCAAAAAAGGGGCAAGCGGTGAGATGAGGAGGAAGTTGAGTGAGGGGAGAATGACGGGGGGAGAGACTTGGAGGACAACCAAAATACAGTAAGAAAACCATTCAACTCTGACCTCGACAGCAAAATAACAATAATTTTGCCATTAAAAGCCCGGTCTCAGTGTTATTTTTGTAGTTATACAGTAAGAAACTGTTTCCTACTATAAGGTGTCACTAAAGCAAGAAAAAAAAATGCTTCAAAAGTCACTAATACATTTTTTCAGAAAAAGGCGTTTTTCTCAGCTTTTTGTCACAAACTGACAATTTGTGTGAAACTTGCCTCTATTCAACTGCTGATTACGGAAGAACGAAACAAGCTAGAAACAAAAAAAAATTTCTGATAAAACTAGAGAATCTGGTTTCTGATTTCAGATTGTCATAATACAAAATATTCTGTGAGTCTAAAAAAAAATCAGTGAAATTTATCTAAAACGCCTGGCAATATGGGGTTGGCTGCTCTGAATGAGTCAAAGTGAATGAGTTAAAGTCGACAAAAAAATGAATAATTAAAATTTTAATCATCAGTAAAATCATTTAAAATCATCAAACACATGACATCAACAACATGACCAAAATCTCTCTCTCAATCATACGCAGTAGAGAAAAAGAGTGCCTTTAACTGAACAGTTTGTTCCACTTCTTTGCAGCATAACAACTAAACGCATCACCATGTTTACTGTGAGCTCTGGGCTCCACTATCTGACCTGTGTTCATACATCTGAGAGACCTGCTAGGTTCATACCTGACTAACATCTCACTGATGTGATCTAGAACAAACTCATTCATAGATTTATACACCAGCAGCAGAACTTTAAAGTCTATTCTGAGGCTGACTGGGAGCCAGTGTAAAGATTTGAAGATGTAAAGTACTACAACATCTTATTATCTACCTGCTGTCGTGTCACCATGTGCCGAACTACAACATTAATCCACTTTCTTCCAAGTAGTGGCTCCACAAGAATGGCAAATTAAAGTCAAAGCCATTGTCCCACGACTAGACTGTGCCCAGTCTGAACCCAAAGAAAGCGTTCTGTAATTTTTCATTCATCTTTACTCAATCTGTCACTGACTCTCGCTACGGGAAAGCTAGGTAGCCATATTTTAGTCCTTATTTCTGTAAACACACTTTTTCAAATGCTATTAATTGTGTATTAAGCAAACAGACATGGCCAAGATGACTTGTTAAAGATCAGACGTCCGAAGAAGAAAGGTAATGTTAGTATCTTTGACTGTTACATGGTTAAATAATGCCTATTACCCAATGTAATAATATACTAAACCAAGCGCAGTGGAAAGCCGTGATTCTCTTTAATTGAATGTATCGGCAGGTGGCCGGGAATACTACAAATAAATTAAAGGGCCTATGTTGAGCTAAATTGACTTTTCTGTGCTTTAAACATCATAAAAGTGCTATTTGGGCTTCGTACACATGTCCAAAGTGTCTATGTACCGGCAAACGCCCAGTCCCATGCTCTGTCTCGTGTTTATAAAGCAGCATGAGCTCGACTACAGAGTGGGTGGGAGAAGGGTGGGCCGTCCTCTGGCCCTACGTCACCATGCGGGGAGGGGAGACGGACACACACTCAATAGCAGCTTAAATAGCCATGTGTTTTACTGTGATGTGCATTTTTTTTTGGCAGAAAACAATCACAACTGTATATGGATAACAAAAATAAATTTGCTTTGGTGATTACTGATCCCCCTCGTATCAGAGCGAGACATGCAGGGAAGTCAGTGTCCCGTCTGTAGACACGCCCACTCATGAATATGCATAAGTATAGGCTGCAAATCAGCCTGTTTGTAGAGTTGCTCAGATCCACTTTCTTCCAAGTAGTGGCTCCACAATATTGGCAAATTAAAGTGAAAGCCATCGTCCCACTACTAGACTGTGCGACTTGTAGAGTTGCTCAGAAAGTGCCTTTTTCAGAGGCTAAAACTCTGGAAAACAGGCGAGTTTGGGAAAATAAACCTCAAATAATATGTTTTTGGGGTTCTTAGAACAAATGGAGATTTGGGTGAAAAAAGACATGATATGGGACCTGTAAGTAATTCAGCCAGATCTCTCGCCATAAATAGCAGTGCAGCATGTGATCTTGCTGAGGTTCTCAGTGCTACCAACAGAGTACATATACAGTAAGTACCTATGAATGAATGTATTCATAGGTCTGTGTTCACCGGTGTGCAACGGTGTTCCTCACAATCCACACACCAGCAAGGATCATCAGAGAATAGTCGGACCTAGGGCTGGGCGGTATACTGCTTCATACCCAACACCGGTATATCTTTTTGTTATGATATGAAAGTTGTGTATTTGATTACACAACTTTCGGAATGCTGTGCTGCGGCGCGTTCCAGACCAAACCCTTTTCAATGTTGCACTTCTAAATAGGAAGGTAAACCGTAGCGCTCTGGTGTTAGTGACGGTATAAATCATACCTGGTTAAGAAAAACAAATGAAAGATCTGAAGATGCATGTGAGCATGTGCCTGCGTGAGCATGCCTCTGCTACACGAGAACAACACTCACGGACACGGAAGTACGGTTAGCTTAGCATGTTGGCAGTAATAAGTAAATAAGTCCTGGTGGAGCTGCAAACAAAACACTACCTTATTCACCATAAGAAACCACCACACCACAGAGTATGCAGCATTTAAAGCTAAAAATCAAGCTAATGCTAAAGCCAATGTAGCGCGGCAAAGAGTCATTGGGCTGCTGTTGCAAACTTGTATTACTACTAGTGTCGAATTATCCGACAAAATTCACCCATTATGACAATAAAATAGACCATCCTAAGTCAATCTACTGCAGTAATTAATCTCTCAACCACTAGAAAATGCTGTGAACACCTGATTATGCATTAAAAAAAAAAAAAATGTCATAACGTGAAACCATTAGAATTTTGAAAAATACCGTGATATACATTTTTGGTCATACCGCCCTGCCCTGGACGGACCATTTTTTGAAGAGAACTGATTGGTCAGGAGGAGATGCTTGTGTACTTGCTGATCTATTGGCCAGAACATAACCAGGTTAGCCATTCAGCATAAGTTACCCTTGTGACGGAAAGGAACATTGACATTATAGATGTTGCAGACAAACCTTAAGCAACAGAGTGAGGCTGTCATGCCACAATTGCCACGGTTACATGATGTTTCTTTTAATTCAGAATCATTTATTTCGAATTAAATCATTGGGAATTAAAGTGTTCTGCTTCATGTTTACATAGAAATAGTAATTCCCAACTAGGTTTACATAGAAAACTGGTTTGTTTGGCTTTAGTTAATTCTGCTTTAGGTCTGGGGGTTGGGAATGCTCTGATTGGACAGTGGGTGAACGTGACGTATCACATCTATCAGGAAAAACACACAACAAACCTTTTATTGTCGGCTATAACACAGACGACCACACATGAGAACTGTTTTCATCTTTATTTTGATTGTAGTTTTGAAGCAGCAGCTCGACAATAACACGGTTTCAGTTTGTAAGGGTAAGATAGATAGGACCTAATCACCAGTAAAAAGCCCAGTAAAACTCTGGAAAACAATAACCAGGAATAAATAGTTGCTCCCTGGTAAAGATAGTAGCTCTAACAACTGGTAAAATGATAAACTGGTGATATCACAGCCTGTACATGCCGTACGGGGACATATTTATTCCGCCTCCGGGTCCTAGTACCTGCCGTCCGATTCGTTTTCAGTATTTACCTAAGTCCGTGTGTGTCTGGGTGAAAGTCCACGTTTATGCCTCCGTCCATCCACTCTTTTCATTATATCCATGTCTTTCAAGGCTCTTATTAAATAGCCTCAGCTGGAGTCCTGGCCGCCGCCATCTTGGATTATATCGTCACCCGCACGTCATTGCGCAAGTGCAGAACGACAATAATTAACTTAAATCGAAATTAGGCAAGTGAAGTGTTTACAAGAAAGAGGTATTATCTAACTCAGAATTAAAAACGTAATAAACCAGCCACCTAACTCAGAATTAACTTTAGTTCGGAATTAATTTAGCATGAGGAATTATGTGTTTACAAGGTCAGGCTAAAGAGGAATTAACTTTTATTCTGGTTTAAAGAGGAATTAAAGCTTCCATGTAAACTTGGCCAATGGACCAGTTGTCCTGAAAAAACTGTCCAGATGTGTAATGTCCATCAGAAAAAACAAATAAGGGGGCGCCAATGGTAAAATTTACATCACACCGTACAGTGTAATGTGGTTTGGCACATTAGCTATCAGGACAGCTTTGATTTAATGAAAATGTATCTTTCAACATTGTTGCTAATTATGATGCTAATGTTATGTTCTTCTTGGCCTCAACAGCAGATGTGCTCAGCATGGATATACATTCTCCCTCAGATCATGACTAGATGCTAATGAACTAATTGCATCACGCAGTTTTCTGTCTGTTTTACAAAACACGATTGTTCTTCAGAAGTTAATGGAACTCCACAATGTGCTTCATTGTTGCAAATACATTTCAAAGATAGGCTTTTCTCTCCTAAGGTCTTCTACACATTAAAATAATGTAAATAAAGGCTATCATATGCAAGCTAACCAAATTATATGAGGTCTTAGTGACAGCTGAAACATGCTTTTGTGGTAATACTAATGTCTAAAAATTGCCTTTCTTCTGAGTTCCCAGTTTTGTGATCGAATGAAAACCAAGAAATATTTAGTCAGATTCTTATTTTATTTACAGTTACTTCATGCTGGACTCAAATTCCCTGTCTTTGATAAACCTATTAACTCATCCATCCATCCATCCTCTCCCGCTTAGCCGTTTCCGGGTCGCGGGGGCAGCATCCTCAGTAGGGAGGCCCAGACTTCCCTCTCACCGGCCACTTCCTCCAGCTCTTCCGGGGGGACCCCGAGACGTTCCCAGGCCAGCCGAGAGACATAGTCTCTCCAGCGTGTCCTGGGTCTTCCCCGGGGCCTCCTTCCGGAGGGACGTGCTCTGAACGCCTCACAAGGGAGGCGTTCAGGGGGCATCCTAATTAGGTGCCCGAGCCACCTCATCTGGCTCTTCTCGATGCGGAGGAGCAGCAACTCTACTTTGAGCCCATCCCGAATGACTGAGCTTCTCACCCTATCTCTAAGGGAGAGCCCAGCCACCCTACGGAGGAAACTTATTTCGGCCGCTTGTACCCGTGATCTTGTTCTTTCGGTCAGGACCCAAAGTTCATGACCATAGGTGAGGGTTGGAACGTAGACCGACCTGTAAATCGAGAGCTTCGCTTTTTGGCTCAGCTCCCTTTTTACAATGATGGACCGGTGCAGACTCTGCATCACTGCAGACGCCGCACCAATCCGCCTGTCGATCTCTCGCTCCATCCTTCCCTCACTCGTGAACAAGACCCCGAGGTACTTGAACTCCTCCACCTGGGGCAGAACCTCATCTCCAACCCGGAGAAGGCACTCCACCTTTTTCCGGTAAACCTATTAACCATTAATTTGAAATGTTTCATTAATCCAAACAGTTGCTTTCCTTGCTTGAACTTAGCACATAGATTTTAAATCTTAAAATCTTGGAGTGTTCAGAGAAGAACAATGTGTAACGAGGTGGATAAAGTTTAGTGTAAGGTGTGTGTTAGCTTCAAGGGCCTGTACTACAACGCTAGATAAGTATATCCTGGATTTTTCTCCATTGGTGGGCTTCACCTGATTTCAGATAGCCCAGGGTTCTGCAACCAGATGCTGATCTTGTGGAATTGTTTTTGAAAGGCCACAGCAAACCCTTCTGACACAATACAAAATACATCCTTACAGAAAAGGAATGAATAGATTCATTGAAATTAGAAACAAATGTGTCATTAATGAACTTCTCAGCTGCTGAATAGCTCGGACAGAACAAGCGGAATCAATCAAAACTCAACAAGATATTCAGTAACTTCTTCATGTTAAGTTTCTGTAAATCATTGTTTGTCATAAAAGCAGTGGTCCCTTTTCAGAAAATCTTCAGCACATACTCCTCCATAACACCAACTCCCACATGTTTACGACCAAGGCCAAGATTCAGACAAAGAAATCCTGCTGTGAGAAGACACCAGGCATTCTGCCATCCTGGTGTTCAGTGGGTACAAGTGTGAAATGAGTTTATGTGACATTCTGGGAAACATAAAGTCTTTACACCTCTTAAAGAACAAAGTGTAGAAAGTCTACAGCTCCTGACAGCAAGGCACAAACATTGTTAGTGAGTAAGAAAGTCACACAATGTAACAATCAATGTTGCTTTTACCCACGGCAAGGTTGGTACTTGCAGCACAGACTGCATACAAGGATACACAAATGTAATTAAAATGAATCAATCATAATCCAAAATGTAGCGATTTAGATGATTGATTAATGGACTTTACACTTGATTAATTCATTCTAAAGTAGGCAATTATTTCTTCAACGCAACAAATGTAATAGGGAGTAAATGTAAAATGATGGAATATTTCAATATTTTTAAAAAAAAATTAATTGTAATCAACTAGTCCAAAGTGCTATTCTAAGTTATTCTTTTTTTCTAAGTTTTTGTTTTCAGTTTGGTAAATGATTAATCTGTCCAGCTAATATCTCTTTTTTAATGTTAGTCTAAACCAGAGATGGGGGTTTTCATCACAACGCATACCACAAAAAATAGTATTTGATCTGAGGGCCACATTATTAACATGTATATCAGCATTTAGAATAATGATCAATCTGAGCATTAATGCAGCAAATAAAGGGTTTTGTGTGCTTTGGTTTTTTTTGTCATTTTTTGTGGTTTTGGAGTCAGTTTGTCTATATTTGTCGTTAATCATTTTGATTATGCTTGAATTTTCTGTCGTTTTATGTGTTTTTAGAGTGATTTTGTGTTTTTTTGTTGTCCTTTGTGTATTTTTCCATAAGTTTGTATGGCTTAGGAGTCATTTTGTGTTTCTATCTGTTTGAACTAGTAGAGTAAATGAATTTGAGACTGTATTTTCCTGACTGCTGTACTGTCGAGGGTGTAACACAGTGGTTCCCAAACGATGTGGCAAGTCCTGGTGTGCCGTGGGATTTTGTGACAACCATACAGTTGCGGCGATCTGCCTGAGTGCTGAGCGCATAATGCTGCGTTCACACCGGATGCATCAAAAAATGTTTGTGCGACCAGATTACATACAAAGTCAATGGATAGATGCGGTTCAGAGATGAAATCTTTCCTGTGCGGCGGTGAGGTCCAATCCATGCATCAAGAGCGTTGGCCTTGTGAGCGCGCTCCCGATTTTTGGTCATATTCCCACAATCGCAGGAGTTGAAAATATTGAACTCCTGCGACTGTTTCGCATGACGAAAGCCAATCAGAGTCTTTGTTGACGATGATGTCAGGCCGTCAAGATGGACACCGGTCTGTTCACCCATTCAACCATGGAGTAGAAGCTGTGTGTGACCACCTGGAGCTGTATGACGGCCTTTGGCGTGGAGAAGAATCAGCGAAGGTGGTAGTAGTAGCAGGTAAAAGTTCTCTCTGTAGTTTTCATCTTTGAAAGTCGGCACTGAGCAAGGATAGCATTAGCCGCTAATCACACCGGCTTTTTTCACTAGTGGTTTATGTTTATGAGAAGAGAAAAAGGAGCACAGCACCTCGCTTCAGCAGGCAGTTAAACTCACCGAGTTGGATGTCATTTTTTAATCCTGCCAAACCTGCAGAACGTTTCGTGTGGCAGACATGTCCGGTGCCACAGAAGATGCGTTCGGTGTGAACGCAGCATAATGCTGGGTGCATGTGCCACTCCAAGCGCATGCCGGCGCAAGCTCATGCTGCGGATGAGAAAGTCACCCTATGAACAAACGGGAAAAGCAGCGCGTTAGCCTTTGGCTGTGCACATCGGAGCTAAGTGCAAACACGCATAAAAGGACTGAAACCAAAAGGCTACAGGTCATAATGACTGGACTATTAAAATGTGAAGTCATCATTGTATAATTAATTTGCTCAATTAATTTGCTGAGTTAATGAAGTTGTTTATATGAGAAAACGAAAATAGTTAAAAATTTGCTTAAAACCTTGTTTATGTATTTAAGGGCTAAAATAAGTTAGTATTTAAAATATAGCAAATTTCTCTTACAGATTGATTTAGTAAAAAAAAAAATTAAAAATATACGTCTACCAAATGAAATGTACTTACCTGAAATTGTGTTTATTTGTACTTGCCTTGTTTGATTAAAAATTATCAAATTATTTGCATTGTGTTTTGTGTTCAAAGGTTTTTCACCTTCTTGTCACTGGAAAGAATAAAAGTAAAAACGAGTAAAATCCTGAGTCTGGTCAAGTCCTTACTTTTTCAAGTGTGGGAAGCCCTGACGTTATAAAGACACTTGACACACATTATTACTACAATATACAACTGAACAAAAATAATTACATTTTAATGTACTACTTTGTATGCACTAATTTAATAATACAGAGGCAAAACCTATACCTGAAAACAATATCCAATTGTTTTTTTTTAAAAAAGACGAGAATTACAAGACTGTGACAAAGGCTGTAGGACAACATTAAAACAGAGAAACAGTGAGAGGGAAAATGGAGCGCTTTCTTGTACGGTCGCCCGTGGCTCAGGTGATAATGTACAAGATATGAGTGATGACACGTGTTATAAAGGCTATTTTGCACAATAGGTGTGCCTTCAGATTTTTACTTGTCCTTTGGTGTAACACACACATTTAAACTGTTAAGTAGATGTAAGTGTTCTTGAGCCATGGGAGATAATGGCCTGTGATTAGGTTTTATTCTTCAGTTATGGTTAAACGCCATTATTCGCAGACTTTAATCTGATATTTTATTGATGTCAATAAATGTACAATCTTATTATATAGAGTTATTAAAAGGCTGGTTACCCAGAGAGTGACAGTGTTCACACAGCAAATACATCATCCCTCAGTTCATAGAGGTGAGTGGATATTGTGTACCCGTGGCCTTGGATGGCGCTCATATTATTGGGATGTATGTGGCTGTGTGGTATGATAACAATGCTCAGCTGACTGTGCACTATCACGGTTCAGTATGGACTGCTCTACAGGTTTTAAGGGGCTGTAGTCATGTTTGACAGCTCAGCCACAGTCTGAGTGCTGCTGAGTCTCCACACTACCACTCTAAAGCTTTTCAAACGACACTCTGTAGGAAATCAGACGTCAGACAAGAAGCTTCAAGGACACTCTGCGTTAATCTGGGACCGCCTCAGGACTCACCATAAGAACCCAGAATAAAGAATGAAGTTCACTTTACAAGCTTCAATATGCTAACAGACAATTTCCGGTAACACTTTACTTGAAGTTTTATACATAAGGCTGACACCACACTGTCATTATGACGACACTTGTCATTAGCATGAATAAGGTGTCATGAAGGCTGTCAGTAAGTGTCGTTCGTTACCCTAACCCTTCATTACCCTAACCCTAACCTTAACACCAACCCCACTAGATCCCTTCACCTCACCCTAAAGATGCCAACATAGCTCCAAAGGTGTCATAATTTAGCAAATGACACTTAAAGGTCAAATTGTTCTAAGAACCCCAACAACATAGTATTTGAGATTTATTTTCTCAAACTTGCCTGTTTTTTGGAGTTTTAGCCCTCTGGAAAGTCACTTTCAGAATGCTCCTTGAAACAGGCTGTTTTTGGGGCTTCATGCATATGCATGAGTAGGTGTGTCTATAGACACCGACTCCATGCCACAACTGATTACCATAGCAATTGTCTTTAGCTATCCACACACTCGTTGTTTTCAGCCAAAAAACTGCACATTACAGTATAACACATGGTCATTTAAGCAGCTATTGTGATTGTGAGTCAGACAAACGCTGCTTCAGTGTGTGTGTTTATCCCAGCAGCAGCAGTTAGGGCTCTATTCTCCCCCCCGTATTTAAGTCAGTCACTGCGCGCCTTCATCCCAGTTATGCACCCTGGGTGGAGCAGCCCTGAAATGCTTGTGTTCCCATTCAAATCTGGTCCGAGTAAGTCCTCTTACGCGTTTCTAACCCTGGAATAAGTGCAGCACCCCGATAAGGTGAAATATTATATTGCACTAGAAATACGGACTCGTGCATCATGCAGCAGCTGCTGCTGCGCGATTAATTAAAACTCGGACAGACGCAGACTTCTGTCCACGTTGGTCATAGTGATTCAACTATATTCATACTATGTCCAATGTAAAGTCACAGTTTGATCAACTTCAGCAGCCTGGACTGGAGAATACACATAGGAGAGAAGTGCGTAACTGCAGGCGCATAAAAAAGCGCATAAGTCCAGACGGGAGAATAGAGCTCTAAATCATTAACAATCACCACCTTCTCCTCCTCACCTCTTCTGAGCACAGGAATAGTCCATTTAAGACGATAGTCCATTGTTTTGTCCAACCACTGCGTCAGATCATCCCATAAAAGTGATCTGAGGCTGCGCTTCGGATTATCTATATACTGAACGTAAAGATATTATCTGTAATATCAACCTGCCTTCCCTATGTTTGTTTAACTTGTGAGTTTTTTTGAGAGGGAGAAGCTTATAATCTTATAGGGTAGGAGGCGCCAGGATTGTCAGGAGGAGGAGTTTCCCCCTTATGAGTCATCAAGGGGCACAAATCCAACTTGCTCGTTTGGAGCTGACTTTTCACAAAATGTGGAGGAAACAGAAATTTTCAACTTTGGCCCTCTGAATGAGACTAAAAGAATGTATATCACTGTAGCAAAGCCATTATAAAGTGATTTTTTTTTCATAATACTGCCTCTTTAATGACAGTCTTCATGACACCTTATTCATGCTAATGACAGATATTGCAGCGTACTGTCAGCCTTATTTATAAAACTTCAAGTAAAGTAGAAAGTAAACAAGTTTTAACTAGTGGCTTGCAGTCAGGGTAGGCAGAGCCTCACCTGTCATCATGTAAAAATACTAACAAAGAAAAAAATTAAAATTACCTTGCAATAAAAAAAATCTAGTTTTTCTTGCTATTGTATTGTTGAAACATGTGGAATGGATTAAAGCATAATCAAAAGCTTTGAAAACAACATTTTCTGATTAAGGTCAAAACTGAAACGTAATCAGAATCAGAATGTTTATTGTAAATTACATTCAAACTTGTACCGTTTCAGTCCAAGAACATTTAATATGCAAAAATATATTCTTGCAAAAGCAGGATAAAATAGAATACAAGTGAAAGTACAAGGAAATAACTGCTCCCCATTCCCAAATATACAAAGATACTAAAAATTAAAAAATGCATTTAAGCTTCTTTTGATTTCATAAATGTGTGCATCTGACTCCAGAGGAGTCAGTGCCTCACCAGCCATGATTATAACTGCTAATTTTGTTTGATACTTTCCCATTTATGACAATAAAATGGTTCACTGTGTACTTAATATATTCTGAAAAGATCTCTCCAGTAAATAAATAGATATCAAACAAAAAAGTTTGAATAAACATGGTTCAAAGGTATATTTTTGCCAGACAAGTTGTACATAAAAACCTGAATGTAGGCCTTGAAACTTCCTCTTGGATCAATATCAACTCTAAAAGTCACAGTTGTAATTTGGGAGCTGCCATTTTTAAACTTGAGCTGCTGGATGCCAGATTTTGTATCACTCAGTGTGTGGCCTAAACCCAAACCCCAGTGGTTCACATTGCTGCTTCACAGCTGGCAGGTTGTGGGTTGTACCTTAGGAGTGCTCCCAAAACGCATCATGCTTTGTGCTCTAAGTAACCTGATCGGTGAAAATCACATACCCGTGACAAATAATGTTTTTGTAAGCTTCTATATGACCTACATGGTACATTTTTGTTCAGATTGAAGTAGGACCCTTAGTGGTTACAGATGCTGTGACATTTTAAAAATATATGATACTGAGTGACAATAAATCACATTTTAAATACAGAAATCTGGAGTCCGCCCCAAAAAAAAAAAAATAGAGGTTTACGTCAAAGACAAAGCCAATTATCATTATTGAAGGCTGTAATAACAGAAATAATTGAACTAATGTATGGACATCAACTACAGCCTTCCAGACAGGCTAGGGAGGCAATTTAAATGAACCCGACAACTTTTGGTGGTTTCACTGCTGCTGTCTGTTTTCTTTTTAGTGCCACACAGTCATCAACAATATGACCTGGTTTATGACAGAAGAAACAATCAATCACTACTAGGGGGCAGATTCACCAAGATCTGAAATAAAGGGTGGTAAACCAGGTGGGTCCCTAAATCCTTTGGTGGCGCTGTTTGCTCACCTGCTGTGGGGAATTCACGAATATTGCGCCACAATAGGTGCGCATATAGACGTGGTTGAGACCGCCCTGTTTAAAAGAACATTTTGCTTGGTGCTTTGGTGAGTGCATAGAAGCACAAAATGACATTTGAAGAAGTTCAATTGGAGGCAGATGGACTTCTATGTCTGCTGCACAAATGTTTAATAATGTAGAAAACAAAATAAACAATTGAAAATGTTTTTTTTAAAAAAATAAATAAAAATAAACCTTTAAAAACCTAACCTGAAACCTTTATTTTTCTCTCCTACTTTAATGTGGCGGTCCACTAGGTCCTGTAACTTTGCTCTTAAAACTGGCAGATTTGGACATAAACCATCCTATTGATCTGTTGATGCCATTGATCTGAGTTAATGCAGCAACAGACGCTATCAATCAATTGATCAGCACCATTTAAAGATGATCTACCGAGCAGGTCTGACCCCCAGTTTCCACTGGATGCGGCTCCGCTGCGTTACGTCACCGCAGCGTCACTGCTGATAGGTTTCCACTTTATTCTGTGTGTTAATTTCCACAGGGTCCGCTGCGGTGCGTGTCTGCTCCTTCCCAGATGCGGTAGTCCTGTGCCCTCCACCAAATATACGCAGGGCTTCTATTTCTGGCGGACACCAGAGCACGGATGACAAATCCAGCATCCAACATTCTTGTTCTCCTTCGTTAGGAACATTGACCCGTTTATCTGTTTATTGTTGCGTTTATAACACATACATTTAACCGCGTTCTCGCACGATTATATAAATATCGTGAGAACTGCTCTGTCTCGTGACGTTACAGTCATTCAACCGGAGTGCACCGTGGCGCACTCAAAACGCAACTGGTGTGAATTACCGGACGGCGGACAGCGGTGAAATACCGGATCGGTGCCGTGGCGCAGTGGAGACGTATCCAGTGGAAACCCCGGGTGAGCTCCGAAGCAGCGCTTGTCACACACACTCATTTGTGAACATTGTACCAATGATGTGTAAATTACGTAGCAGCTCAGCTGATTCTGTCCTGGAATCAACGCAACAAGAGTTTTAGGGTCAAAACATAAAGAAGAAGACGCAGGAGCTCCCTGAAGCGGTGCGTCCGACTCCAGAGCGACTTCCATGGAGCTCCGTGCATAGCATCTTCTCCACCGCAGCCACTGGACTCCACACGCGCCGCCTTGTTTCGCCTTTTTCTCTCCTCCACACACACTTCACTCTACATTTTCTTATTCAGTGGCTGTTAACATTGTCTATTTTTTTTATTAAAATTATGTTTTCATACTAAAAACGTTAACTGGAGCATTTTTTCCATCTCCGCTGCATTTTGTGTCAACATTCAGTGCAGTGATGATCTGTGTGTGTGAGTTTGCATGTGAATGTGGGTCGTACTATTTTCGCTGCATAAATCAATCATCGCAAACAGTTCCTGTTTTGATGAATTGCATTGCGCCCACTGCATTAACTTATTTGCATTTCCCCCTCCCATTTTTGCTCCCCTTGTGAGATCCGCCTACTTTACATATTCATCAGAGGATTGTGGGCGCTTTGTGATGTGCAGTCCTGATTCCCCGAGGTTTGCACCCCTTATTAGCACGTGGAGTGATGTTTGCACACGTTTTAATACCCCTAAACCTTAAGTGAATCCGCCCCTCTATGTACTACTTTTAGTAAAGGTGATTTTAAGTAAAAGGTTGAGTGACAGTGGATTTGTGCTGAGCAAACGTGACATTAGGGCTGGGTGATTTGCCTGGAAATGTATCACGATATAGGTGTTTCATATCAGTCGATATCGATAATCATTCATTAGTTTTTTTTTTAGCCTATTCAAAATAAGGACCAATAGAAAAGAGGCCAGATTTTAATACTTTCATCTTAAACATAACCTTTAAGCAGCACAGGGCAGGATTAGAGAAAAAATGTACATTAATTTGAAGTTTTTTTAATGCTAATGGGGGATGAAGCGTTCTAACCCAAAGAGAATGATCCCACACATATTTCTACCTATTGCCTTAAAAAGATTGTGTAACATAATTTGTACTGCTTTAAGTCTGATTTACCCGACCAGTTGATGATGGTGACGTCAAATGACGCTGGTGCACGTTCACGACGGCTTGGAGACCTGTCCTAATAACCCGGAAATAAAGAATATTGAGAAAAAGATGTGGACTAAACTACTGTTTGGTTCCACAGATGCATGCAGAGGCATGTGCATAAGTCTTGCAGTAAATAGTCAATGAACGGAGAGTAAATAAATAACTGTAACAGTTGGAGTGCAGATCAGGCCACATTTTCTCGTCCAAGTCGACCCAACATTGAAAAACTTATTTTTTTCTCAAAGAAATGACATGTGTACGTTTGTTTTAGTGGTAAGCACCGATTTTATTAAACAGCTGTTATTGTCAACATCAGATCAAGCAGCGCACAGCTATAAACACAAACAAGGGCGCAGTGCACACAAGAGACCCATTAGATCTATTTACATGATCCATGTATAAAGATAAAGTTAATCCATGTTATTGTGCAGTAAATAATGTTTCAATGGTGTATTTCTTTAAAATTGTCCTCTGCTCCATTTTACATCCACCATCCAAAAAATCCAGCCCGACCCGATCCGGGCCCGCGGGCATAAAGCCCAACCTAACCCAAGGCCGACCCATTAACTTAAATTGTAGGCCTGAGCCCGAAGCAAACCCGACATAAATTAGATTTTTATTGTATTTATTGCTGTCGGTAAATTAGAAGCGCGGTCACAGTTTGACAGGCTTTATTTGACGTTGTAGTAACACACCAAAAATAAACAATTAAACACACAAAGAACCGTCTTACACCGTCATACACTCACACTATCGTGGGAACAGAATTGTTCACTCTTTTCCCCCCTTTAGCCCGCCGTTTCCCCAGCCTCCCAGCCAATCAACACTCAGAACACATGTAAACAAAGACACACATTGGCAGAGAAAGCTGCACGTAACCATGATGCCTCTCGGCCATGGGAAATCTCAGCATCAGTTAACCACTGAATACACACAAGTGGAGCATAACCAGAACATAGAACCCAATCTGTTACAGTATGCAGACCAGTGTGTGGAGCGCAGACCTGACTGAAGCACGCAATCATATTTGTTCCCTGCGCTCCAGCAGCAAGTGAGGAATGAGCAAAATCAGCAAATAATATTCAGCGAATGTAAACACTGAACAACTAAACGCAACACAATGCCGGCAAGATCCAGTCCCGCTACTAGCAGAAATCACTTTAGAAATGATACCACAACATTATAGAAGTGTTTTTGTGTTTATTGAAGAATAATAGTAATGTAATAGTGATTTAAAAAAATAAAAATCTTGAAGCCCGACTCTAATGCATGACATCTCGACATGAGGCTCGGTCTCAGGCCTAAAATCTAACCTCTATCGCGGATCAGTTGCGTCTGCTGCTGCAGGAAAAGAAGAACGCTACAGTGCAAACGACACTATGTGACCGAACCCGAACACCAGTTCTAAATATCTGTCCAAACCCAACTCGTCCGGTGCCTTCGGGTCCCGTCAGGGTGCGGTCGGGTGTCCATCCTCTATCCACAGTATCAGCTCTGGTGATAAACAGAAGTATGTTCCCGTGGTGGCTTGGCTGATGGCTGCAGTTACACTAACCACAATGGTGTCACTATGGAGTCTGACTTCTAAATCCTGCCCTATGCTCCTTTAAGATTTAAAAAAAAACAATATAGATATATATGCAAAAACAATATATGCAAATATAGACCTTAAAATGCATGCTTAGACAAAATGTGCAAAATACTTTGTAAATAATAAATCAATGTACACCTGATGTAGAACTAACATTTCTGACATGAAACAAAGAGTATTATGTCAGTATCAAACCAGCATATGATTATAATAAAAACAAACAAACAAAACAAAAAACTTAACATGGCTTCAATGCAAGAAAACCTGTTTCACCTTCTCAGGCTTCAAGGCCGTACTGGTATATGTACAAATATAAAAATAGAAATCAGAATAAAGAGGGGGAGGCCCAGACAGACAATCTGAATCATTATTTCAATGCCAAGTACTGATTTCATTTATAATAATCAATGGAAAAGCTACCTATAGTGCAACACAAACTTTACTAGTCACTGATTTCATTTGGGAATGGTTCTATTTCTTCTAAATCCAACACTGTGTAAACTAATATGTGTGGTAATTGTGTTTGTATAATGCTGCATAACAACAATATAGGTCACATGACAGGGCTAACTCAAACCATCATGTTGTGAAGCATTAAAGGACCTCTTCTCCTTCTCCATCTAAAGCTCAGCTAAGCCATAACATCTATAGGAGTGATTATTTCCACCAGCAAGGACACTATGACAGGATCCACAGCTCAACAGAGAGAATATTAAGTCAAATAATTGGATTTGCTTCCCAAAGCATTGCCACCAAGGATCATACAAAAGGGTAAGAGTGATGAAGGATCTCTGTATCAGCAGCTCTCAGCGGAATAAAAAAAGGACAAACTAATTGAATTCAAATTATATGTGAGGTAATCTTACTCTGAGAAAGGCGGCAACCTTGGAAGCAAAATTCTTCTGTGAGTACTTCACAATGAGGTGTGACTTGCTCTAAATGATAATCTGCCAAGTCTAATATGGATCCTGTGATAGAAGTAGGGTTCCCTATTGATGGAATGAGTGGAGAGAGTGTCTGAAATGTCAATCTGATCGTCAGGATGATTATCTCGTTAAAGCAAAGCTCCCTGGGATAGTCAGGAGTAAGTGAGCAGCAGGGTTTGCATAATGCCGAGAGAGATTAGTGCAGAAAATGAAACCAAATATAGTCCAGTGTGTGTGAGACTTCCAGGGATGAGAAAATGATGGAGAATATTAGCTGCATGGTGTCACAGCAGGCAGTGCTTCATCAAGTTGGAGATTATTCTCTGGCTGTACAAACTTCAGTGACAGAGACCAAGAAAAAAGGGTCCAGACACAACCTCGGTATGAGTTTGATTTGGTCTTCATTCTGATCCAAAGATGTGGACACTTCACATTGGGATTGAAACTCTGATCAAAACGGGAAGAAAAATAAATCAGCCATTCTTTTGGATCGGATCCAGATTGCGCTTATTTGGCCTTCAACCAATCCTGAGCTAAACTTAACAAGTTCTGATAAACTACGGCCAGCAAATAGCACGTACTACCTATCCGAGAATTCAGTGAAATGACTAGATTCCACCGAGTAAAACAAATTAAATTGTGTGACGTAAAATTGTAATCTACATTGAATTGCCTTTCAAACAATATATCTCACAAAAATATTCCGATAAATTTTTAAGTTACTGCAAAAGGGGGTGGGCCCCAGTCCCCCCTTTCAAAAAGGTCTTCGAGAGGCTCTTGGAATCAGCTCATAGAATGTCCCATGTCAAATTACAGTCCAATTCAACAAGCAATGATGGAGGAGTGTTCATTTAAAGAATGGGGCCCCCTGGCACCCCCTGTGGCACATAAAGCGTAATGGGCCCCATTCATATATTGGTATGGGCCCATGATACGGTACCACCAACTGTTGCAATATTTGACTCACAAATAAATGAGAAAACAACTTTATTGGAAATTGCCTAAAAAGTGGGGTGGGCCCCCGGGCCCCTCAGGCTCCTAATCAAATTGTGCGAGGCATAATAATAATCTACGTTGAATTATCTTTGTAACGATATCACAAGACATTGTTCCCATAAATTTGGAAATTACCAGAAATGGGGGGTGGGCCCCCCTACCCCATTTCAAAAAAAGG
This sequence comes from Gouania willdenowi, assembly GCF_900634775.1. Lineage (NCBI taxonomy): Eukaryota > Metazoa > Chordata > Actinopteri > Blenniiformes > Gobiesocidae > Gouania > Gouania willdenowi. The sequence goes on from NC_041066.1 coordinate 1,853,649, forward strand.
GCTCCGTGCGTCATATTCATTCATAGAGTATTCATAGCAAACTACATTCCGATCTAACAAGAACAAACTGAGGAGTAGTCATTTGAAAAATGTACAGGGTCATGGTCCCCATTTATATATTTGGTATGTGCCTATGATTGGGTACCACCAACTATTGTAATATTTAACTCACAAATAACTTTAAATTCTTTTTTTCTTTTGGGGCCCCAAATCAAAAATTGGGCTAGAGCGTCAATGCTTACACATCCATAGACTATACCTACCAAATTTCAGCCCGATCCGGTCACAATTAATAGTAGTAGTGAGGAGGAGGAGGAGGAGGAGGAAGAGGAGGAAGAAGAGGAAGAAGAAGAAGAGTGGCGTTTTGAGTCCGGCTTAAAAAGTAAAAATTTTGTGAAGAGAAAAAAATGATTAGGGTTTGTATCATGCAGAAAAGGATGTTTTCTGCAGAGAGGTACAGTATTAGGTAGGAGCAAAACGCAGGTTGTGTGTGTGTGTGTGTGTGTATGTGTGCGTGTTCTCTAACACTGTGTTTGGGATAAAAGAAGTCTGACACTTTCTTATCTATTGCTTTCGCCTAAATGTCTTTTTGCAACCCATATTCTGACAGTGAACTGTGTAGAGTGCTCTCCCTTTGGTTGCCATGGTTACGATGAAGTTGTTGGATGTATTTTGCTTGTTGTACTTTGTCACCATTACATCCTAAGGGCAGGTCATCTATGTTATGTCTCCTCTGTTGTGTTGCAGGTGTTTCCACATCCCAATAATACGTAAGGGACACCTAATTTAAGGGGGGTGGGGTGCAAATTTAATGATATACTGACCATGGCATTCTCAAAAAGAACAATTACTTATAAAAACAACTGTAATACAGTGATAACAATTAACTCCATTTTCAGAACTGTCAGCAGTTTTAGAGCATTTTGACTGATTTTAAAGACCCACAGAATATTTTGTACTATGACAATCTGAAATAATCTGAAAACAGATTCTGAAAGACGAGACTCTACTTTCATCAGAATTTTTTTTTGTTTTTTTTGTTTCTATCTTGTTTTCTTGTTCAGTAATCAGCAGTTGAACAGAGGCAAGTTTCACACAAATTGCCAGTTTCGGACAGAAAGCTGAGAAAAAAAGGCTTTTTCTGAAAAAACCTGTCAATGACTTTGAAACTATTTTTTTTTCTGCCTTTGGCCTTACTCCAAGTCTCTCCCCCCACCTCCGTCACCCACACGCCATTTCCTCCTCTGCCCGGACATGCAGAGTCGACCCACTTGCCTCGGTTTGTTGATCGTTTTATCTCCTGATCGCGACACTCTCATTAGTCCAGTTAGTTCCGCACATGTTCTGGTCGCGTGTGAGCTGCTATGAAGTTCACATTCTGCCCTTGCAGCACCATTTTCTGTTTTGTCCATATGTGTCCCTCCCCATCGATTGTGATAATCACGGCTAATCTCTCATCCAAAGGTGCGCTGCTGTCACCTACGTCACAATGTCTCTTAGCAATTCCAGCCGAATAACACAATTGATGCATATATACGTCAATGGCAGCGAGTGAGTTAACGTCACCTGCAATACAATCAACCACACATAAGAGGGAAAATCCACTCCTATAACAATATATGAAAGTATGAGCACTTTTTTTGTGAAATATTACAGAATATACAAGACATTATTAGAACATTTTTGTTGATGTTTTTTGGAGTCATTTAGGCCCCAAACCTGAATTTCCTCTAATCATGCTAATTTTCGGGATTAAGAATGGGTTTTCTGTACTACGACAGTGGATAACCACTAAGAATGTGCGATATATCGTCGTTCACGATATATTGTCAGAAACATTCCCACCGGTAAGAATATTTCATCCCACGATAGATGCCCATATTGGAAATTAGCGAGGGCCACGGGCCATTTGTCCCTCAATTAGCCAAGAATGCCCCTAAAAATCTTGTTCCACGGCCACAAGTTTGTTGTCAACAACTTATTATTCTCTGGAGCGAAACGCTGTTTACAGCAGCTCCGCCACGGAGCCTCGGAAGTGTGCACCACCCCTCCAGCCCCTCAGCACACACACACACACACACAGACGGCGGTGCTTGCCACGGCTACCTCAGGCTGTGGTGCTGCGATACATCATGGACCGCTACTTGGTTCAGACCAGATAACCATCCAACAAAGTAAACCAATCCAAGTTCCTCCGTCAGATCCACCCAAAGTTCCACAAACACGGGGACAGAGATGAAACTGCAATGTCACTATTCATCCGTCCCAACTTGTGAAACACAATATTTTTTCATTTTGTTTCACGTGTTCACAGACAAAGCCCTAATAAGCACCATGGTAACTTATACCACAATAGCTAACTTGCTCCGGAGCAGGTTAAGTTCTGGCTAAGAAATCATGAATGGAGGTTAATGGATTTTAAAACTTACTATTTTTTTTAGGAATAATAATGGTCTGTTCCTCCATAGTAATGTAATTTGGCTCTGCACTTGTTTCTCCGTGTTTGTGATTGGTCAGACATTACAAACTACACTGTTTTTTTGTGATGTCGCTCTAATCCTGAATGGAAACCTTTAATTAAATGTTGTGTTGTTAACCAACTTCCTAATACAGTTGATCTGGAATTGCAGTATTTCTGTTGCTGTTTTATGTGTTTTTGTTATCATTAAAAGTGGTTTGATATCAGCATCAGTGACAACAAAACATACTTTCAGAAAGTAACACCTTGTATTATACAGTAAATAATCAGAAAAAAACAACCTAAAGATGAATATTAGTTCTTAATTTTAGTTTTTAAAACATTTCCCACATCTCCACCCATTGACTGACATCCATTAACTCACACATGGAGTGTGAGTGGTGGGGAGGGGGTGATTGATGTGGAATTCTCTCCAGCTGAGAGCAGATTCTAACAGATTGCAGCGTTAACGACCGGTTAACATTCCAGCTGCAACTACAAAGCCCGTGTTTCACACCAAACTGTCTAACTAAGTGATTTAGAGATAATTCAAAATGGAGGACAAGGTTATGGAGAAATCAAGGTGTGCAAACAGCCCTGGATGGTATCCTGATGTTCTTCGTGGCCACCCTACTTGAATCTGTTGAAAATTGTGTACAGTGAGTAAACATCTGCCTCTACTTGTGTGTTGATCCCTTTGTTTTGATCCAATGATGAGTCTCTAATTTAAAAGATTAAAAGCTGTAACACCTTCTGCACTGACTCATTATTAAATGACATTTTGACTCTTAGCATCCCGCAATGCTACACATTAATTTCTTACAAACAATCCAAAGGGGATTTTTGGAAATCAGTTATACTGTTTTTCCTTCATTTATTAATGCTCTGCACAATTGGGTTTGTTAATACAAATTCCAGTTGATCTGCCTGGTGGACAGGACACTGTGGGCAGGAAGGTCAACATGCAGGATGAGTCTTGGAGATTCCTTTAAAAGGTACCTGTAGTGAATTTGAATTACAAGCCCTCTCAAAAGATACTGTATAGCAAATCTGGGTTAGCCAGGTGTAGCTTGTCAAAAACGCCTGTGGAGCAGACAAGAGCACTAACAATCTGACCCTCAGAGGATTGTGCTCAGCACCGTGTTGCCTGGCTGTGACGTACCATCGTACAGGCTGAATGACGATTGGCTGTGACACAATGCCGACGCCAACCTATCATGGTTCAGCGCTGGGTCACGTTTCATAACAATGGTGTGAGTGATGAGTGTAAAGCCAATGGTTGCTATAACAAAAAGAGAAAAACCCAGCAGAAACATTTATTTATCCCCTAAGCCAAATAACAACACTAAGTCAGAGTTTGCCAGACATTGGCTCCATAATATCAGTACGGGATACACACTTAAAAGTTTTCATTCGGACGAAATTCAATTTGAAGCCGAGCTGCTATGAGAGGGATTTGCAAGCTAAGCTAATGGGCACAAAGCCATAGTTACGTCTGAAACCAGATGCCGACAAATTTCCTTCACAGAAAGTCCTTCAATGCAGCTTGTAATCGTACTTGTTCAAAGCACTACTACGTCATGCTTACATGGGATACTATGGGTGACTGTCATGTGACTAACCACATCCCCAACACATTGTTCCCTCTTATTTCCTTGTGGCTAAACGATGAGCTGTCTGGAGAACATACCTGTTTGTTAGAGCACCGTCAGGTGGTGGTTCACGCAACTTTCATTGCAGTGTTACCTTCCACCAGATTATGTCCGACCCGTAGTTGGGAGGCCTGGTAAATTAACGAATTGAAGTTTCTACTCAGCTGTGGCTCGTTTCTGCTGGTAACAACAGCTGTCTGTTAGGCTAATTCTGCAGCTGAGACAGTGCAGGGAGTAGGAATGTGCGATATATTATCGTTTATGATTTATTGTCAAAAACATCCTCACTGCAAGAATATGTCATCCCTCAATATAAACAATAAATTCCCACGTCGGAAATTAGCGAGGGCCACGGGCCATTTGTCCCTCAATTTGGCTAAGAACGCCCCCGTTTGTTGTCACCAACTTATTATTCTCTGGAGCGGAACGTTGTTTACAGAAGCTCTGCACAGTGTGCACCGCCACCGCCGTCTGTGTGTGTGAGGTGTTTGTCATGGCTACCAGAAGCTACTATGCTGTGATACAACATGGACCGCTACTTGGTTAAAACCAGACAACCATCCAACAAAGTGAACCGATTCAAGTTCCTCCATCAGATCCACCCAAAGTTCCACAAACACGGGGATGGAGATGAACCTGTAGCAACGATTATGAACTGGAAACTCAACTAAAGCTAACTATGCTAAGCAAACACACACAGACTGAGCTAAGTGCTAACGCTAACCACTCCATATAAGGAATAGACCAAGTAAAAAGAACACGTCTTACTGTCATCAAACCACAGAGAGCCACCAATTTGTTTATTTGTTTTTGTTTGTCAGATTTAACACTTGTATGGAAGAATAAAAGCTAAACATGTCACACGTTGTATGAAATAAATATTGGCATAATAACTAATATCACTATTCATTCATCCCAATTTGTAAAATGTAATATTTTTTAATTACATTTCATCAGCAGTAAAAACACTATTGAAGTTATTTGTGCTTTTAATGTGCTTTTTTTTTTTTTTTTTTAATAATTTTATTTCAAGTGAGGAAATAACTGAATTATATACAATAATACTAATAGTGATGCACATGTACAAATACATTCCATAAAATATCAGCTCATGAGCTGTTTGAGTCAGCAGTTATTGTAGCCTTTTTAAATGTGTCTATTGTTGATGTATTCACATTTATTTGTGTTTGAAAGGAACCTTTTTACACTAAGTTGTGAATTTAAAAAAAAAAAAAATGTATCTATAGTTGTCATTTATCGTGATTTTTATCGTTATCGTGATTAATACTAGAATTTATCGGGATACATTTTTTTTTGTCAATATCGCCCATCCCTAGCAGGGAGGCAATCAAGAAGCAGGTAGTTGCTGAGATATTTAATCCTCTTGTTACATACAACCTGGATGCTGCACTTTTATCACAAAGGAGAGCTTACAAAAGCACACATGGAACCATAGCATCACCCTTTCTCCCTGTGTAGTCGGAGAAACCGAATTCTATATCCTCCCGGTCTCAAAGAAGTACTAAATGGTCAAAATCTACACAAGATAGGGTTCAAGAGGACACTGACAAATGCTTTAGTGGGGGAAAGAATAAAATGTATTTTAACGCTTAAATACATCAAATCTTTCTCTATAACATGTCATTGAAAGACCCAAATATTCGTCCCAAACAAAAAAAAAGAAAATAAATCAGTGCAATCGTTTAGAAACTTAAAAGTTTTCATAGTTCTTGTAGGATTTGATATAGATATATATATATATATATATAATCACGCCTGACCCAAGAGGAAAAGTTACAAAAAAACGACTGAGATCTCAGGTAAAATAATTTTTAAAAAAATGAGCGAATCCTCCAACAAAAATGTGAAATCCTTTGTTTGTCCTACCACCCTCCTGGAAAACAGGTGGTCATCAGATCCGGAACGTCCTCTGCAGACCTCTCAGGTAGCAGCATCACCTTGGCGTTCCATAGCATCCAGTCCGTGGGTTGCACAGCTCTGTCCTTGGATGATTCATATAGTTTTAAAGTTCACATGAATTCACAATATTTGTTCCTTCATAAGAACAGAACTGCTACATGCAAACACATCCAGCAACACTCACCAGGATATTCTTTGAAAATACTTTGCTTTCCTTGGCTCAAAACATCACAGGACTCAACATCACTTTCCAGCTTACAGGAAACACTTCCAGTGCTCAAAACTGTAATTTCCAGAGCCGCTTTTCCTCACTGACTCACGGGGAAAGTGTTAGAAAGTGATAGAAAGTTCTGTCTCTCTAACGCAGAATGCCGTGTGCGGAGCTGTGGTGCATTCACGGTGCATGGGGAAAAAAACATACTTTACATAACAGTCAAACGTCACTTTCATTATAAAATAAAATAAAAATAACCCTGGGTTACAATAGCAACAGAATAACTACACTTACCAGAATGTAAACAGACCTGTTACACCTCTACCTCCCACATTTCTCCATTTCTTTAAAGCAATGCCATACCGATCAGTCATAGTGCATCGTATCCAGTCCAAAATGACGACTCTCCATAGTTTAGGTACCAAGGTATACATTTTCATAAAAAGGTACACATAATTTGCCCGTTGGCAGTGGGCGGACCTTGTCAACAGGCAAATCAGGCAGCTGCCTGTCAATCAAAGTAACGGGAAAGTCCGTGCAAAATAAAGAGAAGCTTCTTGTCAGGGAGTGAGAAAAGAAAGAGAAGAAAAGATGAAGAAGAAAGGAGGAACTTACCTTTAAAGTCATGTAATTGAAATCCTCACCCGTCTCTGCTGTGACACGCTGTTGGCGTCTCAATCAAACCACGGAAACTGACTTAAAACATTTTTGGACCATCATATTTCGGTAATTGTTCTGTTATAATCTACTGGTGCTCCTCGTTTCTTATGATCAACTTCCGTGTGTGTTGAAGGCTGCTGTTAGCAGTTTTTATAATGTGCAAAATATTTTTTTTTACTACCCTTCTAACATCTATTGTTCCTCACACCTGCCTCACAGAAAAAAACCCAGCGTGCGGAAACAGCCTATCATATCTCTGCCCGTCACCAGTAACAGGCAAACAGCCAATCATTCAGCAGCTGTGGAGTTCGGTTGCAGTGGTTGCCATGTCGGTTTGTTTTCAAGTGAGTCGCGTGCAGTGAGCTTAGACTATGTGGTGAGAAGCCGGGCGGAGAGTAGAGGCATCTGCTCTGTAGTGGAAACTGGCACCGGTAGTATCGTAATCCACGGTAGTAATGTCATGTAGAGTTTCTAGTATAGTAGAAACAGTTACAATTTGGCTTTACCTTGGGTATCTTGCAACTATATTTGGGAGTGTCGACACAAACCTTTGCACATCCTATTTGCATTTTTCCAAGGACTTTTATGTTGTTTCTATTTAAAAGGAGTTTAAAATGTTTTATTGTTCTTTGTTTGCATTTTCTAATAATCTGCTGCTGTATATAGATTTGTAGATATATACAGTGGTGTGAAAAAGTATTTTCCCCTTCCTGATTTCTTACTTTTTTGCTTGTTTTCCACACTTAAATGTTTCAGAAGATCAAACAAATTTAAACATTAGTCAAAGATAACAAGTAAACACAAAATGCTGTTTTTAAATGAAGGGTTTTACTACTGAGGAAGAAAAAAATGAAAAAGTGTTTGCCCCCCAACACCTGTTACAACATAACTGTGGTTGATCCAACCCAGTCTCACTTCCAACTCGTCACATATCGACATTCCGGAATGAAGGTACCCCTTTGGCGCAAAGGGTCACACAAATGGCGAAAGCGCAGAACAGTGGTGAACTTTACCAGGATTGGCCGGCTGACCAAAATTACCCCAAGTGCGCAGCGACAACTCATCTAAGAGGTGACATTTTCAGTTATTTTGCTAGCAAACACACAAACAAGCAAAAAAAATAAATAAATAAAAAATGCCGGTAATTATATGTTTAACGCTTGTCAGAACAGAGGGGCCCCATGGGAAATTTTGGCTTGGGGTCCCAGCATACCCTAGGATCGCCACTGCTCATTGGCAATACATTAAACATGTTTTTTTTTTTATATGTACATTTCCACTACAGGTACCATTTAAGTATCCTGCAACTGCTGCTGGAGGGAGCTGCCTTTTTCATTGTGACTAAAGTTGTATAAAACATGTGATATCAAGGTTACCAGCGATGCACGGAACACACACAGAACGGTGTATTTTCAATCTGCTTTTCAGATGCATCTATAAACACTGCAAGAGTTTTATCTGATTGTTAAACTACAAGCGACAACAAAGCACTCACAGAGGTATCAGATAAGAGCTGTAAACTTCACACGAGTGACAGCGACACCACATTTATCTAAACTCAGTCTGCACTCACTGCAGTTGTATTCTAAAGTGCATGTTCCGACTTTAAAACGTGAAAAAACTTTGAAAGATTTGTAGGAATTGAGTTTTGTTGGATTGGTTGCCTTTCATGATATACCTTTCACAACACTTGTGGAAATCCTATACCAGAGAAAAATACTCACAAAGGATATAAAAAAACAAGAGTATATTGCAGTTCTAATTAAGAAAGTATCCAAAGAGATTGGAAATCGGGACAGGAAAGCCTTCTCTGCTGGACTAAACACCATCATTATCAATGACCTGAAGTTTTTCTGAAAGCATTCACTGGTAAACCCTTTTAGTTGTGTTTTATTAGACCTTTTGTACAGTACTACTTCAGGAATCAATGTGTTAATGATCTTCTGACATGTTTTGACTGTCAACTGTCAGTCTTCCTCAGGGGCGTCTGCTGATCACTTTGATGTGTCCCACACCTGGGACTTGATTCTCCATACACCATCGGGCCAGCCTGACAGAACTGTCAAGTTGGCCACGCCCAGAAAGAAGTCATGAGGACTTATAAAAGCAATTTGCAGACGCCTCTGAGTAAGACGACTGACAGTTAACAGTCGAAACATATCAGGAAATCAAGGTACATTTCCTGAAAAATGTGTCTGAAAAAATGAAAAATATTATTATTTTTTTGAAATTAACTTGCTGGAATTACTTCTGAAATGTGTTTTATGGGTTTGGAATAACCTGCCATGAAAATATACTGGAAACAAAAGTATTAGCTACAGATTGTTTTGTGTTGTCAGGCTTTCATGTTGACCGTGGTTAGAGGGTTAGGTATGGCTTGGTCAAATATTTGTTAGACCCTCACAAAACAATCATTACTGCACACCATGATGGTATGATACATGATGGAACTACAACTTATTAGTTTGTAAGTTATCTTTCTTACCTGCTGATATAAAAACATCTATAACAACTCGTTATTACTCACACCGTGTCACGTCAGAACAAATACCAAAAAAAACAAAGGAGAAATTAAGTGACATTTACACATCGCATTACCTGCTGAGTAACACATGCTACATTGAATGTGTTAGTGCCCGAGGAAAGCAACAATTGAACATGTCCTTGCTGCTGCTTGGGCTTGAACGTCACAAGCAATGCAGTGGAAAAATCTTGCGTGTGTGTAATTTAAACAGCCCGCGGCCCATTCAATGGCATCTAAAGCTCATAGCTGTCGACTAAAGGAAAGGAAAGTTGCTCCTACCTTGAACCACAGCAAAAATGCAAACATAAGTGTATAATGCAAAGTAAAGAACAGATAGAAGCAGCAGCATTTTTAACAAAGCCTTTAAAAACTATGCGCTACTACACATTCTTCAGCAAGAAGGCGGTGTAACAGAGGTCATCTACTGTTATTCCTAGAAATGAAGCCTCATGGTAAATGGACTTGATTTATATAGCGTTTTATCCCTACACTGAAGGAGATTCAAAGTGCTTTACACATCAGCTTATTCACCCATTCTCACATCAGTGCAACAGAGTTGACCACTGAGAGCAACTTAGGGTTCAGTGTCTTGCCCAAGGACACTTCGACACATAGTCAGGTATAGACTGGGATCGAACCCCCAACCTCTTGATCAGAAGACAACCCCTCTACCACCTGAGCCACAATTACACATTCTCATTAGTTTTAAGTGTAGGAGAAAGTTTTCCCTTCATTGAATAAATTCAAATTCTAAGTTATCTCTCAATTCCAATTAGTTCAGACCATCAGAGGAAATACTGATGTGTACTCATGTCAATCTCCAAATAATAGAAAATACAAATGAAATAAAATGTCAGGACTTATTCATTTTGGTTCTGAACCCTGTCATCTTGTTCAGTTTTGGCAACATGGCGTGCTCGGAGCATGTTGCATAGCACTGTCTGCACTTGCTGTCCGTGCTAGCCGCTACATGTTTAGCATTGAGGTGGTAGTAGAGGCTGCAAAGCTCCGGTGACCGGCAAACTCGTTCTTGCTCAATGTGCACACAACCAGACTTGTGTTTTCCATCTGCTGTTTTTAAAACCCAAAATAACGCAAACAAGGTTGAGAAACCCTGTAGTCTAATGGCAGTATCTCGTCTTGTATTGTAGTCTGTGCATCAGTAATATGGGTACACCAAGAACTCTTGAAATGAGAAAGGCTTTGCACTGTTTGGAGTGCTAAAAAACAAAAACACAAAGATTAACGGCGTTATTTTTATCAGCGCATTATTTTTTTCTGTAATTAATTAATTAACACACAATTAACACCATCTCTAGTTATAACCTAATTTTTCTGGTGCGTTTCTACAAACATCTGCTCATACCTTCCGCATATGAGCCATTTTTAATTTTTTTTATGGTGCTTCCTTTTACTGTATCGGTGAATCAGTGCTTCTGCCTGTCTTTCAGGTCTCTGACAGAGGTGAGAATTTTATTTTTAACACTCTGAAATCCCTAAAAACAACTGAAGTACAATTTGCTTCCCGGATGCACTCTTGACCTTTGTTGCCTGTTCACTCAGACCCAAATGAGGAATACTTTCCAGGAAAACAAAGCCTAAAGCAAATAAAACACTAGGATAACATTTAAAAAAGAGGAGGTCCTCACCAAATGGTGGAAGAGGAGTTTGAGTGCACATTGACTGGAGCATCCATATTGTGGGGGGGATTATGCCCCTGGGGCACTTTAAGCAGAACTGCAGATTGCTCCCACCTGTCAATATGTGGTTATTTATTGATGGATGAATGATGTTTGTCGATGATATATGACCTCTATGTAACCCCTTTAGCTCCAACTCTACTCAAACTGAGTCTGTCAGGAGATGATGCCATTAGCTGTAAACTGTTTCACATATTCAAGCTACAAAGTCCACACGTCAGCCTCCCAGCAGGGTGCAATCATCAACACACCACCCTCTCCACATTTAAAAAAGAGTTTCTCTCTTTTCTAAACTCAAAGGAGAGGGACTTACAAATTAAATTTGAATCTGAAAGAGAAGGTGAAAGACTAAAAATGGATTTTAAAAGATAACTTTAGGTTTTTCAAAACCTTTTTTAATAGTTATTTGTTGGAATGTGTGAAAAAGTAAAAGTAACATTAAACATTAAATTAAATCTCACCTAAAACTCTCAGAGGAATGAGTTTGCAAAACAGGTGTAGATGTTGGGCGGGCCAGCAGAGGTGTAAAGAGCACTGATAGATACAAGTACAAGTAAGCCATACATTAAATACTAAAGTACAAGTAAAAAGTAGCTCAATTAGATAATACTCAAAGTAAAAGTTATTAGTTACTTTCACCCTCCACGTTTATTTTTGGTAATAAATCTTGCCACGGTTCCCTTGCATACAGTAAACATCTCATGTATAAACTTAAAAAGGAAGAGACCAAATCTTGCACAATTGGAACTTTGTTTATTTTCCACAAAGGCATCTGTATAAAATAAAAGGTTTGTCCAAATGTACAATATTTAAAAATTATTTATATATATATATATATGTATATATTAGGCTCTATCTATAACTACATTTATGAACTCTAAAACTGTTGTGCCAAATATGCCATGTGGGTAACAACATAATAGGTAGAAACCACAACCTGAAACAAAGCAAGTGTTTTGATCAGAAATGGCACGACTAAGAACATATGGATTATGTTTAATGTGTCTTCATAGACTGCTGAGGTACCAATTTTCAAGGATTTACTCAGTAATGGTCTAGATGGTATAGAAATGTAGTGACTTTATTTCTTTCAAAATGTACTTAAGTACATGTAAAATTACTGATTTAGAAATATACAAAAAAAAGTACAAGTGCCCATTAAAGCGACTCAATTACAGTAGCGTGATCATTACTTTCACCTCTGCAGGCTGGCCATCGGGAGGTCCAGGAGTAATTGTGAACAGCAGCCTGCCCTAACAGCCTTAGGTGGCAGAGAATGGACTGGGTCAATCTAATATTTTGGATATTAAGAGGGGACACAAGCGGCTCCTTCCAATTTGAGCTGATCTTTGTTTTTTTGGAATGTGATTGGCCAGAAAAATAGATGGGTGGAGCTGAAAAATTAAGGGCAAAAAAACAAAAACAATGAAAGGTTGGTACAGGATGCATTGAAATATTGTATACATACAGTATGTACTTCAATACAGCCTAGTGACTGACTAATCTGTCTGTTATCTTTAATTTCATTAGAACATTTCCATACTCTATAAAAACTATTCATTAAAAATACGGTTACACTTCTGTCCGTCATGCGATCAGAAAAAAAACCTATCCAAACCAAACTCCCAGGCTGAATCTCAAACCCAGCCCGCCCCTGGGTCCAGAATTAACATCCAAAGATAGATTGAATTCACGCTGATGAAATCTCCTGCTGTATTTACATCCCATCTGCAAAGACCCACTCATTAAACCATGATCAACAGCCAATACAAGACCAATCAGTGCCATATCAAGCACTCCTAATGGCCATAATACATGGCAATGTATGCAATTCCATCCAACCTTCATCAGTTTTCAAATTAAATTAAAGTGATTGACTTGCTTAAAGAGATTCCATGCTACCTGCCTGGAATATTGTGGCCTCGTGAGCCTTTAGTCTTCAGCCTGAAATGCAATTCCAGTGTAATGCAGCTCTGAGCCGTCAGTTGGAATTAAGTCCCTAACACGAAGTCAATCAGGAAGATCAGTGGGCTGCTGAGCCGGAGCCTGCTCTGCACAAACTGATGGTGAAGTGACACCAGCTGCTCAGGAGCAAGCACGAGTTAACATGACTGCTCTGAGATCACTCTCTGTTCACTGGGTGTTTGGGGCTTTGACAGCACAAACATGTCTATTTGTAGCTACACAAAGATGCTACCTGAAAACATTGAGACATTCATTAATGGAAGGAAAAGATTGTACATTGGACTACAACTTGTAAATTGTGAAATGTTTGTCTTTAACAACCTGAGATTTTATTTCTTTTTTTATGTATCTGAATAATGATTTATTTTTTAATGTGATCACTAAGCTTCTTCAGAGCTATGTGCATTTTGCTGTAATGTTTATTGTTTTGTAAACCACAGGGGGATAGTGTTTTCTCCTTTCGTTTTATTGAGTGCTTGATTCTTTTTTCAGACATTTTGCATGGAGATTTTACTTGTTTTCTGTGAGGTTGGAATCTCTTCATGTCTGGCAGTGGCGAATTTGATATGGAAATTCTGATGGGGCCACAAAATATTCAAGCAAAATCTGATGCAATCCAAACATATTACAAGCTAGCGATGCCAAGTACCCACCTCACACCAAATCACCAATAGGAAAGCGTCAGGCTTTACTGGCCAAACAGAAGTGTGCTTTGAATCAGAGCGCTGCAAAGGGCCAGCTCTTGTTGTGCCCCATCGAGAGGAAACAGGAGAACAGCAGAGACAAATCCACACTGAGCAATGTTGCAAACAAGTCTCGAGAAGAAATACACTCTGAATTGAAACCTAAACTAAACCCCTGCATTCTGCTGACCTGGGAGAAATTTAAAAAATGCCTTGATTATAGGCGTTACTGCTGTAGCAGTAAAACACGCCGAGTCAAGCTGCGGTCTGCACAGAGACAGATGGTAATGCTCACAATGATGTGTCTGTACACACACACAGCGAGTTCACAGCTGAGATGTGTCACTACAACCACAGGTACACACAATCACAACCTACTCTCACACCACTTCACGCACATAGCGATAAGACGTACACACACACACGTCTGCGCACACGCAGAGACAGACGGGAATACACACATGATGCGTTTGTAAATACACAGCTTGTTGAACCCTCTGATTAGACCAGAATATGCTATTATAGAAGCACAGAGTCAAAAACATCACAGCTACAGCGGGTTGCCTCACACGGAACAGTGGACTTCATCATTGTGGCTGTCAATCACTGCTCACTGAGGGCTGTGATTGGAGGAAACCCTCCTCCTTCCTTTCAGCTTTTATAGGAGGGGCGGGGCCAACAGTGAAAGTTCATGACGCAGGGTAATCCAAAAAATCCGTCTCAGCCAATAGCAAAATTCAATTGTAATAGCCGGCGTTCAACCCTTAGAAGCCAGTATATATGATATTTTACAACTAAATACACAAAATTAAAATACTTTTACTAAAATGTGGGACAAGCACTACTTAATACCGAAATACATATGTATTCAGCAGAAAAAAAGTGGGTTTGGGGTTTAGTTACTTTTTAAGTTTCGCTGAACAACGTAATAGATGAGCATTATTCTCTTCTGCAGAACAGCGACATCTGGTGGGGCCGTGCCCCACTGACCCCTAAAAAACTCCACTGATGTCGGGTTGTATAACTTGTAATCATTGCAATGTGTGGTCATTGTTATTGTCTATTTTGGATTCACTTTCTTTATCTTTAGACTTCAGGTTGTGTTTTCGGTTCAGAGTTGACTCCATGTCGCTCTTCGAGAATTATATTTTTTATCTCCAGTGTTTGTCTTGGTTCCAGGTGGGACTCTAATTCCCTGATCCTGTCCACGTCTTTTGTATGTTCTATAAATTGTTAAATCTCCCTTTTTTACAGTGATCTCATGTGGTGCAGTGCCCAGAATCCCCTCATCCTAGACTGCCAGAGGACATGCTGAGAACTCAGCCATGCTAAATCGGCATCATATGCTGTGAGAGAGTGCCAGGTTGAAGGACCCCATTATTCACTCAGAGATCCTGTTCGAATGGAGTACCTTGTGATTTCCCTTTTTCCTTCTGCCAGCAGCACTTGTGAAACTAATAGCTTAACCGTTCAAAGTTGGCAGCCAACTGCTGGCAGGAATAAAGCCGAAAGCCTGGTAAAAATAAACACCTTGTATAAACACGGGCCAGAACTTCTATAAGCAGAAAATCTCAGGTGGGTCACTTCGCTGTGAATATGGAGTTGGCATTGGAGTAAAGCACAGCTGTGGCCACCCACAATGTCATGATGTGAATAGGTGGTAAGTGTGGACTGGACCAAACACAAAGGTTTTCTCAGCTGTGTTGAGTTGGTCTGTTTGGATTTCTACAGAGGAAGCAAGACTCCTGACAAGTTAATTATTTATACTTTACACACTAACCATTGGATGTTGTTAAATCTAGCTTTTGTGGTATTTCTAATCAATGAAAGGACACCACTCATACTACAAGATGTTTAGAGGACATGCTTATAGTCAGACATAGGCGTTGCCTGGCTGTACAATGCTTCCTTGTAAAAAGTTAATGCTGTTCATCTAATAGGACTGGTGGTTTAAGGCCAGTACCGTCCTAATCATGGCCTTTGTAGGATGTTGAATGTATTTCCATTTGTGGTGAATTTTAATTGAAAGCTCGATCAAAAGGTCCAATGTAAACAAGCAGTGTAACTGGCTTATTTTCTTTAAAAGTCCTTGTAGAGCAACAAGGAGGATGAAAAACAGGGCTGTCTGTGATTGGCTGCCATTATGCCTCAAGTCATAGACAGGTGTTAAGACAAAATCAGTCACCTCACAAGGACTTTTAAAGAAAATCCCAACTAAACCTCTAGTATTCTATTTGATCCTTTGATGGAGCCTTTTAAAACAAACTAACCAATGAGACTGGTTCCAACCCCAGTGCCCTCTTGAATAATGTCTGCTTTCCCCTTGACCTATATGTTACACATGTATCACAGGTGCTCTCCCATTAACTAATACTGCTGTACCCTAATGTATGGGAACATGACGTACAGTCAAGAAGTTAAAGTTGTAGCCTTTCAGTTGTGAGACAGTTGATTAAATTTCAGTCTTGGTTATCCCTCATTAATCTTGACATGGGTCAGTTTTCATACATTGAATGTTTAATAAAAATGGTAAATGGGCTTCATTTATACAGCGCTTTATCTCCACACTGAAGTAGTCTAAAAAAACACTTTACAATATCAGCTCACATTCACACGCCAATGAGACTGAGCTGTCATGCAAGGCACTAGTCGACCACTGGGAGGAACTTATGGTTCAGTGTCTTGCCCAAGGACTCTTCAACGCATTGTCTGGGATCAAACTCCCAACCTCTCGATCAGAAGACGACCCCTCTACCCCACCTTCTAATACAGTTAGGCCTTAGGTATTGAAGAATGATGGTATCAGCAAGTTTGTTATGGAACATTAAACTTATCATATTCTAAATATAGCATTTGCCTTTCCTGCTCCTAGCCCTAATTATTAATGAACAAAAGTCATTAACGAAAAAACTTGAACTGTAAACACTAGAGGTTTTATCAGATTGTTTTCATCAAACTTGTTCTGCCAAGAAGACAGACAGTCATGTAAAATGTTGCCTCCTTTATGGTCTGACAGTGACACACCATCATTGCATTGTCTGACAAACAGTATTTGATCTAGAATTATTTTGCATTCACTCAAGTTACTTGAATCAGAATTCAACCTTACATAGCCTTGTTTGTCAGCTCACTATCAGCACCTAATGGCAGTTTTACAAACACATGAGCTCCTCACACACCGCTTGGAATGCTGTGTTTCAACTACACCCAATTTGCAAGATTATGTCAGCTGTTATTTTGCTAATCTTTTGCAACATTTTCCTTCTTGTATTCACAAATGTGAATTCATATGCTTGAACATATGAATTCACATTCATTCTATTGCAGTTACCAGCTATATTTATTGTACTACTACGCCTACAAATATTACAAAGCACTGTGTCTTTACCTGTAGCTGATAACACGGAATCAACGCATTTATGACCCACATCAGGTCGAAAATGACTTCTCTTCTGCCCCCGTGTACAGAATTGTAACTAAGGTTTTTTTCTTAGTTTCTTATATACACTGGGTTTACGATACAATGCTCAATGTTGAAAATAGACAATATTATTGTATGTATTTATTAAATCATTGTTTTATTTGACTTGAACTATATGAGCTTTAAGATTTAAACTGAATATAAAAAACAAAATAAACGAACTAAATAAAAAAAAATTCTTTTAAAAGTGCAAAAACTGAAAATGCCACTGAGATACTGACAATTAAGTAATATATGCTCATCATCATTATGACATTCTATTAAAAACAAGAGAAATACAACGCAAGATACAACAATAGAACCCAGACCCCTGACGAGACATCTTGCGACATTTTAATATCACAAGATATCATCCCATCTCAAATAGTAACACATAAAACACAATTAAGGTCATTTTGTAAACATGACTTTTAAGTTACCCTATGGCATTCACTGCCATTAACATTATGATCACCTTTGCAAACCTAATACAGAATCAGAAATCATTGTGATGATATGTTGGAGTAATTACAGTAATACTAACTGTTACTAGCAGACAAAGTCATGCCAGGACATTTTTTTGGAACTAGTGATATTCAAACAACAGCCCACTCTCAGTCTTAAAAAGTCAGAAATCATCATTGGCTGGTGAGAAACAGCTTGTTAGTCAACATTGTTGCACCCTGTGGAGAGTCAACATTACGTGCGTTGAGCTTGTGTTTCCTGATTTGTCGCTGATCCGCTCTGACATCTCAGGAAACACTTTCTCCTCCACTGACCTGTGGCTCACAACCATCCCCACAGTAAGTGTCTGAAGACAACACCTCACTATTCATCAGCCTCCGACCTCCAGGCCTGCAGCCTGCTCACCACCGTGTCAGTGGCACATCACTGACAATGCCACGAGTCACTGCCAGGACAATGTTTTCACCCAGGCCTCAGCAAGCACGATGGCAGTCTCATCCCATGAGGATCAGGATGGGACCTGCAAGGTCAGATCAGCCCTTGCCCTTGCATGTAGCATACATTCAGAAAAGCTACACTTAAGGATGTCCAGCTGGATGCGACAAAAGTGCACCTCCATGAGTACCTTATTTTTAGTGTACATTTTATCACGCCCCAATAACTTATCCAGACAAATGGGCTTGGTTAGTGTGTTGCTGTTTCGTTTAACTTGACAAACATAAGGCACAATGGACTGCACCCTGTCCAGGGTGTACCCCCCAACCTACCTGCCTTTGAATGCTGCACAGATTGGCACCAACAGACCCCCACGACCCTGAAGAGGAACGTAGGTCATACATGAATGATTAATGAATAAACAAAGTGGTTGAACCCAATAATCCCAATCAGATACTTTTACTGCCATTTATGTGTTTCCAGCATCATTCACATCGTAGGGAGATCATATCTGTCATGTATCCCATTTTGGCTGTGAAACTCCTATATTTTACCCTTCTTTCCCACCATGCTCCCATATTAGTATTATGTGGTAATAATTGAAAGATAAATAAATAACAAATATTCCTCTGCCTCTCAAAACTGTACGCTGTCACTAGCGTTGCGAGAACTGCCACCCGTGCCACTTCAGGTGCCGACAGCAGGAACAAACCCGGAAACAAGTAAGAAGAGAGATGGATGCATAAAAGAATATTTTTGGTTATATGTGAAACTACAATATATATATACATACACATACATATACACATATATATATATATTGATATATATACATATATATACGTATACATACATATATATATGTATACACACATATATACGCGCACACACACACACACACACACACACACACACACACACACACACACACACACACACACACACACACACACACACACACACACACACACACACACACACACACACACACACACACACACACACACACACACACACACACACACACACAGCTTATTTTGTATCAAAACACTCTTTTTAGGAGTTGCTGCTTTTACTTCTCAGAACAACGTGTAAAGCTCAGTTACTGTAGATACCTGAGTGTGTCCTAACCCATACCATCTAAACAAGCCAAACTACAGAACTCACTCACACATGCTGTCCCTTATAGGTGAAAAAGCCCAAAGTGGCACATATTGTGCAACTGTTTGTTAATAAATGAGCCTGTATGACATTTTGCATCAACACATTTAACCCAGAATTGTCTTTCTGGTCAGACTTCATTTGAAATCGTATATCGCCATTTTGAGAAAAAATATTGAGATATGAGTTTTGGTCCATATCGCCCAGCCCTAGTAGGAGTCTTCACAGCATTTCAATGTCATCAAAGGTAGGCCTACCAGATCCTAATCACCTAATTGTATTCAGTAAGTGGTTCACAAATGGGTATTAAGGGATACTGGAGTTTGGTTGGGGTGGTGGGACGGAGGCTCGACAGCGAGCGAGCGCTGCTGGAGCAAGTGTTGTATGGGGGTCTGGGGGCATCCCCCCACCGTAAGATTTTGAAGTTCTTCGAATCAAACATTCTTTCCTGCATTTTGAGGGCCAAATTTTGTTAAGTAAAGCTAAAGTTGTTTTGTTACTGCCTTATTTTAAAGTCAAAGGTTATTTGTTGAATGTTTGGTGTGTATATACAGTATAGATATATTTAGGTCCTCCACTAATTAATACTCACACACACTGTATAGACAAGAAATAACATATTATTCAAAAGATTGATTTGCACTTTTCAAATTTAAAATAAATATTATGTGGGACCCGCAGTAATGTTGGAACTTTTATGGACAATTAATGGTCATTAATTATATATTTTTCTACTGTTATTTTTAGTTGATTGTTTTTGTTATATAGATAGATTACATATAGATTATAAAGCAGGGGTTCTCAACTGGTCTCACCCTGGGACCCACATTTTTCCACGGCCATTATATCACAACCCACGTTTTTCAAAAATTACTGTTGAAAACACACTCTTTTTTAAAACATAAATCTATATATTTTCCTGTGCAACATGCACTTCCCAGCTTGACTGTCAAAAGAAAAGTTTCTTTCAAAAGAAAAGACAAGTCCAACACGACAGACTAAGAATTTATTTATTTTTGACCAGCTGTTCGCGACTCACTCAGTATAGGTCCGCAACCCACTTTTGGGTCCCGACCCACCAGTTGAGAATCACTGTTATAAAGCGCACTGTTTATATTGGACATTAATTATGGGTTGCAAAGCGAAGGACGCACACAGTAGAGCTTTAATCAGGCCGAGAAAAGAAGATTCAGCCCAAAGTTGTCTGACCCAAATGAAGCCGACGTCTCTTTAAGCCTGAAACTTTTTCTATACGACACTGTTAATATCTGTGCATGCACATAAAAAAGATGCACACAGGCCACATCAGGGCAGCTAAGTAGCGGTAGGGGTCCTCAAACTAAGACGGGGGGGCATCGCCTGTAATAAATAAACGGCACTGCTGATGTATGTGTTTCTCAGTTATACAGATTTTAAGAAGAAAGTTAAAACAACTTGTGCACGTCTGGAAGTCCCTTTTGTGTCCCATTTGGTGGATGGCGT
The DNA here is from genome assembly GCF_900634775.1 of Gouania willdenowi. NCBI lineage: Eukaryota > Metazoa > Chordata > Actinopteri > Blenniiformes > Gobiesocidae > Gouania > Gouania willdenowi. The sequence goes on from NC_041066.1 coordinate 1,874,428, forward strand.
CAGGCTCTTCTTTTTGATTTTCCAGCAGCCAAATAGAGGTGCATGTCAAATATACATCCTCACTTGCGTTTTCTTCAGGAAATGAAAATATTATAGTGTGTTTTGTTATGGTTTTAAATTCTTTTTTAGATTTTACAGAAAGCCAACCAAAGGAAGCCAATAGGCTACTGGAGAGGACGATCTCTCCTGTAGCCTATTTATAATTCAGCTGCAGCTTTTATAATTATTATTATACATACATTTTATATAGCGCTTTTCTGGGCACTCATAGTCGCTTTACAATGAAGGGAGCAGTGTTGGGGGTCAGTGACTTGCTCAAGGGCACCTCGGCAGTGCTTGAGAAGTGCCCTGGTATCTCTCCAGCTACCAGAACAACTTATGTTTTTTTTTTTTGGTCCGTACTGGGACTTGAACCGGCGACCCTCCAGTTCCCAACCCATGTCCCTACGGACTAAGCCACCGTTTATTTATTACAGGTGGATCCTGACAGTAAAGAGTTAAAATAGTCCTGGCTAGTTGTAACCAGTGTTGGAAACGTTACTTTAATAAAGTAATTAGTCATAGTTACTCACTACTTGTTCCAAAAATTAACTGAGTTAGTAATTGAATTACTCTATAATAAAAGTAACTCTTTACCAATGAAAGTTGCTATATTTCAAAGAATTCAGATTTTTTTTTTGCAGTTTTTACAAGTCAGTTGAAATGAGTAAAACAGGTGCTTGCACATAACCTTTCATATTTATTGTACATCAACAGACAGCAAGAGGTTTATCCTGCACTTCAAGTATTATCTTGAAAAGTAAACAGTTAAGTGCATTTTACTCTATTGCAAATGAATTCAAACGTCCACAACCTGAGACAACTGGTCAAGTAAACAACCTGTACTTTCAAGTATTTTGTTCACAGCAAAAGTAAATATTTAAACAACAAAAAAGTGTGTTTAGCTTGTCTTGTTCTTAATTAAATTAATCAAACTCCCAATCTCAGACAACTGGTCTGATAGACATTCTGTACTTTAAGTGTTTATCTTCAAAAGTAAACAGTGGATACGGGAGCAGTGGATGAAGTGGCTGCATTGTATTTTAGTGACATTTTCTTTATCAGTGGGAATCTCTGGCCATCTCTGCTGCTTCATCAAATCTGTAGTGGTTGTGTGTGTGGCGCGTGTGCTGGCACACGTGTAAAAACACTGGCTATGATTGGCTGCTATGAAACATGACTCCGCCTTAGCCAATCATAATCACCTCACCTCGTTTTTAACCCACCTCTTCACTACAGCTGCGTATGAAGCCAGGGGTGCTTTTGCTTTTGGATGACAGTTTCTCCAATCAATGCATTTAACGCACTGCATGTAACATTCAGTAACGTTAACGGCGTTGTAACAATGTAAAAAGTAATTAGTTAGATTACGCCGTTACTGAAAAAAAAAAAAAACTCTGTTACCTAACGCCGCTATTTTAAACGCCATTATTCTAAACACTGGTTGTATCAAATACGGGTATTAGCTTTTCAGCTTTTGAGCTAAGATAATGATTTTAAAGCCATTATGAAGGTGGAAGAAGCCAGTGCTTAAAAGTTAAGCTGAGTTGAAATGAATAATTAAGAATCAAAAGTAACACTAAAGGATTTTCCACTGAGACTACAGTATGAGCCAGAACAAGGTAAACCTTATATTTATCTATGACTACTTCATTGACATTTCTCTCAACAAACTGATGCTCTTTTCAGCACGAGGACCAAAGTTCATACGTGTCAATGCATACCTTTTATATATAAGTGTGATTCACTTCATGGCTGAATAAGAGTGATTAACCTCAGACTGATGCTTGAGCAGTTACTGCTTCATCTTGTATTTGACCTTTCTTTTACATCAGCATTGCTGCTGTGTAGAATAGCAGCACCAACAGATAGAATGAGTGCTCCTTAACCCTGGAGAGGAGATCTTTAGAAACACTTAACAAAAGCTTAACAGAAGAACAACCAGAGCAAGTGATACATGGATGTTATTAGAGCTGTTTCTGAAGTTTCCATCTCAATTAATCATCACCCCGAGTGATAACAAATTCACAATAAATACAATATTATTAACACAGTTAATTTATTACATTTATGTGTATAATTAAACTAGGATACAATTGAAACAGCAAGAAAATTATGATTGAGTTTGGGGAAAAGTTTATGGCCTAATTTGACGGGGTTTTGCATTGGTGCCACAGCAGGAAAAGGAGAAGCCTTTATTCTACATCAGGCATCGAAACACTCTTTGTTAGGTTTTAAATTATTCATTAACAGCTGGGAATTGTCTACGTCTCTCTAGCTTTAAAGCCATCTTGTGGTGACAGGCAGTTTGTTCTTTACAACAGTTAGATTGTTTCTACTTCTATGTTTCAAAAAACAAGCAGAGAAGAACGTTTCAATTTTGCTCCCTACCATATGTACAGTATGTTGCATTATTGTACATAATACAAAAGTTAGTTCCGACCAAGTAATTTGATTGGACGACAGCGATTCCAAGAGTGCTGATATAGTAAAAACAGCACCTTATGGATCATATCATGTTTACTGAAATAAATATGAAGGCATCCAGTGTAGGACTGTGTCGCGCTGAGAAACTTTCTAACAGAAGTCAGCACTTCATAACTTTAAGAAGACTGAAAAAGAAGAGATCCAGGTTTATCACTCTAGCCGTTTGCTGTGATGCTGCTACATCTTTACAGTGGAGTGTTTGGACGGTGATGACGTAATAGTCGGATAGAAAGCGACTGTCTGCGGTCACATTGCAAAAATTTGGATACATATTGGATTTAGGCCCACATATGAAAGTGACCTAGGTCGAATTGGAAAAAAAATGTTATTGTGTTGTTCAGACTGTCTAACAAATCGAATACAGGTCGCATATGGGCATTTGAACGTAGCGTGTGTGCTCTCCACTTGTGGAATTATTTTTGTTGGTGAAGCCAAATGATTAAATATACAAACAAATCATAATATTTTGTCACTTATTACTGTTATGTTGTTATAAAACTGTTGTATAACAGCAATATCACACTCGAGGTCGTGCTGTTGTGTGAAATATCAGCACTGGTGTGATTATCTACGACCAAATTACACCTGTGCTGATATTTCAACACTCCCTCTTGTGTGATATTGCTTAATTAATTTGTGCTGATTTCCTCTGTTAGTCGAAAGTGTGTAAGTTAGTAGGAATTTTTGAATATCTCAATTTTCTGAGGTATTATATTCCTCAACTCAGAACCTCTGACAATGGTGTGTTTGTGTTAAGGTTAAATCATGCTACCGTCTCACGTCCATGCCGTAGCTACACGTAGCCCTTGGCGTCGGCGCAGACCCCTACAATGTAACCTGACGTGCACCTCCAAAAAATCATAATGCGTTGTTGCGATGCAGACCGCAAGAGTGATTGGTTCGCTTCAAACCTCATCGTTGCTTTTTCTGATCGACAGCGCCATTTTTCTACTTTTTGCAGAGTAGTGCGAGTGTTGTTTCTACAATGGATCAAGTAGAAGTGTTTTTGCATATGTTTATATTGACAAATAAAGTGCACAATTTGAAACTGTTGTTTTGAGGTTTGTTTCTAATACCAGGTATAGGCAAATAGTATGGTAATCCTGAAAGATATCGGATTTTAAGACGCTTCAGACATAAAACATTGTTTACTGTGACGATAAACAAGGACTTTTTAATGCCACACGCACACGCGCGTTCCCTTGACGCAGCGGTATGATTGAGGCTTTAGTGTGTGTTTTGATTTGGTCAGTAATATTGACTGTATATCGACTCCTATTGGTGTCCTGGCACAGTTACTGGTTGCTAATAGGAGGCAGATTGTGTTATTCATGTTTACAAACCTTTGTCCTATAACACATGTGGGTCTGCCATCCTGTTTATACATGAAACCAACATGTGTGTTTACTTGCTCTCAGGAAACAAAACAAAAAACAGAGAAAATGTCTGAATAAGAAGCAGTATTGCTAACTTTTACCCAACCCATAATCCTATAAAATGTTGCACTTGTGTTGAGAAAACACATAATATTATGTCTGAAATGCATTTAATGAGGCAGTATTTCTCTAGAAACAAAGTGAGAAGAAAAAAAATCCTCTTTATTCTTGAAATAAGGATTCCTATAGGATAATTCTCTCCACTTCAGTCAATACTTCCATCGTTTCTACTCTGCTGATCCAAACATCAACGTAAGAATCTTCAATAACAAACTGAGGCAGCCATAATGCCACATTCACTTATTAGGCCCACATGGAAAGCTCCTGCTGCAAAGTTTGAAGCAGAAACTGCATCAGGTTTTGTGTGTGTCAAATAGAGACATCAATTTCTTATTGCCGTGGATTCCCACTCCTGCACAATTTTTCCACCTTTTTGTTCAGGATTTCCTATGAAGTTGGCACACTTCAAAGCTGTCACACTGACAGAGCTGCAGACGAAGAGATCTTCTTTATCTGCCTGCTGGAATTATGCACACTTCTCTCTTCAGCTCTGCTTCTACTACGATGCTCTCTTTGCTTTAAATATCTGGCCCCTGCATGGCACCCTGCAACATGGAGGGGAGGGGGGGGGGGGGGGGGGGGGTTCATGAGAGGAAAAAAAAGACATGCACATCAGCTCATCATCCTACAAGCTGTTAAATGGAGTGACAGTGGCTGGCATGAAGACGCTGGTTTTTTGGAGTACAGAATGTGCTGGAGAATGTGAAGCCAGACCTTATTCACAGATAATTGCTATGAGCTGAAATTTCTGTCTGGTTTTATCTTGCACCCAAATAGCATCTTTGTTTTCACACAAGAAGCTTCTCACAGGTCGACCATCTCTGAGATCCATTTCAGGGCCTGACCTTCCTCCCTGCACTCAGGCCTCCCTCTATTTGAAGAGCGCTGCACAGCTTTTGTTGTAACATCCATCACAGCTGTCATCATTCTATCTCAGCTAATATTACAAACTAAGCCAGGATGCCAGAGTAGTTTGTCTATTACATGGTGTGGTGTCAGGATGTGCACAAGCAGAGAGGAAAGCACTTTGAACTAGGCCTGGGACTTTAAAGGTCTAGTATTGTGCTATTTTTCACCCATCTCCAATTGTTCTAAGAACCCCAACAACATAGAATATCATAGTATTTGAGGTTTATTTTCCCAAACTTGCCTGTTTTCTGGAGTTTTAGCCCTCTGAAAAGTCATTTTCAGAGCGCTCCTTATAAACAAGCAGTTTTTGGGCCTTCATGTAAATGTATGATGAGCAGGCATAAACACGCATGCAACACACACGCCATTATAAAGGGATTTTTTCATAATACTACCCCTTTAATGTGTTAATTGTGATTAATTAAAGAAAAAACCAAAGTTAATCACTTATTTTTTTGCACTCCAAACAGAGCGGTACCTTTCTCATTGCAGTTCCCAGTATACCCATAATACTGATTCACAGACGACAACACAAGAGAAGGAAGAACCAGAGAAGTGGTTGCTGTGCTTCATGAGAGTTAATTTGAGTTTAGAAAGAAAGAAAAAGAATCACTGGATGGAAAACTAAAGTCCAGTTGTGTACAATCTGCAAGAAAGTGTTTGGAATTAACCAGAGCTCTTCCACCTCAATGCTAAACATGTAGCAGGTAGCACGGGCAACAGTTCTTCGGATGCTACACTAGGCTGCTACATTTTCCTTTTATTTTTAATTGTCAAAAGAATCCCTTGATGAACTATTCAAAACAATGCAATTTAACTAAAAATAAATAAAGGAATAATACAAATGAAGAAGAAGCTTATTAATTTCAATTCTGGTTCTATAGTAAACAATAAAAAACTGCATAATAGTTCTTTTTTTTTTTTTTAGGTGCAACTGAAAATGTATTTTGTGCCTTAACAATTGGACTTTAAAAGAAAAAAAAAACCGTCATTGCACTGATTTACGTCAGATATTTGTTTGGACCAGCAGAGGGCGCTGGTAACCCAGTGGTCGGTTGGCATGCAGCTAATGTAGCAGTGAAGAAGAGATGCTATGCGAGCGGACAGAGCTAATAGAAAAACGTGACTTTTACAGATATTCACGTAATATTACAGATATTCTTTCGGTGCTAAAGGGGTAAGGAATCATTTATTAACATGTAACATCAACATGTAAGAGTAGAAGGCGGCCAAAAAGAAAATAGTCAATTTTCAAAGTAGCGATGTCAATCGTGATACCTATGAATCGATTTTTAACTGCCTTACGATTAATCGTTACATCCCTAATCACAAGACTTGGCTCATCACATAAAAACCCGTACAGTAAAACACAATATACTGTAGAGTAAACATTACAGTGTATCCAGAGCTTCATTTTTTTTTTAATTATTTTTTTTCAGCACCTCATTTGCATTTAGGTGTTTTGATTACATGTTTAGGTATCATATTTGGACAGCTGTGTCTTTTATTGAGTTGAAATCACTGGAAATGTCATTGTACACACACAATTTAATGTAAAAACAAGGTGCAAGTGAGGAAGAGAGGGGAAAAGTCAGGCCACGCCCCCACACTACGTCTTGACTTTGTGCAAAATATTGTGTCTCAGCTTGGAAGAAGATATAAATTGTCTAAAAAAAAAAGTTAGTTGGATTTAAAGAGCTTTTTTAAGCCAATAAGTGAAGCTAAGCTGGAGGTAAAAGTTGTTCCTGTGAAAATCTTGGAAAAGAGCAGCAGCAGTTAGCGTCGTCAGTAGCAGCACCTTGTAGCAATGATGCTAATGCAGGAGAACCTGCCTCCAACAGACAGGACACAGGAGAACTATCCAGGGGACATGAGGAGGACTCAGGGACAGAGAAAAGACAAGGAGATGATGGTGAAAGTTCTGCTATGGATATTAGGACCAAGGAAGTTTGGACAGAGGCTCAGATCAAAGCTAAGATGAGCTGCTACTCTTGGCTTATGAAAGACAAGGCAAACCTCGGCTGTGAAATATTGAAAAAAGTTGCGAGGATACAAAGGCTTCATGGCTGTTTTGGACAAATACAAGGTAAGCACACATTTTAGTTTAATTTTCTGCTGTGCTGCTGATTCATTAGAGTTGTTATGGCCTTATGCGTGTAAAAATGCAGTTGTATTTGTGGGTTTTTGTGTTCTGAAAGTTTAATGTCCTTTGTGGCTAAGTTAGCTGTGATTTTGCGCTGTCCTTGGTTCTGAAACATGGCAGATTTGACAGCTGTCACTCAGAGAGAGAGACGGATGCGCTCCGTAACAGGCGACTGTCCATGTTTCTTTAATGCTGATTCATCATTCTTTTAAAAAAACATTTAGGTTCATTGGTAGTTTGTGTTCACGTGATATTATTGGCCCATTTAGATAGCAAAAGGCAACCACAGAAAGTGGATGCTGAACAGTTGACGACATCTCGAAAACGAAACCCTATTGCACCCTATGCAGTACGGCTTCAGAACTAATCATTCAACTGAAAGTGCCTGTTATTTTATGGAATCAATTAAATTAGGCCTTGACACAGGAAAGGTGGTAGGTGCTGTATTTTTAAAAGTACAGGGCGCTCTCAGTGTGTCCGTGTAAGTGAAGCTGTGTCCCAACTGAGAGAGTGCACTATGGGAGTGCCACAGGGAAATATTTTGGGGCCATTATTGTTCAGTTTATATATAAATGATCTGTGTGTGACAACGTTCATGTCCAGATGTATGGTGACGACACTGTCATCTACATGGATGGGAGGGACCATGAACAAGTGGCAACTAAACTATCAATGGCATTGTACAACATTTCTATATGGTTGGATGATTCCTGTCCAACACTGAATGTGAGTCAAACTGCTACAATGTTTTTCTCAACAAAACCAAACAAAAAAACGTACCCCTTAATCACAGTAGAAGGAGAAAAACATCAAAATGTCAATGAGTGCAGATACCTTGGCATCATTTTAGATTCGAGACTAAGCTTTAAGAAACATATCAAAAAGGTATGTCATACAAAAAAATATAATCTGTTTACATTTAAATCCATTAGAAATTCATTGACAATACAAGGAGCCAAAACCTACTTCAACGCAATGATATTACCCCACTTACTTTATGGTGTACCATGCTGGTCACAAGCCAACATATCCACAATAAAACCTTTAGAATTTATTTATAAGCTCACACTTCGGATTCTAGACAGGAAATCACGACAGTACCATCACTGTCAAAAATTAACCAAATGTAAAATGTTCAACTTTGAATATATAGTTAAGTCAGCCAATCTAAAGTTACTATTCAAGGTTATTAATAATGTGGCACCACCATCACTGAAAAGGTTTGTCTAATTGACCTCTGATCAGAACAACAAGGTCAACAGTCCACGGGCAATGTACCATACTAAAACAAAAAACAGCATTAGGACAATCGGCATTTTTCTTTGAAACTATCTCAGAATGGAACAAACTTCTGAAGGCAAACAGGACTTTGATTGACAGGTCCACCTTTTTACAAACTGACGGCCAATCAGGAAGCAGCTGGGAACATCATGCTAGGCTGAGACGTGCGCGTACTAGCAGAGAAAATGATTCCAAGAGTGATATTCTTTGGATATAATGTGGCAATAAGCTGTTATTATGAAGCACTACAGTGACAGCGACGACAGTACTTCAGTTTGAGGATAAAGTACTATATAAATCAAGTCAATTTACAATATTCAAAAAACACATTATTCCACTTTAACCGTTTAAACAACCGTACAAACGAAAAATAAGGGGTTTTAATAAAATAGAAAAAAAAAAAAAAAAGGCTTTCCATTTGTTTTAAAACAGTGTTTTGGATCATTAACACTCTTTAAAATTAATTATCATTATCAATCACTAATCAACTTTACCCAAAGCCTGATCCAGGATCTGTTCCATTCATCATAATTAAAATTGTTTCCATGTGAAGCTTTTAAACCTAATAAATACATCCCTTCAACAGTCGTCCACTGATGCGTAAATCTGCCTAATGGCAATTATTCAAAGTGAATTTTAAATACAGTAATTTGTGGCAGTGGGATTTAAGATTAGTATCATTCAAGGCAGAAGTAATCAATATGCAGTGACTCATACTTTGTCATGTAATCCATGATGGTTGCATAAACCACAGCAGCATGATCACAAAACTAATTGGACATAACAAAATAATTGTGGGTTAAACCACGAGAGTCTCAGTAGTAGTTGAAGCTTCTGCAGAGCAGTGAGCTGCTTTACCATCAACATCATCCATCATCAGTGGTGTCTCTCCATCATTACACATAATAACACCGTCCTGTTGGCTATGGTGTTCGTCACGGGACACATTTTGGCCTCTGAGTCTTTATGTGTTAGTGGGCAGTAAAAGAGATGAGTCTGAAGGAGTTCAAACCTACACACGATGTTCAACAAGCTTTATCCTAATGTTTCACAGTGATTACTAACATGGGATCAAAGACAGGTTTTAAGACATGAGAGATATCAATTAACATTGAGATGTTGTGAACATTCCTACTAGGGCTGGGCGATAGGGACCAAAACTCATATCTCAATATATTTTCTCAAAATGGTGATACGATATAAATCTAAATCATTTTATCAAATGAAGTCTGACCAGAAAGACAATTCTGGGTTAAATTTGTTGATGCAAAATGCCACAGAGGGACATTTATTAACAAACAGCTGATCGATATGTGCACTCATTAATCCATCTAACTGAGCTTTACATGTTGTTCTGTAGTATTTTGATACATTATAAGCTATAATATATATGAAATATTATAGTTTTCAATATCGCTAAAATAGAAAACGCGATACATCTTGAATCTCGATATATCGCCCAGCCCTAATTCCTAAATTATAAAACAGCCTAAATAAAAAGATAAATGTGTATATGAAGCACATGTGTTTATTTAATATACTGTACAAGTCAACACGTTGCATATTTACTGTTAATTTCACATTGCTTGTCTTTAAATTAGAGATTAACATTTTATCTTCATTATATATTTTCTTATAATTTCTCAGGCTCACTCATGTGGTTCTCTGGTATTCACTAATGACTTATTGGACACATTTGTTGCAGACTTTACATTCTTTAACACTTTTTTAAAGCAGTGTATATTTGTGGAGCTTGTGATTGGCTGATTTTTCATGCTGACTTACGTGGTTCCTTCCACTGTGGTAGACGTTAAAATCTCAGTTATTAATCTAACAGAACGTGTAACTGTGTCCCATCCTGATGCTCTTTAGGAAGATCAACTCTATGTCGCACTTTACAACGTATTTACACGAGTTCTTTGTTTTTTTTTTCCAGAGCGTCTTCATTCATCATCTCTGTTCTGAGTTGTTGCCGGGTTTGTTGCCGCTGTCACCACTAATCTCGCAATAACTGCCACCCAGTCCATTTCAGATGGCAGTTCTCGCGAGGCTAGTGACGGCGTTCAGTTTAGTAAGACATCTTTAAATTATTATTACATTAAAATACAGGATATTTACGGAAAAATAATAACACGGGAAGATGGCGGGAAAGAGGGGTAAACTACAGGAGTTTCCCAGCCAAAACGGGATACTTGACAGGTATGACGTGAATGAATATCTGTTTGATTGACGAGATGATGCCCCACTACCTCTGAGGATCAGCACCCTAACGAACAGTTAAGTTTCACTGACAGATTTAATCATTTACAATCTGTACAAGCGGCATTGAAGAACTTTCTAAGAAGGAATTCTGTCGGGATGCGTCTGGTTTCAATCGTAACTTTGGCTTCATGCCCCTTAGCTTAGCCCCTTAGCTTAGCCCACAGATCCCTCTCATAGCAGCTCGGATTGAAGCGGTCCTGACTTAGTGTCATCATTTGGCTAAGAGGTTTTTCTCTTGTTGTTATAGCATCCATTGGCTTTACACTCTGCACTGCGTCACAATGCAGCTCAGCCAATCATCATTTAGCCTGTACGATGGTACGTCACAGCCAGACAAGATGGCGCTGAACACAGTCCTCTGAGGTTGAGATTCTTAGTGCTCTTGTCTGCTCCACAGGCATTTTTGACTAACTTTATCTCACTGACCATAATTTTCTATACACCATCTTTTGATGAGTGCTGCTCTTCTTTTTTGAGTGACCACATGCTGTGTCCATTTCTTTTTACTGGTTATTTGGTTATTATTATTTCCATTCAAAGAATCCACTCGTTTCCTGTTTTAAGACCCGCCGTCTTGAGCTGGCTCCCTTTTCACTCTGCATAGGCAACTTTTCAACATTGACATTTTGTCAAAATGGCGACCTTGAATCAATCTGTCCATTTAGTCGGTTGGACATCCTGGTTAGTTTTACCATACTGATGATATGTTGTTGCAATTGTAATCCTGTTAAGGAAATTCACTGTTTTCCCACCAAATGAAAACCTGCCACATTTGAGGAAGCACATATTAAGTGACCATAACTTCACAATTAAATTCAGCTGAGGTATTCTGGAGACTGAGGACAGCGACAAGTGTAAGAATTTAGTATAAAAGTTGTAGCTAACACATTTATCTCACTTTTCTCATATTTAGCACATTTTACTACATTTAACCACATATAGAGGTAAAAAAAAGCATTAGGTCTAAATAATACAGTATGTCATATCTAAATATTTAATCTAAAACTAAATTTTAAATCGAAATGTTACATATATCTAAATGCTTAATGTTACATCTAAATGTTAAATCTAAATGTTTAACTGCTTGTGCATTGGTTGAGGTTACAAGGGGCGGGGTCAATTAGCATATGTGCAAAATGTAAAACAGAGGCACACACTGCAGTATGAACAGTCTTATACTTTTACATATAGAAAATATAAGTAAACAACATATCAAACAAACAGCAATTCCTTGTCTTTCTTGAAATCTGGGCCATTTGATAATAATGGAGTGTTGTAAGGATATAGTCACGGTGGAGAGATTCAAATCCTCTGCACTGCTTTTTTTAAAAAGAAGTTTAAAAAAAAAAAAAAAAAAAGACCCTCTCCTCCGAAATGTAATATAGGTCAGTCTGGCATGAAATTTGTATGCAGCACGAGCTGAAAACAGGAGAGAAATGGGTTGGAGCTGCACTCCTGACATAGCTTCAAAGGGCATGTATCAAGGGACGATGCTATGTTGTTGCGATTAGTTATGTTCATTACTGCAGCGATCAGGACTGTCTCACAAAGAGCAAAAACAGACAAGCAAGGATTTCATCATGTGGCCTCACTGAGTACAAGAAAAGTTATCGAGACAAAACCTTTGCTGCTGTGGCCAGTTTATCACTCCCAAGAGAAATGACCCTCATGTGACTAATGTTCATCAGACTCAAAGCATAAATTACAGCAAGGAAACAAATCTGCACATAGTGCTCTGCAATGTGTTGTAATTCTTTCAAGGCCTCCACATATTTCAAACGAATGTTTCCATGTTTTGTCCAACCGAGACTTAGGAGGACCTAAATTATGATCAGAAATCAAAGGCCTAACCTTAACATTATTAGGATGTAATCAAAGAAATCTTAAAATACTGTATATTCCTAAAGCACACATTTTTTCGTATGTACAGAGAGAAAGTTTTTGCACAATTTTATACCTCAAAAATCAATCCTGGGGAGCGGTCATCGTCCACCAGATGTGACGCGCGCAGGCTTTACATTAGGTCCCACCTGATTTCTTTGATTGTATTCTTTATTTAGGTGTTTATAGCTTTTCTCTACACTTTCTTTAACATGCTTTTATTTATTACTATGGACAACATTATATTGTGAGCTCTTTTTGTGCATCGCAGCAGCCACAGCTGGCAGTAGGCAGCACTTGTTTACATTTGAGACGCGACGGAGATCGCTCTGGACAATAATAAGTGAGTAGGAGAGAGATGGACTTACCAGGGAAGGAGTCTGGGAGGACATTGGAGAGATTCAGAGGAGGAAAATCCAATAGAGAAGTACCCGTCTGTGGAGCCCATGGCAGCTATAATGCCATTCAAGTGTCTCCAGTGAGCTAGCTGTGTCTGTTATGTTTTGTTTGTGTTAAGCCCTTTTGGTCTTCTTTTTGTTTTTCTGAGAGTCTTTGTTTATTCTGTTTTCAAGTCTGGCCTCTTGTGTTATGTCTTGTCTTTGTGTTCCCAGGTCTTCCTGCTCATATCACCACCTCCCAGTGGTGTCAGTGTGTTTGGCTTGTGAGTGATTAGCTGCCTCATGTTTTGCACCCAGGTGTGGCTCATTCCCAATCAGGCCTCCTGCACCATTTAGCTGACTGCTTGGACACAGAATGGCAGCTGGTTTATTGTCAATAGCTGGGTTTTCATTTCAGATTTTTGCAAAATAAAAGCAATGTTTCTTTCAATGTTGACAAAGTATAATTGTTCTTTGAACATGTTTCCACTGAATGTTGCTTTGGGCAGGAGTCTCGCAAATTCCCGTAAATCTCATCCTGCAACCTTCTCAGCAGAAAGATGGATGCTCCAATCTCCTGATAACCCTCTGTATTCTTTTTTTGTTTCACGTCTAATGTGGCAGTAATATTTTTTTAGTATGATGCTAAGAAATGTCCTGTATCCTCTTCTGTTTACAGTACGTCGTCATGTGACCAGGTATGTCACAGGGGTATTCCATAAAGGAGGGTTAACAAACTCTGAGTCTATCCATAAACTCTGGCTCAACATACCCCGCGATGGGAAACTCTGGGTATCTGATTCCATTACAGCTGGTATGAAGTGGGTTAATCAACCCTGAGTATGTAAACCTTGGGTACGCGAAAAAAAGCCATCATCAATGGATCAAAGGTTAGACAACCTACCATGGTAACCAACCGGAAGACAGTGATTTATTCACCCTGATGGGTGAATTAAGCCGGCGTTTGAGGAATATGAGCCTGTTCTAAATGTGCGTTCACGCTGAATGCACCTTCAGTGACTGTAGTGGTTTAAATCACCCGTGATTAGTCATGCTTTTTGATCACTTTATCGCTTCAGTGACGTGACTAGCGGGGAATAATATGAATAAAATGTGTCTGGAGAGATGTGACATTAGCATAGGATGGCTGTTACACTGGCTATAAAGGCAGTGACTGCTGCTTCATATCACATAATTTATATTTTTAAATGTAATATTATCGCCAGAGTCATCTCAACGTCCAAAAAATATGTCATAAAAAAAGACTGAAGCGGTACGCGAACCCAAATCCCATTGCTTCCAAGAGTGGCATCATAATTTCTTGCGCCACCGCACCCAGGTAGAAATTCAGGGTTTCTTTGATAAAACCAGCCAGTGACCAGGTTTTGTTCACGGACAATGTTGTCATGGTAACATACTCAGAAAAGAATATACCTCGAGTTTGAACATAACAGGCTTTATGGAATACCTCTCACATCCTTTGACATGCGTTTATGTAAAAAGTGTTTTCATAGCGCTTTTGCGAGACATTTCATTATCAAAATGCCTGAAATACCTCCTCATGAAAGCGAAAAAAACTATTTAGCAATATTTGTTTTTTTCAAAATGATTGTGTTTCCATTACCAGTTTTTATTGCACTATTTATATTTTGCACATTTCCAAGTGGCATAAATGCTGCTACTATTACCTTTGTGTGCTTCTGCATTTTTGTCTCCTGGTCCTTGGTTTCCTTTTGCCACCTTGTGCCTTTTTTGGATTTGGGTTTTGTTTGTTGCCTTCAGCATTGAAAATGGACTGGTGTTATGAACATTATCCCTGCCTGTTGCCTTCATCTGTCTCTGCGTTTGGGTCCTGCACCTACACAACTCCAAATCGTGACCAATTGGTAGCGACTGTTTCTAGCTGACTCCCAGGTTTTTCCTTCTCCTGGCTTTTTAACACAGACTTCTAAGGATAATAAATAACCAGGCTAAATCTCTAGTTTTATATGATCTTTGGATGGAGCTTGAAGTTAAAAGTCACTTCAACTGCCATTTAAATACAATACAAGAAAGGATTACTGTTGCCTGATTCAACAATAATGAGGCAAATGAAAGTGGTTGGACCATACGTGACCTGTCTGATCTGCTCACAGGGCCATGTTTCAGGATTGTAGTAAACGGAAGCACAGACACAAAGGTTACTGCGCTATGCATTTGGATGATGTTTCCAAAAGAAAAATATATTTAAAATAGACCTGCTGTGCTTACTACCAGTCCATGGTCAGGGTCCAAACACCACATAGCTCTGATAGTCCTGATAATCTTTGCTGCACTTCAAACTAATAATTCAACTAATTGAGCCGCAAATGAATGATATTGGTCATTCCGTGTCATTTCATCAAATTTTCAGGACATCTCACACACTTTGGTCTCAAAAAATTCTGAAATTCTTATCAATTGCTCCTTAATAATTCAAATTGCACTGTTATTTTTTTTTAGTTTAGATCACTATACCAGGTTTGAAGCTACAGAGAAGCTACCATATGCTTCCATCACAAGAAGCTGTACCTCACAAAGTACAATTTAAAAAAAACACTCAAAAAAAAAAGAAAACGTTTTTATGGTACTAGTATGAAAAAAACAATAAACAACAAATGATTATAAGACACAGAGGCAAGCTACAATGTGGTTCGAAATAAAAATAAAGAAGTGGCATGAAGAAAAATTGTTTTATGTCCCAAGAAAGAGTAATCTTTATACTATAAATATAAACAGAGATCTGATTTTTTTCTTACATTCCCACATGCAGTTATGGGCCAATCAAAACAGTAAAAAAAAGTATTTTTTTAGATTTCAGGAGACTGTCACCCAAGAATCAATGCATATATGTGACTAATCATTAGTGATGTGAACAGTCTGTGTACATAGCTCAAAGCTGATGCAATTACAGGGAGCTGAGTCATATGCTAAGTTGTTTACTAAATTATTATGTATATTCTGAGAGAGTAGGAGGAACTGTATTACTATACCAAATTTCAGTTTCCTATGTGATGTACAGTAGTTGCTGAGAGATTGGAAGACACATACCCCCCTCACTAAATTGTTCATATCACAAAAAGAATTCATTATTTTAAACTAAAAATGAACAGTGTGCCAATTGAATTATTAAGGAACAATTGGTATAAAATGTCATATTTTTTTGAGACATGGAATGACCCATGTCTTTCTTCATGAGGACATACTGTACTCCTGCTGTGAGACATGAACATCATCAACATGCCTCACTGTGATTGCAACAACAAACTAATACAAAATAAAGGAAGTTAAGAAAATCCCTGCATAAAAATGGATATGGTTTTCAATTAAAATCTATAGGCTGTGTTGATTATTTCTTTTCTTCTTTTTGTGGAATGACCAAATAAAATGTATAAATGCTCATCCCTTAACCTTGCTCTGCCAATGTGGCTCTTGTAAAAAGACAAGATAACCTTTATCCGTCCCACAAGGGGAAATTTGCACAGTTCCAGCAGCAGATAAATAAAATTTAAAATTAAAAAATTATTATGGCTCACTGCTGTAATAGATTATTATGCTAATGCTGTAATATATTATAATGCTAACGTCATGGTAAGAGTTTGTGATCATTTAAAACAGTTTCAGAATATCCTAAATGTCCTTTTTCTGAAATTGTGGCCTTTTTTTTATTATCCCTTAACGCCTGCATGTAATTTTACACCAGCTTAACTTTCTTTTCTTGTTGCAATCCTTAATTGGGGGCAAAGGGAGTAACTAAATGTTTCTTTCTTCTTCTGTCTTCCTTTTGCTCTTCGTTGTCATATAATAAATTCTTTAATTTTTCAAAGAAAGCACAGCTTTCCATCTCTCCTTTTAAAAATGGGAATTTATCATCAGGCTTCAGGAAGCACAGAAAAAAAAGATTGATCAAAGGCTGCTTTTAGGCTCCACAGTTTGTACTACTGGTAATTTGTTCTGCATTCATGTTTTCCGTCTGTTTTAAGTTCATTTTCTGATTCCTGTATTTAATTTGTTTTTGGAGCTTTTTCTGTGTTAACATCACGTATAGCAGACACTGCTCTGTGGTGTGATACCAGAGGAACATGGATGAAGTATAACGACATCAAAAAAGAAAAAGATAGGACGAAGCAAAGCTGCCTCAAGAGCTTTTTCTGCCAGACTAAATGAAGTGTTGAATTTCTTCCCATTGTTTATCATGCACAGAGAAGCAAACATCTTTACAAGTATCAAAAACAACCTGAAGGCAAAGCTTCAGTTTCATCACCTTCACCCTGACATGTCTGTTGTGTCACTGGTGATGATGTGTGATACTGAGGTTCATTTTGCTGGAATTCTCAGCAGATGCTTGCAGCATATAAATTCCCTCATGCTCCCACTCAAGTGTTGAATATAGCTGCCCTTTGAAATGCACTTGTTCGCTGTGATACAGTTCACAGACGATGCCAAAAGTTTACACTTAATCATCACGCTCACCAGTTAAATGTGGAAAACTGAAATAAACACAAATACTAATGGGTACATAAATGATTTAAGTCGCTCGACACTGTGTATTCTAGAATTATATTACAATTAAAACAAATAATCAAAATATCAATTCACCCTTGGGTAGCAACTGCCTACCCTTACTGCACATCACTGATATTAACCCTTCACATTTCTATGATACACATTTTTTATACTATGATGATGAAATTTGTATTCACGTTACAGCATTTAGGGTAAAGTTAGCAGTTTAAAATAATATGTATATTTTTATCCACTTCTATAGTTGAAGACATAGCAAAATGTTTCGAAGGCATATACAGTATATATATATATATATATACACTGAACAAAAATATAAACGCAACATTTTGTTTTTGCTACAGTTTTTCATGAGCTGAACTCAAAGATCTAAAACAATTTCTATAAACACAAAATACCTACTTTTCACAAATATTGTTCACAAATCTGTCTAAATGTGTGTTAGTGAGCACTTCTACTTTGCAGAGATAATCCATCCCACCTCACATATCAAGATGCTGATTAAACAGCATGACTATTGCACAGGCCACAATAAAAGGCCACTCTAAAATTGTTCAGTTTAATCACACAGCACATTGCTACAGATGTTGCAAGTTCTGAGAGAGCGTGCAATTGACATGCAGACTGCAGGAATGTCCACCAGAGCTGTTGTCCGTGAATTGAATGTTAATTTTTCCACAATAAGCCGTCTCCAAAGGTTTCAGAGAATTTGGACGTACATCCAACCGGCCTCACAACCGCAGACCACGTGTAACCACACCAGCCTAGGACCTCCACATCCAGCATGTTCTTCTCCATGATCTTCTAAGACCAGCCACCCGGACAGTTGCTGCAACAATTGGTTGCTGATGTCACCGTTGTGAATCAAGTAACCCATGGTGGCGGTGGGGTTATGGTATGGGTAGGCGTATGTTATGGACAATGAACACAGGTCCATTTTATTGATGGCCTTTTGAATGCACAGAGATACCGTGACGAGATCATGAGGCCCATTTTTGTGCTACTGATCCACAACCATCACCTCATGTTGCAGCATGATAATGCACGGCCCTATGTTGCAAGGATCTGTACACAATTCCTGGAAGCTGAAAACATCCCAGTTCTGGAATGGCCAGCATACTCATCGGACATGTCACCCATTGAGCATGTTTGGGATGATCTGGATTGGCGTATATGATAGTGTGTTCCACTTCCTGCCAGTATCCAGCAACTTGGCACAGCCATTGAATAGGAGTGGACCAACATTCTATTGGCTACAATCAACAACCTGATCAACTCTATGCAAAGGAGATATGTTGCACTGCATGAGGCAAATGGTGATCACATCAGATACTGACTTCTTCTTCTTCTTCTTCTTCTTCTTCTTCTTCTTCTTCTTCTTCTTCTTCTTCTTCTTCTTCTTCTTCAAATGATATTTATTGTAACACAATTCTCACAACATTTATTATCAGTGGACAATAACTCCTGTGAGCCGTTGTTGTTTTTGGCAGCCTTTTTAGTTTTAGTCAGTCTGTTTAAGTCACATTTTAGTCATTTCAAAAAGGTTTTAGTGTAATTTTATTTGTATTTAAGGTCAATAAATGTTTGAAAGTGAAATGAAGGTTTACATGTTGTACTGGAAGGTTAAGTGCATGGCTCCTTTAAGGCTTTAAGAGACTGAGAGTGTGTGTGAGAGTGAATGTAGCAGGATACGAGAGTTGACCGAATGATTATAGGAGTGTTAGTTTAGTTTATCTGCAAATGTTTAGTGAGTAACAGTTAAGTAAAGGAGGTCAATCCTGGAGTGAATTACAGTACCTTCAGCCCTGGAGAATCAACCTGCCTGTGTTTTTTGACCACCGTCAAGCTGCTGCACTTTGGCTGTCTTATTTTTAAATGAAAATCATTGTTAATCTTCGAATCGAGTGGTCAGAGCTTAGCTTCCATGCGCAGCCTGACAGGAAATTTGCAAAGTTTTCCAGATGGACTGTTTGAATGGGTTGATTTACGGGGAAATGAGTCTGCTGCACCTCGTTTTTCTCCACAGGTCCTGGACCAGGCCTCCTCAAACAATAGGACTGTTTAGGATGTATTTCAGCAGTTTTCTGGTCCTGCTCCTGTTTTCATGCAGTCTGTGGATGTTTTAGCTCGTACAAAGCTGCTCATGCTATAGTTTTGTTTTATGGTGTTACAGTCCAAATAGTGTCCAAATAAACAGGTGACTAACTATTGACAGTGAGGCTGGTGTGAAAAACAATAGTTGTTACAACTTTTACGATTTGACACTTTTGCTAAAACAATGACACAGCTTTTTTGAGGGCAATACATTTTTATTTTATTTTGCAGGCTATAATAACCCTAGCAACAGCCGTCAACACACACGGAAGTTGATCACAAGAAATGTGGAGCACCAGTAGATTCTTTACACCACCTTTGTTTTCTTTAATCACATATCATGTGAGTGTTTTATGTAACATCCTTTTTTTTATTTTAATTTATTCATATATTAATAATCTTTCAATTCAGCAGTTCATCAGTAATTGCTCATTTATTTTCCAGGAGTAAAAGTCTGTCTGTGTGGTGATCTTAAAACATGAAGCTCTCGTCATAGTTTCCCATAAATATCCAAACAGAACAAGATTTAATTTTAAAACTGTTCTTTTGATTTTTCTGTATTTCTGTTTTAGTTTTAAGTCAGTAAAACAAAAATAACTTTACCGTTTACTTGTTATATTGATTTGGTTTTAAAACGGAATAACCAAAGAACGAAGGGTACACGGATTCAGATGAAATCCTTGAAACCCTGAAGAGTTCAGGAAAAGCAGAGCTGGGTAAAAAGTTGTACATATAACTGTTTATTTATGCTTACTATTGACTTCACGGCATGCTGAATTATTCATAAACAGTGCTGCTAACTAGTGGCCTAAATCATAAGCTAGATTCCTTCATTTCAGCGTTTGCCTGCTGATGGAAGAAGTTCAGCAAGTACACAAAGTTTTTGCTTCACTTTTTATTTTATCACCATAACGAGGCTGTGAAAATTTGCTGTCATACAGGCGGGTTTGAGAAGCTAAGGGTCACCATAAACAACCAAAGGCTTGGACATTATGGGACCCAAGAGATGAATTGAAACAGTAGAGAAAGCATTCTTGTTAGAGAACATATGTTTCACTTCCATCTCCCATCTAAAGGTCACATGGATCCAGAAAAATGGCTCCAGCATATTCATGGCTGCGTGTCTTCATCCATTCACTGTAGATGAGCAGGGGGGACCCCCACATCATTTACCATGCAGGGCGAAATTATGGGTTGACTTATGAGTCTCAGTGCTATGACTTTCCAGGGTCTAATGAAGACATCACTTTGCTGTTAAAGTGCGTAACATTTGCCGCCATATTTAAAGACATTAGTGGGCATTCAGACAACGTTTGAAAGCCTGAACAAATCTAACATGTGTTTTAGTCTCAGTGTTCCCATTAGCGCCGTCTTTTATTCTTCTCGTCTTTAATCCATGAACAGAGTGTCAAAAATGGATACGAACATTTTTCATTAGTGTTCAATGAGCTGTGGGAACAGCTGACTGATTTCTGCTGCACATTTTTCTTACTAAACATTTCAATCAGGATGATTATAGTGGGACTCCATTAGAGATGGAGAATGGGTTCAAATGATAGAAAACTGTCCGTAGGCTTCAGCTCTGGAAACTTAAAAAAAACACGCGGAAGCAAGTGTGCGGATCAATCCAAAATATCGGTAGTATAAATATCAACGTTGGGATCAGTATCGAATGATACCAGTGAAAAAATATCAATCATCTAGTTTGGTTTTCTCTCCTGTGCTGCAGTTTCAACTAAAAAACATAGTGTCTGTGAGATTGTAAGCTGTGTAAAAGGCTGTAAGATAAAAAGGTAACATTACAAATGTATACAATCATATGAAAAATTATGCAAAAAAAAAAAACAGAGATACAGAATCAGAGAAAGGATTTTCTGTCCCGACATACCCAGAATACCCTAAAATATACAGTATCCAGGTTGATAAGAGTGGTCAACAACATTGAATATTAACTTTAAAGTGTAACTGAACTCCTGCTTTCTCCTGACCTGCCACAAGGGGGCGTGGGAATGATCAAGCTTTGTGTGCACTTACACACATAGCTTGATGAACCCTCTGAATAGACTAGAATCTGCTCTTCATAGAGTCAAAAACATTACTGTTGAAGAAAGGAGTTCCGCATTGGAGCATTCAATCAATGCTCACTGACGGCTGTGATTGGAGGAAACCCTCCTACCACCTCTCAGCTTTTATAGGAGGGGCGGGACCAACAGTGAAAATTAGTGACGCACGATGGTCACAATAATCTGTCTGAGCCAATAGCAAAATTCAATTGTAATAGCTGACACTATTGTAAAATGGCAGTCACTCTGATATTTATTATCATTATTTTTAAGTTGAAATGTTATGTATTTATCATCTAGAGGTGGAGACAAGTCACTGCTTCTCAAGTACCAAGTCACACAGCCAAGTCAAAAGTCCTCAACCTTAATTAGTCTTAATGTAGCCCATAATGTACCACGGCTAGTGCTATTTTACAGAGCGAGTTTATTCAACTAATATAAACAATGGCATACTTGAACAGAAAAACATATTTGACAAATGATAGTAGATATAATCTGACATAACGCTTTTATAAACCAATCAATCCAGTTTATATGACCTTTGCGTCCCCACAGCGCATGGAATTAATAGCTTGCTGAGGTCTTTCCCGGCTCGTATAATTGTAATAAAACTGAATTTGCGACTCTCTTATCAATAATCTTTATGCACGCGTGCACATACGGACACGTTCGTGTGTAGATAAGTTCCAATTATAGCGTTACTCCCATGTATATTGCACTGCTTAGAGTGCTCTTTTAAACATTTTGCTCTGGTTTGTAGGTGCAGAAGTAACATGGACCGTTGCATCCGCTAAGTATTAATGATGTTAGCTAGCTCCCGATTATATTAATGTCTCCACTTACTGATCTTTATGAAGTTTCAGGTGGCGATGTGTTATTTTGGAAGTCCACACCTCTGTTATGATGTAAAATCTAAGATATGATCATCTTTTATTCATCCATCAACAGGGAATGTGTGCAGAGCAAACAACATGATACGAGGAAGGATATAAAAAGTGCTGATGATATAATAAGTGTAACTAGAAAAACCTTATTTACAGAGCAATTTAACTCCAATAAGTATGTCCAGTATATAACCATACAAGTATGAAATGTGTGCTGATAACTTAACAAATAAATTAAAAACAAATACAAATAAATAAATACTTACTCAATATTAATGAAATTCAAACAAATAAATATCCTGAATACATTATGGCTCAGACAGATTGATTATAATCATCATTTGGTGTTAACTATGAAAGATACTGAATGACATACAAGTTACTTATATTATTATTTCACTCCCAAACATCAATGGAGACCACAAGGAGCCTGAGGAATGATGGTGAAGGAGTGATATATTAAAAAAAAGGCATTTTGCAGCCATCAATGAACTTTGCACAGATTCTGTTTTAAGTTTTACCAAAAATAATCCAAAGAAAGTTCAGCAATTTAATGATTCACCTTAGTTATTAAAAAGTATTGGGACAAGATCACTATCTGTGATACTGACCCTATATCGGATCAATACAAATAGTATCATGTATTGAACTCTAGTGGAGAGCAGTGAGGAGAGAAACCCAACAGCTGGCCCTCTCAAACATTCAAAAATGTATTTTGAACTCTAAAATCTGCTAAATGTAACTATTGACCAAAAAATGTTCTCTTTTCTTCAGCCTGTCCCACATAATGCTAGCTGTGTTACACACAGATGGACCCAGAAGTTGGGGACCACAAGGTGGAGTTGAACTTGTGATCTCAGTAAAGAGAAATAGTGAAATTATTCTGTACACCAGAGGTTACACTCATATCCGGAATTTCTGAGAAATGTCTCGATGTCCCGCCCTAAACAGTTCCACTTCCTCCCACTGCCTCTCCCAATCTACCAGGAGCCACGCCTCTACTTTTCGGCACAGGCATCGCTGAACATAACAAGGTCACATCGGGTCACATTGATATAGATATATGATATAGATCTATGGGTCAGTAAGAGCCAAAATCATATTTACCTGTTTGCTGTTGTTTCCGTGCACAGTTCCACATTCACTTTGATTGACAGTCTCAAAAACAGGAAGTTGAAGCCTATTGGCTGGACGCACTCTGCGATCGTTTCCATTTGTATAGGGGTCTATAGGACGAAGGAGGGACTTATATACATTAATGTATATGGATGACCACTGGCAGTAGACCATTGTAAAAGACTAGTTAGTTATTTTTTCGCATTTCAGAAGAATGATACATAAATATAGATTTATCAGAAACTCTGGATATCAGCTTTAAGTGGGAACCCCTCTGTTTAATTTTTGACACCATGATACCAGGAGCAAATGACAACATATGAAAACAAATACTTCTCTGGCACTCCTGTTTGTTTCTTAATGGTTGCAGAGCCACAGGAAGCATATTGACAGAAAAACAGTGTCACTGGGCTCAACCAGAGTCGACCGTGCCGTAAGATGTACAGAACAATTCCAGCCTCAGGAATCAAACCCAGCTTTTCGTGCTGTGAGGCTTCGTCACAAACCTTTCTTCCACAATCTATGCTTTACTAAATCATCTTTTTGTGTGTTCTTACAAAGCAAACTAATTACACAGAGTCCCTCCTCTCTCTGTAACTCGGTATTATGAGCGTGAGACGCACCATGTGCCAGGAAATTGCAGAATTTGTAAAAACAGTGACTGACGACAGTAGAAACACATGATGTCTTTGTTGGCAGGCAGCAGCATAGAGCCGTGTCCCCGCTGAGGGTTGGAGGTTCACTGTGGTCAACAAGCGTCAGGTTCTCCTATAGCAGAATCACACAGGATTCAGCCCAGAGCACAGGTCCCCTGAAGTGGAAAATGCAGTCAGGAAGATAACGTTGCAGTCGTCTGAGGTCAACACGGAAAGTTTAATGCCCAGTAATCTCCTACACAAGCTGCCACCGCTCTGCTTTATCAGTGCTTTTCTCTGCATGGGAAAATGTCTGGGGTTATACTGAATGTAAAATGCAGTGACAATCATTTAAATCATGTCTCCAACTCAAGGCAAAGCATCCAAATACAGTGTAATTCAGCCCGCAGGAGAAACAAACAATCACAGGGTTAATTACTGTAAATAGCTCCGTCCCTCAAAATGTATAGATTGAGTTTAAATCCAGTTGTTGTATCAAATGATGTCATTTTTATTCACAGATTCTCAAATTTCCTGAAATCCTGCCATTTCTCTCAAACAAATTATTTCATATTCCCCTAAATTACAAATTGGTCATAGAACCATGAACTTTATGTGTGGAGTTTGCACGTTCTCCCATGTTCTCATTGCTTTTCTTTGGATACTCTGGCTTCCTCCCACAGTCCAAAAACATCTATGTTGTGACTTGTTTTGAGTCTGTGCAATAAAACAAATCCAGCTAAATATGCACTATATATACACGGCAATTAAGCTATAATTTACAACTAATAAAGATGAATTGCACACATTTATATTTTCTGTCATATGCAATATGATTCAACCAATCCAAACTGTAGCAGCTCTATGTCCAGCCCCAGAGCTTTTATCACCTACGACAAATATTGTATATCTAGAATATCCAGGAATACCACATTAAACATCTTAGTTTGTATAAGAAAGGCTTTGAGAAGAGGCAGAATATAAAATTCATGTTGGCATTTACATTAATGACCAATCTCATCATTTATACAGAAGAGTCATTTTGTGTTTTTGTTGTACATATCTTGTCATTTACTGAGGGCTTCATGCGGCCCCTGGCCACCAGTGGCCCATGGTTGTTTTAGAAAGTTACTCACCAGCTGTAAGAATTTGACCCCTCCCAAACATTTTTCCTTCGTCGATATATTAACACAGCAGTAGACCAGCCATGTCGACCTGTTTACTGAAAACTGTGATGTTCTTAGCAGAAATAACCCTCCATTTTCTACAACACTTCTTCTGATGAGAGTCCAGATGTCCATCTAGGAGACTTTCTCTTCAATAACTAGGAATTCAATCAGGGAGTCAACTAAATTTTAGTAGTAGTTTGGTCTCAAGTAAGAGATAGAAAATGTTCATACCCTAGTTTGCACTTCCACATTAAGCTGATATGCAGTATATAAGTAATATACAATTCAAACAATAAATGATGGATTTCAGTGCTGGATCTTCTCTTTAAAATTCTATAATTTTGTGACCAATTTTTGTTTAATTTAAATCAATTGTGTGGATTTTTTTGTAAAAAATGTCAAGAGTTTAGAAGACTGGAGCATTCCTTCCACAATTGAGAAAACAACTGCAATCATGTGATTAAGGCACGGGAAAATAGGGAGCACCTGCAAACACTGTGGATTTTCATTGAGTTACTGAGATATCTACATCTGAACTATCTGGTGATTTACACCCCCTGTTATTTTTACTTCTCCTCTGGGTTGAATTGGATGCTCTAAAGCAGTGATTCTCAACCTTTGGGGTCATAAGACACTGGGAGAGGGTCTCCAGATGCCGTCAAAAAACAGAATATTTTTTTAACAATTTGAGCCAATTTTTGCTCATTTGAACCCTTTTTCTGCAATTACACCAAACTTGCCATATTTTAACTTTATCACTTTTCCTGCCATATTATTGCTCCTTTTAATGCATTTTTCCTACAATCCTCCTATTTCTGCCACTTCTCCATCAAATTTCAATGCTTTTTCTGCACATTTTTCCACTTTTGAGATTTTTGGCACTTACAAACCCTTTCCACCTAATCTTGCACATTTTTTCATGGTTACTTTTTGCCAATTCAAACACATTCACGATTTGTCATGCCCATTATTTTTCTTATTATTATCTGTTTAAATTAATCATTCCTTCTTGTTAAAATACATTGGCCTAACCTCTGTCTCTCATTTCTGCCACTTTTAAGCCAATATTGACACTTTGAATCCTTTTTTTCCACTTTTTCTGTCCATTTTTGGTCACTCTAATTTGCAAATGTTAACTAATTTCTATGTTTTTTTTTGTTTTTTTTTGTTTTAATCACATTTCACCACCTTTTCCACCATTTTTTTGGTCACTTTTACCCGATTCTTTATTTTTTTATTACATCTTTAAGATCACTATATAATATGGTGCAAATAATAATAAACTTCCTGGATAACAGTGGATATTATTCAGATCAATAAATACATGTGTTAATCACAGATTCATTATTTTGCTGATTTTATGGATGGGCCACAAAAAGCTCTCCCCTTTATTCCCCCTTATAGATGGTCCTGTCTCCACATAACTGTTCTTCATTGTTGATGTCTGTGTTCAACCACCTTCAGCTACAGTGGGGGTCCCTGGTTTCTGGACCTTTATTTTGGGGGTCAGAGGCCGTAACAGTTGAAAACCACTGCTCAAAAGGGCTGGATTTGGTCCCCACACCTTGAGTTTGACACATGTGACCCCACTGTAATCGTGATGCAGAAAGCATGGCAATGTGTGACAATATGGGATTTGCTGGCAGAGAATTAGTCCAGAACATCTCCAAACTCCAACAAATCTTTCGCTGACTTTACTAACATTCAGCCCCTCACATTCACCAGTCATTTTGGATGTGATGATTGATTCATTGTTGTAACACTCCAGCTGCCATATGCCACTGCCAAACACTTCACATTGTACCTCGTCTGTCCAGAGCACCTGTGGCCATTTTTCTCCTCTCTACACTTCCTCTGTTTTCCTGTCTTTTTGA
This sequence comes from Gouania willdenowi, assembly GCF_900634775.1. Classification (NCBI taxonomy): domain Eukaryota; kingdom Metazoa; phylum Chordata; class Actinopteri; order Blenniiformes; family Gobiesocidae; genus Gouania; species Gouania willdenowi. Next base: position 1,901,680 of record NC_041066.1, read on the forward strand.
GTCTCTGGAAATTGTCGTCATGTCAGAGGTGTCGCTTTTTGGATGCAACACTTTAGTGAAGACTCTGCTAGCCTGAATTTTCAGGTACTACATCTGTCCTCCATTGGTTTGAGCCAGCGTTGAGCTGATGGTAATGCTGCTGCACATGTTCAGATTTCAAAGGAAAATGTGTGTATGATGTGCTGCATAAAATATACTTTTGTAGTGATTTATCTCTCAATGCCTCGCTACCTTAAAGCACATACACATGCAACATACCCACGCAGCATTTCAATACCAGCAGTGTAGCTAAAAATAACAAGCGTCGTAGATGATTCCAAGCTTCAGATTTATCCACAAAGCTGGTTAGAAAGATATTAGCCACTAAAAAACAAAGTGAAATAAAAGTTACCTGGTCACAGAACAGATGTCGACTCAGTGTGGTTTTCTTTGTTCTTGTGACATATGGAAAATGATAAGTAGGCAGATAATGTAAAATGCAATTAGATGTAGTGTATCAAACAGTGGGTTATCATCATAATTCATTGTCTCACCGTGCTGCCTGCACACTGAAACTCATTTATCCTCAAAGACTGACAGCTACATGGAGCACAGTGGTGAATAATAATGTACATCCTCTGAAAATACATCATTAAAATAATCCACGTTATTGATTGGCTCAAAGCTTTCTTAAAAGCTTCTGAAGGGAGTACATTTCGTAGTTTTAGATGAAAGAGCAAAAGGATTTCAGAAGGATCTTAAACAACCACACGGAACACTCGAAAATGGGTTTCCATAAGCAGGAATAGATGGATAGGAAGACCCTGGAAAAGTGAGACCGCTTTTCATTGAATCATCTCAGCCTGCATGATTAGTGTTAATGTATGACTGCACCATAACTTAGCTGCAGTTTGTATGAGTTTATACACCAGCGCTAACAAAGACTGTTTGAGGAATTAAATATTAACAGTACAGGTATGAAAAGTACAAAAAGGATACCAACAAGTCTTCTGAAGTTGACTGGATCAGATGCAATATCCGGGCACTCGCTTTTCTTGAAGAATAACTAAACCCTGTTGTGTATGAGCCACACGGCACCTGTTGTGACTGTGGTTTACGACAGTGTTACGTCAGACTTTTGACAACAGTTTAGTGAAGACTCTTGCTAGCCTGAATTTTCAGGTACTACATCTGTCCTCCATTGGTTTGAGCTGATGGCAATGCTCTGTGGCAGAGTTTTGACAACAGAGTTTACGGTGCACAATAAAGTTTGAGCATATAACGGAGCAACAGTCCAGAAGTTACTTCCACAACAAACCCAAACCCACTTTTTTCTGCTGAATACATATAGTATGTATTTGGGTATTAAGTAGTGCTGTTGATTGATCCTAGTTCAACTTTTTACATTTGAGTGAAATAATTAAAATTTTGCATTTTTTATTGTAAAATGTCAGAATGACTGCCCTCTGAGGGTTGAACGCCTGCTATTACAAATGAGTTATGCTACTGGCTGAGACAGATTATGTGAGAACATTTTGACCATTGTGCATCACTAACTGTAACTGCTGGCCCCGCCCCTCTTATAATACCTGGGAGGAGGAATCTGTAATGCCTCCATTGACAGCTCTATGTGGAACTGTAATGTTTGTGACTTCTATAGAGAGCTAATATATTGTGTGCGTGGGGCAGTGGTGGTCTGGTAAAGAGGGCTTGTGGTCGGAGGGTCACCGGTTAGAATCTGACCTGGGCTCACTGTGGGGTGTTGAGCAAGTCCTTTAACCCAAACTGCTCGGTTGGGCTACACCGTGGCTAGCCACTACTTCACAGGATTGGTTAAATGCAGGGAACATATTTCATGTATGTAGCTCTACAGATATGACAACAGTAAAGGTGATCTATCAGCCCTGCTTATCTCAGTCTGTCTCATCGTGTGCATGGCTATAGCGTCCAGGGTTGTGTGTGTGAGCTTCACGTCGGGATTGTGTGTTCCTGTGATTGCAGTGACACATCTCAGCTGTGCACTAACTGTGCAGCGCTCAGGGGCCAGGCTGCCGTGACTGGAGTAACGCCCATAATCAAGGCTTTTTTTTTACATTTCCCCCCTGACGGCTGATCAGCAAAGACCTGGGAGTTTAGTTACACTTTAAATGACCTAAATGGTAACTTATTTAACATGTGTGTTTAAGGTTGCATTTTAACTATTCATGATGTTGTGTGCTTGTATTTTTGCTCCTGTTTATCTTGGACAGGACTCAATGGGATTTTCCTGTTAAATGAATAAATAAAAGTTTAAATCTCAAAATATCAAGTGGTACAGCTTTTTCATTAACAGTAGTCATTAAAAAATAAAAAATAAAACACCTTAAAAATTAACTAAAACCAAACCCAACAATTATATCACAATTTTTGAAAAATCCTGACGAATCAGAATCAACTTTATTTGTCATTGCAAATGTTGCATAGCAGCAAAATATCAGCTGCTTGTGTTAATGCCTGGGAACGTGTTTGAAGCCACACTTTTCATGGTGAACATTAAGGCCTGAATGGAAAAATATCAGGAGATTTTGAGATTGACAAAGGATGAAACATTTAAAAAGCAAAGCAAGGGTTTCAGGGTGGCCCGATACACAAAAATGTATTTAAAAGTTGACTATGCTATGCCTTGACTCACACTTGCTCTAGAAATTGATTTTTAAACCATCCAAACTGGAAATGTTGAAGTTTTTATAAGTTTGAAAAATGAAAGATGATGGATATTTTGAGAAGAGTGGATGGAATGTTCAACTGGCAACACACACACACACACACACACACACACACACATCTGAATGTACCGAACTTAATCAGTGACCTGTTTCACTATTCAGGTCGTCCCTTATTCATGGAGCTGAATGCTGAGTCATGATGCATTCATAGTGAGAGCCTCTGAAATCTGAGCGATGTGAAAGCTGGCTTGTGTTCAACACTACATCAATGAAGCCAGTGTGAAAATCAAATGCAGGAAAATGTGACCATAGCGGATTTGTCATAAAAACACAATTTTTATATTCAATGTGTTTCCTGAAATTAAAACATATGATAATTTAATGTTGCTGCCCAGGTTGGCGGGTCAGACACCTCCCTTCCACCACCAGGGGCACTGTGTGTGCTGTTCTCCCTGGAGTCAGGCGCTGTTGCTCTGTTAGAGGACAAGTGAAGAAAAGAAAACCGGCATCATTTAAAATTCCCACAACTCTTTGCCAAGACTCTTTGCCTGACATTGATCTGCACTTCAAAACCACAACAGAGCCTCACGTTCCATCCCTCAGCTGACACAAACAATTTGTCAAGACGGCTTCTCACCCGGCGAGGGTGCTGACAACCGGCAGAATCCACCACACCAACCCCCCGCAACTGTCCCCCATGTCTAAACCTGACAAGCAGTGCTTTTCTGTTTATCAATGCAAAGCAGCTTTCTTAGCTGTACATCAGTGTCCATCAACAGATAAAGAGAGGACTGAGCACATCAGTGAAAACTTAGAAATCAACCCATTCCATTTCTTTATCAATTGTTAAAGAAATACTTTGAAGTCATGATTACTTCAGAGATCATAAAGATGTTTTCCTATTTGCTATATCGTATCATCCCTCTAGTCTGTACACATGGGCTGTGTTCAAAATGGCACACGCCATACTATACAATACAAACTCAATGACTACATACTGTAAGTATGATTAGGATGATGAGTGTCCCCACTCAAGTACAAAAAGATGCATTTGGAACCAACAATGACAAAAACCTGCAGCACACTGAGGCTAAATATCGCCATTGATTCTCCATCTTTGAAAGTTCTGAAAATATTTTAAGTGGAGAAAGTGACCAAGTAGAATATCAATATCTGGTCATTTGATTCATAAAACTCATGGAAACACATTTCATGCTGACATTTGGGAGATTTTCAGAGACCCTCTATTGTGAAACTGACAAAACTTCCGCTTAACTTCAAAACTAGAGCCCTATTTACAAAAATGTAAAAAAAACTAATGGAACACAAGAATAGATGCTTTTGTTTTGAAAAGGGTTGAGTATGACTAGAGTGCCAAATGTGCACACTTAAAAAATGTGCCAATATAATATACATCTGGGTATTTCTTGTGTACCTATCACTCATTCATTCCATCATTATGATTTATAGACTCTAATGTGAATGCACTATGTACTAAAGCTGACATCAGACTTAGTATGAGTAGTATGTTAGTGTGACATCTACAACACAGCCACACTGTTGTATTCTAAGGAAGTTACCACACTTTAAATACACTAAACATGACCTCACAAGCCTCACATTTTTTAAAAGTTAACCATATATATATATATATATATATATATATATATATATATATATATATATATATAAATATATGTGTGTGTGTGTGTATGTACTGCTAGCTTTTAAAAAGGTCATGTTTAATGTATTTAAAGTGTGGCAACTTCCTTAGAATACAACAGTGTGGCACTACTCATACTAAGTCTGATGTGTGTATGTTGGTTGGATTAATTAAAGTATATTTATTTTATTTATTTATTTTATTTTATTTTTTTAATATACTTTAATTAATCCAAGCAATCACCAAGAATAATCTTCTCAAAATATTTACTTTCACTGAAGATGAAATCACTTAGTGACTATTATTATTCAATGATTTTTTCACACTTGGTGTGTAATAAAAATAATGTAACTAATAGTTTTACATACTATAGCCTATATATATATTTATATACGCTCCATATCTAACACACATGATAACTTGAGAAACATTATATCCAATGGCTTTGTTGGGACTTGGGCCATAATTTTAAGGTCAGACTGCTTTAACTCTCTCTTGTCAGTGCATTTTAAAATGTGGTAGATAAAGGCTATTCTGAGTTGAAATGTTGTCAGTTTGAATGCATGACCCCATCTGCTGTTTAGCCTCCAAACTACGACCACGCTGAGGTCAGTGTGGGAGAACATGATTTACTGAGCTCTGACCACTTTTCACAGAGACTGGATTTATGTCTGGACAAGATCGTTAAGTCACGCATGTTCTGCAATGTGGTCACAACCTGAACATATCCTGGTTTATGTATGCAAACTGCTTCTATATGGAGCAGTTTGAGAGGCACTAAGACGCAGCCAAGAGCAGAGAAACAATTTTTCATCCATGCATAATTCATGTTCTACTTGACTTTTAAAGAGGTGCTAAAATCCCGACATGCGACCTACTCAACACATGATACTACAACATAAATTCCTGATTTGTTTTTATGTACTGAGCCCAACAGAGTAAGTTCATCTACAATAAAGATTATAAATCTTAACTTCACGACATATCAGCCCATACAGCATGAATAATTGTTGTCCCAGGGATGTAAAAACACAAACATACAGTATCCATAGTTCAATGTTGGCTTATTTCAGCTGCTCCTCTGTCAGTGATTAGCTTGTAAAAGGACCCAGGCTATCCTTGCAATTCGTTAATATCCCCCATTTTTGACTGCCGGTGAATTCGTGCCTCGTTGCATTTTAATGTTTTTTCTTCCCGTGTCAGCAGCTTTTTGCATGCCTGTACTGTCATTACAGATGCATTGTTTATCCTCCTGCTTCTCTGTAACAAGAAGCTTGCAACAATGTGTGGGTGTACTATCTCAATATAGTGTCATAAAGAAGCTGTTCGCTGTTCGCTATCCTCATTCCTCGCCTCGCTATCTCTCAGCATGAATAACTGGACCATATTGTTGGGCTTGTGGTATGAGCAAGAGGGGGAGAAACAGTTTCCATGGTTGTGAACCATGAAAACAATTCCATGTGCTACATGCTAATGTCTTTCTCTGCCAGTCTGTCTCTGCATCTCACATCTATTGTGACAAGTGGGTTCAGGCTTTTTTGGAAAGACCTTAGACAGTTTCTGGCCTCTAGGCACACATCCAACTGTCTGTCGACTTTATAACTACACGTACTGAGCCTCATGAACGGCTTCATAGTTTCTAGTATGGCTTGTTTTTAAAAAGATATGGTTAGGTTTGGAAGCCTCACCAGTTGTTTCAGAACTCCAACAAACCATGGAACTCCATTAAAGCCAAGCCATGATTAACATAGAGCCTAAAAGGAAGTCTGTGTTCCATTGATGAATCTATGAGCAACTTGTATTTATATGTTTGATTTTAATGCTGTTTAATCTATGCACATGAAAAAAGCAATAGGGCCAGACAAGATGTCCATTTTTTAGTGAAAAACCCTTGCTGATTACTGACCTGTTGGGCTTACCTAAAAAAACTTAACTTAATATTTATAAATCTATTCTTGGGCTTGTACCTACATATTTGTGTTTACATGTGAAGAAACATCAGTCAGTATAGCCTGCGCTCGCAGGTCTTAAAATGGACACATCTGGTAACTCTGGAGGAATTCAAGACAAGCTGTGGGAAGTGGAGGTGCTGGGGTGCTTCAGCACCCCCTAGTGGCAAGAGGGATTTTTTTTAAATTTTCAATTTTTTTTTAATTTTTACTGGCATGTTTTACTATACAACATGAACTACTGCACGCGTTACACTTCGTGCACTGCTGATAAATCAATAATTGTGTTTTTCTTTCTTCTTTTTTCCATTCCATTCTAGAGACAATTATAGAAAAAATGTCATAGACCATAGAAAATACAATACAATTACTTATACATTATAATGCTGTGCGTGTGTGTGTGTGTGCGCGCTGTAATAATGGTATTGTGCAATTTGATGGTGATTTAATAATAGTCAAATATGTGAGGGAAAGGAACAATGTATATAAAGGGTGTAACAATACATGTATTTGTATTGAACCGTTTCGGTACAGGACGTTCAGTTCGGGTACAGGGTTGTGCACGTGTGAGTTTCGGGAACGGAAGTCGTGTGTGTTTACTTCCGCATGCAGCTACATGTGCAGCCCGTGGTGCTAACACTAGTGAGAAACCAGAGCTGGAGGACCCTCCCCTGTTGCTAAAGTCTCCTGCTTGGGAACACTTTGGCTTCCGGGTGAAATACTGCAACGGAGAAAGACCAGTGCATAAAACGAGGGCAGTGTGCTGACATTGTTCAGCTGAGATCGGGTATGTTTCTGGGAACACGACGAACATGCTAACTCACTTGCAACGGCACCAACTGAGTGCGAATATCACTGCGACAAGAAAGAAAATGTCCTTAGTGCAAACGGCATTCAAGCAGCCTCTGCCTACAGTAGCAATTCAGATCTGAATCAGAATCACAATTCCTTTATTAATCCCAGGGGGAAATTGCTTACGTTATAGCCACTTGAGAAAAAAATCACAAATAAAAAAACAAAACGAAAGAAAGAATAAACATTGTAACATGTAAGTGTATAATTAAGTAAAAGACTGTTAAAAATAAGGATCAGATACACACACATTACAGTAGTAAAAAATAAAGTAAGATTAATAACAATAATACAAATATACAAATTTGATAGATATTTACAAAAATAATACAAAATATACAAATATGATTTCGATATTTACAACAATCAAGCTATGAGGTTACAGCGATGAATTATACAGTTTGATGACCACAGGCAGGATCAGCCTGGTGCTGAAGGTGCTTCTGTGACATCATGGAGTGGGTGGGATTCATTGGCCAAGATGGCCTTCACCTAGGACAGGCTCCTCCTCTCTGTCACCACTCTCAGAGAGTCCAGTTTGATCCCCACAACGTCACTGGACTGGCAGATGAGTCTGTTGGTGTCTGCGACCCTCACTCCCCCAGCATACAACACCGTAGAGGATCGCTCTCGCCACCACTGACTCGTAAAACATCTGGCCAAAGCTAAAACAACTGCCCTCGGAGTCTTTATAGCAGCGGATAAAAACTGTTAACAAACTGTGAGGTTATTTTTTTTAAATAATATTTTATGTATTTTTTTGTTTGAGAAAATTATTATTTTTTAAACTTTTTTAATCAGGTGGTATCACCCGTAACTACTTTAGAAATAGACTACAGCAGGTTAAATTCAATCATCCCATGGATGCCCCTACAGAGCTTCTGTGGAGTATGTTTGTGGTATGTTGTCACAACCATACACTTTTGATAAACACAAACTAGAATGTAGAGGTATAATTAATATATATATATATATAATAAAACTCTCTCCTGGTCAGACTGCCCTAAGCAAACCAGTTACCGTCGTACACTGATAGCACCAAGGCCTCTGCCTGAGGAGTTCACGCTATGTTTTGACTACTGCTATCAGCATCATACATAATATAACACTGAGGGGCAGATTCACAAAAAGTTTAGGGGTATGAAAACGTGTGCAAACATCACTTCACATGCTAATAACAAGTACAAAGCCCAAGGAATCTGGTGAGCCACCGCTGCGCTTCCAAAGGCTCTTTCATTCCATTTAGCGCGTTTCCCTCTGATGAATATGCAAAGTAGGCGATCTGACAGAGGGAGCAAAAATATGGGAGGAGTGAATGCAACTAAATTAATGCAGGGGATGCAATGCGATTCATGAAATGTTTGCAGTGACAGTTTTAGTATGGAAAAATACCATGACTGAGAAGGAGGTGCAAACACACACGCAGACATCATCACTGCCATAAATGTGGACAGAAAACACAGCTGGAAAAAAAGGCTCCAGTGCATGTGTGTGTGTGAGATGGATATATGGATATGACCATGGATCGATACCGTTGCTCCACTGATCTCCTTTCACTCCATGAGTTAATCGTCAAAGTCTGGTGTTGTATTGATATCAGGCCAGAATCAGCAGATCAGATGCGTAATATGTCATCACTGGCTGGTCTAAAGTCTAAAACACAAATCACAATCATGGGTCACGTTCCTCTCAGCCTACAGGAACTGTGCTTAAAATTGCAGTTTTGTCTTTTGTTTAAATGCATATTTTACACATTCACTGTCACAATGCTCTCTGCTGGTGTTTTAGTTGTTTTTACTGTCCAGCTGTCTGTACAGGTTTGTGTGGGTTTTTATTGTCTTAAATGTTTTATTATGTGTGCAGCAGAACCTTCGTCCGGTACCAAGACAAATTTTTCCCACGGGAGACCATTAAATAAAGCACTTTGAACTTGGTTTCCTGCTCTTGTAGAGGCAACTCTTTGGATGTCCTGCAAAGTCATTTCTCAAAGAGGTTTTACACCAATTATTTACAAGATGTAGGAAAGAGAAAAACAATAGCAACAGTTAAACATAAAAAAATTGTCTTTTATTTATTTTTCATTATTAGCCTTTAGTACTTAAAGCTGAAGTGAACTGTTTAAAAAAAAATGAATGTGCTTCGCTTGCAGTAAATGTGATGTTATTGATTGATTCATACAATGAATGTTTAATGAAACAGTGGGTAAAATGACCACTGTGGCTTTGAAATCCAGTGGCTCAGATTATGCACAAGCACAGTAGTCTTAGACATTTATTGCCATAGGCTTCTTTTCATGGTTCCGCTTGTTGTCGTGATCTGCAGCAGCTTGAAGTATCAGTCCTATTTCTGTCAAGGTTGAGTCAACCTTTGCTTTAATTGAGCTTGACAATATCCTGTGTTGTTTTCATTGTCAACCTACATATAGTCAAGGTGAATGAACTGGAACTTGCCAATGTGCATTCCTTAGAAACCACATATCCATATAAAGAAATTGCTGCACCATTTATTGGTAATTATTTAAGGTCAAAATGCTAAACATACCCGTCATTATAAGGGTTTATTTAGCAATTGCCAAAGAATGGCCCGACACATACAATTGTCTGTTGTTTTTTGAGAAGTGGATGGGTGCCAGGATGCATCCTAAGGGAACACGGGAACACTTGTTTAGATATGGGGTTTTCACAGGCTGCAGTCCCTCAGGTTTTAGACGTTATTGCTGCTCCAGTACATCTGATTGCAGTGGATTGTTATTAGGTTTTCTGTAGATCCAGGTACGTTGAAATGGAAAGACTTCCAATATCTGCAGGATCGTGGCAAGTTTGGACATCCGTGGTATTTATCGTTCCTCCTAATACTTTTTAGCCTACCCTTGCTTAGGGAAGGCCAATGTCACAATTACGCAATAAAATAAACATATCACTTTATTTTTTTGCAAAAATAAAACATGTATAGCTGTCGCGAAAATAATTTACTACATATAGGCCTCTGTTTCTGTCAATTTACGCTGCCGCTTACAGCACCTGCTTTCTCAGAGTAGCTGTTTGCTCTCTGCACTGTTGTAGGTGTTTCCCTAAAAATGATTTAACGTTTACCACATACATAAAAAAACAAATTAGTAAGTAGAACAGGGGTGCACACATTTTTTCAGCTCACGAGCTACTTCTACCACGGAAAGCTCTTCATGATCTGGTTGGGGGTTATAATTGTAATATGAACACTATTACAATTTTTAAACAATTATTCAATTATTCAAGAATAATAAAACAGTAACACTTAAAAACTGAGTTGATATATATTTTTAAAAATGCAAATACAAAATAGAAAAATATTTAAAAATTAAATTAAATACACAGAGTAAAAATTTAGCCTTTCTCTTTCATCATAGCAGAACCAGCTGTGTGAAAGCCAGTGACGTGCCGTCAGGGTAGGCAAGGTAGGCAGTGCCTACCCAAGGGTGAATTGATATTTTAATTATTTGTTTTAATTATGTTTTTTTTATTTTTTTAATAATCATAAATTATTTATTTTTCCATTTCCAACAGCCTACAGTACCTATAAGTTTGAAAGTGTCCGCATTTTGTGCGTTTCATAGCCCAAATTACTAAACAGCGCTATTTCCTGGAACAGCTGCACAGTCTTTTTTTTTTTTCACTCCGCTGTAAGGCAGAGGGAGGCCACGCCCCCTCCCAAAGGCACGTTGCTCTTCTGCCTCCGTTCCCATTGCATGTTTTTACGTGTGCGCATGCGCAGTCAGGTCCCCAAGATGACAACCATTTACCTGCAAGGGCGACGTAGAGAGCTGCCTTTACACGTAACCGCGCTATGCTAAATGCTATGCTAAGTTCACAGTACATTAGTGAATAGATGCCACGTGACCGCTGCTGCTACGTTTTCTAGCTAGTGGGCGAGATAACACTCTAGTGTGGATGACAGCACTAGAGATGATAGAGAAACTTTGTTTTGAGGAAAAACGACAGCTTTTAAAAGATGGAGACCAACACCTGAGTTACCAGAGCTTCAGCAAAGGTAAGGTCAGAACATGTTTCGTATTTTATACAGTAAATTGTACAAAAGGAAGGATTGACTTTGTGGATGCTCCTCACTGAGGCTGTTCTGAGTTGTTGTTGTCATTTTCTCTGTGTTTCCAACACAAACAACAGATGTGCTGTCGTGTCATGAGATATATCTTGTTGGGAGAGTATGGAGACTATATTAAATAATTGTTTATGTTTCTTTAATGGTGTTTATGATGTTGATTTTGTTAGATGGCTAAATACTTGTTCATATGGATTTTGTTGGTTTTTTTCTTTGTTATTATGAATTTTATATTTTGATAAGCGCATTGAGATGACTTTGTTGGAAATTGCTTTATACAAATAAAATTGATTTGAATTGAATTAACACTTGACAGCAGAAACATATGAAATTGTCATTGGTGGTCTCGATTTGCAACGTGCCTACCCAACCCGAGTGGTCACGGCACGTCACTGGTGAAAGCGTGATGGTCAGCAGTTTGTTTTCAGAAGCATCTCAGATCATCTCACAGTTCAAATCCACAGAAGCACCAAACACAGCTGCTCACTTCATCAAAGACCCACATTTAGCGGTGCCAGTCAGTAGCCCACTGAGCGTTTCACTTTGTTGTTTAGAAAAATTTCAATAACTTCCACACACGGAGGTTGTTTGACAATGCGCCTGGTCTATGGGCTGGAGGAGGCTCTTCTTCTACTTATTATTTGAGGTTATAAATTAGCAGAATAATGTGCTAGCGCCCCCTCAAATTGAGATCAAAAACTGAATTGTTAGGTTCCGTTTCTAGTACAGTAGTCGATCGTTTATCGTCCGCATTAGGCAAAATCTGCAAAGTAGTAAAAGTAGCAGTAGTAATTTTTACAATTATTATACACTAGTACAGTGCCCGTCAGAAAAATGTATTCATATATTGGGAGGAGCTTAAGTAGAGTTGTCAATTATGACCAAAGGAGTATGTGTTTGAAGGTTGGATGTACAAAGAGGTGTACATACTCTGTAGTGTTATAAAAGGTTATATTTGTGGGTGCAAAGTAAAATAGTGTGTTCGATTTCCCTGGTTTAGTTCTATGGAACATGTGCATGATAAATGTTTGTTTTTTTTACTCATTTTTAGATTTTTTTTGTTTGGTGTATTTTTCTGTAATGTATGTTTTTTGGAGTAATTTTTAAATTTTTGTGCATTTCTGTTGTCGTTTTGTGTAATTAGTGTATAAATATTTAGTTTTTTGTTTTATTTTCCTTTTTTAGTCTATTTTTATTATAAATACTGTGTGTGTGTGGCTACCTCCATCTCCTAAATTGGTTATTTCACACGCACGCGCATCATGCACATAATCCATCACAGGTTGTAAACTTGCAAACATACAGCACTTAAGAGTGTGCAGGATCAAAAAATGTCCCCAATTTGCTTCGTATGTGCATTTGAAGCGAAGCCTCGGCCACCAGCGACACATCCAACACGGTGAGTTTCACTGCCTAATGAAGCGAGGAGCTGCACTCCTTTTTCTTCTCTCACAAACATAAACCACCAGTGAAAAAAGCCGGTGTGATTAGCGGCTAATGCTATCCTAGCTCAGTGCCGACTTTCAAAAATGAAAACTTCAGAGAGAACTTTTACCTGCTACTACCACCTCTTCGCTGATTCTCCTCCACTCCAAATCCTTCCCAGTCCTGGTTTTAAAGGTCGTGTCATACAGCTCCAGGTGGTCACACACAGCTTCTACTCCATGGTTGAATGGGTGAACAGACCGGTGTCCGTGTTGACGGCCTGACGTCATCGTCAACAAAGGCTTTCGTCATGCCAAACAGTCGCAGGAGTTCAATATTTTCAACTCCTGCAAATGTACAAATACGATAAAAAATCAGGAGCGCGCTCCCTCTGCCAACGCTCTTGACACGCGGATCGGACCGCACCACCGCACAGGAAAGATTTCACATCTGGGTTGCATCTATTCATTGACTTTGTATGTAATCTGGATGTACGAACAATTTGTGACGCATCTGGTGTGAACGCAGCAGCCAATGAGGACACAGAACACAATACACGGGTTCTCCCTTAGCCAATCAGGATGCAGAACACAATACACGAGTTCTCCCTTAGCCAATCAGGACGCAGAACACAATACACGGGTTCTCCCATAGCCAATCAGGATGCAGAACACAATGCAAGTTTATCCGCCTTAAAAAAATGCATGCAAAAATCAGCGAAACACCAAGACCGCGAAAGGTGACCCGTGTTATAGTGAGGGACATCTGTATACATGACTCTGCCGCTCTTATTCATTTATTAAGTAATGCGGCCCACATGCGCAATCGACACAAAAAGCCTGTGCAGTCAACTGGTAGATCATGATCAACGCATGGGGCACCCCTGATCTAGAACACTCTCTTACGTTGTACAGGCAGGTGTTAACTGCCAACTTAATCCAACCCTTTTTTCACTTTTAAGTGTTTAATTAATTTTGAAGCAGTAAATTTGGTCAGTGTCTTTTTTTGAGTTGAAATCACTGGAAATGTCATTGTAAACACAAAATTTAATGTAGACAGCGCGAATGAGGAAGAAAGTCAAGCCACGCTACATCTAAAGGGTGATTTTGCGAAAAAATAGTTGGCCATGGCTATAGATATGTATCCATAGACTGCCACTCTATGCATATGCGGCACCCCTCATTGTCCAGTTTAGGTCATGTGATAGGTGCACCACGTGACTTAAAGTTCCTTCAGTTGTATTTTAGCTTACCGCTAACCCTTTCATTTTAGACCTGACCCTACCCCTAACTTTATCTCAGGAAATACCCTAAAATGTTTATTTTTTGTTGAATATGTATTTTTAAAGGTGGGATTTGCCCTGTTAAATATGTTAAAATGAAAAAAAATAGATATGTCAAATGTGGGATTCAAACCCACGTTAGCGGAAGGAAGAATCCTTGAGTCAGACGCCTTAGAACACTCGGCCATCCTGACACGATGAAAACACAGGCACATTACGCTTATGTAGACAAGGATGTTTCTGTGTAAATTGCAGATGAGAGCAGCAGCAGCAGCACAGTAGCAGTTAGCTTAGCAACTAGCAGCACCTGTAGCGATGACGCAAATGCAGCAGAATCTGCCTCTAACAGAGTGGCAGGACTCAGGGTGGACTCAAGATGAGCTGCCACTCTTGGTTTATGAAAGACAACGCAGACCTCGGCTGTTGAATATGTCTGAAAGTTTAGTGTCCTTTGTGGCTAAATTAGTGGTGATTTTGTGCTGTCCTTGTTGCTGAAACACAGCAGATTTTGACAGCTGTCACTCAGAGAGTGAGAGACGGATGCTCTGTAACGGGTGATTGTCTGTGCTTCTTTCCCACTGATTGGTTGTTTGTGTTCACGTGATATTATTGGCCCATTTATTACGTAAAAGGCGCTTTAAAAAATGGATTCCGTGACATTTTTGTTTTTCTCTTAGTGCTGGAAAAACACCCAGCCTTTGCTCTGGGACTTGATGATTTACAAATTAAGCACTGTGTATAATCTCACGCTTTTACGCATTTACAGTGTTCCTTTCTATCTGCTTGTTTTTGGTCTAAATTATGGATTTTATACTTCATATTTCTCCATGATTGTGGTTGGTCCAATGCTACAATCTCCACCCCTGACACTGGAGCGTGCACATCCCCAGTCTTAAATAAATGTGTTGATGACCTGCTTTTTAGTACAGGAGCTTCTCTGACAGAGAATGTTTGGTTAGGTGAAGCTAACGGAGAGATAATCCGGATATACTTATCCAGGTTCGTAGTACAGGCCCTAAAGGCACTGTGCATCCTGCGCTGCTCAAAATACAGAATAAAGTGTGAACCTTTGATGGCAAATGCAGAGACGTGGTGAAAGAAGGAAATAAATGGAAAAAATAAATAGATAGATAACAATAATAATAATAATAAAAAAAAAATCTCTGAAATTTGTAACCCAAATAATGAAAGTTGGATGGATTGATGGGTAAATGAATAACTTCTACATCAGGGGTCACCCACCTTTCTGAAACTGTGAGCTACTTCAAAAGTACTGAATAATCCGAAGGGCTATTAATTTGATATACACTTCTTGAATACTTGCTTTCACTTTAATTAAAGGGTAAGATAATAAGGAAAACTAGCAGTAACTTAAAAAGGTAAGAAATGTTTCAATACTTTTTTTCCTCTTAATTTATTGTTTCATTTCCGTTTTTATTATAATATTATTTCATAGGAAATATTTATGTTCCTATTAACTAACACATTTTTTAAATAATCACAAAACGTGTAAACATTGCTCAATTTCATAATATTTTAGAAAAAACCACTTTGCATCTTTTAAAAACACATCTTATCACAATCTGCAGCTTCTTTAACAAAATCCTATCTGCAGCCCTATTGCCTCAATGTCTCAGTGAAAATAAAGATTTAAAGATGGTTAATTTAATACAAAAACGTATCAAGTGCAGCATGTACTCTATTAAAGCTCTGACTTCATCTGTCACCTGTATTTATCTCTGTGAGTTTGAAGCCTGGAAGGTAAATCAGATTTTAGACAAAGCTCCTTAGTTAATAGTGCTGTTGTTAGAAGAGGCCTGAGGGCACCTCTTATGGTCCATGCGGGCTACTTGGTGCCCATGGGCAGGGCACTAGACCCCCTGGGGGCCCTAGACAGGGACAATGGGGCGTCCCGGCCCCAGAATGATGATGAATGAAGTCCAGGACGACGGATGAGTAAAGATATACTTTATTAAATCATTCACAAATAAAATAAAAAAAATAAACAACATAACTATCTAAACTGAATGCAAACTTTACACACAATATATAATAAAAATGCCAGATAAACAAACACAACTGAAATGTGCAAAATTTTAATTATGATTAAAATGCAACCAAGAAAAAAAACCAAAAAAACAAAAACAAAACAAGGAATTGAAGCTGAAAGTAAAAACTGTGACACTGTGATCTTATATCTATAGTCCACTTGTAGTGCCTTGGCTTCTGCAGCCACAATATCTTCCATATCTAAGGACCTCCGAACATCTCTCTCAATGGAAATCAGTGCTAGTCCTGTGAGCCTCTCCTGGCACATGGTTGACCTCTCACCAGAGACAACAGAGACAGGACGAGTCAAGAGGAGATGCAATGCTTAGATTGCTGTATAGATCCATTTACACTATAAATGTAATTTAAAATGTCATTTGGGCAGCTGGAGGCGTGGTCTGGGAAATTGTAGACAGACTCTAAATCATCAGCATAAATGTCATGCATTGCTTGCTCCAACTTGTTTATAATGTAACACACATTCTCACTTACCACTATCATGTTTTTTTCTTTTCATCCTCTTCTTGTTTTTTTTTCTCTTCATGTGCCCTGAGGGATATGTCCGCTTCATTTTTTCAGTGTGTTTGACAACAAGGACTGCACGTTGATGCAGGTTAGTAGTGGGGCCCCATTAGGGAGGTTCCCGACATATCACTGTAATGGGTCCTGGGGGTTTCAAGTTTTATTGCTGACATCTGCCGTCTGTCGGGACCCCCTGCTAGCAACTAGCCAGTGACTACTCAGAAAGGGCCCTGTTCTGGGGATTTTTGATGCGTTGTCGTTGCAGCGTCTCAAAGCAGTTACATTATTTTGTCATTGAAATTGACTAATGTCAGCCATCGCACGGGGTCCCCTTCAGCTCGGGACCGTAAGCAATTGCATGTGTTGCCTACCCCATTGCGGCGCCTCTGCCCACGGGCACCAATCCATGTTGGTGACCCCTGTTCTAAATGGTTAACAGTATTTTTGAGTTACCATAGAGAAGACTATGTTCATGAATTTTTGTATTTAAAAATACTTTTTTTTTGTTGATACAACCAAAAAGCCGTCCATGCAGAATGTGGTTGAGCCATGAGGTAATGTTGTTTTATTTGGCACTAATACAGTATATGAATAACAAACATTTAAAAAACAATAGCTCTATCACCACTGCGTTGATACTGGTGCTCTCCTAATGCAATGTAAGCTCTAATTATTGCCTAACAAGATGAAGTGTACAGTTAATTTCCAATAAATTGTGATACATGCACACCTCAGGCTCCTGCTCCCTGTTGTACTTCATGAAAGCTATTGTTCTAGCTGTCCCTAACACAATTATAATAAGACTTATCAGGTAGCTTGATCAAAAACATATAATGAGCATCCTGTTATCTTGATGAGGCCTCTTTTGCGAGCACGCTGCCTGCCTAATTAGAGAATTGATCTGAGCTGAGAGTGAGCTGTATATTGACCAACCAGCAGTGACCTTGTGACAGAGCTCCACCATCTGTTAGTATCATGTTAGGTCATGGACCAGCATTCCCTGCTGAATTATATTGATTCAGCTGAATAAGTAGAGCCACACTTTGCTGACTAACAAGCTGCAGATTTTTTCCAGGAAAATGTATCGGTAAGTTTTTATCATTGGTCAGGTCAGTCCAAAGTCTACAAGTAGAAATTCAGCTTCCTCAATCTCCGTATCTCTGGGAGTGAGTTTTATCGTCCATATACATGCAGGCTCTGGTGCTTTTGTGCAAACATAGAAATGAGATGCAGCATTGCCTCCTGACGAAGTTGGGAAAACATGATGCAGCTGCTGTGGTGATTTTACGCTGTGAGGTTTTACTACAGTTCCGTCACCCAGCTGTGTCTACTGTTTCTGTTGGCAATTTGCTCTGCTTTACTTGAGTATCTCAGGCCATCATACATTAAACCTTTAAATTATAGCTTTGTATTGCCTCAAAATGCTCTAATGCAGTGGCTCTTAACCTTATTGGAGCAACTGAACCCAGCAAACTTCATCAGTTCATTCACTCAACCCTTCATAGTTGGAAAATAAATACGATTTTTGTTCAAAACACTTTTAATTTTCAGTTCATTTACAATTAAAATTCAACATTGTTATTATAATTTATCTCTTAATAAACTACAGTAATTTATAATGGAAATGTATTTCATCTCAATGAACCCCAGGCAAAGAAACACTGATGAATAATGAATAATGTTTAACTTTGATATATTTAACCTTCGACCAATGCAACCGGTTGTCAAAGTTTGTTGTCATTTCATTGTTCCATTACTTCCAGACAATCCTTATTGATTGTCATTTATCATTGTGTGATGATGTTTGTGTTTTTTAAAACAATAATAAACTATTAAATAAAAAATACAATAAAATAATAATCATTTTGGAGAAAAATCATACCCATACAAACTGTTAAAATCTTGCCAAAGACTCATTGATTTACTTTGGTGTAGTATTGGGTTTTAACACTGAGAAACCTACTGTTGTTTAATAATTTAAATTCAACTTAAGCTTTAAAGTGTCAAATACAATAAGTCATCTCATGGCACTCATCATAAAACATACAGTTTGTTTGAAACCTGTGTGGGTTCCTCTTCCTAGATTCTTGGTTAATTTTTTTTACACGCCTGCAGTTACACGCCTCTCTCCTGCGCATATTCTCTGGTCCAGGCTCCTGACACGCCCACCGCACGTAAGTAGACCAAAAGCGCATATTTTGTGAATGAACGAGGTCTGAGGCAAAGGAGGCGGACTGGTCCATGATGTCATTTTTTTGGTGCTGTCTAGAAATCACGGAACATGGAGTTTTCCCAAAGCTAAGGCAGGGCAGTATTATACCGTTCACAGTGATACCGGTGTAATTTTGGGGGACGGTATGAACTATCACAGTAACGTCTTGGTGAAACGCGCAGTGCGTTGTTTTTTGGAGAATGAGAAGCATGGAGGCAGCGTCTTCGTCGACTAAGGAAAAGGGGGAAAGCAGCACATTGACTGCGACTCACCAACCAGAATGAATTCCAAAAAAGGGCGCAACTTCAGTTGTTTAGACCTGGTTTGGATTTCGCCTGTCTGACATACATCAGACCAGTAGTTTTTGTAAATGCAAAGGAGGAAACACCACCAACTTATTTCACTATTTAAAGCAGAAGCACCAGTCGGAGCACAGCACAGCCGTAAAAGCACGTGAGGCGCCGTCTGCTTTAACTAGAGTCGCGGTGAAGCCAAAAAAACTAGTTCAGCAAACAAACGGTGCAGAGTTAACTAGTGGGACGCCTTACGAAAAAAGTAACAAACGCTGGGAAGACCTCACTAACGCAGTGACGCGATGTTTGACTTGGGATATGATGCCCATTCAGAGTGTCGAATGAGAGGGATTCACACAGATGCTTAACGCGTTTGATCCCCGCTACAACCTGCCCCACAAAAAAGTACTTTTCTAACGTCGCCTTACCAAGTTTATACAAAGAAGTCCACACTGAAGTTTCCAACGCTCTGTCGTTGGTGGAGTTTTTTGCATCTACCATAGACGTGGTCCAGCCGCACAACGAACCCGTACATGAGCCTCACAATACACTACACTGACAATGACTGGAAGCTGCAGAACAACTGCCTGGAAACAAGTTTTTTCTGTGACGACCATGCCGGACAAAATATAGCCAAAGGATTAAAATAATTCCTCAACTCGTGAGATCTTCAAGAGGACAAATGTGTGTGTGACGACAGACAGCGGAGCAAATGTTGTGAAAGCCATCACACTAAACAACTGGACCAGGCTCTCCTGCTTCGGACATCGCCTGCACATTGAAATAGGTAAGTTAATTATAACGTTATATGTAACTTTTCTCCCCCTATTTAAAAAAACCTAAAACAAAACAAAACAAAAAAGGTAGCATTAGCCACAAATGTTTTGGACCAAACAGTTGGAGTGGGCAAGAAGATTGTTGCTGCTTTTAGCCACAGCTGCAAGCACCAGCGAGCCCTCCATGCTGCCCAAAAAGAACACAAACTGATAACTGAATGTCGCACTCGTTGGGGTTCAAGACAGAGAACGATCCAGCATTTTCTGCTGAAGAATATGTGACCATTTCATGTGTTAAAGCCTGTTCTCCAGATTTTCAACAATGACCTGGTATAAGTAAAATAAAATTACAGTCAACTCACTAAAGGCATCAAAACAGCAATACTTGACTACATGAACAAAAGTAATGAAGACAGTCACAGAGAGACTTGTAAACAGTTCTTCTCTCTTTGATTCATGCTTTCAAACAGAAAATCTCTCTGAGAGTGAGAGTCAAGTATCAAAGTGCAAGCTATTGGTGAACTAGAGCATCTTGTGTCAGAGCAGGGCAGCACAGCTGCAGGTGTTTCAGAAAGCCCCCCTCCATCCTCAGGAGAGCAGTTGAGTCAGGGATCTGCTAAAAAGCCTAAAAAGAGCCTTGGAAGCTTTCTGAAGGGAGCAGTTAGTGAAAAGACAGAAGTAACAGCAGAAAGGTTATTATCTGAACTGAACAGCGATGTGAACTGTCTACAAGTAGACAGTGAGTGTGATCCACTTACTGTATGTGGTGGAAAATTCACACCCTAAACTTCAGCAGATAAAATACCTCTGCATTCCAGCTACTAGCTCTGCATCTGAAAGGCTGTTCAGCACAAGTGGAAATATAGTCACAAGTCAAAAGGTCATCCCTTAAGCCCACGACTGTGAACATGTTGGTGTTCTTGACTAGGAATCTTAGGACTTGAACAAATGATTGTATCATTTTTCTGCCATTAGCATTATTTAATTTTTATTTTTATCTTTACTTAAGGGTTTGTGCAATTTTATTATTTAACATATTTTGCACATTACAGTTTTATGTTGCAAAGCCAATACTTTACCTTTATGGACAATATTACATGTTTATGTATTGAAATTGTCAGCCTATTTCTTTTTTTTTTTTTCATTTGAAGCTTGTATTTACTATTGTTTTTGGTACAAATGTATGTGTAATACAGTATATACATATAAAAGAGCTTGTTTGATTTGAAAAGAAACAGTTCCTTTCTTAAATGTGGACCAATAAAGTTGTGCAGTTTGCAAGTATTTTGTCTAGCTTCAATTATATCATCAATTATATCATTATCGCAAATTTACAAATTTATATAGTGATAAAAAAATTTGGGCCATATTGCCCTGCCCTACCCAACGCTTGTAAATTCAATTGAAATCCGTGAAAATTATAAAGTACACTTTTGATTTGAAGTGTGTGTTTCGTCATAGTGTATCCACTCTACAGAGTGTCTTCTTTCTGGCTTCCTTGTTTCACTGTTTTACTAATGTAGCGTGATCAGACTGCAGCTTTACGTTATACTTTGTATACAGTTAGATCATATTGTCTTTAGTGTTCTATATTTAAAAATGTATTTTATATTAAATAGTTGCGTAGTTCAAACCAACTGTCAGACCAACTTTTCCCTTGTACAAATGAAACGTGCACCGTTGCATTTCCATCAGGCTTGCAGATGAGTTGCTTTTTCTGCAGGTGTTGGAAATGAATATGATGAAAGCTACCAGAGACCAAATTAAGGTCTCTACGAATGAGCATGGGCCGATTGTTTAAACTGGTTATAAGAGCATGTATTATTTTTCTGTATGAAATAAAACCAATCAAAATCATTTAATCTGACTGCTTATGGCTGAATGTATGTCTGTGAATAAATTGATTTATTTTATTGCTTAATTGTGACCAGCTCCAGCCCTCACTAAGAAAGGGCAATAAATCTTTTATTATAGGGAGGATATAAAAAGGGAGGTCAGTGTTACACCTAGGTGGAGGGGGAGGGGGAGGGGGAGGGAAAGGGAGCAGGGAGGAGATACTCAAGGTAGGAAATAAAAAGGGTGTGGAAGAAAAGATTATTTTACAGTGAGAGTGAGATGTGAAGTTGTAGAACATATTGTGCTTATTATGTTGTGTAATCAAACCAGTATGGTGACAAGTGTGAAGCTTAGCTATAGTGGCGGTGGCTGTGGACAGGGGGAAGTAGTGAGTGGTAATACCTAAACCAGGTATTTGGGATTAACGTGTCTAAAGTTAAGCCCAGAATGAGTTTTATCCCACATCCCAAGGCGTGCCAGTGCATCGTAGACCAGTATATGTGAAAAAAATTCTATCGTAAACCCAGGAACTGCCCCGGGCCCGCAGATGCAGCCAGGCCAGCAAAAAGAGTGGGGGCCAGGGAGCCCCAGGCCACCCCCCACGGTCGAGTAGCCCCCCAGACGCCCCCAAGATCCCAGGCCGAGAAGCAGCCACGCACATATCCGAGGAAGCCCCAAGCAGCCGAGCACCCAGCCTATCCCGCCATCGACCCCAACCCCCAGGCAACCGCCTGCATCGCCAGCATCCTTTGTTGTTTTACGTTTTTTGTAATTATGAGTTTCATAGATTAAAACATCATGCGGAACAAAGCACCAAGCTACAGAAATGAAGAGAGCAAGAGATGTGTCGTCTGTTTCCTGTCTCGAGAGACCCAGAATATCCAGGTTGATTAGAGTGGTCATCTTCATCATCAGTTAATATTAACTTTAAAAGTGCAACTGGTCATATGTTACTCAGCATAATTTATAATGTTTGAGATGAATTAAAACCTATTTATCCTATTAAAAAATCTTTAAAATAAGATATTTTAGTCATCCCATGACAGGGACATTAACAGTTAGGCCTTCAGTAGCAAACAAGCAAGTGTAGTCTGGAAACAAAATAACTAGGATTTATAAAGATATGTATTTGTTTAGTTGAGTGGAACAGTGTGTATTAATGTAAAGCCAAAGTTGTAAATACATGGGATTTAGCTAAACGCTAATTTGCACCCGTAGTCCCATGGTGCAGGAGGTAGAAGCAGACATAGAATATAAAATGCTAAACAAACTCAGCTCCACAACAATATGACAATACACAGTGACAATGTTATGAAAAATACAAACACAACAAACATAATCAGAGAATACATGACACAAATACAATCATCCTATTTAAATGCTTGATTAAAATACCACAGCCTGTTCACTATAACAAAATACTAGTGCATGAAGTATGAGTAATAAGAAAATGCATATTTCATGATCACAGTTTTGGTTAATAAGCCATTCTTTAAACGGTCCCTTACTCACATAGTCACACATAGGAGTTGAGGATGACCCAAGCGCAGAGAGAGAATCAGGCAGGCATAATTTTCAAAAGAAGTCCATCTTTAATGATCCAAAAACGTACAAAAAACAAAATCCAAAAGGCACGAGGAAACTGGGGAGCATGGGACAAAACACAGTAGCACACGAGGGGGGTACCATAGACATTGACAATGATCCAGCCATTATTCTGTGTCCAAACACTAAGCTAAATACCTGGAAACACAAAGACAAGAGTTAACACATGAAACAAGCATGAAAAACTAGTGATGAAATGACATTCATTTTGATTTTTTTTCACTGTATACATTTTCCCTAAAGTGGCTGCCACTGGATTTTAACCCTGTGCCTCCAATTCTTCAGCCCTGTTCTCTGACTATTAGACCAGTTTATCTGTGTGTAATGTTACTTTTGTCACTTCAGAACGATGGACATTTCAAAGCAGTTGCATTCGGAAGAAGTCACTGAATGACAATGATGGGGGAATTTTATTCAGTTATAACAGAGCTGAATGAGACATACAATGAAATACATTAAAATAATCTCATTTTATCTGTGCCTCTACACTCTCCTCACTCTCAAAAAATATTCAAACGCTCTCTCTCTTTCTCCCTGTAAAGTTTATGAACTATATCTGACGCATCAAAACACTATCTAGACTCCAATTACCAAATATATAAACTCTATCCAAACTCTGAACTAACTGAAGATTTCTATCAAACACTCAGATCATGAATGAAACCTGAGGGTTTATGATGTTGTCAAACCACCCAACAAACTCTGAACGGCTTCCTAAAGCAGCCGGGCAGTGAGGCCTCGCTTGTCATCATTTTGGCTCCTCCCCCAAATAAAGCACGCCTCGACACATGCTTCGTAGCCTCGGCACATTTCAGAACATCACTAGTGGAAACTAAACAGAACAACTACAATTAAACAGAACCCGACACTTGAATGATACTAGGGTGGTGCTGTCTCTGACTACCATTGGTACTGATAGTACATTCGTTTAAGCCGTTTAATACCCTGAACACTAGACTCAAGCTTGGACGCTGTCCTAAACTGGTGGTTTATATACAGTATGTTGATAGGTAGCGGGGTAGTTGTCATTAGCAAGTCGTGTAGGCTGTCTGGGTGCTCGGCCATCTCTGTAGGTGCTCAGACCCTAAAGCACCCATAGAATTGTCGCCCATGCTTCAAACGACCTAGCCAATCAGAAGGTGCAGGTTGGTAGGCTGCATTCTCTCTGATCATTTCTCTATTTTTTTACTTAGAGATTGTAACATCTGTTCCCCCTACTTCTGTATGTTTTATGAAATGGTACATACATTACAACACATATGCACAGTTTATGGAAGCCAGCAATGACACCAACCTTGAGTGCAGAGACAGTTGATAATATCTTGGAAGAGTTTAATACAGAAGTTTCTAATGTCATAGATGTGGTGGCTCCAATCAATTCTAAGAGAAAACCTAACATGCAGAAAACACCTTGGAGGAGGACTGAGATAATGCAGAATTTGAAATCTGATTGTAGAAGAGCTGAGAACAACAAAACTCCAAATTCATCTCAAAGTGTAAAAAATAAGTTTGCGTAAATTCAATGATGGTTTGTTCAAAGCGAGGCAGCAATACTTTCCGAAAATATGGCTAAAAACGTCAACAACTCTTGCACATTGTTTTCTGTAATTGAAAAGCTCACAACCGCCCAGATCAGATAGCCCCTGAATTACTGTCAACTGGAAAATGCAATCAGTTTGCTGTATATTTCAATGAAAAAAATACAATCAATAAGGTCAAACATCAGAACAAACCAGCAAAGTAACAAAAAGCTTGAACAGCTTCAACCATTGAGGGATGAGTCAACTACAATGTTAGTCTATTACAGTGAACCCAAAAACAATAGAGGAAACTGTACAGCAGCTGAATCCATCAACGTGTTGCCTTGACACAATACCCTCAAACTTCTTTAAAACTGTTGTAAAGTTATTTGTCATTGATTTGTGTCAGATAATTAACTGCTCATTCCAATCAGGCACTGTTCCAAAATCCCTGAAAGTAGCTGCTGTGAAACCTCTGTTAAAAAAGTGAACACTGGATGCCTCTATACTGGCTAACTATAGACCAATCAGCAACCTTCCATTCATGGCCAAGATCATTGAGAAGGTGGTCTTCAACAAACTGAGTAAATTTTTAATCTTCAATGTAATATTTGATACATTATAGTAAGGTTTTTGTTCTCATCACAGCACTGAAACTGCTCTTATCAAAGTGATCAATGACATAAGGTTGAACACTGACTCAGGAAAAGTATCTGTTCTCATTCTATTGGATCTAAGTTCTGCATTTGACACTGTAGATCATACAATTTTGTTGCACAGATTACAAGCGTGTGTTGGACTAAATGGAAAAGTAATGCAATGGTTTAAGTCATACTTGGAAGAGCAAAGTTGTTTTGTAAGCATTGGAAACTTTGAATCTGACAGATTACCAATGTCCTGTGGGGTTCCTCAGGGATCTGTTCTTGGACCCCTTCTGTTTAGCCTTATATGCTTCCTTTAGGACAAATTTTACAGAACTGTAAGGTTGATTATCAGAGCTACGCAGATGACACACAACTATATGTATCACTGAACCCAGATGACTATGGTCCCATAGAGGTGTTGTGTGACTGCTTAGAAAAAGTAAACTACTGAATGTGTGAAAACTCTCTTCAACTAAACCATGACAAGATGGAGGTGATTGTCTTTGGTAACAAGGAAAAGAGGACTGCTGTCAGCAAGTACCTTGAGTCTCGATCTTTAAAAGCTAAAGACCAAGTCAAAAACCTTGGTGTTCTGATTGACTCAGATCTTACATTCAGCAGTCAGATCAAATCTATCACAAAAACAGCTTCTACCACCTAAAGAACATCTCCAGAGTGAAAGGTTTAATGGCTCAGAAAGATCAGGAGAAACTGGTCCATGCTTTTATATCCAGCAGACTGGACTATTGTAATGGTCTTCTGACAGGAATCCCCCAAAAGAGCATCAAACAGCTACAGCTGGTTCAGAACGCTGCAGCTCGGTTCTGAACCAGAACAAAGAGGTCAGGTTAGTCAAGTCTTTAAACTGGTTCCCAGTCAGCCTCAGAATAGACTTTAAAGTTCTGCTGCTGGTGTATAAATCTGTGAATGGGTTTGATCCAGAATACATCAGTGACATGTTAGTCAGGTATGAAGCCAGCAGGTCTCTCAGATCTATGGACACAGGTCAGATAGTGGAGCCCAGAGCTCACAGTAAACATGGTGATGCTGCTTTTAGTTGTTATGCTGCAAAGAAGTGGAACAAACTGCCAGCACAGCTGAAGTCAGCATCTAATGTGAACATTTTTAAATCAAAGTTAAAGGCACTTCTTTTTCTCTACTGCATATGATTGAAAGGGAGATGTTGTTGGTGATTTTTTTTTTTTTTTTTTTTTTTTTGATGATTTTAAATGTATTTACTGATGATTTTAAATGTTTGTACTGCTGATCTTCATTGTTTTTTTCTGCTGATTTTAATGTTCTTATTGACTTTTTAAGCTGCTGATTGTTTAGTCTTGCACTTTTTGATCATGTAAAGCACATTGAGTTGCCTTGTGTATGAAATGTGCTATATAAATTTGCATTGCCTTGCCTTAAGTTTCAATTCATGAGTTTTCATCTACATACATGCAGATCAGTCCATCTGTAACTTTTTATGTTTTTTTACAGTTGTCAGACTGCTGTCCTACCCTCTCTATCAGCTCTTCTCGGTTCAAAACTTTGATTAATAAGCTTTTTCACACTCGGAAATTGTTCAGTTCTCGGGCAAATGGTCAAAAGTCAAGAGAGATAAACTCACCATGGCTGTTGGTGTAGGCAGAGAGTCAGACAGAGATTTAGATTTAGATCATTTTTCCGGTTGGAGCATTGATTCCTTGAAAGATTTTTTGCATCAATGTGGTATCGGTCTCCAAGACAAAACTTCAGGCCGAGTTAGCTGCTAGAGCTAATGCTGCTCACGAGCTAAAAATTCTGGTTTTTCCTGAATTTTCAAATTGTTTCACTTATCAGCCTGTCCATCTTGTGCACTTCCTTCAAATTTATAAATTGAATTAAAATAATAGCTAAACAAAAATAATCATGGACCTGGTTAATGAATGATGTACCTCGTAAATTCACCTTTTCAAAGTAAAAACTTATACTATCCTTTTCACACTCAGAATTCTCGCTTGTCGAATCAATAATACTTATAATACATTTTATTTATAAGCGCTTTTTAAAAAACTCAAAACACTTTACAGTTGTTGAAACAACTACACAAGTCAAAAAAAGAAACAAACAACAATAAAGGTAAATATAGAAATTACATAACAATTATAAGTTTAAAGCTTGGGAGAAGAGTGTCGAAGCAAGTGCTTGGATCACAGAAAGCCATGGTCCCCTTGAGTCCGAATATGTTTGTCGTTCCTGGGTCGAGTCAGTACTGAGCACGCTGAAGACCCTGGAAGTTGGGGCTCACCATTCAGAGACTCCATCATTGGGAGAGGAGTGTGGAACTGTCGCTTTGATACTGCTTCTCCCATTGGTTTTACAAAAGTGCTCGGATATGTGCATAATTTTAGGGTACAGTTAGAATATGTGCGTCATGGAGACCCAGGTAGTCAGTGTATTCATGCACCAGGGGTAACCTGTGTGGAAGCGAGAGGACTGCCCTCTCTTCGTCACTGCTGCTGAGCTGCTCCCATCAGTTTTTAATGCGGCATCAGCGGAAAACCCTGGTCCTCCCTCGAGTCTGAATATGTGTAATATTTATTATATAAACAAACGCTGTAAGGTTGGAAATATCAACAACGTAAACGAGCTTGTGGACGTTTATATCCCGTTTGACCTATGACCCCCCAGGTCGCACATGCACAGTTCCAGAGTGTGAAAATGCTTATCACCGACATATTTTTATTCAAGCAAACACAAATTAGGCATAAAGAATGAAAATAAATATTTGAAAAACATGTATGACAGCATGACTTCTGCAGTCACTCACTCCCATGCAGTTTCCTCCACTCGGACACGTGGGCATATAGGAAGCACGAGGCATCCATCCAGTGCATCCACAACTTTCAATTCTTGTTTTTCAACATCGGGCTCCCAGTGATGTCCAGTGGCTGTTTTATCATTCCAGGGATGATGGTCGATACACAGTTCTGCCTCCCGACGGCTGATTTCACTTGACAAATGTGTGCCAACTTGCAAAAGAAATCACCACATAGATGGTGCCTCCGTATATTAACTGCTTCCTCAACTTTCATTGAAAAAAATAGCGACCTATATGCTGGAAAATACGGTAAACGGATCAGGACTTTACACACAGGCAAATATAGCTTCGGTAACCTAATTTGGTAATCTAGTAATTTATTAAAGTATAAAACTACAAAAAAGAATAAAATAGAATAAACGTAAAGGTAGAAGGAAATAACAGCTCCCTATTTTCAAATTCATAAAAAATAAAATGACATTTAAAGAAAAAAAAATGTTGTTAATTACATTAAATATTTTAATTAATAGAGCTTGTAGTTAAAAGTTAAGGAAACATAATCATTGACACATTGATTTCCTAGACTTTTTTTTAAAGGAACAACCTAAAACAACCAGTCAAATACATCCAAGCAGAGTTTTCCAATACTTTAAATCAGATCTTAGACAGAGAAAATAAGTTTAGCTGATTCTTATGTTAAGTTTTTTAATATTTATTATCTATTTAAGTGAAGAAATTGTCAGTATCTTTTGGATTTCTCTCTTATTGTGACAGTTCAGTTATATCTAACAAAAATACATTTATGCTACAATGTGATTAATAGTTATTGATAAAAGTGGAAGCTGAAGCTGGCTCTTTTTTAAACTGTCAGTCAAACTGAAGCACAGGTTTTAAAAGGTGCACAGAAGTCAAAAATTGAATGAATGGAAATATGATAGAAATACATGATTGTGTTTAAGCTAAAGTTGTGGAAATATGCATGAACGGAGCATCCTGACAGCTGGATGAGCTATATAGCAAATTTACTTCTTGTGACCTTTGTTGCATGTCATTCCATCCCTCAGTGCATCTCTGCTGTCACTGCCTGCTGTCGCTGCCCAACAGAGCAGAAAGGCCACTGAGGAATAATCTAGAATAACAACCAAGGAAAGAGGAACCAGTAACAAGTCCACACAGCACGCTTCATATCCAGCTATTACTCCCCCAAGCTTCGATTGGCAGTCGATACATCAGTGACAATAAGTGGAAGTGGCTGTCGTGTGCACGCATCACATTGTATATTAGTCAAATTAGCAGAGCCAATATCTAATCCGAACTCACAGGCAGTCAATACACCTCGTTGTATTAATTGGAGTGACTGCTCGCATGTCAGTAAGATGACATTGAGCGAGTGCGTGGGGGATCATCTAATGACTCCCCATACACTATTCAAAGCGTGTGTGAGTAATGTGCATGGGTGTCACACAACAGCATGTTAGCCACATCGAGTGGAGCTGCCGCGCTACTTCAGAGATCAATGGGCTCACCAGATGATGATGATTGCTACATCAGCACTTACGCAACAGCTGATGGTGTAGAACAGTGGTTCTCAACCTTTTTAGCCAGCGACCCCCAAAATAAAGTTTCCAGAGACCCCCACTGTACCTGAAGGTGGTTGAACACAGACATGACTGGGCCATCTATAAAGGGGAGAGATTTTTGGGGCCCTTTCATAAAGTCAGCAAAATGATGGTCCATTGTTCTGTGAATCTGTGAAAACCACATTTATCTATTGATCTGAATAATATCCACTGTTATCTAGGAAGTGTATTATTATTTGCACCATAGTATATTGTCATCTTAAAGATGTACAGTGCCTTGCGAAAGCATTCGGCCCCCTGAACTTTTCGACCTTTTGCCACATTTCAGGCTTCAAACATAAAGATATAAAACAGTAATTTTTTGTGAAGAATCAACAACAAGTGGGACACAATCATGAAGTGAAACAAAATTTATTGGATATTTCAAACATTTTTAACAAATAAGAAACTGAAAAATTGGGCGTGCAAAATTATTCAGCCCCCTTAAGTTAATACTTTGTAGCGCCACCTTTTGCTGCGATATATGCTGTAAGTCACTTGGGGTATGTCTCTATCAGTTTTGCACATTGAGAGACTGGAATATTTGCCCATTCCTCCTTGCAAAACAGCTCGAGCTCAGTGACGTTGGATGGACAGCGTTTGTGAACAGCAGTTTTCAGTTATTTCCACAGATTCTCGATTGGATTCAGGTCTGGACTTTGACTTGGCCATTCTAACACCTGGATATGTTTATTTGTGAACCACTCCATTGTAGATTTTGCTTTATGTTTTGGATCATTGTCTTGTTGGAAGACAAATCTCCGTCCCAGTCTCAGGTCTTTTGCAGACTCCATCAGATTTTCTTCCAGAATGGTCCTGTATTTGGCTCCATCCATCTTCCCATCAATTTTAACGTTCTTCCCTGTCCCTGCTGAAGAAAAGTAGGCCCAAACCATGATGCTGCCACCACCATGTTTGACAGTGGGGATGGTGTGTTCAGGGTGATGAGCTGTGTTGCGTTTACGCCAAACATAACGTTTTGCATTGTTGCCAAAAAGTTCGATTTTGGTTTCGTCCGACCAGAGCACCTTCTTCCACATGTTTGGTGTGTCTCCCAGGTGGCTTGTGGCAAACTTTAAACGACACTTTTTATGGATATCTTTAAGAAATGGCTTTCTTCTTGCCACTCTTCCATAAAGGCCAGAGTTGTGCAGTATACGACTGAATGTTGTCCTGTGGACAGAGTCTCCCACCTCAGCTGTACATTTCTGCAGTTCATCCAGAGTGATCATGGGCCTCTTGGCAGCATCTCTGATCAGTTTTCTCCTTGTATGAGCTGAAAGTTTAGAGGGACGGCCGGGTATTTGTAGATTTGCAGTGGTCTGATACTCGTTCCATTTCAATATTATCGCTTGCACAGTGCTCCTTGGGATGTTTAAAGCTTGGGAAATCTTTTTGTATCCAAATCCGGCTTTAAACTTCTCCACAACAGTATCTCGGACCTGCCTGATGTATTCCTTGGTCTTCATGATGCTCTCTGCGCTTTAAACTGACCTCTGGGCGACTATGGGCGTGGTTGTCATCCCTGGGGGCGCTGCTCTCGGTGCTGCTTCCGTTCCCGGTCCTTCTGGCCTGGGGTCCGGACCCTGCTGGCTCTGGGCCCACCGGCGGGCGCCCGCCGTCTGCCCATTCCGCGCGGCTCTGGCCGTCTGCTGGGCGGGGGCCTTGGCTCCTCTGCTGGGGTCTCGGGCGGGGGGCTCTCTGGGCCCTTCCCTCGGGGGGTTGGGTGCTTGGGTGTGGGTGGGTGGGGGGGCTGGATGCTGGCGGGGGGCCTTGGGGTTGGGGGTTGGGGTCGGTAGGGGGATGCGCTGGGTGCTCGGCTGCTTGGGACTTCCTCGGATGTGTGTGTGGGGGGCGGTGGCTGCCTCTCGGCCTGGGATCTTGGGGGCATCTGGGGGGTTGCTCGGCCGCAGGGGGGGTTGCCTGGGGCTCCCTGGCCTCCGCTCTTTCTGCTGGCCTGGCTGCATCTGCGGGCCCAGGGCAGTTCCTGGGCTTGCAGTAGCGTTTTTTTTTTTTTTTTTTTTTTTTTTGCACATATGCTATTCTTCTATTCTTCCCCACCTTTTCTATTTCCTGTCTTGAGTCTCTCCCTCCTGCTCCCTTTCCCCTCCCCTTCCCCCTCCCCCTCTACTTAGGTGTAACACTGCTCTCCCTTTTTATATCCTCCCTATAATAAAAGATTTCTTAACCTTCCTTAGGGAGGGCTGGTGATGGTCAAAAAAAAAAAAAAAAGAAATTAAACTGACCTCTGAGACTATCACAGAGCAGGTGCATTTATACGGAGACTTGATTACACACAGGTGGATTCTATTTATCATCATTAGTCATTTAGGTCAACATTGGATCATTCAGAGATCCTCACTGAACTTTTGGAGAGAGTTTGCTGCACTGAAAGTAAAGGGGCTGACTAATTTTGCACGCCCAAGTTTTCAGTTTTTTATTTGTTAAAAATGTTTGAAATATCCAATAAATTTCGTTTCACTTCATGATTGTGTCCCACTTGTTGTTGATTCTTCACAAAAAATTACTGTTTTATATCTTTAAGTTTGAAGGCTGAAATGTGGCAAAAGGTCGAAAAGTTCAAGGGGGCCGAATGCTTTCGCAAGGCACTGTAAATCCTTGTTTTAGTCAGATAAAAATGGGTTAAAAGTGACAAAAAGTGGTGAAATGGGATTTTCAAAACCACAGAAATTAGAAAATTAAAGTGGCCAAAAACAGACAGCAAAAGTGGTAAAAAGCATTCAAAGTGTCAATATTAGAACAATTAGTAGGAACGATTAGTTTAAACCAGCAAATAATGGGCATAACAAATCATAAATGTGGTTAAATTTGCAAAAAATATACATGAAATATGGTGAAAAGAAGTAAAAGGAGAATAATGGGTCAACATATGCAACATTAGGAAAAGTGGTGGAAAGGGTTTATAAGTGCTGAAAATGTCTTGAGAGTGAACCAATTGTGTAGACATTGCATTGAAATGTAATGGAGAAGTGGCTGAAATGGGAAGGTATAAAACCAAAGTAAATCACCAGCTTTGCTTTCATTGGTTTCATTAATTTTGCAGAGCTCTTTATCATCTAGTAAAACGGCAAATGAAAGCCATTTTATTTTATTTCATTATTTTTTTGCTGTACTGTCCATCATTTTTTACAGTATTTATTCTTTTTTTTTTTTTTAGGTGGATTTAAAATTAGTTCTTTTTTTTTCAGCAGATGACACTTTAACTTTGACTATTGAGGGCCTTCAGAGCATCCGATTCGGACTGCAGGATAATGTAAATGACAGAGAAAACATGAATCATTGTGTAAAATACCATTTTGCGGTGGAAAACCGCAAATCTCAGCAAAAAGAGTGACCCCCGCATCCACCCCTCCCCACTAGGTCCACTTCCCACGCCAGCCCAACGTGCCGCCCTGGGCCAACCTACAGCATGGGCTGCCCCCAAGACCACCAGAAGACAATGACCAGCACCCAGCCGCACCACTGCAGACCGCAAGACCGATACTGCACAAAGAGAACAAGCACTCCTTAAAAACATCAGTGGTTAACTAAATTTCCACAGTCCCCATAGGCGGAGTTAGAGATACTTGCCAGAGGGGGCAAAAATAAAAAAAATAAAATAGAATTACATATATAGAATGTGTCAAGTTTCACTTCACAAATAAGGAATAAAAAGAAATGTACCAATCTAACAGTTTTTATTATTATCATTCTCATTTCTGTAACATATGTTTTTAAAGCTGTATTATGGACCTGCCAAAATAAATACAAAATGCAGCTTGAAATGTTCAGCACCCACTGTAACTTAAAGAAGGAGAGAGTAAAGTTGTTGAAGCAGTGTTATGTATGATGTTCTACATGATGTATGATACAACACTGTATACATGTGCTTTAATATAGGAGATACTCTTTAACATGGATGAATAGACTTGCTGGCAGTTATTAATCACTAAGTTAGACAACAGGTAAGGATAGAATAAAAGTCATGTACCTCCTATACCTGCACACGTAAAAAAATAATAATGTAATGTCAAATACAATGTAGACTTACAGTGAAATGTGTTCCTGATTTTTACCTATCCTGTTGAGTAATAATATACAATATAATGAAATATAGATTAACAATCTGTAAGCACACAAAAACATCTTATTCAGAATGATCTCTCTAGTTATCTATTTAATTTGCCTACAGGCATTTTCGGTTAGAAACAATCTTTTTTGGGGGGAGAAAGAAATCTGCTTAACATTTGTTGATTGAACATATATAGCAGTAATATTTATATACATATATTCTTCACCATGAATCTATGAAATACAGCTTGCTACATCTTTAATGAGAAGTGTGAGGATGAACAGAACTCTGTAAAGTTTGGCTGAATTTAAAAGTCTGAGTCTTAAATTGTTCCCAACGCAAAGTCTCGTTCGATATTTTGTTTTCATGTTTGTCAAAGCTGAAATTCCACTGACACACAAGTATGTGGTGTCATCAAGCACGTTTCGCTAGCACAAAGCAATGCAGCTCTCGCCATATTTGTGCTTTTTTGTTTTTCTGTCACCACTGGATGGTAGTCTTATAGAAGCCAGTGGAGGCTCCTGACTGCTGCTGCTGTTTTTATATTCATGTTTCCAATGTTGTCACTCTGTTTTAAAATCTTTACACGTACCCCCTATGGCAATTTACGTACCCCTGGGGGTACCTGTACCCTTTTAGGAACCTAGGTTGTAAAAGTTCTGGTAAAAGTAAAATTCTGGTAAAAGTAAAATTCTGGTAAAAATAAAATTCTGGTAAAAATAAAAAAAAAATCGTTTGAAAAAGTTCTTAATACTGAAATCCCCAAAGGATATTATCTTGTGATAGTATAGTAGTCCTCCATTTTATATTCCCATAAATTATGCAATTTGACCTCCTGTGATTGCATTTCCTTCAAAACTATTTAATTTAATTTTTTTAAATTTCAGAAAAGCAGATTTGTTTAAAATGTTGCTTAAGAAGTGTTGTATTTTAATTGGGTTGTTTTGTATTTCAAAGTAAAAGTAAAATACTGATCCTTGTTGTACTCGTGGTTTACTAATTAAATATCAATCTGCCTGTTTATTAAAGTACGTGGCCACACCTTGTGAAAGTTGAACAGAACCAAAATCTTCAAAAAACTGAATTCAATTCTTAATGAATCTGTAATTACAGCTATATTAACATTATAGTATGAGTTCAAGTATAGTATGTGTTGTGTGAATCTATTTAATTTACCCTCAGTGTATTTGTATCGTAACATTTACAAACATTACAAAAACAAAAAAAGCGAGACATTTTTTGTCTTACTACTTTTTAAAGTGTTCCTTACAGTGAGTTTTAATTTTACTAAGGTAAAAAAAAATCTCCCCAAATCATCAAAGCCAGATCAGATCACTGAATTCATGCCATCATACAGAAAAAGAAATAATGGAGAGCTCTCCTGCCTGTTCCCAAGGCCTCCAGTGTCAGGTCAATACAAACTCACCAGAATGTGATGCCCCTGACAGGGAGGTCGTGTCAGTAGCTGTAAAAATAGCAGCAAGAAATTCAATAGCTCTGATTTATTAAGCATGTCAATACCCGGACTGTAACACTGCAACAGCCAGGACATGATCGGTGCTCGCTCCACTCGACAAAAACCAAATCCTTAATGGAAGACTGACATGTTGCTGAGCTCCATGAAGCATAAAGCATCATTCTCAGAGTGGCCAACTATTACGTTCTGTTCAAATGTCTCTTTGATGTGAGTCTAACCCCATGCCAGAACCTTTTAGTTTCAGCAAATTGTCAAATAAGACATGTTTTTTATCACTAGTGACTATAGTAGCTGGAGGGAAAAATGTCTGCATGAGTGGGATGGTGGGCCATTCTGATGTTTGTACTGCGAGGGCCAGTGTTCTTTTTTGGCTGGTCTTCAGTGATGGCACTGGGTTGATCACATTTGCTGCTACCACTGTCACTGCCTCAGCCTCCTCTGGTAGGGCTTTCCTTTTATTAACATCAGTGACGCTGCACTGCAGACTAAATCAAACGAACCCCTAACATCAGTAACACTGCACTGCAGACTAAATCAAACGAACCCTTAACATCAGTAACCCAGCACTGCAGACTAAATCAAACGAACCCTTAACATCAGTAATCCAGCACTGCAGACTAAATCAAACGAACCCCTAACATCAGTAAAGCTGCACTGCAGACTAAATCAAACGAACCCTTAACATCAGTAACCCAGCACTGCAGACTAAATCAAATGAACCCCTAACATCAGTAACCCAGCACTGCAGACTAAATCAAAGGAACCCTTAACATTAGTAATGCTGCACTGCAGACTAAATCAAACGAACCCTTAACATCAGTAATGCTGCACTGCAAACTAAATCAAACGAACCCTTAACATCAGTGACCCAGCACTGCAGACTAAATCAAACGAACCCTTAACATCAGTAACCCAGCACTGCAGACTAAATCAAACGAACCCTTTACATCAGTAACCCAGCACTGCAGACTAAATCAAAAGAACCCTTAACATCAGTAACGCTGCGCTGCAGACTAAATCAAACGAATCCTTAACATCAGTAACCCAGCACTGCAGACTAAATCAAACGAACCCTTAACATCAGTAACCCAGCACTGCAGACTAAATCAAACGAACCCTTAACATCAGTAACCCAGCACTGCAGACTAAATCAAACGAACCCTTAACATCAGTAACCCAGCACTGCAGACTAAATCAAACGAATCCTTAACATCAGTAACCCAGCACTGCAGACTAAATCAAACGAACCCTTTACATCAGTAACCCAGCACTGCAGACTAAATCAAACGAACCCCTAACATCAGTAAAGCTGCACTGCAGACTAAATCAAACGAACCCTTAACATCAGTAACCCAGCACTGCAGACTAAATCAAACGAACCCTTAACATCAGTAACCCAGCACTGCAGACTAAATCAAAAGAACCCTTAACATCAGTAACGCTGCACTGCAGACTAAATCAAACGAACCCTTAACATTAGTAATGCTGCACTGCAGACTAAATCAAACGAACCCTTAACATCAGTGACCCAGCACTGCAGACTAAATCAAACGAACCCTTTACATCAGTAACCCAGCACTGCACACTAAATCAAAAGAACCCTTAACATCAGTAACGCTGCACTGCAGACTAAATCAAATGAACCCTTAACATTAGTAATGCTGCACTGCAGACTAAATCAAACGAACCCTTAACATCAGTGACCCAGCACTGCAGACTAAATCAAACGAACCCTTTACATCAGTAACCCAGCACTGCAGACTAAATCAAACGAACCCTTAACATCAGTAACCCAGCACTGCAGACTATATCAAAAGAACCCTTAACATCAGTAACCCAGCACTGCAGACTAAATCAAACGAACCCTTAACATCAGTAACCCAGCACTGCAGACTAAATCAAACGAACCCTTTACATCAGTAACCCAGCACTGCAGACTAAATCAAACGAACCCTTTACATCAGTAACCCAGCACTGCAGACTAAATCAAACGAACCCTTAACATCAGTAACCCAGCACTGCAGACTAAATCAAACGAACCCTTAACATCAGTAACCCAGCACTGCAGACTAAATCAAACGAATCCTTAACATCAGTAACCCAGCACTGCAGACTAAATCAAACGAACCCTTTACATCAGTAACCCAGCACTGCAGACTAAATCAAACGAACCCCTAACATCAGTAAAGCTGCACTGCAGACTAAATCAAACAAACCCTTTACATCAGTAACCCAGCACTGCAGACTAAATCAAACGAACCCTTAACATCAGTAACCCAGCACTGCAGACTAAATCAAACGAACCCTTAACATCAGTAACCCAGCACTGCAGACTAAATCAAAAGAACCCTTAACATCAGTAACGCTGCACTGCAGACTAAATCAAACGAACCCTTAACATTAGTAATGCTGCACTGCAGACTAAATCAAACGAACCCTTAACATCAGTGACCCAGCACTGCAGACTAAATCAAACGAACCCTTTACATCAGTAACCCAGCACTGCACACTAAATCAAAAGAACCCTTAACATCAGTAACGCTGCACTGCAGACTAAATCAAACGAACCCTTAACATTAGTAATGCTGCACTGCAGACTAAATCAAACGAACCCTTAACATCAGTGACCCAGCACTGCAGACTAAATCAAACGAACCCTTTACATCAGTAACCCAGCACTGCAGACTATATCAAAAGAACCCTTAACATCAGTAACCCAGCACTGCAGACTAAATCAAACGAACCCTTAACATCAGTAACCCAGCACTGCAGACTAAATCAAACGAACCCTTTACATCAGTAACCCAGCACTGCAGACTAAATCAAACGAACCCTTAACATCAGTAACCCAGCACTGCAGACTAAATCAAACGAACCCTTAACATCAGTAACCCAGCACTGCAGACTAAATCAAAGGAACCCTTAACATCAGTAACCCAGCACTGCAGACTAAATCAAAGGAACCCTTAACATCAGTAACCCAGCACTGCAGACTAAATCAAAGGAACCCTTAACATCAGTAACCCAGCACTGCAGACTAAATCAAACGAACCCTTAACATCAGTAACCCAGCACTGCAGACTAAATCAAACGAACCCTTAACATCAGTAACCCAGCACTGCAGACTAAATCAAAGGAACCCTTAACATCAGTAACCCAGCACTGCAGACTAAATCAAAGGAACCCTTAACATCAGTAACCCAGCACTGCAGACTAAATCAAAGGAACCCTTAACATCAGTAACCCAGCACTGCAGACTAAATCAAAGGAACCCTTAACATCAGTAACCCAGCACTGCAGACTAAATCAAAAGAACCCTTAACATCAGTAACCCAGCATTGCAGACTAAATCAAAAGAACACACCCAGAGGAACAAAAATTGCCCCAGATGTTGATGTCTGGGTGATTTATTGTAATAAACAACAATAAAACAAATGTAACGTCTTTTCCAGAGAGAGTAAACTCTCCAGACTGGAGAAGTTATTGTAACAATGTATGAAGCAGTGGTTTCATTGTGTACTACGTTATCAATACTCAATGCTGTGATCAGCAGATTATGATCAGTTACACATTGATTGGAGCAGCACTAATCCATTCTGCTGTTATTTTCTTTATTTTCTTTTTCCAGTCAAATTCTTAGCTTTCTTTTTGATTGTTTGTCTCTATGTTGGCCCTGTGATGGTCTGATGTACTGTAAATATGTTACGGATATGAGCAGAGGTGAAAGTAACTAACAGATTACAAGTACTCACGTTACTATAATTGAGTTGATTTTATGGTTACTTGTATACTTTTTTGAATATATTTCTAAATCGGTAATTTTGACCCAACCATAACAGAGTAAATTATATATATATATTTTTTGTTTTAAAATGATCAACAGTCATTGTCAAACTACAAAAAATGAAATGACAATATAACAATCAAATACATTACATCATAGTCGACCAGTCAGATTAAATGTAATGCACCGCACCAAAACAGCTTTGAACGGAGGTTATTTTCTCAGTTTTAAAGTTCATAATTTTAGCTATACTTATATTTAATTGAATTCCTTGGTATTATTTTATTTTAAAAAGAACTGTACATTTTGACAAACCTTTTATTTCATACAGATGCCTTTGTGGAAAATAAATTAAGTTCCAGTTGTGCAAAATTTGGTCTCTTCCTTTTTACGTTTTTACATGAGGTGTTTACTGTATGCAAGGGAACCGTGGCCAGATTTATTAACAAAAAGTAACTTTTAATTTGAGTATTTTTTTACTTCAGTACAATTTCAATCAAGTAACAGTGTTGTTAGTTGAGTAGGATATATCAGTACTCTTTACACATCTGGATATAAGCACCAGAAGAACCTGATTACAGAAAATAAATGTCTTTTTTAAAAAGTGTGTAAATGGCCTTCAGATCATTTTAAATCATCTCAATCAGATACTTAGTAACACCTGCATCAGGGCTTCATATCCATCCACCAGGATTGAGCTGGTCCATCATGTCAGGCATGTTTGTGATATGATTGGTCTCTCCCTTTAGCAACCATCTGCACAGTCTGCTTGTATTTGATGTCAGTTGTAAGATGGAGAGCGGAGGCTGGAGGTCAGACAGCGAAGACAGACCCTGACGAAAAGGACATGCTGATGATTGATGACAACTTATCTGGCTAGACACACAGGAACTCCCCGAAAGCCAGTAGATGTCACTTGTTTTTGTGTTTTTCCTGTCGAAGTGAAGCAGCACCCCCACCTTCCACCACCCCCATCTGTCCTCCCCTGCTCCTCCATCTCCATTTTTCATGAATAAGAACAGCAGTGTTCCACAGTTTAGCAGACCCCTATGGGGTGTACAGGTGATTCCCACGCCATGTAAAAGTATCTGAGGGTCTACTTCCTCCATATCACGCCTCCACCAACATGTAAACCTATTTTTTTTAAAATAAGAAAGAAAACCTAATCTTTTCTAATTCAGAGCATTTCTGGAAGAATTGTATTCTGGATGCTGCTTGCTGTTGTAGCGAGTTGTAG
This sequence comes from Gouania willdenowi, assembly GCF_900634775.1. NCBI lineage: Eukaryota > Metazoa > Chordata > Actinopteri > Blenniiformes > Gobiesocidae > Gouania > Gouania willdenowi. Next base: position 1,942,067 of record NC_041066.1, read on the forward strand.
AAAATAAGGATAAGGGTGCTGGATCGCCTTTATTCTAATATTGTACAAGTCGTTATTTTCTTTTATTATTGATTATATTAAGTTGTTATTATACCCTAACAAATGTTTTTTTAAAGTGGACAAATACAAATAGGATTCAGGGCACTTGCACAACATCCTACAATAGCTGCGTTTTCATTACTCTTGGAAATGTGCAAAATCTAACTAACGCAATGAAAACTGGTAATGGAAACACCTGAATTTCGAAAAAGAAATCAAATATTAGGGGCGCACGGTGGCTTAGTGGTTAGCACGTCTGCCTCACAGCAAGAAGGTCCTGGGTTCAAGCCCTGGGGTGGACACTTGGGTCCTTTCTGTGTGGAGTTTGCATGTTCTCCCCGTGCTGCGTGGGTTTCCTCCGGGTACTCCGGCTTCCTCCCACAATCCAAAAACATGACTGTAAGGTTGATTGGAGTCTCTAAATTGCCCATAGGAGTGAATGAGAGAGTGAATGGTTGTCTGTGTCTCTGTTGCCCTGTGATGGACTGGCGCCCTGTCCAGGGTGTACCCCCGCCAAGCGCCCTATGAGAGCCGGAGATTGGCACCGGCAGACCCCCGCGACCCTGTCAAAAACAGGAATAAGCGGGTAAGAAAATGGATGGATGGATGGAATCAAATATTACTCAAAAGTTTTTACATTTTCAGGAGGAGGTATTTCAGGAGTTTGGATATTGAAATGTGGAAGCACATTGAGCAAATACACGTCACAGGAGATGACGTACCTGACAACTTCTCTACCTGACAACTTCTCTACCTGACAACTTCTCCTCGAGAAACTATGGCACTGTAAGTGTAAACAGAAAAGAAGACCGGGATATTTCTAAGCATTATACTTTAAAGGGAGGGGCCATTTCTACAAGCACAAATCAGTTTTTCTACAGACGTCTCGCAAAATGTGTTGCAAAACGCAAGAAAGGTTGTTTGTGTTTCTGTCGCGGCAGATTCGAGAAGTTGTCACCGGAGAGTTGTGGTTGTAAACGATCAAGTAATTAAAAAACATGTGAATAAATGTTGGATTACAAGTTTGCAGCTGTCATTTTATTTGTGTAAATATCAGTCTATACATTTTTCCCATCATTTGTGACATTAAATTTTATTTCACGTTTTGACATTTTGCAACATATCTACCTTCATACGTTTGCTTGCACCATGGTTAGCATTGTGGCCTCAGCACGTACAGTACATCACAGCATAAACTACATACAACATACACATGGACAATACCACTTCCCAACCACAGACCTAAAGCGGAATTAAAATTAGCTGAATGAACTTGTTTTACATGTAAAACTACTATTTCATGTAAAAATACTATTTTCATGTAAATGTTAATTCCGAATAAAACATAATGTAACCATGGCCATTGACAGCTCCACCGTGTCCCCCTCCCCTCAGATCAAGAGTCTGGGTGTCATCCTCGACAGCCCCCTATCATTTCCTCCTACATCAATAAAATGACCTGGTCTGCATACTTCCATCTATGTAACATCAACCATCTCACACTCCTCACTCCATTGCCATCCTGGTTCACAGCCTCGTCACTTGATTGTTGCAACTCAGTCCTTTTTGATGTCCCTCACAAATCCCTCCGCCTCACTTTCAGCCACTCTGCTCCCAAACTCTGGAACTCTCACCCATCCGACATCAGTAACATGGACACCTTACCCCTTTTCAAATTAAAACTCAAAACCCATCTCTACCAATCTGCTTATTCCCTGTATTTCTCATTTCATAATATCATTCTTCTTTTTTTTTCCTTTTCTTTTTTTATATTATTCTGTTTTTATTGTAAAGTGTCCTTGCGTGGCCTGAAAGGCGCTAATAAATAAAATCAATTATCATTATAAACCTTTGCTGACCAAGTTTGCATGTTGTCTTCCATGTTAGGAACTACAGTACATTGTCCTTAAGAGTAAATATGTGAGCGATTGTTGATGATTGGGTTAAACTAAAGAAGAAGAACATCCTGTGAAATATCTGTTATTCTGGAGATGAATTGACTATTGCTAAATGTGTTTACACACATTGAATACTCCTCTTCAGTTCTGAGAAGCCTTGGCTGATCTCGGGATCATGGGAGTCTTAAAACATAACAGCATGTATTTCATTTCTGTGGGACGTTGACAACTAAATGTCATGATCAAGTATTTATGTCTAGCAGAAACATTCTCAGTTTTCTGCACATTTCTGTTACTAACCTTCCTACTACTGTTGGACGGACATTTACCTAATAATGCGTAGCTTAATGTTTTGTCAGCATCTTGATTCACTGTTCAGGAAGCATTTAAACGAGCCACCATTTTTACAGTCTTCCAGTTATTAATGGCCACGGTTACATTATGTTTTTTAATTCGAAATGAGTTATTCTACATTAAATTATTCAAAATTAAATAGTCATTCCAAATTGAGGTTTACATGGAAAACCGGTTTATTCGGCTTTATTCAATTTCGCTTTAGGTTTGGGGGTTGGGAAGGGCTCTGATTGGACAGGGGGAGAATGTGACGTATTCACGTCTATCAGAAAAAAAAAAAAACACACAAAGAGACTTTTCTTTTTGGCTACAACATAGAAGATCACATGAGAACTGTTTTCAATTTGACTTTGATTGTAGTTTTGATGCAGCAGCTTGACAATAACCGACGGTTTCACTTTCATCCACGGAGCAGAAGAGAGATAGAGCAGTGGAAAAGAGAGATAGAAGTCCATACTTTGGTCAATCAAAGCCAGCGGTTAATGCAACAGTTGCTCATAAAAATGTACTTTATAATGATCCACGCATCATTAGTTAAGTTCTGGTGCTTCATGCCATCCTGGACCATGTTGTCACCAGGGCGTCGTCGTGGCAAGTTGCGCATTCACAGAATGACCGAATTAACCTAAAGCTGAATTAAGTGCTTACAAGATAGAGGAATTATTTAATTTGGGATTAAAATTGGAAAAAACAGCCACCTAATTCAGATTTAAGTTTATTTCGGATTTAAATTTGCATTAGGAATTATGTGTTTACAAGGTCAGTTTAAAGAGGAATTAACTTTTATTCTGAATTAAAGAGAAATGAAAGGTCCCATGTAAACGTGGCCAATGACCATAGTTTTATTATAATGAGAGGCCATTCTGTGTCTAGTTTTGGAGATTCCTAATCTCTCCTGATTTTACAGAAAGTAGTTCCAGTGAACAATACTTGGCACGCTATTCTTTGATCACGTTAACCTATTCTGCCTGCTCAATAATGAATAGTATTTGGGTCACTCTTGACTGTCATCTAAAAACAAAGCCCCTCACAATACCCCCCCACCCTGCTGCCACCACAGTGAGCCACAGAATAGAGTGGCGGCATCATACCATGCATTATTCAGGAGCATGAATTAACCCTGAGTAGAGATGCTCCATCAATCAGTAGGGGAGCTGCCATAAAAGCATGCCAAGCGATGGCACGGGACACATGGAGGATGAACTACGAAGGAATACTGGGAGTTGGTGGTCCATTACATTGAGTGGCGGATTCACTAAAGGTTTAGGGGTATTAAGACGTGTGCAAACGTCACTCCACGCGTTAATAAGCCGCACAAACGCCAGGGAATCAGGAGTGCGTGGCTGCTGCGTGTCGCCCTCAAATCATTCAGCATCTTTCTCTCTAATGAATATGTTTAGTAGGTGGAGCTTACAAGGTGAGCAAAAAAATGGGAGGGGGGAATGCATATAAATTAATGCAGGGAAAACAATGCAATTCATCAAAGCTGGACGTCATTGCTGCCTCTGTTTTTCTGTATATGGTGACTGTCAAAGCTTTTTTGCGCAGTGATATTTGTGAGAAGAGAGGGGCAGGGGAGAGGAAAGACAAATGAGGGATGGCATTTTTAAACCTCTCGTTAATATATCTGGGATGAATTAATTCACAATTTTAAGAACGTGTTAAAACCTTCCTTGTTTCGTCTCCCCACCATGGCTGTGGGGACACAGCGGAGATCCACACTCTCCATGGCCGGAGATTGCTTCTCCTCCGGGGATCACTCCCGTACACCTCACACTTGTTAAATATGGTACCGCTTAGGAAGAAAAGGCTGTTTTGTTGTTGTGGAGCTGCACTTTATTGTCTGGCTGAATTATAAACATAAGCTCCTACCTGTCCCGGTCGCTGTGTCGGACTCTACCCATAGGTACGCATACACATCTCTCCTCCGCAACTCACTATTTCTCACACACACTCATTAACCCACTTCGTCACTCACATCCACGCACATTTCCCTAATGAACAAAGAATCTATCTATCTATCTATCTATTTATCTATCTATCTATCTATATATATATATATATATATATATATATCTCTGCTGTAAGTCATTCAGTCATCCACTATCGCCTCCACTTCGGCTGATTCAAATTAATTTTTTCGCTTCCGCGCACTCAGCTCTCCTTCACGCTCCATGTTCAACATAACATGTACAAAACGCTCATTTAAATAGGGCGGTCTGCACCACTTCTGCACGTGCATTAATCATTGCTGCAATCTTAGTGAATTTCTCGCAGCAGGAAACTGTGTCACCAAAGAATTTAGGGAAGGAACTGGTTTACCACCCTTTATTTCAGATATTAGTGAATCCGCCCCTGAGAGTAGTGTGAGTAAAGTTGGACGTCACACCACACACCATCCATGGGACGTTTCCATGCTTATTCTTTTTTAACTGAATGCGTATTTGTGACGAGACTATCTTATTTTTAGTTGGAAACTATGAAAGCTTTTCCAGCCACTGTATGAAATCTATTTAACCTTTTTTGTATTAATCTATTCATTCAGACTCTCCCATTTGGCTCGCGGATAATGTTTTATTGATCGTACAAGTGCCACGTGTGGATGGTTCCACAGATATTTTTGCACCTTCCCTGAGAACTGCACACCAACCCTTTCTCTGAATACTCTGAGATGCTCATTTTGGAACACACAAGCATCAGAAAAGCAGACATCTTCTTCAATTTTAAAAGAATAACTAGGCTCTTTCCCCATGGTATAGAAGAGGAAATGACGTTTTCTCAGAGGAACACTGATCTACACTCCTGTGTTTGCACTGCATTACAGATGCATGGCATCATTTAATCAACTACTGCTTTCTGGGATGTGATCCAAGTCAGGTCAGAATTCTAGTTTGTTTAAACCCTCACAAGGATTTCCCAATACAGAACAGTGTGTGACTTTACTCTTTCAAGACAACACACATAATGTGTTTTATTGTTTGCTAATAAAAGTTTGTACAACCCTTCAGTAATGTGTGGTTTGGTCCTTCATGCAGTGTATGTACATCAGGCTACTCACTTAGCGTAGAAAAACCTCCTGAGTCCCCGCTACACCGCATGTGCTTCAATCCCCACAGTGAGAGACAAATATCAGGCTGCCTAATGATCAGATTACAACAAAGTATCCTTTTTATTACCTCAATGAGAAAAGAACAATCTATTGACACAATTAAAAGCAGTAGTATGTTCCCACGCACGACTGACATCTGTTATTTGGAATGATCAGGCCTCTGCTCATGGCCTATATCTGCCTCCATTCCTCTTTCTGATGAATGCTCCACCCTGCTTGTTTTTGTGCGGGAGGAAAATGAAAGACGATGCACAGACAAATTTCCCTCTGGGTGTCGAGTCATTGTTCATGAATTCTGTGGGTGGCTATCTCGTCCTGTTGACAAGGAATCTATGACAGCCATTCCCTTCTAACATCAGTGCCAATGTATAATTGTCAGGGAAAATACAACATTTAAAGTGTTAGTCAGAGGTTAGCCAACTGTTAGCTTAGCCTCTTTGGGTTTACTTTGGGTGGTATTACCCAGGCTGACCTTCGTTTTCTTAAACCCTTCATGAAGCAAACCAAGAACACCCAGCTTCTGATTAATGGATTCTAGGACAGCTATCTGAGAATCTGTCCTCAGATCCGACGTATCAGTAGACGAATCAGTCTTTCGGTGTTTGACCGGCTTACCTGATGCTTGCAGCTTGGGGTCCGGCTTCCATTGCGCACTGGACTTAATATCAGTTGATGAACTCATCCAGGTCCTCCACTCTGACTGGTGCAACAGTGCGTGATCGGTTCTCGTTTGGTAGCTGGGATTTAACAGTAAAAATAGTTAATATGAGCAAGTAAACAGTGTTGTTTGACTAAATTTGGCAGCGGGTCACCATGTTGAATTTTGCAGGGTGTCACGTAACTCTTGCATGACTTACCGCTCTCTTGTTGATCCCTAATGGCAATGATCCCTAACTTTTTTAAAACTGTCACTGTATTTCATCCCGAAAGTTCTAATGCCAGTGTGACCCAGACACACTGATAAAGTGACTTCTCAACACATTTCTGTTTTTTTCATAGATTGAAAGTTGTGGAAAAAGCATTGCGGACATTGATTTTATTGCTTTCCATGAAAATGGCAAAATAGTTTGTCTTATGGAATGATATCATCACAAGGAAAACCATAAACAAACCACAACAAAACAAAAAAAGGCATGAAGCAAATCACTGGCTTCCTTGTTTGGCAAAGAAATGCTGGTAAGAATGAAGCAACAGCACTTCTTAAATACCAAGAAGTAATCGTGAGGTCTAACCGTGTAACGTAAATTTAGTGTGATGATGTAAGGCATTTCATTTATGTTGCAACAAACCCATGAGCAAGGATGATTCCCCTTTGAATCTGAATAATCCTCACTCTCTGTCTTGCCGAATCTGTCATGACATTTTTCAGCTTCAGTGCATTATTTGTATTCTTCTACTGGTTTCCCAATTCCACGATGCAATAGCCTACGTGAAACCCTTCCAAAGTTCAAGTCACATGACCAATAGTCAACAAATCCTTTGTTTGTGATGGAGTCAAAAAAAATCTTGCAAGCGTTATTTTCAGCCTTTGACATCTGTGTCTTGTGTGTGACTGAATTCCCTCGTTTGGCATAAGAATTACCTTTGATTTAGTGATCAATAAGACAAGTGGTATTTTCTGTGTAACTTGACCATTTTTTGTGTTACAAATTCACAAGTTGTGATTAATCACGAATCATTTTTGTCATATTTCTAATTAAATAGGAAACATTTTTTTTTTCGAGTCATTTCATGTCTTTAATTTGAATAATAATGAGTCATCAATGGAAATTCAAGTAAGTATGCACTCTGCAGATTTATTCAAGTGAAATCTGTGTAAATGTTGTTGAGTAAAACTAGCCCCTAACTAAAATGAGAAGAATAACGTTACACTGAAGTACTGAATGTGGCCCCAAGAAATGATTACATATCTGTAGGCTATGCCTATGTGATTAGAGCACTACAGTCATTCCTTTATATCAATAAAATGCTCACAAACACCTAATCCAGCTCTAACCAAGTAGTTATTACTTCGGAAAAGTTATGTTGATCAGCTATGTTAAGTCAAAAAATGTCCTTTTTTGTGGTATTGTTTGTTAGCAATTTCAAATATTTCCTCAGTTTGGTTTGGGAGACTTATTGGGTAAATTGTTCCCATTGCAGTCCTTTTAAAAGTAATAGCTTTAATGAGGATGTTTTTGCTGAAGCACCAAATGTCAGAACACATCCAAGGGGTTTTCCCAAAGTTGTGCAGATGGCTGCCAAACATTGGAAGCTATCAAACAGATGAGACCCAGAGATGTTGGAGGTCCTCCTCTCACACTGATCCACAAGAAAAGCTGAACTTCTGGAGCACCGTATTTCTTTCTTTTAGCATTTATTTACATTTTATTGCTCCATTACCACATAAGTCTTCAAGCTGATCCAGGAGGAAAGTATAACTAATCTGAGGAATCCATCTGGATGAGAGAGGGCAAAAGAAACCAGCTTTTGGTCTGGATGCATTGCAACCAAACAAAGACAGCCTGTGGCTCGTGCATACAAATGAATGATCAGACGTGTTAATAAAAAAACAGATAAAAGTTGCACATGAGACATCCTGGACTCCAGGACATCCTCTCAACTTAAGAGGATGTCCTAGAGTCAAGGTGATGGAAAAAGTGGCAACAGTAAATATTTGTTCTCTACAAATGTGGTATCATTATTATTTATGGTATTTTTTATTCCTTGTTTTTGTGATTTATATTGTAGTGTCATCTAGAAAAGATGACATAATTCTACATGGAAGTTTCATTGCTTTTCAATGAAAACTCATTTGGATCATTTTCAGTCATGTTTTAGACATTTATTCAGTACATACTGTAAGTGATTGCAGTGATAATTAATTTACAAGGATCGAGAAAATTTTGTTATTCTTAATTCAGAATTTCAATATGAAATTTTCCTAACCATTTAAATATAGTAAATAACCATGTTCTTCAATTATGTGACTGTTCCAGCTGTAAAAAGAAAAGTAAATAGTAAAATTATGTATGAAATTCTTGAAGCGTATCTTTTTTTTTGTTAGTTCATGTTGTAAAGTTTCAAGAGAGTATTTTTTCAGAGCCTCAAACATTTCCCCTGCTTCCACTATTGCGGGTAAAATATGACCTTCAAGTTTGCCCTTGCAGTTCCAATTCCCTGTCAGAACACTTTGAGTGGGATCAGCCTTTGGTCTTGATGTCTTCTTCTGTGGTGGCACTGTCAGGCTGCAAAAATGCTGTCCAATCTGTGGCTTGCGTCCACCAGATAACACAAGTTTAATGGTGAATGTCTAAAAGCCTGACCCCCAGAGAGAAAGAAGTTGACATGGCAACATCGACAAGAACACAATGGCTTTGACAATGGCCCCTGTATAACAAGTAATGCCCATCATTTAGCTATTCATTGGCAAACTATCAAAGCGGACATGCTGACAACATATTAAACAGGATCAGCCTGAGAGTTCAAATGCATGGAGTTTAAAAGTGCAAAAAAACAGTGTGTTCAGTCTCCATACATAAAGATTCTACCTGAAATGATCATTAAAAAAAGCTTTAGGGGGGAAATAGGTCATTTCTGTTATTGCCATACCAACTGCATTAATCCAAGAAAATGGATGGAAATAACGCAATTTATTTCCTGAAGCAGAAATGATGATATTTTATTCATTTATATATATTTTTTTCTTTTTACAGAAATCAGTTGGGAATGGCAATATGACCAGGCATCTACCCTCACATGCATATTTTAAGACACACATTTACACATAGTTTTGCATTGTGTGGTTGAATGCGTAGCTAAGAGGTGGAAATGTCAAATCACACAAACTCTTACCAATCTTTACCCAATAAAATGAAAGTAGCTATGTTACACCTAATGTTTTTGGGGACAATATTACACATTTCCACAATCCTTTTCCCCATAAACTGGGTCATTGAGTGTCTATCAAGAGAATCAAATCTTGTAGTACGGAATGTGAATGATTTCAGCCTCACATTCCCTCCCACACAGCTGAAGCAGAGAAATATAAATTTAACAACAATGGTTAACTTTATATTAAGCATGTTTGACATGATTTTAGGAAGTTTTAATAGCCAGTAATGACATCTAATTTGGAAAAACTGATGAAACAGAAACAAAATAAAATTGTGTGAACTGAAAGGGAAATGAAATGGGTTCATGTGAAACAGAATTGGGGAAATTTGAAAAAGGAAAATTGGAGGTTCTTTAATCCGCAGCTGACGCTTGATCAACCCTACCATCAAATCAGTTAGGAGGTCAGTCCCTGGGGTTGCAATGGCAAAAACACACCACACCACTCACTGCTGGAGGTGCAGGAGATCCTGTTACATCAGGCCAATTGTGTGTCATATCAATCAGACAGGATGTATCCAGTGTGTGAGCTGTTGGTGGCATAGGCATCAATAAGACAGGTTGACAGCAGGCTGAGGATTAGATTCTGGTCTGATAACTATTCTCCTTTTCCTCGACCTCAGTGCAGTCACATCTCTCTCCTTAAAGCTGCAGTTTGCAGAAACGAGCGGCGCTCCTTGTGACTTTTTTCTCAATACAGACTACTAACAAATGTAGGGACTTTATCTTGTGTTATTGGAGAGTTTTCTGATGTTTTAGAGACATTAAAGCACATATCACTCATTGCTGTGAGAACAGTAAGAGGCTCAGAGCCACAGCAGCTGCAGACAAGCCCAGCTGATCAGCGCAGACACACTCCACATCCATACTACAGGTGAATTGTGTCTGTTCTTTCCACCTTAGACACATTTAATGTGTAAATATGAACAAGCACACAACAAAATTTTGATTTTTCAAAAATATCTGAATTGAGTACTAAGACCTGCAGTGTGAATGTAGCCATAAAGTTGTTCAGAGTAACACTCACTCATTCTTTTTTTTTTTTTCTTGTCTGCCCATGCTGTCAAAGGTCAACACTACAAGATGTGCAATCATTATGAGACAGCAATGCATGTTTTGTTATTGCAATAAAATAAATTGATTTATTTTATTGCTTAACTGTGACCATCACCAGCCCTCCCTAAGGAAGGGTAAGAAATCTTTTATTAGAGGGAGGATATAAAAAGGGAGAGCAGTGTTACACCTAAGTGGAGGGGGGGGGGGGGAGGATAGACTCAAGGTAGGAAATGGAAAGGGTGGGAAAGAGTTGATTATTTTAAAGTGAGTGAGATGTGAAGTTGTAGTTGTGTATATTGTGTTGTGTAATCAAGCCAGTCTGGTGACAAGTGTGAAGCTTAGCTATAATGGTGGTGGCTGTGGACAGAGGGAAGGAGTTAGTGGTAATACCTAAAACAGGTATTTGGGATCAATGTATCTAAGGTTATTCCCACTACGAGTTTTATCCCACAGTCCAAGACATGCCAGTGCATCATAGACCAATGTATGTGCAAAACCACTACTGCAAACCCAGGCGCTGCCTCGCACCCAGAGATTCAACCAGGCCAGCAGAAAGAGCAGGGGCCAGGGAGCCCCAGGCCACCCCCCATGGCAGAGCTGCCATGGGGGCCCCAAGATCCCAAGCCAAGAGGCAGCCACTGCCCCCCACATACACACCCGAGAAAGCCCCAAGGAGCCGAGGACCCAGCGACCCCAACGCCCAACCCCAAGGCCCCCCACCAACATACACACAAACACAACCAACCCCCTAACTCAGAGAGCCCCCATCCCGAGACCCCAGCAGAGGAGCCAAGGCCCACGCCCAGCAGACGGCCCAAGCCAGCAGGGATGGACCCCAGGCCAGAAGGATCCAGAATGTGTACAAATGTATCAATCTAACTGATTTTATTATCATTATTTCTCATTTCTGTAACATACACTGAACAAACATACTGTATTATAATAAAACACTTGTTTTTGCTCCCATTTCTGCCTCCATCTAACCCCATCTTCTTCTCTCACACCAACTGACTCCATGTCCTCTCTCACTACATTCATAAATCTCCTCTTTGGTCTTCCTCTCGGCCTCTTGCCTGACAGTTCTAACCTCACAATCCTTCTACCGATATACACTCCTGATCAAAATGTTAAGACCAGTTGAAAAATTGCAGAAATTTACATTTTGCACTCTTGGATCTTAAGAATTTTCTGATTGCACACCTGCACTTCCTCATTCTACTTCCAGGTCTTCTTATCTAATTATCTACCAGATTACACACTGAGCACTCTTCTACGTGTCTCCTTGATCACATTAGCTGTAGTTGTCCATTTATATGGAAGTACTTCTGACACCCACAATTCATCCCTGAAAACCACACGACACTATTCCATTTTCAGTATCAACCACTTTGTTCTCTGCCCTACCTTTGTCATCTTCATCTTACTCACCACCAGTTATCCCACACACCACCATCCTCTACAGCCTGGTTATGATCTCACCTACCACTACTTTGCTGTCCATTAGCTTACATTGTCTATACCTGATGTATAGTCCACCTGCACCTCCTATCTCCAATCTTGTATGTCACCCTATGTTCCTGCCTCTTCTGGAAAAGTGTTCACTACAGCCATTCTCATCCACAGTCAACCACCATTGGTGCTTCTGCGTTCCTATCTTGGATGCCAAACCTGCATATCACCTCTGTTACCTACAACATACCCTTTAAAATCTGCACCAATCACATTCTCTCATCTCTGGGGATACTCAGCGTCACTTCATCTCACTCATGCCAGAATTTCTTCTTCTCTTCTAGTTCACGTCCTACCTGTGCGACATTTCTAGCTTTAAACTCATCACTCTGTTTGATGCTCTTTTCCCCTCCAAAATATATATCCAGGCCATGATAAAACAGCTTGAACCCTGCTCCTAAGCTCCTAGCCTTTTTACCTTTCCTCCTAGTTGTGGCGGCTCAGCTCTGTGACTTCCTTCAAAACAACAGCCTGTTCGAGGACTTCCAGTCAGGTTTTAGAGCTCAACACAGCACAGAGACTGCTTTAGTTAAAGTATCTAATGATCTACTCTGGGCTTCAGATGAAGGACGACTCTCAGTGCTGGTTTTATTAGATCTTAGTGCAGCTTTTGACACTATAGATCACTATATTCTACTAGAGAGATTAGAGAAATTACTTGGAATCACAAGGACTGCCCTAAACTGGTTTAAGTCCTACCTATCTGATAGGTACCAGTTTGTACACGTGAATAATAAGTCTTCTGTGTACACTAAAGTAACCTACGGGGTTCCTCAGGGCTCTGTGCTAGGTCCAATCCTCTTCTGCATCTATATGCTCCCCCTTGGTAATGTTATGAGAAAATAACTTTCACTGCTATGCTGATGATTCCCAACTGTATGTATCAATGAAGCCAGGTGAGACAAATCAGCTATCTAAACTTGAGGCCTGTCTAAAGGACATTAGGGCCTGGATGGACCAAAATGTTCTTCTTCTTAACTCAGACAAGACTGAAGTCATTGTACTGGGCCCACGACACATTAGAGAAACCTATGCTAGCCTAACTACCCTAGATGGCATTACTCTGGCACGAAGCACAACTGTTAGGAACCTTGGGCTTCTATTTGATCAGGATTTATCCTTCAACTCTCACATAAAACAAACTTCAAGAACTGCCTTCTTTCATCTCCGTAACATTGCTAAAATCAGATCTATCCTGTCTCAGGGCAACGCCGAAAAGCTAGTCCATGCTTTTGTTTCCTCTCGACTGGATTATTGTAATTCTCTTTTAGCAGGCTGCCCGAGCAAGTCGCTTAAGACACTTCAGCTTGTTCAAAATGCTGCAGCACGTGTACTGACTAAAACTAGGAGAAGAGATCACATTACTCCTGTATTAGCCTCTCTGCATTGGCTTCCCATAAAATATAGAATAGAATTCAAGATTCTTCTTCTCACTTATAAAGCCCTAAATGGACAGGCACCAGTCTATCTCAAGGAGCTTGTAGTGCCATACAATCCCCCCAGAACACTACGCTCTCAAAATGCTGGCCAACTCATTGTTCCATTTGTCTCTAGAAGTAGTATAGGAGGAAGAGCTTTCAGTTATCATGCCCCACTTCTCTGGAACCATCTACCGACCACGGTTCGGGGGGCAGACACCCTCTCTACCTTTAAGGTTAGTCTCAAACATTCCTCTTTGGTAAAGCTTTTAGTTGGGAACCAGCTCATAGCTCATAGTTAAGATGCAATAGGCATAGACTGCCGGGGGGGGGTCTGGCATGCTCGGTTGGAGAGAGGTTGGAGAGGGCGTTAAGAGAGAGGTCATTTAGGTTAGAGAGGGACTGGAGAGGGTCCCATTCCTCTCTCAAACACTCCCTCTATGTCTGCTTCTTCCCTTGTGTGTTTGCTCCTGTACTCCTTCTGGCTTTTGTCTTGCAGGTCCGTGGGATCCTCAGTGTGGAGTTACAGAGTCTCAACAACTCTGTCTCCACCCTCTCCTCTGCACACACCCAACACAGCATAATGTGGATGGTTGTTCATCATAGGAATGAGATCCACACAAGGTTCCTGCTGCTTAACAGAAGGTTTTCCTTGCCGCCATGATGAATTCATGTTGGGTGTGGGATACATATGTATGTGTATATACGTATATATGCATATGTGTGTATCCATAAAATGAAGAGTCCGTCCTTAAGACTGCTCTACTGTAAAGTGTCTTGAGATACCATTGGTTATGATTTGGCGCTATACAAATAAAAGATTGATTGATTGAGATTGATAGTCTCCTGGACACACAGATTATCCACTTCCCTCCTCTGCATCATGTCAACCAACTCTCTTTGTTCTAGACCAGGGGTGCCATGGTTACGGCCCACTGGCCCAATTGTATGGTTGGTTGATATGGGAGAGGGGGGAGCATTTTTTTTTACATTTTTTATCTAATGTTTTATTTTTTTTTGTGTCCACCAGCACACAAAATGTGAAGTAAACCCATCCAGTTGTGTGTCTGTGGTCTATGTAAGTCATATAACACAGAGAAAATGGTACCATTTCAAATTTTCTACATTTATGACGTTACGCGTGAAATCAGGAATCAGCGATGCCAGATCAGATTGACAATTTCCAGCCCAAACATGAACCACAAATTTGGCAACACTGTGTTTGTGACACAATGCGACACAGCGGTTTGGACTATCACCTAGAATTGACTATTCCTGTAATCTCTACATGAGATGATGATAATAAAGCAACGTAGCAGCTCCTGGAAAGTGTTTGAAGCAGCTGAAACAGCTGCTTTTGCTGTTGAAGCTGCTGTTGCTGCACGGTGCATACACTTCATAAAATGTTTTTTTTCTGACTTACAATCACAATATCCACTTAAATTGCCACGTGTTTTACTGTAATGTGCAGTTTTTTTTTTTGGCGAAAACAACAACAAAGGTGTGTGAATAGCAAAAGAAAATTGTTAGTGATCAACTCTTGTGTAGAGACATATGTGGAGTCCGTGTCTATAGACTCACCACGCACACAGGCCTGTTTTAGCATTGGTCAGAGGGCTAAAACTCCAGAAAACAAACGGGTTTGGGAAAATAAACCTCAAATACTATATTGTTGGGGTTCTTTGAAATAATAGAGATGGGTGAAAAATAGCAAAATATGTCCCCTTTAAATTTAGTGGAATCCGTCATTTGGTCTGTTATTACCTGCCCTCCTCAGCTGCAGCTGAGCTAAGCTGGTGAAAGTTTACTCACTCAGTGCCATTGACGAGAAAAATCGTCATAAAAAATCCAAACGCTCAATGTCATTGACGATAAAACTCGTCATTTGCATTTTTTCATGGAGATTACTAGAAAAACACCCTGGCGGATGTCCCTCATCAATATATAAGCTGTAGTGTGATGTAGTGATCAACTGTGCCCTGAAGGTGGCAGCAGCGCACCTTTAGATGAGAGATAAGCCACCGATGCTACCTTAGCTAAGGAGGAAGAAGCAGGAATGAGTGAGATTAGGGCGCTACGCAGTGATATTATAAAGTATCCAGCAGCTCACAGCAACACATACTAACACAGAACATGTGTGGACCTGAGTGGATTATTGATAATGTTGCGATCATGAGATAAAACCATCAACTAACCGGGCCAAAACAGTCATCGCTGCGTGTCGATAATAATAGGTGACATGTAGGTGGTAGGAGTGCACCTTTGGATGCAGAGCTCAGAGGGAGAGGAAAGGAAAATGGCGCTACGAGAGATGATGTCGATGTTCCTACCAGCGCACAGCCGACCAAGCATGTGTAGAACTTTAGCAGATTATTGGAGCGTGGCGATGGTGAGATAAAATGATCAAAAAAACGGGGCAAGCAGTGAGACTCGGCATGTCCGTGAGGAGGAGGAAGTTGCGTGTGCAGACTGACAGGAGAGAAACTTGGAGGAATGCCAGAATACAGTAAGAAATCCATTCAACTCTGACCCAGATAACAAAATAATAATAATTTTCTCATCAAAAGCCCTGTCTCAGTGTTTTGTTTTTGTTTTGTTTTATATAAGAAAACAATGTTCAGATATTAGAGTGTTCACTAAAGCAAAAAAAATAGCTTTAAAGTCACTGACAGGGTTTTTTTAGAAAGCTGAAACTGAAGATTTGTGTCAAACCTTCTCTATTCAACGGCTGATTACAAAAGAACGAAACGAGCCAGAAACAAATTTATTTTTCTGATGAAAGTAGAGGCTCAGATTGTTATAGTACAACATATTCTGTGGGTCTTTAAAATCAGTCAAAATGCTCAAAAACGGCTGGCACTGACAGGGGTAGAAATTCTGAAAATGGCTGGCACTGAATGAGTTAATAAAGTTGTCTGACTTTGACAGGTAAAATGTAGCTGAAGAAGGCTTGTCTCCCCATTTAACATAATCCTGTGTGATATGGGTGGGAGGGAATAAAAAGAAGTTGGGGTTGACTGATTTAGGCTAGTGCCATAGGCATGGGTGAGTGGAAATGTGGGGTGGAGTTTACTGGTGATGACTGGCATAGTTAATGTGCCATCTGTTATTGAGCCAATGTACTGTTTTAAGATAGGATCATTTTTGGCTCTTTTTTTTTCCAAGAACCTTTTTGTTTTACTAATTCCAACTGGTTATTCAGTCACTTGGCCTATTGTTGGATTACTTTATTCTAGCACTTACTTTCTGTGACTCGTTTAGGTCTACTTGGCCTGGACTTCTTTTAATTATGCATTAGCATGTTTTCATGTGCAAGCTTTCAATAAATATGATCAAAGTAATATACACTTTACACGTGTTATTTATAGGAAATGTGTTTTGTCTATTTTGTTGCATTTCTAATTTATAAATGTAGGCTACTTGCATGGAAATGACAATGTTATGTTTTCAGAGGGTAACTTGCTTTAAGGCAGGCATACAATGTGCGATTTTTGGCTTATTTTGAGCCAATTTTCGACTTGTGTGTCTATTTTGTGGGATCGTGCGAGTCTCAGCTAAATCATGTGTCGTGCATCGTGTAGTATACATGGTGGTCAGAAAAGCGATTAACACCTCACGCCCAGCTCCCTATCAGCATTTGTATGGTCGTAAGGAAATCAAACATGTTTGAAATCCAGTCGCTCCTCGTGAGGGTATCTCACAGTTGAAGCAGTGCCACAGACCGATTTACCGTAAACGCTCACACTGCGCGTGCGCGAACACCGTCGGATTGCTGTAAAATTGATGGACTGTACTGCCCACGTCTGTCCAGCCAACTCCTGGTCCATCACATTGCCATCTTTTCTTTTCTAAGGTTCTTTTTGCAGAGATTTGCGAGTGTTTTTTCTTCTTTGTTTGTTTTAATGGTGACGCTTCAAAGTTCTTCTTCTTCTTCTAATTTGTACGTTGCACTTTCATGTATGAACGTACAGTGTGAGCAGTCAGATCGTGTCAGAGTGTCGGTCCGTACTGTATGAGAACATGCAACGTGAGCTGCGCACATTCGGGCTCTGCACCTGAGTCGCACAGTTTGAGCTGGAGCTGAGTACAACGATTAAAATAATCACATAGTGTATCCCAGCCTTTAGGCTGATATGTAATTGTAGGCCTCATTGTGAGGCTATTGTGGTGCCAATGCAATTTCTTTTTGATGTGTAGGCCATCATTAATCATTTCGAGCAGCATATCCATGTGTTGAGTCAGTATTTGGTCGTTCAGGCCTAAAGTGTAATTCGGCCCCCTGAGGTCTCACTTGAAATAATTTTGATCCATTGACTAATTTCACTTTGGCAATCCTGTCCTAGACTCTGGTCTTTCCTCTTCTCTCTCTGCCGACATACAATCCTTCCTCTTCCTCTCCTTCTACCAACAGTAGTCCAATTTCTACGGTACCCTGTAGGTCAACAGCACCGATGGCGTTATTAACCCGGGCCTCGACCAATTTGGTATGGAAGTCATTTGAGTGATTTGCATTTTTAATTTGGCATAGGTTTTACGTCAAACGCCCTTCTTGACACAACCCTCTGCAATTTTTGGCACAAGAAAGACATTAGCCTGTGCCACCCCCCTTAAGGCTGCACTAATAATAGCAATATTAATAGTAATAACAATAATAATCAAAAACTATTTTTTCTTTTTAATTGTTAGCAATGCTGCTGATACAGAGATGTTTGCGTTACAATCAAGATCATGTCTCACTCATTTCTCAGGACAAATAATGAGGATCCAGACAGCTAAAGTTTAGAAGAAATATTAATAAAATAGATGTGTTCACTTTAGTCTGAAGGTGATCTTAATAGTATCATATAAATAGCCAAAAGATTTTCTGTCTTAATGAGATTCTGACATAAACTAAACTGTGTGTCTTTCTTTGGGCTGGAGTGGGATGGAAATCCAGGACAAATGAAGATAGATGGGGCCTGAGGTTGAACACAAAGCACTTTACGGAGCTGACGTTTTCCTCTGCCCTGTCGTGCTTTGCATAAATCTTCTGTGGTTTAGCAGAGTGGATGAAACCTATGAGACAGTTTTCACCACGTGAGGAAGATTGATGGGAAACAGACAGGAAACATCTCAGCAGGACAGCTTCTAAATCACAGTGGACACAGGTGCCCCCATTCAGCCTTTGTTTCTATTGGCCAGTATTGATCAGATACAGCTCAGAGTTTTAACTTGATTTAAAAAGAACACTTTGTCTTGTTGTATTTCTCTAGATATTCATGGGTTGAACATTTCTATCCTGATTCAGGAAGTCACAAAGTTTCAATTTGCAGCTAATAATTAGACAATGAGGTGATGTCATAAGATCTCCTCATTGTCTAAAGAGCAACAAATTCATACTTCTCCAAAATAGTCTTTTACGTTCACTTTACGATCCTGAGTTATCACTGATGGATAACTTTATTAGAGTAAATAAAACAAAGAGAAAAACTGTTGTGCTAAATATTTGTAGGCCTTCTGCTGTGTTCTAATGAGCTCAATAAATAAGATCTAACAACCAGTCTCCACATCGACGCACAGTTAAATGACGCTGATTATAAAGTGTGATTTTCTTTTCTCCTGTTTTCCCTTTGCCTTGATTTGATAGTTTTATAACAAACTCTTTTAGTTTCTTCTTGACAGCTGGGTTTTCCTTTCTATGGAACTTTATCCTGAATTTGTAATGCCAAACTGGAAACCTTATGACTTTACACTGGGTCTTGCTCAGAGGTAAAAGTAATGGATTACTCACGTTACTATAATTGAGTTGCTTTTATCATACACGAAGTTTGCGTGGGGCGAGGACAATGCCCCCCCCCCCATCGATCAAAAGTTTATATTAAGTTATCCTATTATAATGTACACATAATACAAATAATTTAACTGCCAAAAAAACCAGTGACTAGGAAATGATAAAAACGGCAATATAAAATTAAAAGGTTCACAAAGAAAAAACAAGTAAGTAGCCAATGATATTTGACCTTTTTTTTACAACATGGCGGACACCGCTGATGCCCTCTAGACTCATAAGTTTGTTGTTTGTAGTGATGCACCGAGAAAACAAGCCGGTTGGAACAGAGAACGAGTAAAAACTGCGATCAGTGCGCGCTTTACTGGATATAAAGCGGTTGAATGAGCGTTGTTGTGATAATCTATTCGCCCGCTTCCCCTGCGACAAAATCGGCATTCACTGGCCGCGGGAGCACGTGGACATTCACAGATGGTGGAGTTAAGTTACTTACTTGTATTTAAGTACGTCTTAAAAGAAGGAAAGTAATTCATTACATTACTACACCCAACATTTACTGAGTAAATTGTATTGTATATATATATATATATATATATATATATATATATATATATATATATATATATATTTTTTGTTTTAAACATTTGACAGACATTGTGAAACTACAAAAAATGAAATGACGTGACAACAATCAAATGCATCACATCATAGCCGACCAACCAGAATAAACATAATGTCCTCTGCTTCTTCAACATGTTTTGTGTATTACGGCAACAAAAATGCACTATTTACCTGCCCAGAATATTTGCACTGCAGTATTTTAACCAGGTTAACTGACATACTGTATTATTTTTTTATCATAAAAATAATGATTAGAGATTACAATACTAATCTATTCAGCTCTGAGAGGAGCTCCGCTTCTAGTTTTGAACGCAATTATATTCACGTAGTATGAATAACATCAGACTTCAACACTGTGGAAGGCAGTGATTATGGGTATAGAATTATTGGAAGATTACTTCACAGAATATGAGATTTTCATGGTTAAACAGATAAAATCCAGGTTTGTGTTTTACCGACATGGCTTTAGTTGTGAGAAACATAAAACACATGATTGGAATGCTGTGCGTAGGATGGTTTTTTTCTCTCTTCTCCTGTCAGCAGAGATAGCCTACATAGCTAGACAATTAGAAAAAAAAGGCGACAGTAAAGCTTTCAAGTCGTCAGTAAATCATTTCTACATGTTTGAAAAGGTGTCAACTTAGAAAAGTGTTTATCGGTGAATGTCCCACATTGTTGTAACAAATTCCCTAAACTTCCTGCAAAATAAATGACACTTGGAAGCAAGTGTTGGTGCCAGTAGTCACAGACTCTCAGCAGCCCTGCCAACTGCCTGTGCTCACACACTTGTGTCTTTTTACGGCCCCACACCACTCCAGCCTTTGAACGCAGCACAAAGCAGCCACACACTGTGCCGACAAGATAAACCCTCCCTCTAATTAGATGTTACAAAATAAAACCAATAGTGTCTTTCCAAATGGCTCTGGTGCGTTTATAGATAGAGTGTAATTCATGCTGTTTATGTATGCCAAATAACTCTACCTCAGACATGGGCAACTGGTGGCCCGGGGTCCACTTCCACTAAAGTACTCTAAAAAAACACTAGATGACTACAAATATCATCAAATTTAACAAAAAAAGACACAATAATAAATGACACAAAATGACTCCAAAAACACAAAAACACAGCAGAAGACGAGAGAAAAATATACAAAACATAAAAAAAAAACACAAAATGTCAGCAGAATCACACCAAAAGTTAACAGAAATACACAATGTGATCACAAAACCACAATAAAACACAAAAAATGAGAGAAAATATACAAACTGACAACAAAAAAAAACACAAAATGACTCCCAAATTACACAATACAACAAAATCGCACTAACAAAAACACACAAAATAAATAAAACTATATGTTCTTTTCTTTATCAATATCCATCCAAACTCTTTCTTTTGGTCACCAAACTAGGACTTGTTTTTCTATTTCAAATGTTGTGTTCTATAATCAATGTTGTTTTTGTAATTTCACTGCCTGTGTGTATTTGGCGTCTTCGTTCTGAACCAAAGGTATCGCCAGCGGTTGGATTTGAACTCTTGGAGAACATATGGGGCCAATTAGGCAGAATTTGCTTTTGGATGGAGTTCAACTGATCCACAATAGAGACCTGCTGAATAGGTGGTCTCAGGCCATTTGGCAATCCAATTGTGGGCAGCCTCCATTTTAGTAACTTGAATGTATCAGGTGGTAGCCAGCAAATGATCCGGGAAAGGTGAGGCTCTGAGAGCTGATTGGCTGGCTCAGGATGGAAAGAGCTGAACAGCCATGCATGATATCCTGCTACTTTCATGGACTTCATTCTCACCAAAGTGTAGTGTGTACTATAGCAGGCATGTGAAGACTACCAGGTACAAAGTGTTCTTTTGTGTTTTATTATTATTATTATTATTATTATTATTATTAATAATAATAACAATAATACTAATAATAATAATATCCAATCCAACTGTATTTGTTAAAAGCACTTTAAAACCACCACAGCTGACCAAAGTGCTGTACAGACAAAAATGAGATAAAAAAAAAAAAAAACTACATTTGAAATACAAAATAAATTAAAAGACATAAAACTTGAAATACAAAATAAATTACAAAGTGTCTAAAGTTCCGGACCTCAGACAATCCTGGCTATAGTTTGGGTCCGTGCCCGTGTTATCACCATCTTAGGATGGCCAAGTGGTCTAAGGCGCTAGAGTCAAGGGTTTTTCCTTCCGCTGATGTGGGGTTTGAGTCCCACTTCTGACATTTTTTTTTATTTTTTTTTCATTTTAATATATTTAATATTTGGGTAAGAGATAGGGTTAGAGTTCATTTTAGGGCTAGGGCTAAGATAAACTGACGGAACTATAGCTGGAAGGACAAGGGTCCGGCAGTGACCGAACTACCGGCATTCGGCTTACTGCGGATGTGGACGCATGCGCACCCAAAGTGCCGGAACAATAGTCAGGATTGTCTGAGGTCCGGGTCTGGACCAATAGCAACAGCCAATAAATTAAAAGACATGAAACATGAAATACAAAATAAATTAAGAGGCAAGAGTCAAGGTACGCAAAAGAAATGGGTCTTAAGAAGGGACTTAAAAACAGACAGAGAAGAGGCCTGTTTATGGTGCTGAGGCAGATTGTTCCACAGTTTTGGAGCCGCAACAGCAAACACACGGTCCCCTCTGAGTTTCTGTTTGGTTTTCTGTTTTTTGGCACCGTCAGGAGCAGATGATCAGCTGACCTGAGAGAGTGGGTGGCCGTGTAAGGGTGTAGAAGCTCAGAGAGGTAGGGGGCAAGACCATTTCGAGATTTAAAGGCAAATAAATAATTACCAAATCATTTCTTGGCAAGCAGCATCAAATAGAACAGCCTTAATCTGACTGTCAAACTTAAGCTCAGGGTCCACTTTAACCCCTAGGTTTGTGATGGACTGCTTGGTATACTGGGCCTAGGAACCCAGATCGAGAGGAGGGGTTTCAGTGGTACCACCAAAACCACCACTTCCGTCTTTTTATCATTAAAACTTCAAAAGTTAAGAGCCATTCAGGCTTTTATATCCTCAAGACAATAATATGCAGCTATTTCTTGGGATCCAGCAGGCACAAGATAATATAACATAAGTTACTTCAACAAAGGATAAAAAATCGAAATTGGGATTTAAGAATATACTAATTAGATTAGATTTTTTTTTTTTATTCAAGTACATATTTGTGTTTGATCGATATGTTGTCGAAAAAATCTATTAAAATTGAATTATAATTTTTTATGTGTGTACCTGAAAGGATAAATGCTTTCCAGTTCCCTCTGCACATTTCCTCTGATTACCTTCATCTTTTATCTGACTATAATAAATGCAATGATTACTTTAGTTAAACAGACATGCTCCTTACTAATGGAAATAACTTTAGGGGGTCTCAAATAAACTAAATATTAGTGTAAAAGTAATTGTGTGATTATGATTTTTTTATATTGTATGAATTTGTCTATTTTTCATCATCTTATAACTGATTTATCTCAGAGCTCTGCCCTCTCCCTCAGAGACGCTGCTTTTGATCATTTGCATCAGCTGTTGGCTTGTTTACAGCCTGTCTGAATGTCAGACGACTCTTGTTTCTTGGGCTATGGTAAAATTCTCCAATGACTGCAGCAAATAACTTCTTGAGCCCAGCGTCCAAACATCTGAATTATGACTCAATATGAAATGAATAAGCTTTATGTGAACCTAAGTCTGCTACAGTGTTGTAAATGTAATTTTTGTTGGATTATTGAGAATTGTTCAGTGTGTCCAAAGATACCGTTTGGTTTGGATTTTTATTTTTAGTGCTTTCCCATAAAAATGATTTACTTACAATCACAGACTAATGACTAATTTACAGAGACTATTGTCTGTGTAGGTTTTCAGACACCCAGGTCAGGCTCATTCTGCAGCTTAGCTGTACGCTAAAGTTTTGTAGCGTTTTGTCTGTCCGTTTACACGGGAACGGCGTGCTTGAAAACAGAACTCTTTAAAAACAGGCTCCAGAGTATAGGTGGAGTTTGAGATTCTTGCCAGGGGGGACAAAACATAAAAATAAATAAATAAATATATAGAACATCTCAAGTTTCGTTAATAAGGAATGAAAACAAATGTACTAAGGTAACTGTTTTTATTGTTATTATTTCTCATTTCTGTAACATAAGTTTTGAATGCTGTATTATGGACCTGCCAAAATAAATCCAAAATGCAGCTTGAAGTGTTCTGCACCCACTGTAACTTAAAGAAGGAGAGAGTAAAGTTGCTGAAATTAAGCAGTGTTATTATTTATTATGTTCTACATGATATATCATACAACCTAAGTTCCCAAAGAGGGGTACACGTACCCTCAGGGGTATCTGAATTGTCACAGGGGGTATGTGGATAAAAAATTTAAAACCATCACACCATTGGAAACTAGACTATAAATAGACCGTGGCTCAGGTGGTAGTGGGTCGTCTTCTGATCGAGAGGTTGGGGGTTCGATCCCAGTACCTGACTATGTGTCGAAGTGTCCTTGGGCAAGACACTGAACCCTAAGTTGCTCCCAGTGGTTGACTAGCACCTTGCATGGCAGTCCTGTCCCACTGGTGTGTGAATGTGAGAGTGAATGGGTGAATGAGCTGATATGTAAAGCGCTTTGAGACTGCTTCAGTGTGGTGATAAAGCGCTATATAAAATCAAGTCCATTTACCATTTTACCATCAGCAGTGAGGAGCCACCATGCCTTTGTAAGACTACCCTCTAGTGGTGAGCAAATTCATTACATGACCAGTCATCCTGCTCTCGCAGACTTACGTAAATCTAATTGATGGATTTATACCCGTGTGTGACTGGTGCTCATTTCATTGTGCGCCACTAACCATTAAGAAGTTCTTAAAAGACATCACTTGTCCTTCCACGTCGACTGTCACTACTTCAGCTAGTCGACCGATCGTTAAGCGTCACCTGACAGCGATAGCAAAACCCAATATTCACAGTGTGCAGCGGACCAAGATGCTAGCATGTGGTAGGTCTGTGGATAGCCCAGCTAGCTAGCATGGCCATGGAGAGCGGCGAGGAGCTGGAGGCACCCACCCCCTTCACGCAGCCTCAGACGAAGACGCAATCACAGCAAAAACACACAAATATGATGAAAGCTAGTGGGGGTTCATATATATTTGTACGAGTGGAATTACTCGGCCGCAATGTGTTGTATGCGCAAAAGTTGGGAGATACTAAAACCTGGAAATACCATTTTGGAGACAGAGTAAATGCGTCCCCGTACTGCATGTACAGGCTGTAATATCACCAAGTTTATCATTGTACAATTGTTAGAGCTACTGTCTTTACCAGGGAGCAAATATTTATTCCCTGTTATTGTTTTACACAGTTTTACTGGGATTTATTTACCGGCGAGTAGTTCCTACTGCATATTTACTAGTTTATAAATATTATTTTATTATTGTGCATGGTTCCTGTCCTGACCATTTACGCAAGCTACATCTGAATGAAGAAACCATTTAAATAATAATAATTAAAAAATAAATAAATAATAAAAATATAGCTGGTTTACAAGGGTTCCCTAGAAATAGGAACTAAGTTGTTTGCATCCCCTCAACCTCACCTTTCCCATTAAAGTTGCATTTTACAGTTTCATGATGAATAATATTTTGCATTACTGTTATGTTCAATACATAAAAAAATCTGGAGATTCATTTTTCTGAAAAGAGAGAATTGTTTCAAAGCCACATGGCTAAAAATATTAATAAATCAAAGTTATAATTTTGAATAAGTTGTTTTCTTCTTTCCTGTGTATTTACAGATTATTACTATATTTTTTTTATTTTAATATTATTTCTCAACAGAATAAGTGAAATTCAGGGACACATTTCACTGTAGGACCGGCTACATGCTAAATGATATTACGTTATCATAGTTCACGCTCAGACGCTGCACAGTGAATGGACTTTCAGCTTATGTGTTTTGATCAGCAAGAGAAAGACGCACAGGTGGATGCTGAGGAGGTGAATAGAGGCTGTCCTCTGGTACATGAATGAATGATGTTAAAAAATGCATAAACGACTCTTCTAGACTCGTTGTGGAGCCGTGTGCTGTCACATATGTAGAACAGAAATCTCTGAGTATACAGCAGTGTTACCTCATGCTTTAAAGCAGCAGTAAACCTACTAACGTGTAGCATCACAAGAAGCTGCTTGTCATGTTTATAGTCGGATGCTGAATGAGTGACTAAAGCCGAGTTATTTAAAGGTCCCATATCATGCTATTTTTCACCCATCTCTATTAGTTCTAAGAATCCCAAAAACATAGTATTTGAGGTTTATTTTCCCAAACTCTCCTGTTTTCCAGAGGTTTAGCCTCTGAAAAGTCACTTTCTGAGCAACTCTACACAAACAGGCTGATTTGTGTCCTACTTATGCATATTCATGAGTGGGCGTGTCTATAAACGGGACACTAACTTGCTCCTCCCTGCACGTTGACGTAGGGCCAGAGGACGGCCTCCTCCCACCCACTCTGTAGCCGAGCTCATGCTGCTCTATAAACATGAGACAGAGCGTGGGGGCGGGACATTCGCCGGTACATACATAGACTGTAGAAAATACATACATAGCACTGCGTGAAGGACGCTGACATGCTCATCTTCTTGGGCGTGTCTGTTTACATGTCAATCACGGCAGAGAGCTTCCTGGAGGCGCGGCTTCTCCAGCTCAGTGCCGCGTCACATTTGTCATCAAAGTGGGAACGTGTCATCAAATTGGAGTGAGGTGTTTGGGCTCACCCTGCAGTAAGAAAGGAGCAAATCACCCTCTAACTAATGATTGAGGAAATCAATGAAAAAAACACTTTGGGCATGTGTATGAAGCCCTAATAGCTTTTTAATAGCTGTTTAAAGCACATACAAGTTGATTTAGTGTAACATGGGCCCTTTAACAAAACTTGCCTCGGATCATTCTACATGTGCGCGCACGGATTGGAATAGAGTCAGTCAGCAATGGGATCAGGCTTTACCTCTTAAGCCACAGCCACTTTTCGTCGAAAATCACATATCCATAAGAAATATCACTTTTCTTTTACATGGCCTACAGATTGAAGTAGGACCCTTAGTGGTTGCAGATGATGTGAAATTTTGGAAATACAGTATATAATACTGAGTGAGGAGATTAGCTTTATTCTGGTTTAGGTCGTATTCTGACGGCCTCGGGTCAAGTCTATTCTACTCTTATTTGTGTGCAGAGGAAGTGTGTCTGACAATAAAGCTAACAATAGAAAGAACTTTGAGCTGACTCATGTTGTATATAAGCACTATGAATTTGAACTTTTATCCAATCACATCAGTTTTCTTTAACAGCAACAAAAAGTCTTTGAAGGTTCACTAAAATATTTTAGCTGACTGTAATTTATGCATATTTTTTTCTTAGCAGAACAAGGCAGTGGTGTCCTGAGTCCACTGCAGAAAAACTCAATTACCTTCTGTTTTGTATGCCAAAAATATGGAATACAATCAAAATATGCTGCTGATATGTAATTCATTAGGCTGTCCTCACCATTATCTTTCTCAATGGCTCAATAGGAAGTGCATGATCACATCACTTATTAATGTAATGTATGATAATGTTAGAATCTGGGTATACATAAGTTTGACATTACGCTGTCAATATTATGACATGACACCTGTCATTAGCATAAATAAGGTGTCATGAAGGCTGTTCACTACCCTAACCCTTTGTTACACTAACCCAGACATGGGCAACTGTCGGCCCGGGGGCCAAATGCAGCCCTCGGTCAAATTCTATGCGACACAAAATGACAGGAAAATACCCAATATTTACCCCAAAAACTCAAAGGACGACCACAAATTAAACACAAAATGACTCCAAAACCACACAAAAATAGGAGAAAAGCATACAAAACAACAACAAAAGTACACAGAATGACTCCAGAAACACATAACATGATTACCAAAATAACAACAAAATATACAAAACAACCACGCAAACCTTTAGTTTTTTTCTTGTATTAATGTTCAGATTGATCATTACTCTAAATCAGGGGTGGTGAACTCCAGTCCTTGAGAGCCGGATTCCTGAGACTTTTAGATGTGTCCCTGCTCCAACACACCTGGTTGAAACCAGTGTGTTGTCATCAAGCTCTGCAGAAGCGTAGCCATTCAATTCAATTCAATTCAATTCAACTTTATTTATATAGCACAAAATACAACAAAGTCATCTCAAAGTGCTGAACAAAAAATAAAGTCCATAGTAAGAAAGAAAGAACCCAACAAGATCCACATGAACAAGCATTTTTAGCGACAGTGGGAAGAAAAAACTCCCTCTTTTTTATAGGAAGAAATCTCCAGCTGAACCAGGTTCAGAGGTGGCAGCTATCCGCTTCAACTGGTTGGGGTTAGTGAACAGAATAGGATAGAAGGACAGACCATCCGAGTGTTCCACACGAGTTGAGCCGTGAACAATTGATCAGTCCATCCGAGTCTCCCAGACAAGTTGAGCCGTGAACCAATGATCAGTTTGTCCAAGTGCTCCAGACTAGTTGAGCCGTGAACCAATGATCAGTTTGTCCAAGTGCTCCAGACTAGGTGAACCGTGAGCCATCGATCAGGAAACGTCAGCTCCAGCATCAAGACACCTGAAACAGAAAAGAGAGCGGTGGGCGAGGAGAAGGCACAGACTGCAGGGAAAACATGACACATTATGATACACTCGTTCCTAGTGGTTAGGTTTACATTAAACGTCTTGCGGCATCCTTCATGCTCTGAAATGCTACCACTACAGACAAGGTCTTGTACTGGTCACATGTAATGATATATGGGGTGGACATCAGTGTAAATGGTGTGAAACAATGTGAGCAGTATGATGGGTTATGCAACGAGGGACAGAAGTGGGGGTTGTCTACAATCTGACACAACTGTGTCTGACTGGATGTTATCCCATTGCAGCCCATTAGAGCTATGTGTAGATGGTGGATTGATTTGAATATAATGTTGGTGTTCTATTATATGATTTAGTTCTTAGTTCTTATTTTAGGTTTAGGGCTTTTTTCCTAGTGGTTAGGTTAGCGCGATTATGCGGTATACGCTTTAGCAAATAAGTAGGTATTGAGTTTACTTTTAAAGGTGGAGAGAGGAGCAGCCTCCCATACTCAGACTGGGAGCTGGTTCCAAAGGCGAGGAGCCTGGTAGCTGAATGCTCTGCCTCCTGTTCTACATCTAGACACTTTAGGAACTTCCAGGAGACCAGCAGACTGAGAGCAGAGTGATCTGCCCGGACGATAGAAGCCAACACTGTTTCTTTAATCCCAAATACGCCATTCATTTGAATCAGATGCGTTAGAGCAAGGACACATCTAAAAGTCTCAGGAATCTGGCCATCGAGGACTGGAGTTCGCCACACCTGCTCTAAATGCTGACATTAATGTTCATAACTTGGCCCTCGGGTCTGAGAGTTACACTTTTGTGGCCCTGCTGTGATTAAACTTTGCCCTAACTCCTAACCTAAAGAATGCCAACATAGCTCCAAAGGTGTCATAATTTAGCAAACAACACTTAATTACAGCCTTCATGACACCTAATTCATGCTAATGACAGGTGTCATGTTATAATAATGACAACATATTGCCAGCCTTATGTATACCCCTTCAAATAAAGTGTTACCATAAAGGTAAATATGAGATGGTAAAAAATGCCGTCTTTTACCTCTTTTTAAAATGTAGGACTTTTTGTATAATAAATGTTAGATTTGTGTTTGCTTTATAAATAATCTTATCCTGCCATCTTACAAAAAGGCTATTTTTAAATTCCAAAACACGAGAACAGAGATGTGTATAATCACTGATATCTTGACTCAGCCCTGACTTTGACTTGTTAAACAAGGCTTGAATGGAATGTGTCGACTCTAAGAGGAGACGGCACGACCTCTGATTAACTCGCTGCAGCCATGAGACTTTTACCTGGCCTTCATGGCACTTTGAAATATTCTGCTCCTTGTTTCAATGACATTTCAGCTACGAATACAGAGGAAATGTTTGGAGAAAAAAAGAAAACTGCTATCCATGCCAGAAAATTGCTTTCTCTTTATTTTAGGGGTGACATTTTCATCCTCATGCATCATTTATATTGGGCTTAGAAAATACAATGAGGAAAATGAGACAAAATAAAATTATAAGAAACCAGTTGACTTTAGATTAAAGCTTTTAGGTACCTGTAGTGGGAATGTATACAGTATAACAAAACATGTGTTTAATGTATTATCACATAAGAAAATATGTGCACCAAAAAAACAAACAAACAAACAAACAAACAAACAAACTAACCAAAAAATTAAAAGGACTTTTTAGAACGATTTTATACCTTTGGACATAAACTATGGGATGCTGCCATTTAGGACAGGATATGACGCACTGTTGCTTTAAAGAAAAGGTGCAAGTGTAGTTTTTCTGTTAGCTCTTGATGCAAAGCAGCCATGTGTAACCTCTCCTTCAGAATTAAATATCACCTTTCTCAGCAGCTACCAGCTTCTTGTATGCCCCACTGCACCCACTCAGTGTGCAAAATTAGCAGAACGCACAGAGCTGTTGTTTGCAGCAGAAACGAGCCATGGCTGAGTAGTTATGTGTAGGAGGTGCAAAAATGTTGCTAGCTACTGCAATGAAACTTGCGTGAAACTTCAGGATGATCCTCCACTACCTCTGAGGACCAGCACCTGACAGCGCCCTCATGAACAGGTAAGTTCACCCCATTTAGCCACAAGGAAATAAGAGGGAATCTGGTCGGGATGTCGTTAATGATATGACAGCTGCCCATAGTATCTCCTGTTTTGTTTATTGGTAATATAGTTAAACACATTTTTTGTTAAATTCATTTACGCTACAGGAACCCTTTGTGTGTGTGTGCGTGTGCGTGTGTGTGTGTGTGTGTGTGTGTGTGTGTGTGTGTGTGTGTGTGTGTGTGTGTGTGTGTGTGTGTGTGTGTGTGTGTGTGTGTGTGTGTGTGTGTGTGTGTGTGTGTGTGTGTGTGTTAAGCATGTGGTGCTTAATCAATACAAATCAGTATCTAGATACAAATGTGCGTGATATGAGTGTATCGATTCATTCAGCGTGCATCGGGTGAAATCGAGATGCAATATCGGTCACTGCTTGCGTGCATCGGTAAAATCCATGGTTGCATCAATTTTTTCATCCATCCATCTATTTTCTGATTTTCATGTTGTATTTCATTTTATCCTGTGTTTCCAAGGCACATTGAATGCACCATCACTGCTACTCGTTTTGTTTGGAACACGAACTGAAGCTGGGAAACACATTTCTACCACAACAAAGTTATAAAAACAAGGAGTCCAGTGCGAGCAGCAGCAGCAGCTATAGATGAGATTTATAACGTACATAAAAACTTTAAATCAGGCGTAGAAAGATGGTAAACTTGACCAGACGCGGGTGGTTTGTAAAGAATGCCGTGCTGCTAAACCTTAAACAAAATTGAGGGGCTCTCTTGTATTGATGCTGCTCCCTTAACTGAGATTCCTCTGAGGCAGACTGGAACCAGAGCTCGGCAAAATTGGTGAGAAAATGATTTCTAATAACTAAGGATGTCCCGATCCAATCACATGATCGGAAATCAGGCCCAATCATGTGGTTTCAGAATCAATCGGACGTTATCTCCTGATCAGGACTTGTATATACTGTATATGTATATTTATTATCAATATAGGGGTGGGCGGTATACCGGTTCATACCAAATACCGCTATATATATTTTCATTATGATATAAATTTACCGTACCGGTATGTTGATTACACAACGTTCGGAACTCTACACTGTGCTGCTTCAGACCAGAGCCTTTTCAATGTTGCACTGCGAAGGTAAACAGTAGTGCTATGGTTACGGTGTAAATGGATCAGAAAGCTCTGAAGCTGCAAAACTAGTAGAACATGATGACAGAATAACTTGTGTTGTTTGGTCGGCAGAACAAGTTGGATGCAGGGTGGAGGTGGAGAGTTAGACCCAAGTTCTCAGACGTTTGTGAATAATGGAGTTCAACAGCAGGTAAATTCCTACAACATTTGTTCTGTTTGGAAGAGACCAAACGTATCGTTAGCCTCTCTGCTAACTAGCCTGATGCTCGTGTGTGTGTGCACTGCACAGATGTTTGAGGGAGTGTTTGTCTGCTCCGCACAAGTGTTTGTTTGCGTGTGTGTGCATGCATGTTTTTGTGTGTTTGTGTGATTTACGTGTGCGCGTGTATGTTTGTGTGTGAGAATAGACCATCCCAAGTCAGTCTACTGCAGTATTTCCTGTATCAAGCACCTACAACAGGACGTGCAAGTTCTAAAGCAGTGATTCTTAACTGTTGGGTCAGGACCCAGAAGTGGGTCGCGGATCAGTACTGGGTGGGTCGCGGAAAGCTGGCCAAAAAAAAAAAACTTATTGTCTGACAGGTATGACTTGTCTTTTATTTTGAAAGAAACTTTTCTTTTGACAGGCTGCATGTTGCACAGCAAAATATATAGATTTATGTTTTAAAAAATATTATATATGCATGTTTTCAACAACTATCTTTGAAAAAAACTAAATTTGGTTGGTTGATTTAAAAAAAAAAAAATCAGTTTGTCTAGATTTGATTGCAAGGGAGAGACGAGTTGAGAACCACTGTTCTAAAGCATTAAGAGTGCAGTTCCTAAAAGCACATTACTGGCCTTACTTTACAGCGCTGTGGAACTTTTATTTTCTTATTTGTTAACATGCCTTTTGGGTGTTTTAAGATGAGGCACTATTCATTTATATATTAGATATTTTTTATTTCATATTATTTAATCTTGCACTAAAGTCTAAAGTCATTTTTTTTTTTTATTGTATTGCTCATTTGATCTGCTCTGTTTAGGGTTAGATGTTAAAATAAGGTGAATAAAATAAATAAGGGACATCCTGGATCTGATTTTTTTGCTCCTTTTTTTTGGATCTTTTTAACGTATTCTAGAAGTATCAGATCAAAACCTGATAGATAGATAAGGTGCAGTGCATATCAGTGATACTGGTCCAGTAGGGACACTTCAAAGCCAGTCGAGCAGCCTTGTTCTGGGCAGCTTAAAGCCTCCTTAAATCAGATTTAGTTGTTGCTGACCAGATTACTGAACAGTACTCAAGGTGAGACAACACAAGAGATTGTACCACTTGTTTCAAAGTTGATAGGGGAATAAAAGAGGCATATCTCAGAATAACAGCAATGTTAGTTGCCATTTTCTTCACAACATTTTCTATATGGGGGGCCATGATCGATGCTGATCCACTGTGATGGCTAATAGCTTCATTTTGTTAACTTGATCTACCGCCAAGCAATTCATTGTAAGAGTCAAATGAGTTGGATTTCTCAGCCATTGTTTACTCCCAATTAACACAGGTTTAGTTTTTATAATATTTCAAATCATCTTATTATTATTCACCCATCTCATGACCTCACCCAGCCCCTTTACCAGTACATTAGAAATATCATTAACGTTGGAACCAGCGTAAAACACAGTTGCGTCGTTGGCATACATGACAAGTGATGGTTTATTTAAAATATAAGACAGGTCATTAGTAAAAACTGAAAAAAGGAGTGGCCCGAGGCAGTGTGTGTGTGTGTGTGTGTGTGTGTGTGTGTGTGTGTGTGTGTGTGTGTGTGTGTGTGTGTGTGTGTGTGTGTGTGTGTGTGTGTGTGTGTGTGTGTGTGTGATTACTGTCTGATTTGATCTCTCTTAACTGTGCACATATGCATACGAGACAAAACAAATGTACATGATTGGAAACAGCAGTTTTTATTTTTTTTTATTTTTTTATTGAGCGAGAGGAAAAAAAGGCCTTTCAACTGCGTCCCATTCATTCCAGAGCTGCAGCACTGTCATTTCAACCTGGCCAGGATGAAAAGCATCGTAGTGAAAAGAAATTGAAATGAAAATCCTCTTGGACGCATAAATGGGGGGATGAGGGTTGGGGGGCACATTGTATTATCTATGACTCAATGGCACTTCCCTGGGATAAGATCTAATTCTGGGAGGAAAATTTCTTTATATGGCCACCTGCTGTCAACAGCTTTGTCCCAAGATCACAAGTTGTTCTGGGTGACCGGGCTTGGGACATGGCGAGAGGAATGCACTCAGCTCCCTGCTGACATTTAGATCTCTTTATTTTCTCCTTTATTCAGGCCTGAGCTGGCTGGGACGGCTGGGTGGGGGTAGTTTGAATGAAAGCATGTGAGGGGGTCCTCCATGAAGATTCTAGGGGATTGAAGGGATGAGGTCGTGAGGGGTTGCAGCACACTGGCTCCACGGAGACTTCAGTCAGACAGAATACACTGCTGTAATGATGATCACCTATGAAGGCTTTTCATTAAAAATCACATTTTCTTTAACAACCACAAAGGTTCAACTTTCAAAGTATTTTTAGAGCCTTATCTTAAGAACACATTATATTTGACTGGGAAAAAGAACTCTCATATGAAGGCCTCTACTTTGAAACTGAGTTTGGAGTCCATTATATAACATTTTCACTAAAATTCCCTGAAATAATGCAAAAATGTAATTTGAATATAACCACACTTTTTTTTTTTTGGCGTAATTTGGTCAAAAGTCCATAATCATCTTTGAGCATATTGGAATCCAAAGTATTCTGAGTGGACAGTGAATCTCTTCTTCTTCTCCTGACTCTGTAAATGAGCTTTAGAAATACAGGAGCATGACGCTGGACTTTAGCCAATCAGAGATCTTTCTACCAACAGAGCAATCCCTGAGTTCAAGATCTGAGAATAGGGAAAGTGTAATGACAGATGTTCCAGCAGAAGTCATTGTGACTTTTGGCACAGCGGTTATACAGCAAAGCAAGAGGAAAAAAGGAAGACTGAGGTGGAGAAGCAACAGAATAAAGGCACAAATGTGCATGGGAGGAAGTGTCTGCGCAGTCTGCCCCACATACTGAGTCAGAGAGAGTGAAGGAAGCGAGATAGAAACTAATCACCGGTAAAAATCCCAGTAAAACTCCAGAAAACAACACTCGGAATAAATAGTTGCTCCCTGGTAAAGACAGTAGCTCTAACAACTGATAAAATGATAAACTGCTGATATTACAGCCTGTACATGCAGTACAGGGGACGCACTTACTCCACCTCTGGGTCCTAGTGCCTGCCGTCCGGTGAAGCCTGTTCCATTTACCGAGGTCCGTGTGTGTTTATTAAGTCCGTGTGTGTTCGTTTGAAAGTCCGCATTTTTATGCCTCTGTCCATCCACTATTTTCATTATATCCATGTCTTTTAAGGCTTTTATTACATAGTATCGGCTGTAGTCGCCGCCATCTTGGATTATGTCATCAGCGCGTCATCGCCGCAAGTCACGCAAGCGCAGAATGACTCAAATAACTGTAAAGAGGTCTTATATTAGTCTATTTTCTTTTTAAAGTGGGGTTTTTTGTGGCTTTAGACTCCAATTACATATTTGTAAATAATATCTTCCCTACAATATAAACAGGTTCACAATATAACTATTTTTTATATTTTCTGTTTCCACTGTATCCATAATAATAATAATCTTTCTCAACAAGAACTATCGATTGATTTGTCACATGACTGTTCCAGGGTTTGAGTTTGTTTTATTTAGTTTCACCATGTTATTTCTTGGCAGAAATGCTTTTAAACACTTGCTGTACATTCAGCTGACGTAAACATCTACAGTGTGAATGTGGAGTGTGTCTGCTCTGATCAGCTGGGCTGCAGCTTTTGAGGAGCGGCTGTGACTGTGAGCCTCTTACTGTCCTCACAGCAGTAAATGATATGTGCTTTCATATCTCTGAAACTTCAGAAAAATCTCCTATAAGATACAAGATAAAGTCCCTACATTTGTCACTAGTCTCAATTTAAAAAAAAGTTGCTAAGAGTGCCACAGTTGTACGCATTTGTGCAAGTGTTCACACAAAGACCAGTTTCGTTCATGAGGGGAGGAGGGAGTCTGGAGCGTCTCACGACTCTACATACTGCATCCTTAACAAGGAAGCTCTGAAATCCCTCTCCCGGCCACTTTGTCGAGCTCTTCCCAGGGAATCCCGAGGCGTTCCCAGTCCAGCTGAGAGTACATAGTCTCTCCAGCGTGTCCTGGGTATTCCTTGGGGTCTCCCACCGGTGGGACGTGCTCTGAACGACTTACCAGGGAGGCGTTAAGGGAGCATCCAATTAGATGCTCTCATCTATTCTTCTCAATGCGGAGGAGCGGCGGCTCTACTTCGAGCCCCTCCTGGATGACTGAGCTTCTCATCCTATTTCTAAGGGATAGCCCAGCCACCCTATGGGGAAAACTTGTTTTGTTTGGCCACTTGTACCCGTGATCTAAAGCTCATGACCATAGGTCAGCGTAGAAACAAAGATCGACCGGTAAATCGGGAGTGGAGCCTTTCAGCTCAGCTTCTTCTTCATCACGACAGATCGATGCAAACAATGTCAATGTACAGAGAAGGGTTAGTGAATTTATCGGTAGAAGGATACGGAGGTTGGAACTGCCAGGCAGGAGGCCTAGAGGAAGACCACAGCGAAGATGTATGGATGTAGTGAGAGAGGACATGAAGTGAGTTGGTGTGAGATAAGAAGATGCAGAGGATGGGGTTAGATAGAGGCAGAGGATTCACTGTGGAGACCCTTAAGGGTACAGCCAACAGGCAGAGAAGAATGTTCCTAATATAAAAGAACTAACACAGATAAAGGCAAATGGCGGCCCGGGGCCATTTGTGGCCCTCGGCCTAAAAACAAAAACATATTTCAAAAATAGACAAAACCCATTGTTTCTCTCCTGTTTTGATGCTGAGATTCGTCTTAATTAAGAATGCTGCTATGAATGTTGATATTGTGGCCCTCTGATCAGAAATAGTCACATTTCTGTGGCCCCACAATAATTAACGTTGCCCATCACTGCACTAACATAATGGCCCTATGCTACGCAGCTGGATTTCCTCTTATCATGCAGCATCACCATGGTAACTTATTTGTTGAGCAGCTAACCTGGTCCTGAGCTTAAGATACAAAAGCACTGACTCCTGGAGCACCACTGTTTAACAGTGAGCTTATTTGTGAGCGCATACCTATAAATTAATTCCTTCTATAATTTATAAATACTTTCAGGCTGTTGGGAACACCAAGAACTCAGCAAGAACACATGCTGACAAGGGCTCTGACTGACGGACTTCACACCGAAGGATCCCAGAGCAGTTAAAATGCTCGACACTGTACAGAGTTTACTGAGGATTTTACAGTAAACACTTGGCAATAAAGTATTGTAAACATCACATTTAATTACTGTAAAAACAATTACAGTATATAACTGTGACCAAGGAGGTACTGAACTTAAAAATAACTAATACTAAAATAACTAAGACAATAATAATATCCAAGGACACACATAAGTTTGTAAAAAGGCAGAGACAGTGCTTTCAAAAGATGTAATTCAAGTTTATTAAGACCAGGAATAAGCATAAAAGGTTTAAAAAAAAAAAAAAGAATATGTGTTTCTATGACTAACATTTAGGTTTTAATCAATAGCCAATATCAAAAGTACACATTCAATTAAAACCTTACAGCCCCTGAGCCAGGACCAAATAGAATCTGAAAAAATAAAATAAGATTAGAACATAACCAAGCAAGGGTGGCTGGAGAGGAAGTAGCCCCACCCCAAACAAACCAAAAAGTGCTACCCACAAACACACGTTAAATAACAAAAGCCCTAAGTACAAAACACAAATAAGGGCCAATTCCCCCCCCCAAGCACACCCAAGGGAAACAACTCTAAGACCTAAAAGACCCAGGTAACGTAATACTTTACTGGTGCAGTGCTAAAATAGGGTTTACACAATTTACAAAAAGATATCAAATAAACTCAGATTTAACCAAATATAAACCCTAAAAACAAACTCAAAACAAAACAGTAGCAGGCTAAAATCTTAGAATTGCTCAAAAGAATGAGGGGAAATATCTGCCACTGAAGTCCTCTACTGTTTGCTACATAACAGTATATTTTTACATGTTTTTGTTGTATATGAATTACAACAATTTATTGTATTTTTTACAGAAAAGTGGTATTTTGTTGTATTCATGTTTTATCTTGTACTTCACATTTTTTTTTACATCAGCAGCTTTTTAAAAATATGCATATTGTGAAGCATTATGTACGCATTAGATTCCTTTCACCTGTTAAAACCAGAGTCAGAGCTGTAAATAACATGAGATTTATTAAAAACATACAGTTTTACTGTAAACCTTTAGAACCTGAGTCTCGCCTGAGGTTTTTCTGAACAACCCCTAAAATCAGAGCCCGTGGGTCAGACTAGAGACGGTCTGCTGTGGTCGGCAGGCTCCGTCCTCGGGGGGACACCACAGACAGCTGTGGGAGCAGGTGTGCCGCGACGAGTGGTTCCACCGAGGAGAGGGGCTGGTGTGCTTTCCCCATCCTCCTCATGAGAGGCCACGGAGGTCAGAGGAGGCGTCGTCATCATCCTCGCAGTCCAACACGAGGACGTCCTGCCCGTGTAGGGGGATAGCGGCCGGTCAGGCTGGGAGCCCCAGCTGGAGCCGTGTGCCTCCGTGGTATCCATGAGGGTCCCCGTTTCTTCTCACACTGCGACGGCCGCGCCATGAGGAAGGAGATAGGGGTCCTGCTCAGACAGGCTAGCTTGGCGTGCTAGTCTTCTACGGAGGCTTTTGAATGTGAACATTGCACAGTGCTAAATGAGTGGATGAAACCTGTTCCCTCTTCAAATCAATGTGTGCATGAGGGAAGTTCCACACAAACAATAATAAACTGTAATACACAATCTACAGGGAGAACACAGATTTCCTATAGTTTTACAATATCTCTGTGTAGAAAATTGATGCTAACTGTAAATATTTATTTACCCATGATGCACTGCAGTACACAGTTAAACTTTGTGAAACACAAAAACAAGAAGTTACTGTATATTTTTATTGTAGAAACTACAGCAATCGGTTACAGTGTATGATTTGTTTGGTCAGATAGTCCGCCTCGTTTGGACGCGTGAACATGCAAAGGAAGTCTTGAGCGGATCAAACAGGAGAATTCTATGCGATTGTTTTTGTCTTGGAGTGTTTCCAATCAAAGCCTAAAGCGATCAGGAGGACCGTGAGAACAACTGCAGGAGGGAATCGAACACAGGAAGTATCGACAATGACGTAGCACACACAGGATTATGGGTTGTCAGGAGAACCAGCGACAGAGTAAAACAGGGCTTTCAAAAACCACAAAAAGCATGGCAGCATGTTGCTGCTCCATTGTTGAATGTTGTGAAAGAACAAACGGAGAAGGCAGACATTTCTGTGCGCTCGCTTTGACCCACAGATGGGACCCATGGATGAGAGCCTCAGGTTTCTGTTTGTCTGCCTAGACAAACTGGTTAGCTCATGGAACTGCATCAGAGGCATTTTGGAGCATAGGAGGGCGTCATTTATAAAAGTGTGCTTAGGTAAGCCCACTTCAGCTGGCATATAATAAAAACCAGGAGGTGCGTACAAATTATAAATGAGGGTGCACGTACGTCCCATGCCTGTTTCCGTTTTAAATCACAATTAATTTGGAAAGTTATTGCACGTGAGGAAACACCTTGCTCTACCCATACAATGCCTATAAAAGGTCTGGTGAATGCCATTAATGAATATTCACGTTTACAAATTTCACAGTGGACCGAGGGGGAAAACTAGCAAATAAAGCAAATTTCATTCAATGCCAGGTGGAGGTATTAATTGTTGAGGTGAACACACGCAGGAGAGCGTCATTTGGAGACACAGGTGCATTACGAACGATAGAACAAAGTGTATAGAGCTCCAGCACTCGTGATGCTGTCATCTACATAAGCGTAATTGTGTGCCTATATTTCCACCTTGTCAGGATGGCCAAGTGGTCTAAGGCGCCACACTCAAGGCTTTGGAGGCATGGGTTAGAATCCCACTTTGGCTTTTTTTTTTTGGCAAATTCCATCTTTAAAAATGCATTTATGAAAAAAGAAACATTTTGTCTGGTTAGGGTTAGGGTATGATCAAATGATTTTGCTTACTATTATTAATATAAAACTGTATTTGTAGGCGCGCATACATCACTCCCTCCCTGGAGCATCAGTATAATTATTTCCTCCTTTGTTTTTGCAAATGTATCCTTCATATATGATATGTATTGAGAAATGTGCAATGTTCAATTATTTCACTCAAATGTATCAATTTCACAGAGCTGTCTTTAATTTCATCCGTCTCCTGTTTAGGTCGGAGTTTCCTGTTTCTCATGATTTTGTGCGTACGGCAGGGTTAGAGCTGCCGTGGAGGTGCGCACATTATCTCGCCAGGTTTTTTTTTCCAAACGTTGCTTATAAGTGGCGTAAACTTTCTTTTTAATGTTGGCAGTGTTCATAAAAGGGGCCCCAGAAGTTGAGCTCTGAACGCAAACCGAGCCAAAGCAAGGTGATAAAATGATCAGCTGTCTTCCACCCATTCGGACTGAGTCTGGGACTAACCCCCAACTCCCACTGGATGCGGGTCCGCTGCGTTACGTCTTCACCACGCCAGCGGAGCTGATAGGTTTCCAGAGCAAATACAGTGAAACAGGAAGTTAAGCATGTACTAAACATTAAAACATCAGGTTACTTTTCAAAATAAAAGACTTCAGATCATATTTCATTTTATTATCTCTTCTCTGTTGGCTGTAGCTAAAAAATGTGGCAACAAAAGGTAAACTTCATATTTTAATACCTTAAAACATGTAAGAAACAAAAAAGCTGTGAAACTAAATAATGTAATAAATACATAAATGTCTGAAAAGTGTTAATGTGTTTCTCTGTCACCCTTTTATTGTTCTTTATTGTTCTTTATTCATTTATGTTTCCTGTCTTTTCTCTATCTTTTTATTTTTCTAATCATATATGTCATTCAATCTATTTCCCTGGCTCTATTAACCACATAACTGCCTGTCTGTATCTGTACTTGTTTGTGAATATTGCTGCACTTCCTTTAACTCCATTCTCGCGCAATTATGTAAATATCGCGAGAACTCCTCTGTCTCGTGACGACAACCGGACTGCACCGTGGCGCACTCAAAATGCAACCGGTGGGGATTGCCGGACAGCGGACAGCGGAGCAAGACCGGATCGGAGCCGTGACCCAGCAGAGATGTATCCAGCGGAAACCCTGGGTAATCTGGTGTGAATGCACCATTAAGGTTTTTGTGGTTTTTCCCAGCCACCTGCCCATACATTAAATTAAAGAGGGTTTCATGCAATAGCAGATGAGATAATATAGGTTGTAAAAATTCAAATGATGTACATACTTGTACACAATGTACAATGCTTAAAAATCCTGAAAAAAATGCTTGACATCTAACTGCAGAAATATGGATCAATAGTGTAGAAATATCTGTGCCGTTATCTGAGGACTTTACGCATTACTAGAATAAGCAATTTCCTGCCACGTTCATTCCTGGCATTTGCTGTGGCAACAAATAATTGTATGTTCCTTCATAGTAATGTATGCAGTGATTGGCCAGATGCTATAAACTCCACCCCTTTTATGTGAGCGTGCACCTATCCAGTTTAGAAACCCCTAGGTTAAGTTAATGAGTTGATAACATGCTTCGTAGTACAGCTGTTCTGGGATTGCGAATGTTAGCCGTTAGCAAGCTTTA
Source organism: Gouania willdenowi (assembly GCF_900634775.1). Lineage (NCBI taxonomy): Eukaryota > Metazoa > Chordata > Actinopteri > Blenniiformes > Gobiesocidae > Gouania > Gouania willdenowi. Next base: position 1,983,399 of record NC_041066.1, read on the forward strand.
TCCAGCTTCATAGGATATGATTAAAATATATACTTTAGGATGTACTGAAGGTGAAAGCTCATCTACATATCCATCCATCATCTATACTGTCTTGTTCCTGACTACAAAACAAAGTGAGGAAATCGTAAATCCATCTATGTGTGTTTGTTTTGACCTTTGTGTGTGCTTGTCCAAACAGAGCTATAATCATTTCACTCATGCCACATTTTAACTTATGCATACAAAACAATCAGAATCAGAAAAAAACTGTATTTAATTAGAAAAGCAAAGAGCAGCATATAAGAAAAATTAAAGAAACGATGAGACCAAAGCACATCACAAAAACTATAAAGTTATCCTGGAGATTTGTCATAAAATCTAAAAACTATGAATGAGTGAGAAGCTATGATTGAAAACAAATAATATAAAAACATAAGGTAAGAGTAAGGTAAGAGTTACAATAAAGAAAAAGATGAAGCGAGGAAGGCAAAAAAGAAAGGGCAAGTCTATTGCACGACATTTACAATAAATAGTACTAGACAAATTCTAATTAGAGAAGCTAATGTTCAATTACTGGAAAGGCAAGCTGATGCCAACCAAGGGAAAAGGCTAGTGGAAAAATATTATTAAGAAAGACAAAACATAGGAGGTGAGAGGATAAAGGACACAGTAAAAAGGAAGAACAAAGGTAAAATATAAAACATTGGTAACAGGGAGACGAAGAAATTTCAGAAATAAAATCAGCAAGAATGTGATCATAGCTGTAAGCTGGAGAAATGCTTAGCCTCCTGCACACTACTTTCACTCCACATATCTGCATCCACATGTGATTCTGTGTCATGTTCATCAGAGGGTCTCCACTTTCATAGGAACAGAGAGGTGTTTCTTTGTGAGCGTCTGCAGCCATGGCCCTGCTCCTGGATCGCCTTACCCCGTACAGCCCAACTCAGTTATCGGATCCCTCCCGGGTGAAGGACACGGTGCATCATCTAAACCCTGCCTTAATGAATGCAAGATGTCCAATCAAGCAGCGTGTTTGGTCATCACAGGCTGGCCGTGGCATTGGGACCCCAGAGACGGCCCCTCATCTGATGATCTCAGGACCAGATCTCGGTTTTCCCTCCAGGGGTTTGGTCCCACAGGTTTAACAGGAGAAAGCGTAGACATGGACTTCCACAATATATCAAACTCGGTTAATGTTCCACATGAGTAGCAATGCTGCTGACTTCAATATCACGGTGGATACGGAACCAGCCTGCTATGGAAATAAATACGGTTTTTCAAACTCAGCATGGAAAGACACATCGTTTGGGTTTGCACGGATGGGACCTCCTCATTTCTAAAGCCCTGTTTCATTCCATCTTCATCACATGATGGGTTTCTGTTCTTTCTGTTGGCTTTATCAGGGTGATAAACACATGGGCTGAATCAAGCACCAAAAGAAAGGAACCTCTACATTTCTTTATAGTCTGGATTTTTCTGCTACACTATGGCTCTCATTCATCCACGTTCTGAGTACACATTGTGTTGTACGACATGACCAACGCGTGATTTATGAAACATTCGTATCTAACTAAACATAGCGTACAAATGATCGGGTGATGATAAATGCGGCAGCTGATTTTGACCATCATTAACATGTTACGCCCTCAAATATTCCTGGTTCGTATGCCTCGCCCACTGAGGTCAAACAACCACGGGCATCGTGAGGTGAAGCAAAACAAAGATGTGCTTTTCAGCAGTTTAAAATCTGTAATTAAGAGAGCTCATCTAAATGATTGGAACAAACTCAGGCGGAGGTTTGAATTCAATTCTCAATAATAACTTAACCAATGCATCAAAAGCCCAAAATGTACTCATCCACAGAATAGAAACCTTAAATACCAAAGCTTTCGTGAATATTTATACGCCAGTCATACACTCAAATCTAAACTTATGAACGGTTGATAAATGAGGGCCATTGTTAGTAAATGGATGGGCCCCATATGCCAGATATATGAGGTAAACTAACAGCAGATAAGGAAAAAACTCCATGTCCACTGTTTCATTCTACGAGTACACATTCTACACTTATCTTTACTTTAGTAAATGCCATACGTAACTGGCTACTGTTGCCAGTTTATTTGACTTCTTAGGTCTGAAAGACTGATTAAAGAAATGATCCTGTCAAATGGAGGAAAAACGAAGTTGGACCATTAGGTATTATTGCGTTTCAGGACCTGATCAGCCCATGCCTGAAAAGTGCATCTCAACCCAGACCACAGGTTCCAGCAGACATACTGTAGCAGGAGTTTTTCTCAAACAAGACCTCAGAAGCTCCTTGACATCCTTTACCTGACAGACCCACGGGAATCTGCCAGTGATGAGGTGGAATCCCACTGAAATAGCAGCTCTGGCAGAACAATAGGCCTGGCATACCAAAGTGGTTCTTAATGAAGGTTAGTGCAAATGTTTTGTTGCATAAACGACAACAAGGCTTACAAAGAGAATTGAGGTAAAATGACAGTCTCACTGGCAGCAACTGGATATTGTTTAAGATGAAGGTCCACAGTTGCTCTGCAATATGAGCTGCAGGGGTTAAAATTGAGGAACACTGGTGAGCCCACTGGAGGTGTTGTGGGCCTAAATCGGTAGAACACAATAAACCAAGTAATATTTTCTCCTCCTTTCCCACTCAACACACTAAGTCCAACAAGCTGAGGCTCACTTAAACTGAGGTCCTCCTTTCTTGTGTATCCTGACAGATAGATTGATTACATTAAAAAAAATAAAAATAAAAAAACACTTTTAAAACATTAAATTGCAGTTCAAAGCAGACATTGACTATTTAACCACACATAACTGCCCATAGCTGAGTCCTTGTCTCATCTTTTCAGCCTTAGTTTGTCTTAAAATGTTTAGAGAGCCAGTCAATAAGTTGACAAATGAGGGAAAAGGTTTCTATCTTGCTAGTTATTTTGATATAAGATCGGCCACTGAAAGGCTTTATTAAATAATAACAGTTCAAAGAAAAGATACTGCCAGAATAAAATCTCCTTCAGGAATCAGGTGGATTTGGTAGAGTTTTGAAAATACCATGTATGCACTTTATCATCATGTTCTCAGGAGGTGATGATCTTGACATATTCACTCCTGGATGTACTGAGACCTTAATCAGGCTCCAATCAAAACATTGTGCATGTGTACACAAAGAAGTCATGTGGATGCCCTGGAATGATAAGGAAAATAACTCGTAAAGATGATGCTATCACTTCCTGATAACAGTGGAGAGGCCCCAAATCATAATAAAGTCCCACCTACTGTGGTAAATAAGACATCTATCATGTATTACTCTTAGGCTCTGAATGAAATATTAGCGTGCAAAGACACTGTTGTCTGCAGTGAGCATGCACACCTGCAGACCCAGTTCCAAATCTAACAGTTTTTTTTTCATCTAAGAATTCCAGATGGAAAAGTCTGAGGACGGGAGACAAACGGGCAATCAGACTCAAAACCAGCCAGGCAGTCTCAAACAGTAGTAACACCTTTGAAATCATATGCACATGCCCTGAAAGGAGATAAATGAGCAGAATCACACGCACACACACACACTCACCCACACGTGTCACCTGATTATGGAGTGAAGCAGACCATCAACGCAGCACACAGACTCAAACGTTTGGCGTTACTGAAACATCAATCACCTGTGCTCTGGCCAATCCAAATAGGAGAATACACAAGACTGTCAAATTACAGCTTGTTTTTCAAAGTACTTTTCTGTTCCATCTGCCAATATCCACTGGTCTGTGTTAGATTTCATGAAGGACTGTTTCATTCTTATCTAAAATCGGCCTAAAGCCTCCAGTACAATAAATGCTGATTTGTTTTCTCCATGCAATGTTTTTTTTTTTTTTTAAATACTGTCATTGCTTTAAAAAGCCATTTATGCTCCTCATCTGTAATTCTAAATTGTACAGGAGTGGTAGATGTAAATTCATTCTTAAACAAGTACGTTTACGTCTTAGGTTTAGCCTTATATATTGGCCTTTCTGACTGAAAGTCTGAGTTCATTAAATTAGCAACGAGCCAGAGAGCTAACTGCTCTGCATCCCATTCTGCTTATAGACGCTCTTGGAACTGCCAGTAAACCAGCAGTTTGGTTCTGCTTGGAAAATAGGGCACTAACAGGTAACAGGCATTATAAACATCGTATAAGGGTAATTGGCTGCAGAAGCCTGATTTCTTCACTGACTGTCTTTGAGCCTTCCTTAGTAATTCATCAATTCTCAACACCGTTGTTTTATTTGTATATGTCAGTGTTTGTTGATTCTACATCCAAGTGTGACATGTCACACCTGAGCATCAAGGAGATCCAGTTACATTTTAGAGGGATGATGCACCTTTAAGGGCTGGCTTTTGTTCTGGCTGAGGATAAATGTGCTCTTACTGATGAAGGGAGGGACCAGCCTGCAATATTACAGAAGTTCAAAGCAGAGTCTGCCTTTAAAGTCAACATTGGATTGCAGCTGTGTGTTCTCCAATAGCTTCAGGAGGGAGTGCAAGTAAGTTTTGGGTTTGGAGGGGTATGGTAGGAAACTAATGTTAGCACCAGGAGATATCTGAAAAAATGGTGCAAGAGAGGATATTGGGCAATTTAGAAATAGGCAAGGCACATTGATATTTGTATAGCATTTAAAAATCAATGACATTTAACAGTTTTTAAAATCAACGGTAAAATATTAAATGAAATGATGAAGAAATCTCTTTTTCAGTCAAATGCAGTAGAGAAAAAGAGTGCCTTTAACTTGGATTAAAAACATTTCCTATGTGATGCTGACTTCAGGTCTGCCAACAGTTTGTTCCAATTATTTGCAGCATAACAACTAAAAGCAGCATCACCATGTGTGCTGTGAACTCTGGGCTCCACTATCTGACCTGTGTCCATAGATCTGAGAGACCTGCTGGGTTCATACCTGACTAACATGTCACTGATGTATTCTGGACCAAACCCAGTCACAGATTTATACACCAGCAGCAGAACTTTAATGTCTATTCTGAGGCTGACTGGGAGCCAGTGTAAATACTTTAAAACTGGACTAATGTGTTCAGACCTCTTTGTTCTGGTTAAGACCCGAGCTGCAGCATTCTGAACCAGGTGTAGATGTTTGATGAAGACCATTACAATAGTCCAGTCTGCTGGAGATAAAAGCATGGACCAGCTTCTCCTGATCTTTCTGAGTCATGAAACCTTTCACTCTAGAGATGTTCTTTAGGTGGTAGAAGCTGTTTTTTGAATTGATTTAATCTGACTGATGAATGTCAGATCTGAGTCAATCAGAACACCAAGGTTTAAGATTTGGTCTTTAGCTTTTCAAGATTGAGACTCAAGGTACTCGCTGACAGCAGTCCTCTATTCCTTGTTACCAAAAATAATCACCTCCATCTTGTCATGAATAATTAAAGGAAGTTTTCACTCATTCAGCAGTTTACCTTTTCTAAGCAGTCACTTCTATGGCACCATAGTCACTTGGGTTTAGTTCAACAGAAGGGGTCCAAGAACAGAACCCTGAGGAACCCCACAGCGCATTGTTAATGTGACAGATTTAAAGTATCCAGTGCTTATAAAACAACTTTGCTTCCCAATGGACTATTTAAACTAACCTTAATTAAATGACTATTTGATTGTTTGTTGCTCATCTACTTTAAATAATACATCTAAGTTCTAAAAGACCCCACTGGTCATTAGCTCAACATGACTACAGGTGTTTGCCTGTTTCTCAAAGTACTTTTGCTAAAAGGGTAAATGAACTCTCTGAGTAACAAGTTAAAGCTCTGCTTTATTCTCTCAGTCACCTGAAATTTAATTAAACTATTTGAGACCCTGATCAAGATCAGACGTAAAAAGCAAAAGAGTAATTTGCATGAAACAAAAAACATTTAAATAGAACTATAAACTAATAGGGTATTATGATTTCTCCTGGACCTACAGACCCCTCCTAGTATGAAACTATAGACTACATAAGGACAGTTTCATCAAGATGTTGTTTTTATGTATATTTCTATATTGCAAAGAGTTTAGCCAGTTAAGAGGAGAAAAAAATCAAACTGGGATACATTAATGTAATTGATTTAATCTGACTGATACATTTATGTATCCCACGATGCATTTTTTTCACATTATTTATGTTATTTATGGTCATATTTAGACAATGGGTCTAAATGTACAATCCAAGAAATACTGTTTTCTCTGTTGTTACTGTTGTTCATTCTGGCCTCTTGAAGCCAACTCAGAGCAAGTTTCTGTGCTCATTTAATGCAAAAAGTGCTTTAAAGGTCAGCTGAATCGAATATTCACACCTCAGCTGCATGAGTCAGAAAAATAATTGAACATCTTATTACCATACATTTTTTAACCTTACCAGTTCTATTCTTAGGTCCATATCTTGCACTGCGATGATAGATTCTGTAGACTTACCATATTGTCAAAAATTACCAGCAGTTAAAGCCACCATAACATGTAAAATCAAGAAGTCAGGATAAAACGAATTAAATATTCTGCTATATTGTTACCACATGATTTTATTCACAAGCAATGCATATCACCCCTAATCCTACTGTATTATCATGGATACACCATTTTGAGTGATGTACAATTTATAGAATAATTTGATATTGTATGAATGTATTTTATATAATTTGTTTTGTTGTTGTTAAAGTATGAATTTATTATTTCTATTATACCCTTGATAATCATGTTTCATTTTTGTATTCCAATGTGTGAAGTGCTGTTTTCTTTTACTCTTCTTGCTGCTGTAGCAAACCAAATTTCTGCACTGTGGGACAAATAAAGGTTTTTCCTATTCTAACTTTATAACTGTCTTTGACAAAAGCTTCTGGTTGTACTTTAAATCAAAACTGCAGAATGCGCAAAAATAAATAGTTACCATGGGTTGATTACAAGCCTTATCTCTTTTTAATGTCAAGCTAAAAACTGTGAGTAGCCCATAAAGGTGCCAATACAAAATTTTAATAATGCATTTGCTGTTTCAAAGATACTGATTATGATTATTCCGATGTCGTTTCCTAAGAGATGCTAAAATTAAAACTCTCCTGGTCCTCATTAAATCCACATAATCCCTTTTTAAATTGAGTCCATACACATAGTAAAAAGAACAATAATGCCTTATTCTTCACGGCCAGTTATGTACGTTCCATTAACGAGGTTGTGTGTGATGAGATCCGTGCAGGGAAAGAGAGGGAGAAAAAGCCTAAAACTTTGTCATCAAAAGAAAGGCTGACAGTTATTCAATAAGACAACAGCATGGGGTGTTAAAGATTTTACGAAGAGGGGATTTTCACTGAAGGCGGCGGACATATATCTGGACAAACAGGGCACTGCGGCCTGTTTGGAGGACACAAATCATCTCCTTGTTAAGATCAATAAAGTAAAAGCACAATGCTGCAAAAGCACAAGTGCAAACTGTGGGGCGCCAGTGGATTCAATGGCCCTAAAGAATGTGTGGGAATGGGGATCTCAGGTTAGAAGAGCGCTTCAATCCCACCAACTCTGCCATGAAATAGAAAGGGGAGAGCAATTGACCCGTGAACCAGAGCTGAAAGAGAAATCACTTGTTCTGGTAATGACTGCCTTCCACATCGGCGGAGAACGGGTGGATGCAACAGCTCGCGACTGGGTGACTGTGCTGCGTGCAAAGATAAAGAGCAGGGAGGTTTGTACAGCTCTTACAGGGTTTCCAGCTGGTGTGTAGAATGATGATCAGCCTCTTCAACCCACATTGAATCCCCCATCGCCACCATCTCCAACTCTTCCTCCCTTTGAAAACAAGCACTATAATAAAAACACAAACACGGCTGCATCTTGTAAAACTGAATCTGAGACAAATTAGCCAGCTCATTATGCAGCTGAGGTGAGTTTTCTTTTGAATGAATGGCTGAGATGAGTTTATTCAGCTCTTGTTTATTTGGAGAGAACAGCATGCTCATTAGCATTCTGTGCTCCAAGTGCAGGAAGACTGAAGTGGATGCTTATGTCCTCAGTGATAGAGGAGCTTATCCGCCTCTTTGCGGAGCATCTGTGGGCCGTTGAGTTCCAAAATAGTTCTCATAACCCTGCACGGGTAGCTTTAAGCTGCAGTCCAGTGACACTGATGGCAGATAAAAGGTGGAAAAACACCACTTTCCATGTTCTGGGAACATGAGAAGAAAGTGATACTGTAAGGACTTGTGTGTGTCGAGGAGTTAAGAGGAGACAGTTGGAACCAGGTGCAGTGATAATGAAAATACAGATTAAAATAACCCACTGTTGAAGATGCAACATTGACTGAGCAACCATTCAGTTATGGGGGGCCACTTTAGAAAAGCAAAGGTAATCAGGAATCAGGAGGAACTAAAAAGATCCACCCAACACAAAATACATCCAATAAAATGACTAATACAATGACACAATCCAATAGACTTATCTAGAACTCAGTGAGACAAAAATTTGACCCCATTAATCTATGGAATCAGAACAGTATCATAATGAATGAACTCTTGTAGGGTTTTTCACCAATGCACATGCTTTGTTTCACAGTTGTATTTCAGATTCACAAATGCACACGATCTGTTTCACAAATATATATTTTATGCAAACTTGTAATATAAATTCTGAAATGCACATGTTCTACTCCACAAATATTATTTTGAGGCACACTTGTAATATAAATCCACAAATAATGCAAACTGCTGAATGTGCTGTGAAACCTCTGTGTTTTTGTGAGAGAAATGTGTGTGGTGAATTATGAGACTGCACTGACGTCGCGGGTCAACGAACGTCACCATTGGCTGACTAAAGTTATTGACAGATTAATCTGCCAATCAGATGTGTTTGCTTTCAGCCAGTCATATGGCTTCTTACATTTTTTTTACATTCTCTCACAATTACACAGAGATTTCACAGCACAGAAGCAGTTTGTAAATGCACCTTTAGCAATTCGCATTATCTGTGGATTTATATTACAAGTGTGCCTCAAAAATAATATTTGTGAAGTAGAACATGTGCATTTCAGAATTTATATTACAAGTTTGCATACAATATATATTTGCGAACTGTGAAACAAAGCATGTGAAAAACCCTGCAAGTGTCCATTCATTATGATGCTGTTCTGATTCCATACTAATCCCCCAGAGTTGACACTTTGTGGTAAAAGATAAAACTTGTTTCAGATGTGTGTTATTTAATTGCTACAGAAATCCCATTGGATCAAAATGAATAAGAAAATGTACAGCATCTAATACACATATGGTGAGGTAATTACTAAAGCTTAGCAATGAAGTCCGTTTTGTGATTGTGTGAACACATTAGTGTCATTCGGGTTTGGCTAAAAATAACTTTCTTCAGTGATTTGTTAATGGCAAAAATTTGATGAGAAATAGTTGATGATAGTTCATTTTCATGTGGCGATGACCACAACACAGAGGTGTCTTTTGCTTAATGCCTTCCCTTGCTGCAAATTACACATGGTTACTTTAAAATATTATATTTTTTGGTGTTTCAGTCTTCTACAAAGGTGGGTGCTAACCTCTGGGATTTATTCCGTGTGTCCTCTACTACAACGCTTTTTACCTTCTTACCATGGTATTTATTTATTTCACAATCGAAAATAATAAATATTCCAGCCATGTCACTCATTACTTGAGCCATGATTATGTTGTCTTTGTGAGTCATTTCTTACGGACGACTGCATGAGGTTTTCCTGTCATTTTGGAGTACTGCCATTGTCCTTGAGCAAGACGCTCAAGTCCATGTTCCTTCATAAGCAGAGGCAGCACCTTGTATTACAGCTCTGTCTCCATCAGTGTGAATGAATGAGTGAATGTGACTAACAATGTGATCCACTTTGCGAGTATTGACGAGCTTTATGCATTAAGTCCATTGATTGACTATGTAGCAGGAGAGCTGCTAGCCCCTCCCTGATAGATATGAGAGCCATATGGAGAGAATGTTTATTTGCTCTTTGTGTGTGTGATGACCTTGCCTCTGTGCGTTTAATGCAAGCCTCATACCAACCAAATAAAGTCTTCCTGTTATCCAGATAAGCGGCGTTATCTCACTGCTCCCTGCTCTCATACCTTATAGCCCTGTTGTATATAAAACATGGTCAGCTTACACTTTGCTGTCATTTATCCTACCACCATGTGTTAAAGCTGCATCCTGCATCCAATTGTTATTCCAAATTAAACTTAAATCCGAATAAGTTGGCTGGTTTATTCTGATTTTAATTCTGAATTAAATCATTCCTCTATCCTGTAAACACTTAATTCTGATTGTTCTACGCCTGCTCGGTCAGTCACAATGACACGCTGTGATGAAATAATCCAAAATAGTGGCCTGGACTAAAGCGGAGACTATTTATTTAATAAGAGCTTTAATAAATGCATGGATATAATGAAAAGAGTGGATAGATGGAAGCATAAACATGAGGACATTCACACAGACTTATTGTACAAACATGGACTTCTTACACACACATGGACAATGTCAAACTTAACAGGCTTCATCGGACGGGTGATATTAAAACCCGGAGACAGAGTAAATGCATCCCCGTACTGCATGCGCAGGTTGTAATAATACTAATTTTGTCATTAGAGCTACTGTCTTTACAAGGCAGCAAATATTTATTCATGGTGATTGTTTTCTGGAGTTTAACTGGGATTTATTTACCGGTGATTATTTCCTATCTTCTTTTCTTGCTCCGCAGACCAAAGTGAAACAGTATTTTATTGTTGAGCTGCTGCTTCAAAACTACAATGTCTTCCATGTTGCAGCCGACAATAAAAGGTTTGTTGTGTTTTTTTCCGACAGACGTGATTACGTCACGTTCACCAACTGTCCAATGAGAAGCCTTCCCAACCCCAGACCTAAAGCGGAATTGAATAAAGCCAAATAAACCTGTTTTCCATGTCAATCTCATTCATTCAATTTCAGAATTACTATTCCCATGTAAACACAAAACCGAAACACTTTAATACAGAATAATTTAATTCACAATAACTAATTCAGAACTAAAAAAACATCATGTTACCATGGGCAATATTTGTAAAATGTATCCTTTGCCCATACACATTGTATTCCCCAGGCCATTGGTCACCCTTACATCTATTTAATGACATATTCCATGGTCCACTTAATGCTACACAAGTAGCTGGAAGCTGAGGATCCTGGAATATTCTTCGCGCCTAAGGGAAATAAAAATAGCTTCAAGGCCTGACCACGCACAAGGGTTTCAATGATGTTTATGGTCTAAGAAGAGGTAGGAAGTCACAATAGATAAAAGCAGAGTCCATCACAAAGCAATAGCTCCTGTGTTGCAGTAAAAGCCTTTGAATTTTAAAAAACTATAAAAATACATTCCACTCCTCTGGGAAAAGAAATAATTCATAGACGTGGTAGTGAAATGGCTTTTCCATGTGGGTTAACTACGTATGCTACCTGTGGAGAACTGACAATGCAACAGGACTCACCATGAATTGACTCAATGACCTCCTTTAATATGATTTTGGCCAATTGTCTTGTGTTGGTGATAAGAAGTATATCTTCACCAAGCAACCAGAGCAGGAGACTGAAGAGAAAGAGACTCCTCACGAGAAAGATGTCAGATGGTTCTGACACTTCAACAAAGAAAGAAGGAGAGAAGAAAAGAATATATCAGCCATTGCAAACATTGACTCGACTGCACATTAGCTGAAAAATCAGGGTATGAGTGACAGCCTATGATCTGCTCATTCTGACTCGAGGTCTGAACTATAGCCTTCCACATCTGCTGCATGAATGATGGTTCCCATCATGCACACCAAACCAGATGTCAGTGTGCTGCTCAAAGAAGAATATGGTTCTGAATTCAAGCAACGCTATCCTGATCATTTAGAGAGAAAACATGTTTCTCTACTCTGGTTTCCTCCAGAGAAAAAGATGTTTTGTTTTTTGATTACATTTTAATTGAAAGGGACAGTGCACAATGATGAACAAATTAAACATATATATATATATACATATTGTAAATGCACCAGAGTCAGCAGAAATGCTCATTTGAATCTGTTGTCCCTTGGCAGGTCACAAAACAAGCATTATTCACAAGGCTTAAAATACATAAATATAATACAATCAGTCAATCAACAATACAAAGTGGATCAATATAAGAATTACAGTTAAAGTGCTTAAGTTAGGGTGTGTGCTGCCAGTGTATGAGCTATTTGGAAAGTGCACAAAGTCAAAAACCAAACACCATTCACAAAATCAACAAATGCAATATACAGTATGTATACACACATCCATGCAATCTTGTAGAAAAGCAGGGCAGATGTGTGAACAGGTTTGGTTGATTATGAGCTAGTTTTTGAGTTCCAGGTGTTAGTACCCCTGACTGACAACACACACTGGCCACATTTACATGGGAGCTTTAATTCCTCTTTAAAGTGAAATAAAAATTAATTCCTCTTTAACCTGACCTTGTAAACACATAATTCCTAATGCTAATTTAATTCCAAATTAAAGTTCATTCCGAATTAGGTGACTGGTTTATTCCGTTTTTAATTCCGAATTAGATAATACCTCTTTCTTGTAAACACCTAACTTAATTCCGCTTTAAGTTCATTTGCATTGTTTTGTGCATGCGCGACTTGCGGTGATGACGCGCTGGTGACGACATAATTCAAGATGGTGGCGGCCTGGACTCCAGCCTAGACTATTTAATAAGAGCCTTAAAAGACATGGATATAATGAAAAGAGTGGCTGGACGGAGGCATAAACATGCAGACTTTCACACAGACACACGCGGACTTATTAAACACACACAGACCTCGGTAAACAACGTAAACAGAAGAGGATTCACTGGACGGCTGGCACTAGGACCCGTAGGCGGAGTAAATGAGTCCCCGTACTGCATTCACAGGCTGTGATATCATCAAGTTTATCATTTTACCAGTTGTTAGAGCTACTATCTTTACCAGGGAGCAACTACTTATTCCTGGTGATTGTTTTCCAGACTTTTACTGGGCTTTTTACCGGTGATTAGTTCCTATCTATCTTCTGCTCCACGGTCCAAACTGAAACCGTGTGTTATTGTCAAGCTGCTGCTTCAAAACTACAATCAAAATAAAGGTGAAAGCAGTTTTCATGTGTGGTTTTCTGTCTTATAACCGATAATAATAGCCATAAACGTGCGGAAATTTACACGGATGCATGAACTTATTACACACACACGGAGATCAGCCAACAGAACAGGCTTCATTACTAAGACCTGGAGATGGAGTTAATCCGCCCCCATACTGCTGCACAGGCTGTAATATCACCAAGTTTATATAACGGTTGTTAGAGCTACTGTCTTTACCAGGGATCAACTATTTATTACTGGTGATTGTTTTCCAGAGTTTTATTGGGATTTTTACTGGTGATTAGTTCCTATCTCCCTTATGCTCTGAGGTCCAAGCTGAAAATGTGTGATATTGTCGAGCTGCTGCTTCAAAACTACAATCGAAATAAAGGTGAAAACAGTTCTCATGTGTGGTTTTCTGTGTTATAGCCGACAATAAAAGGTTTGTCGTGTTTCTCCTGACAGACGTGATACGTGACGTTCTCCCCCTGTTCAATCAGAGACTTCCCAACCCTCAGAACTAAAGTGGAATTATCTAAAGCGGAATAAACCTGTTTTCCATGTAAACCTCGTTCGAGAATTACCATTTCCATGTAAACACGAAGCAGAACACTTTAATTCCGAATGATTAAATTCGGAATAAATAATTCCGAATTAAAAATCATCATGTAACTGTGGCCACTGACTAAAGGTAGTTAGTCTGTGGGGGACCTCACAGTCTCCTCTGGTGGTGGCTCTTTGTGATTGTACCAGTTTTTAGTATGACGTATTCCTCCAGTGGCCATGGTGTTAGTATATTTAATAATTTATATGTGTAGCCAGTGTATTTGAATGTTTTATAGTTCTCAAAGGATAAGAAGTTGTATTTGTGAATAATATAACAACAGTGATATGAGTAGTTTTTTCTGTCAAATATCTTTAAGGCCTTTTCGTTCAGTGATTCAATGGGTTTGAGTGCAGTTACTCCTGTGATTGACCAGTTTGTGAAGCAATAATCTTTGCATGTAGGCACATTCTAGCAGCACCAGTAGTCAGGGTTGGTCTGATATGTTTTGTAGGTTTAATTGAATCGCATTTGATGTTTTTTTTAAATGTTTTTTGAAGTTGAAGGAAGAGTCTAAAGAGACACCAAGGTATTTAAATTGTGTGACCAACTGCAGCTCTTTTCCTTTAAAAAATACATTTAAATGTGATGTTTTAACCTGTGTTTTACTGAACATCATGCATTCAGTTTTGTTAGTGTTGATTTCAGTCTGGTTAACCGGCGAGTTCTAGTGACAGAGGTGGATATTACAGGATCAGACCAATCACATAAGCTGTAGAACGTCACAATTGAGGAATAATTCTTTAAAAATATGAAGAATTAAAATCCATAATTCAGACCAAAAACAACACTGTTGCTGCAGTAAAAGCAGAAAGTAATTAATGCAGGATTTGATGAGTGTTAATAATTAAATTAGTGAGATTATAAACAGAGAATAAACAGACACTCTGATCAGTTTCATTTTCTTTTACCTTATCTGTGGCTCTGATGCTGCGTTCATGCAGATCAACCTACATCATAAGGTGGAACATATAATATATGTATATGTTTTATTATTCTACAGGACTGAGTCTCTTTGCATTACCCCAGAATACATGAAATAATGAAGGAATAAATTAATTAAATTATGAATTATGAAAGTGCCCGATGCATGCAGGCTTTATTTAACTTATTTTACTTTATCAGTTCATCAGATAAAAATCTCTATATTTCCAATAGGATGTCATCGGTAAATGAAAGGATTGCATTGATGTCTAAATATTCTCTCCCCTATCAACTGTGACGTGTTTACACATCACCTTTTATTGGACAGCTTGCTTACTAAGATAACTGATTGGTCAGAAGGCGGGACTCATCATCAAGCACTGCAGAAGCCTGATAACGATCCGGATCATTTGAATCAGGTGTGTCGGAAGAGGGAAACATCTAAGACATGCTGGATAGGGGCCCTCCAGGACCAGAATTGGGCACCCCTACCCTAAAGGGTTACTATAATCACTCTTGTTTACCACAAGTATCTGACAGCTGGTATATATACTTAACTTTATATTTATTCATTGTTATCGTTTTAATTTTTTACTTATACATAAGCATTTGGCACCTTATCGTTCATTTGCACCTTGTTATTCAGTTTACCTCCTCCTTGTTTTTCTGTTTTCTTTATATGCCGCTCTTTGCCTTTCTACTTACCCCACAGGGATACATAAAGTTTTTTCTGACACTGAAATACAAATATTAAAGGATACCTGTAGTGAATGTCAACTCCAAGCTCTATCGAAGCCGGATTATTTTCTTTCAAAGTCTTTGTAGAGCAGCAATGTAGGAGTTAAAATTAGCTTTTTGCCCTCGGTGCCCTTTTTTTTAATTAAACTCTTTTTCTGTTAGTCTTAATTTATTTACTTGATTCTTGTTCATCTTATGATTCCTTGTGTGAACTCATGTGTCTTTGTGTTTCCCTGTATTCTTGCTTGTCTCTCCACCTCCCGGTGATGTTGGTGTGTTTGGGCTGTGAGCTATTGTCTCCCTCATCTTTGTCACCCAGGTGTGACTGATTTCTAATCAAACCTCCCTCGCTATTTAGCTGAATGTTTGGACACAGAAGGGTTGCCGTTTTATGCTGTTGTCCGTGGCGTTTATTTCTGTCTCCAGTTTTCCCCGTGCCTGTCTCCATTCTTGTGTTTTTTGGGTTTTTGGAGTTTTTGAAGTTATATTTAACAATAAACCATGGACTCGTATCACTAAATATATTTCATTCAGGACCGCTTTAGTAAAAAATAAACAATTTATTTACAATGATAATGCATTAGAATTGATAAAAGTGCCTTCAAGCACTTTACATTGATCCTTGCCCTTTCCACGTGTTTACGTGGAAAGCCGGAGGTAGGGAGAGCAGTCCTCTCTGAGCTTCCCTGAGCCCTAGCTAAAGGCTAAAGCAAGGAGAGCGGTTAGCAGAAACCCCCTGAAACAGAGCAGAGCAGATGTTAATGACAACAAAATGACACCCAGTAAGTTGGATACATACTGACCTGGAGGAGTTGGGGTAGAGGTGGGTTGAGAGATGCTTGCTAAGGAGGTATGATTTGTATGCTTTGGCCAATGGGAAGCCAATCTGGGCTGTTTGTTGATTGGAGGTGTGGCTGGCTTAACGTCCGCGGCCTGCCTGAACTAACACTATGCTCAATATCAGTCAAGCACTTTACACTGATATGCATGCAATCGTTTATTTGGCGGTATGAGTCTGTTCCGGGACCTCCTTGCCCTTTCCGCGTGATTATGTGGAAAGCCAGAGGTAGGGAGAGCACTCCTCCCTGACCTTCCCTGAGCCCTAATTAAAGGCTAAAGCAAGGAGAGTGGTTAACAGAAACCCCCCAAGACACCATACAACACCACTCTAGAGCAATATGAATTCCTATGGGTCCTCCTAAGCCAAGGGAAGCGAGGTACTCCTTGCTTTTACATGTGCCCACATGAAAAAGCTCAGAGCGGGGAGAGCACAACTCCCTTTCCCTCCATGAGTCCTCATGGAATCCCTGAAGCAAGGAGAGTGGTCAGCAAGACCCCCCAAGCACTAGCCGGCTGGCAGCTGAGCAATATAAATTTAATATGGATTTGTTATGGGCACTCCTCCCTTTCCCTTCATGAGCCCTCATGGAATGCATGAAACAAGGAGCACAGTCCGCCAGACCCCCCCCAGGAACATATTATGCTGGGCTAGCAGTTAAACAGCATGGATCAAAAGTTTAGGGCCAGGCACCATGGAGCCAATAGATCTAATTTACAGTATCCTGAGTGAGTTTGCATACTGAATGCCAGCATTTACAGAGCACTCTTTTTGAGCATTAAGGATGGATTGAGCCTCAGGCCGCAGGTACCTTTCATAGGCCGAAGATGTCCAACGTTCCCTAGCCTTCAGCGTGGAGACTGGTGCTATGGATGCTGCACTTGTTGCTGCTCCAATGCGGAATGAATGAGTCCTGTAGCGTTGAGGAGGGAGTCCGCAGGATTGGAAGAGCATGCAAAGGCGTGAGGCAAACCAGGACATAAACTTACCCTCCTCCGTAGCAAAGAGAGGCTCTTGTTTCCTGGCCTGAGATCAGCTCCTCAGGTAATGAATCATGGATGACAGAGGACATTGAACGCCAGAGTGACATCATCATTTTGTGCCGTGGAAGCTGCCGGCATGGCATGGATGCGAGGGCAGATGCTGGACAGAGCCGACTGGATGTTACCTATGGTCTAGAGGAGGGTGAATCAGCTGGGACCCGAGTTGTCGGCCAGCTGCGAGCAGAGCACCGTGCACGTTTAGCCGTAGCACCTCGAGTTGGGGCTCGTATCGCACCGAGGATGGTGGAAAGATTTTTTCGAGTATGCTTGCAGATGGCTTCATCTGCTTTGGAGTCCTCGACACGATCTGCCATGGAGCTTTGTCGTGGCCTAGGATCTTCTGATAAGCAGGAAGGTAAGATGCATCTGATGATCTGAGCGACATCAACCGAGATGCTTGTGAGATGCTTGCTGAGGAAGTATGAGGCAGCTGTCACGGTATAAGTAGTGCCTCCTTTATGCTTTGGCCAATGGGGAGCCAATCTGGGCTGTTGGTTGATTGGAGGTGTGGCTGGCTTGATGTTCGCGGCCTGCCTGAACTAATGCGATGCTCAATGCCTGCCTGCTGCCTTCTTCCTTCTCTCCAAAACTCAAACCTGTAACTAGTCAGGAAAAGGTAAATTGGCTCATCCAGGAGAAATGGCGGCGTTTTGACAATATCTGTGGACAAATGGTGGCTTTGGTGATAAATGAGGCAGAAAAAAATATGCTGTTTCCAGCCTCTGGCACAGATTGATCCATATCATTGTACAAACAGACTCAATGTCCTCTTAGATTCACATCGTTTTGTGTGACTTTGTGGTTAAAAATGCTACAATCTGAAATGCTGTCATGTCCTGAGCTCTCAGAAAAACAATAGCCATGTCTAATACCCACCACACTGTGAAATGTGGTGATAATGAAACTTACACTAACCATCACCTTTTAGCAAAAAACAACACTGGGCTCCAAACACACTTTTGCTAACGAGTATGAAATGCAGTTTTAAGTAAAATATCTGGTTAACACACTGGTGTTGCATTTTAAGCCATCAATTAGAACTGAATAAATAAAACATCAAGCAAAGCATGAATTAAAACCTGGGATGAGGAATGTGAATATTGCAGTCAATGCTTGATTATGAAAAACCCCAAAGTTAAAAAAAAAAAAAAAAAGGAAATAAATGATAACTTTAAGAATGTAATCAAACCTGAATTGGTAAAAATGGGTGAAGCAAGTTTTTGAAATAAAGAAGTTAATATTTAAAATTCATTATGCACTAACAAAGTGTAAAATTAAGAGTTTTTGAACAAGTCAACAGATAATAAACTGTTAAAGTTAACAAAACAAGCCTTGTCCTTGTCAGTTTTTTTTTTTTTAACCAATTTGACTTTTCAGAAGTGAGAAATACACGTGTTGACACACTAGCTAGGTTTCCACTGCAGATTTTTGCAAAATAAAAGCAATATTTCTAAATGTCGACAAAGTATAATTGCGCTTTGAACGTGTTTCCATTGAACTTTGTTTTGGAGCCTCATCACTCCCGTGAAATCTTATCCTGTGAGACTTTGCTGCAGGAAGATGGACGCTCAAACCTCCTTATTTTTTTATTTTTTTCAAACCTCCTTAAAACACTCTGCATTCCCTTGTTGTATTATGTCTAATGTGGCACTAATCATTTTTAAGTATCGAACCATGTTTTCTTGGCAAAAAGTGGTCATGTGACCAGGTTCGTCATGTCCTGTGATGTGTAAGTGTTATACCATTGAGCTTTTCAATATTGACACAGTTCAATATTGAGATGTCTAAAATTCCTCCTCATGAAAGCGTAAACACTTTTTACTGATATTTGAGTGTTTTTTTAAATGCAGGTGTTTCCATTACCAGTTTTTATTGTGCTAATTTGATTTTGCGCATTTCCAAGGGTAATAGAAACCCAGCTAGTGACAGATATCTGCCCCTGCAGGATCTTTTCTTTAATTTTTTTTATTTTAAAGTTAGAACTCCTACTTGTGCTTGGAGGAAATTGTCTGTGCACATGCACTTACTTTTGGTAAATGTGGAACTTTTTGGAAACAAAACCAGAAAAAGAAGCAAAACATTGTGTAAACATGGCTTTAAATCAATTCATTCACTGTCAACTAATAACTAATGCTTTTGGCAGCATTGTCAACTCTGCCTCAATTCTCATTTCATGTCACGCCAAGTCATGGTGAAAAGTCAGACAGCAATCTATAGCAAATGACACCAGACCTCTATCTGCGACGCCATGTTTTCCATAGTCAAACTAGCTCTGTAGGAGGTAATGGCTGAGAGTAGCAGAGCGTTCACATGTGGCAGAAGATATGACAAATTGACAGCCACATGCTCCAAACACGGCATTTTAAAATCCACTGAGGAGTCGCAGAGATGAGGGACAGCTGGCACACAATAGGAGAGGGCATGGTCTCACAGCAGGGGGAGGAGGAATAACATCACACACATTCCCATGTAATGATGTGGCCCAGTATGAAGAGTTGGAGGAGCAAACAATGAAAGCTGTACTTTTTTAAACAGCATAAAACAATTCAGTGAACTTATTTAGGCTAGCGACATCTCTTATCCCGATGACAAACTGCTTTTAGTTCAGGGGCCAAATACACACCAGTTTGATTTCAGGTGGGGAAAAACAAGTCTTAGTTTTTAATTCCACATAAGAATTGCCACGGTTACATGATGTCTTATTTAGAATTATCCTGAATTAAGGTGTTCTGCTTCGTGTTTACATGGAAATAGTAATTCTGAATTTAGATTTACATGGAAACATGTTTATTGGCTTTTTTCAATTCTGCTTTAGGTCTGAGGGTTGGGAAGGATTCTGATTGGACAGGGGATGAACGTAATTTATTCACGTCTACCAGAAAACAACACTAAACAAACCTTTTCTTTTTGGCAACATCATGGAAGAGCACATAATAAGAACTGTTTTCACTTTTATTTTGACTGTAGTTTTGAAGCAGCAGCTCGACAATAACAGGATTTTGAGTAGAAGGATTACTTTTGGACAACTCGCACGTCATTAGTGAAGCTCTGCGTCATGGTGCAGGGCTTCATCTCCCCGATGAAGCCTTTTTTGTTTACAGATGTCCGTCTGTGTGTAATATGCGGGAATGTCAGCATGTTCATGCTTCCATCCAGCCACTCGGCTCAAGTCCAACGTCTGCTTTGGGCGGCCATCTTGGATTACGTCGTCACCAGTGCGTCACCGCGACAGGACGAGCATGTGCAGAACGACTGGAATTCTTTTAAAGCGGAGTTAAATGTTTACAAGATCGAGGAATTAATTAGTTCCCAATCAAATGAACCAGCCACATACTTTGGATTAAAATTTCATTCGGAATGGCCATTTTCATTCAGAATTATGTGTATACAAGGTGATTTTCAATCTTTTAAATAGAATATTATTTTTGCTCTGAATTAAAGGGGAATTAAAGCTCTCATGTAAAGGTAGCTAATGATATGTAAAGTATGTAAGGTAAGGACAATATCCAAGCAATAAGAGACAGATATCAGTCCCTGTAAGATCTTACTTGTTTCCTTGATTTTAAGACTATTTTTATTTTAGTTGGGGAAATTTTGTGGAAGAATTTGAGGAAAACTGCAGTATTTTGGAGAAATTGAAAATGTTCATCAATTCGGGATTAAAAATGAATACCATCATGTGACGGGGAAAAACTGTGAGCCCTGTGGAAATCCATTGAATGTGTGTATTTAGAGGGGCTGAGATATCTCACTGAATTAATTAAACAATCATTAATGGTTTCTCACACTTTTTTTCTTTCTTTTGCTGCTCGATTTGGATGTTCACAAGGGGCGGATTTGGCCCCAGGGCCTTGAGTTTGGCACTTGTGATGTAAGAGTTAGATTTTTTTTTTTTTTTTCCTTTGCACTAAGGTCAACCCTCCAGCTGATTTCAATGATAATGCTCATCATGGAGTAAACACAAATGTAGTTAAAATTGCTAATAAACAAAGTTGTTCAACATGTTGCTTGTTTAGATGAGTAGACACTGGAGACACTGGGAACCAGTACTGTTGAGGGAACAGGGCTCCACACAGAAAACATTGTTTGATATGTAGTTTAATATTGTAAAGGTAATTTCCTGTTTATCCTTTGCTTTCATAGGGTGTAAGGCCAGTGCAGCCTCATAGTAGTACTCTCTAACAGTGTGCTGTATGAATAATAAATCATTGAATGATTCACTTCTGTGTGCATTGGCTCATCAAATAGACTTTAATTGGACATTAAAAAGTGCCAGTTATTGCTTGTAAGTAGTTTTTATTTTTCATTTTTTTTTCACAAGAACAGTTGATCATTTTGTTCATTTAATTCTCAACGGTCGCAAACCCGTCAGTAAAATCCAGCACCTCCCTAAAATACTGGCAGAACATATGCTTTTTTATTGCCTGTGTTCACGTGTGTAATAAATCACATACTTGACCCCAGAAATTTCAGCACTCAGTAACCAGATATGAGGTTTTATATGAAATAATTTATAAACTCCAGTATGAAGTTCAGCCATGCAGACCTGTGTGTGTGTGTGCGTGTGTGTAACCTGAACATTGGAATGCAACGTCCTCTTTTCACTGGTATGTTTACTTCCAGATATGACTTGGCATGGAAAGGGCACGATGTCAGGCTCCCCAGGCGAGCTTCCAAGAATAATTTGGAGTAGGTGGGTGGATTTCACTGGAGAGAAGTTAAAAGGAAAGACGAGGTCAAGGGTCACTGGCGGGTGAATAATCAATGCAGGGGGGATTACAGGCGTTACACTTATTTGCAAACAACTTAAGTACCCTGATTGAATTTGGCAAACGCAGAATTCTTTCTTGTATTCCGCATTAGCCTCCTCTCCGATATACGGTAAGTAATAAGTAATGGCTATGAATGTGGTTGCTGCACAATGAGCAACTGATACAGCATATTTTTAATTAAATGTGAAGGACGGTGCACAGCACACATACAGACCCTTTCAGCCGCACACAAGACTTATGATCACCACTTTTCAATAGTTTCCTTTTGCACGCTTAAATTGCTTTTTATTGTTGTGCACCCCTCTTTTTTGCTCAAAGCCATCCTCTCCAGCATATCAAGTACAATTTTAATCACGCTCCTCAGGAGGATCGTCTGTCGGACTGAAATCAAGCACTTGTGACAAGATAAAAACTTTTGCCTTTTCTTTTCTCCGTTTCATGGTCTGTGATTGGTTTAAGCAACACTATACAGGGCCGTGTGTGTGAGATGATGTGCACGTATGTGGAGAATGACACAAATAGGAGGCCTTTGTCCCCAGACAGAACTTGAACCCTCAGTATTTTATTTCTAAAGTGTCAGCTGCAGTTTCTCTGACGATGAAAATGATGTTAATTGTCATATTTATCCAAGAAGAGACTGACACAAAGAAAGGCAACAATTAGAGTAAGCAATGCATGATTCAATGGCAATAAGGAGTGAGGGAGAATTTGACTTTATTCAGTCCCACCTTGGTGGGACTTTTTGTCTGCAGTGAGTTTGCTTTTTGCAAAAGTAGAGTTGCCAAGATCAAGGAATTTGTGACATCACTGAAATGAAATGTGCCAAATGAAACCACAAGCTCCCGCATGCTCTCATACTCAAAGCAGAAGGGAAGGAGACAGCAGCATTCTTAACATTATACATGAAAACAGGATCAGAGATAATAACTAACCAATGACATTTCCACATTATTATTATTAGGGGCCAGACAGCATAAGCTGCCGTGAAACTATTGTTATCCTACATTTTTTCTTCGTCTTCAGAGGAAATCTTACTTCCCATCAGCAAACAATAACCACATTTTGCACAAAGGTTCAGTTTGATGCCAGATTTCCTCAGCTGTAAAATCAGGCCAATCATCCTACAGGTGGCGCTACAGTAAGCTTCTAAACTTAAACATTTTAAAAAATTCACAATCAACAATATGTGCTGCAGATTTGTCAATAATGTACAGATCTTATATTTGTTTTTTTTTTTTGAGTGGAGGAACTAAATCACATGAAGTAAAACTGCAGTGACGGCAGCACATTGTAGTCTCTTGTTTCATTCCGAGTGAGAACATTCTTCAACTGAAAAATGAAGCCCTGGGCCTCAAACAGAATTTTTGTAGAGTGTAGGATCTTCAGAAATATGACAAGGGTAATGTATCATCATGGTCGGTGCTGGTTTTGATTTTGCAACATTTCTTTATCACAACACCGTGTAACTTTTGGCCACTGGGGGCGCTAGACTTGTAACTTTCACGTCAAGCGCCCCTAGTGGCCCCTAACACTGTCACAAAAATCAACAAACAGTCAGTGGGGCCAGCGTGCCTTGTTTTTTGATTGTGTATGCAGACAGTAGTTGACCTGTTGGTTGAAGAGAGATCACTGACTCACTATTAAAGAAAAGCAAGTTAGTTTTATGTAAGTCGGAATCAGCCACTTGCGCAAAATGCCTGAAGTGACTGAAGCGATTAGATTACATTCAAATACTGTAACTGTAAATGATGCAACCTCAAGTTATCCTCCCTCAAGCAATGTGACTTGCGTGATTTGAGCGACTAGGTCAAGCTCGACCTCGTCGCTCAAAGTTAAAAAATGTGAACTTCTTAAGCGACTTCAAGCGACAACTCTCCCGTCTGTAGAGCCGAGACAGCAGCACCTTCCTGCTCCCTCCCGCTACAGTGCAGACGGCTGCAGAGGAGGGCTGTACGGCTGTACTACACTTCCTCAGTTTATTGGGGGAAAATTAAAGCGTTTAACTTCTTGAATAAGCCTACATTCTGAGTGAACTCATCCTTCAGTAACTCCGTAAGTTGATCATTTAAACCGTAAAAGCAGAGCTGTCTATGATAAGTGCCGTAAACATACGGCCGAAGAAGAAGAAAAAGAAGTGATCAGACCTCTCTCTCTCTCTCTCCTCTGTCACCACTTCTACACACACACACACACACACACACACACACACACACACACACACACACACACACACACACACACACACACACTGTTCTCTAGTCATTGTGTCAGTGGAGCAATAAAGTGATGGAGTGGCCAAAAAGCACCATTTAGTGAAAAATAGTAGCAAAAGTCCTAGCTTTTATTTCAGTATATCAGAGCCTGCGGTCATGTGACTGTCATAAAGTGAAACGTTCTCAGGCATTCTCCAGGTCACATGACTTGGCCAACAGTGTTTGGAATAACAGCGTTTAAAATAACAGCGTTCGGTAACGGCCTTTGTTTTTCAATAATGGGGTAATATTACTAATTACTTTTTACGCCGTTACAACGCCGTTATTGTTACTAAACGTTAAATGTGGTGCGTTACATGCATTGATTGAATAAACTGTTATACGAAAGCATCCCCGGCTTCTGACTCAGCTGTTGTGAGGAGCTGGGTTAAAAACAAGGTGAGTGATTATGATTGGCTAAGGCGACGTCATGTTTCATGGTAGCCAATCAGAGCCAGTGTTTTTACACATGTGCCAGCAAGAGGAGGCGGTTTAAAAACAGGGTGAGCGATTATGATTGGCGAAGGCGACGTGCCAGCACCCGCGACACACACACACTCACAGCCGATTTGATGAAGCAGCAGAGATGGCGAGCGTGGAGCAGTCCAATGAAAAGTTGTCATTTTTTAAGGTGACGATACAAACACTACTTTAAATTAATTGTGGTCAAAGGCAAGAACGTGTATGTGAAGTGTTCATTATATCCAGGAGTGCAAACTTTGTCGACATCCGTTGTAAGTAACTCGAATTTAATGAAGCACCTCACAACGACACACGCATCTAAAAAAATGTGAATTATTTGACATAGAGCAACTTTTTTTTTTTTTAACAGTAACGCAAATAGTTACTTTCCTTGGTAATGAGTTACTTTTATTATAGAGTAATTCAGTTACTAACGCAGTTCCTTTTTTGAACAAGTAGTGAGTAACTATAACTAATTACTTTTTTAAAGTAACGTTCCCAACACTGGTGGCCAATGACGGTCCATCTTCTCCAAACTTATA
The DNA here is from genome assembly GCF_900634775.1 of Gouania willdenowi. Taxonomy (NCBI): domain Eukaryota; kingdom Metazoa; phylum Chordata; class Actinopteri; order Blenniiformes; family Gobiesocidae; genus Gouania; species Gouania willdenowi. Next base: position 2,008,683 of record NC_041066.1, read on the forward strand.
TAGGTGGTATTTCAAGAGGGCAGCCCCGCTCGGAGCATATGATAGTGTCAAGCGCTGTATATGCATCAACTCTTTAGGTCACTAAGTCTGCGGTGTGGCTTTAAGTTTTTGGAACTAACAAAGTAATTTGTCCCAACTCATAAATTAAAAATCTTTGGATCATTTATTGTTCCCTGTTTAGGGATTATATACTTTTCATTACTCTTGGTAAAAGTCATGCAGGAACTTTCCTGTAAATTAGCAAATCAAGCAACAGCTGGAGAGTGTCTTCTAAACATTGATGTAATCCAATGTATATTTTGCCAGGTCGTGATCATCAGAGCGGTTTCTTAAACTAAGAGCCAACTGTCGAATGCTGTGCAGGAAATGTTGCTGGGACAAGGTCAGAATGTACAGTATACAGGAAGATAACACTGCAGCAGTTCAGCATGTTCAACGTAGTGTGATGTGATGATTGATTGATCCCCGGGGGGAGATGCTGTGTTGTGTGCCACATAAAGGTTGAAGAGAATGGAGCTAATGCATGTCCCTGTTCACCAACACTCCACCAAGTCACCACTTTGTTGTTGTAGCACTTTGAACAACCTTTGGAATGAACAGTATGTGCATCAATGGACTGGAGTCTCATTGATGATTGAGTTGGCTACACACCGTGACGGGTCTTTTTTTTTTTTACTCTTAGGATCGTGATGAAAGGTGGAAAATGCGCTCAAAGCAAACTATTTACAGGGCAACATTGTATGGTTCTGCTCTTCCTGTGAAAAAACCTAGGACATACAGTATGCACCACCAACCCTAGACCTCTATCGCTAACATTAGCAACATCATCACTATCGCCGGGTGATTTTTACCCAATATATTATACCCAATAAAAATACATTATAATTAACGTTGTGTTCTTTTATTTTCCACTAACCATGAAAAACGAGAAAAAAAGAAGAAAAAAAATACGATGGGTGGACTCTAAAAAAATTAACCAAAATTACTGAAAAATTAGGAATGTAAGAACAAAGAATTATTAGGTAAAAAAATGAAACTGGAAACTTTCATAATAATGGCTTAGATTTATATAGAGCTTTTTTCAAGGAGACTCAAAGTGTGTACAGAAACCACTATTCATTCACACCAGTCACTCACATCAGTCACATCAGTGGTGGTAAGCTAAAATGTAGCCACAGCTGCCCTGGGGCATATTGACAAAAGCGTGGCTGCCATTTTGAGCCTACGGGCCCTCTGACCTCCACCAACAATGGCCATGGTTACATGATGTATTTAATTTAGAATTAGTTATTCAGAATTAAATCATTCGGAATGAAAGTGTTCTGCTTTGTGTTTATATGGAAATAGTAATTCCTGAACTGAGGTTTACATGGAAAACAGGTTTATTTGACTTTAGGAAATTACGCTTTAGGTCTGGGGGTTGGGAAGGTTCTGATTGGACAGGGGGAGAACGTGACGTATCACGTCTATCAGGAGAAACACACAACAAACCTTTTATTGTCGGCTATAACACAGACGACCACATGAGAACTGTTCACCTTTATTTTGATTGTAGTTTTGAAGCAACAGCTCAATAACACACTTTGGTCCACGGAGCGGAAGAGAGATATGAACTAATCACCAGTAAATAAAGCCCAGTAAAACTCCAGAAAACAATAACCAGTAATAAATAGTTGATCCCTGGTAAAGACAGTAGCTCTAACAACCGTTACATAAACTTGGTGATATTACAGCCTGTGCAGCAGTATGGGGACACATTTACTCCACCTCCGGATTTTAGTATGACCCGTCCGATGAAGCCATTCCGTTTGCTAAGCTCCGTGTGTGTTTAATAAGTCCATGTGTCTGTGTTAATGTCCACTCTTTTCAATAGATCCATGTATTTTAAAGGAGACATATCATGCTTTTAAATCCTTCCTTTTTTACATATAAATCATACAGTTGTGGTCTATATAAAGAGGAACTGCAATGCTTGGGTCTGAATTCCTCATTATTATAGCTCCACAGACCCCTTTTCTTCCCCTTTTCTGATGTGCTTCTGAGAGCAACTCGTTTTGGTGCGGTCTCTTTAAATGCAAATGAGACACTCCATACCCCGCCCCCTCTCCAGGTTGCAGAGGTGACACTCGGTTCAACTCCACCCTGTTCGGCCATTTTTGTAGTTTGATAGAAGAGATGCGATTATTTAGTGGTGCAGAAAATGTTTATTCACACGTTATTTACACAATGTCAACAACGGAAGACTTGTCCATCCAGCCTTACATGTTCGAGCCAGAGTCGGACCCGGCGGAGCGAGATGAAAATGAAGATGATGAACCTAAAACGAGCTCTTATTATTATGATGTCGGCTCTCGTCCGGGTGGCCATGTTGGATTATGTCATCACCAAACGCATCATCACCGCAAGTCGTGCATGCGCAAAACGACTGGAATTAACTTAAAGCAGCTTTAAGTGTTGTTAGCTGTTTACAAGAAAGAGGAATTATTTAATTCGGAATTAAGAACCAGCCACCTAATTCAGAATTAACTTTAATTCGGAATTAAATTAGCAAGTGTTTACAAGGTCAGGTTAAAAGAGGAATTAACTTTTATTCCGTTTTAAAGAAGAATTAAAGCTCCCATGTAAACGTGGCCACTCATGCACAATTCATACCCATTCATACGAGGCAATGTGGATAAAGCGTCTTGCCCAAGGACACAACAACAATGACTTGGATAAAGCGGAATTCGAACCCTCAACCCTTTGGTTACTTTGTCCTCAACCCATTTCTGGGTGTAAAAATGATCACCTGACTAAAATATTTTTATCACCATATGAATTTCCTTGGAAATCACCATTTTCTGACATTTATTTACAACTACTGGACTAAATAAAGATAGCATTTATATTTCAGGACCACTGTTACTTACTTTATTCCTTAGATGCAGTCAGTACATACAGGTTCGGAATAACAGGACACTAACACTACTGCCGGTTGAAAATCACCCAAACATGTGCCTGTAGAAAAAAAGTCCACACCTTTGAAAACAGAGGGAGGCAACTTTTATCACAGCGGAGCGAAAGAAATGTGTTTGTTTGATCAGAGGGTCACATGATCAACATTCATGTCAGTATTGAGAATAATGAGCGATCTGAGCATTAATACAAGAAAGAGTTTTTATAGTGATTTTGTGTGTTTTTCTGTCATTCTGTGTATGTTTGTCGTTGTCTTGCTTGTTGTGAGGGATTTTGTGCATTTCTGTTGTCCTTTTGTGTATTTTTCCTGTAAAATATGTTTTTTGAAGTCATATTGTGTATTTGTTCTGTAATTAGGCTTTTTTTGGGTCAAATTTATGTATTTCTGTTGTCATTTTGCTTGTTTGTGAGTACTGTGGGTTTGCGGAGTCATTTTTTGTGTTTTTCTTGTCTTTTTATGTACTTTTGGCATAATTTTCTGAATTTCATATATTTTCTGAGTAATGTTGTGTATTATTGTTGTCGTTTTGTTCATTTTTGTTGTAGATTTGTGCGTTTTTGGAGTATTTTCTGTGTTTTTCTCTTGTCTTTTACTGTATTTTCCTGCAATGTGGTAATTCTTTGTATTTTTGAATGTAGTCTTGCTTTTGTTTTGTGTATTTTTCTGTCATTTTGTACGTTTACTTTTGGGGCTGCATGAAATTAGACCTACGGCCGTATGTGGCCCCGGGCCGCCAGTTGCCTATGTCTGTTCTAAATTATCAGAGAAGATGTTGAAGTTACCCTAGAACCCAAGACACTCTGACAAACACAACTTCATGAAAATAAAGTAAATACGTTTGCTCGGATTAAAATCACCCACCGATAGTGTTCTAGGGTTAATACCCTTTGTAGGAAAAAGTGTTTACCTGATGGCAGTGGATAATGTACCCTGTAGTTTGTGGAACACAACAACCAATATTTCAGATTCCATTCCCCAGATCTCAATTGGATCCATCTGGGAGATGTGCTCTGATCAATGGAAGCCCTGCCTCACAGCATGTCTTCAGATGCATAGATAAAGGGGAACCCAACAAACAGTAGACAGAGCCACAGTGTAAAACATCAGTACAGGATACAGGTTCAAAGGCTCCCAGTTCAGATGGGAAACACCTGCAAAGGGTGTCGAAAAAACTGAGAGAAGATCCAGCAAAGATTGAGCTGTAAATACTGTAGCTGTGGTTGGCAAACTAAACACATTGTTCTGCCTAGGATATGAGCGAGTACAATAGCTCCGCCTCCTGACCAATCACTTCTCTTGGAAAATGATCTGCTCATTCTTAGAAGATCCTGATTGGTGCACAGATTAGGAAATAAAGATTATTAACGGATAAATGTAATACTTTCATTTACTGATGAAATCCTTTAGGAAAAGTATTCATTTACATCTGATGGACGGATCTACAGTCAGCTGATGAAGACTGTGTCAAACGCTTTCCATATGCGTGGACGAATAAACTAATTAATTCATTCGTATGCTATAGCGATGCAGACAGATTCAGCAGGAATATACAACAGTGAAACAATGCGCTCTCATCTCAGTGTGTGTGTTAAATTAAGAACTATAGAAACACGTCTCTGATGTACGTTTATCATTCCATGGATTAATATTCTATAATCTCTCGTTTTTACATAGTGTCAGCAGCTTCCTGCCTGTGTTCCTTCCTACCTGCTTTTGCTGCAGCAACAGTGTTGTTTTTGGTCTGAATTATGGATTTCAATTCTTCATATTTTTAAAGAACGAATCCTCAATTGTGATGTAAGTTGCTCTGTACAGTTTCTAAGTGAATGTGAATGTGACCCTTTTAATGGAAGGCTGAAATCACCTGGGTTGAGTGAATGTGTTGATATCCTGCTTCGTAGTACAGAGACAGAGAATGTTTGGTTAGATGAAGTTTACATTACCCTTGGAAATGCATGAAATCTAAATAGTGCAATAAAAACTGGTGATGGAAACACCCAAATTTCGAAAAAAAACACTCAAATATCGCAAAAAACTTTTGACGCTTTCATGAGGAGGTATTTCAGATGTTTCGATATTGAAATGTGTCGCAAAAGCGCTATGGAAGCACCTTTTCTGCAAATACACGTCACAGGACGTGACGTGCCGGTCACATGACCACTTCGTCCACGTGTGAACAGAAGAGGAGAGCGGGACATTTCTAAGCATTATACTTAAAAAATGACTGCTGCCGCATTAGGCGTGAAACAGCAAAGGAATACATAGTGTTATGAGGAGGTTTGGAGCGTCTGTCTTTCTGCGCTGAAGTCTCGCAGGATGACATTTCACGGGAGTCCTGCCCAAAACAACCTTCAATGGAAACACGTACAAAGCGCAATTATGCTTTGTCGACATTTAGAAATATTGCTTTCATTTTGCAAAAATCTGTAATGGAAACCCAGCTAGAGATATATTCCGCATATACTTATCCAGCTTTGTAGTACAGGCCTAAAGAGTGGCTGCTGCAGATTGCAGGACCAACATACTGTAATACAATACAATACAAAAACAAACACATTTACATCCATGAGTTGTAACCAGGCAAAGGCACTGTGTATTTACATTTAGGAATAAGGAGCATGCATTGTGCTGAGAAATATTCAGTGGAAACTCAAGACAAAGTCTACATGCAATGTTGGTCAGTTATCTATAAAAGTTTTGGTTCTCTCCACTTTCAAGCTGATTTTTTTATTGGGAGATGCAATAAAATGCACCTTTTTAAACGACTTTGGCAAGCCACGCTGTAATAAAGTGGATGTTAATGAAAGGTTTGAGGGGCAGACTGTCCTCTGAGTATCTCATCTCACACAAAGTGACGTAGACGTGACTTTATTCACACTGTCACTGACCGCCACACGCAGACCTGTTAATTGGTTGCCCTGTGTAAATTATTGGGGGAATTGAAAAGTTGCCTGGGAAGAAACACTATTTCACATCATGAGAGTGTCAAACAGCTTGGGTTCCCCTTTGTCACTGCAATTGCAACTTACAACTTCTCAGGGTGATTTTTCTGTCAAAAAAAAGAGAATTGCTATACATTTATTGAGTGAAACAATACAATTGAGAAAAAGCAAGAGCACATGGGTCTGAATGGGTATTTATGTTAAGGTTTTGTTTATTCAGACAAGTTCTTTTTCAGGAAACATTATCTCGTGAAGCCTATTTCAATAAAAGGAACCATAACATATATTTAAAAAAAGAAGACAAAATGAACTTGCTGGAAATATTGAATGGGGATACATGAACAAACCCTCTCTGAGTTTAACTTTGATGAGTGGAAGCAGGTGGAGACAGGTAGACTGGGACAGGAATGGTTGACCTTACCTTGCAACAGATCAAAGGTATCAGGTGAGAAACTTGAGCATGTCCCTGCACTTCCTGCGGCCCTGGGCATGCACACTCCGGCTCTAACTACAATCACAGCGCAGCTTGTCAGAAATGCAGACAGCAGGTCAGCGGAGCGTGAAAACAAACAACTTCTTTTCAAATCTTTAGCAAGAAGCTCAGGGTTGAGTCGGAGGTGTTGGTGCACCCTGCCCGTCCCCAGGACGCCCATTTGACAAGGCACCAGACAGGTTGTTCCACTTACAAAATATACAACCAGCAGCAGAACATCCGGCTCCAGATTAGCCTGACCTTTCACACTCTCCCTCTGCAACTAATCACTCAAACTGATGATGGGCACAATAAGGAAATCACACCAGGCAATCTTCAACCTAATCAACTCAACAAACATTAACATTCTCTGAAATCACCAAACAGATTTCTCAATTACCAACACTCTGCATGTTGCAGCTACACCCCTTTATTCTGTACATTCATTGTATTTTAGTGTCATACTAACCTTATCAATACGTGTCTTATTCTAATATTTATAACCCTAGAATTGGTTCATCTTTTGTGTGTTGATTGAAAATCAGAGTTGAATTTGTGATTTTCTCATCCATCAAGTCAAACGTGAAGATGCATGTTTGTTTTACATACACAGCTGATATGGACGGTAAAAAAGTCAATTTACTTAAGCACTGTACCCGAGTAGTATTTCTGAGTATCTGTACTTTATAGTAGTATATTTTTCTGGGGGATACTTCTTACTTTCACTCCACCACGTTTGAAAGACAATTATTGTACTTGTTACCCTGCTACACTTCTATGATGTCCCTGTTAACTACTTTTACCTCCTTTTAACCTTGGGATTTTTTCATTGCTTCCGTTCTGATACTAAAAAGGGGCAAATCAAGGGACAGGTCACAACTATGATGTTGTTTGGACAATCAGAGATTAACCCTGAGAAGGATAAACATCCTCCTGTGCATTCATTACCCTATTTTGGCCCACAATCAAGCTTTTTGAAGCCAAAGGTGATTTGCATTATAAAAACAGCAATTTGATGCTACAATATAAAGACTGGTTAGCTTAGATTATTTTTTTTGCAAATACATCAGTTATATTGACCCAGTTTTTCTTTCTTTGTGGTCATTACCAAATGGTCCATGGACTGGTACTGATCCTTAGCCTGGTGGTTGGGGACCACTGACAGAGGAACCAGGACTGCATTGTTAATTGCTCTTTAATTGAGGGTGTCCGTATCTGTTGGAGTTTGGTACCAAATCAACCTGGCGTCCAGGCTCCCCCTTGCCGTAGAGTTGTTATTGTAGTTTAGTCATCTCTTGGTGTGATAGCAGCTAGCGGCTACGGATGTTAGAACACTGTGCTACCAGATGTTTTTTGGTTCGTTACTTTTGTGGATTCTGAAGTTTCCAAAGGCCCAACATTCTATTATATCTCCTCTCTCTTGGATCAACAGTTCCGTATTGTCTGCCCTCACCCATGCATGTCTTGTTCCAGTAGCAATTTGCCATCAGGTTGTCATGGTTTCCCAACACCTGACGCAAACCTTGTTAGCCCAGGCTATACATCTAAGCTTGTATGACTCTGTCATCATTAGTGCTGCTCATATCTGAGGTAGACCAGTAGCATTAGGGCTTTTGCCTAAGGACCCTTACTAGATGGTGCTGGCCATCAACAGTAGCCACTCTATATTTAACTTGCACCTTTGTGATTGAAGGGGAAAGTGAAAATGAAGCTTGTATTCAGCAACACAGAAAATAACTATTGCATGAATCATATCCTAACATTAAAGTAAAACTGATTATGTGCTGTGGGCTGAAATGGCTGTCGTTCTGCAGTCACTTATGATGACAGAGACAGTAGATCTTTTCCTCTATTCAACCATTTCCTCCCCAGTGTTTTTACAGGTTTACAGATTTCAGGTCCATTCCAACTTCAAACATTAACACCCACCATCTTTTTGTCATTGTTATAGAAGCCAAAAACATATACAGTGTGTTACAGTGAAATCCATGGACAAATACATTACAGATACCAATGCATAAACTGTTACTCATCTTCATCAATAAAAATACTACAGTCGGCCAAAGTGTAGGAGGAGAACAATGTTTTTCTATTAGACACAAACAAATATACAGTATAATTAATCTATCATGGACGATTGGACGGGTGATTTATTTTATTATTTTTTTACCATCTTAGTCAATGGATTCCTTTTAAAAATAGATCAACACAGCTTATGTACATATGAAATAATATCCAATAACTTGTGCATAAAGGAAGACCTTTTATCTGATGCCAAGTAATGAACCACCTACAGCAACTCGCCAACGTCTGCTGAGGATGAAGATGACTGCAGCAGGGACCCACACTGAAAAACAGACTATGGAGCTTTAGATTGAAACTCAAAAAAACCTCAAGCCAGTGTGGGAGGATGACATTTTTTTTTTTTTTCCAATAAGATTTATTGTAAGTATCATTCAGCACTCAGATACTCACCAACACAATGAGTTGGAAAAATATTTTCTGCATTAACAATCCCATGCAAGAAGATTATAGTAGATTTGGTGGTGGTGAACTGATCTTTGTACATTATAGACCAAGGTCACTTAAGGATTAAGGATTCACACACACACAAGATATTCAGAGAACCTAACATACATTTTTTTTTCTTTGTCTGCACAGCCTGTCAAAAGTCAACACTACAAGAAGTCCACTCTTTTTAAGACAGCAATGCATCATTTGTTATTGCAATTAAATAAATTATTTTATTTTATTGCATAATTGTGACCATCACCAGCTCTCCCTAAGGAAGGGTAAGAAACACCATAGGGAGGATATAAAAAGAGAGGGCAGTGTTACAACTAGGTGAGGGGGAGGGGAACAGGGAGGAGAAACTCAAGGTAGGAAATGCAAAGGGTGGTGAAGACTTGATTATTTTAAAGTGAGAGTGAGATGTGAAGCTGTAGTTGTGCATATTGCACTTGTTGTGTTGTGTAATCAAGTGTGAAGCTTAGCTATAATGGTGGTGGCGGTTTTATCCCACAGTCCAAGGCATGCCAGTGCATCGTAGACCAATGCATGTGCAAGAACCGCTACTGCTAACCCAAGCGCTGCCCCGCCCCGAAGATGCAGCCAGGCCAGGCGAAAGAGCGGGGGCCAAGGAGCCCCAGGCAACCACCTCACGGCCGAGCAACCCCCCAGACGCCCCCAAGATCCCAAGCCGAGAGGCAGCCACCGCCCCCTACATACACACCCGAAAAGCCCCAAGAAGCCAAGGACCCAGCACACCCCGCCAGTGACCCAAACCCCCAAACGGGCAGCCAGCGGGCCCTGAGCAAGCTGGGACCGGACCCCAGGCCAGAAGGATCCGGAGTGGAAGCAGCACCAGCAGCAGCCCGCCCAAGGACGACGACCACATACCCAGCCGCCTAGGGCAGCAAGGGGACGTTGCAAGTTGCCCCGTCGACCCCCAGGCACACCTGCCGAGCCCCCCAGAGCACCCCAGATGATCATACACAATTTGTATTAATTAACAGCAGCAAGTCTGAGTCTCTTAGGCTAACCATCGGGGTTCCTCAGGGCTCAATATTAGGCCCCCTCTTATTTAGCCTTTATATCAATTATTTACCTACTGTCTGTTCTGAAGTTGACTGTTTGATGTATGCAGTTGACACCGTTTTATTTGTTCATGGTCACTCCAAGGACATTGCTGCAGCTAAACTCACTAAAGCACTGACTCTTGTCACATCCTGGCTACAGAAGAACTGCCTGCAGCTAAATATTTCAAAAACTGTAGGTACGTTTTTCAGTGAAACCAACAGAGCTTCACCTCATCCCAATATAATAGTTGCTGGAGAAAAATTACTAATTGTAAATCAATACAAATATCTTGGATTAGTAATAGATCCACACCTCTCCTTTAAAGCCCATATTGACAAATTATGTAAAAACAAAAAAAATCAAGTTTAATCTTGCAAATTTTCGCTCAATCTGAAATGAAGTGTCAACCGAAGCTGCAATCATTTTTCTACATTCCATGATTTTCAGCAAACATTATACGAACAAGTCATTAAAGTTATGGACAAAAAAAACCAAGGCATTATTATCACTGTGCAATTTTAAACAAGTACAGCCTTTTAAACTGAGACAGTCTTCACAGATTTGCACATCTGAGTCTCATATAAAAAGTAACACATAATTTGGCCCCAGCTGAGCACATCTTTTGCGGCTCTGCAAGAGGGGTCTGTGTCATCCCTCTGCGCAGGAGTGCTTTCAGTCGCTCGGCCTGGTCAGTGAGGGGCGCCGCTGAGTAGAACACAATACCTGAGGAGGCTAAACAGCTAACCTACAACGTCTTTACAATTTTAAAATGTGGCTCGTTAACATGTACGTCTGCCAACATTAAAAGACAAGCCTGTTGTGCTGTATTGTATATTTGGATACCGTTGCCTTTAGCTATTTTACAGTGTCACTTACGTATATTGTTGCTATTGTCAAAAACTTGTAAATGTATTGTCATGTTTGTATTTTAATGTTTTTTTACATCTTGGCCAGGGGACTACAGATGAAAAATAGCGTTCCGGCTAATTCAGGCTTTTTTTAACCATGTATTACATAAAATTGTCTCCTTTCAAATAAACCAATCTAATCTAATCTATTGATATGAGATAGACTTGTTGAGCTCTTCCATTGAGCAAGACGTTCGAGAAGCAGGTGTACATTGCCTTAAAGGTCCAGTCTGTGACTCTCAGATCCCTCTCTCCCCCTCCCTCCCCGCTGCTCTCTTGCCCTGCCTCCAAGCTTTCCAAAGTCCCTCCCTCAAAGGAGCTAACAAGCAAACGTTAGTCCGACAGCATCATCACAGTAATATAACATGCTTTGTTAAAAGCTTATTACTGCAGCGCTTCTCTCTTTCTCTATGTACACAAACCTCAGTTGCAGCAACAACACGTGTCACTTACAGCAGCGCACATGGAGGCTGCTGCGTGCACATGAACAAACACATGCACTACAGAGTTCTAGTGTAACAATTACAAAAAAAACATAATGTAAATCCCTAATTCCATCTTCTACTCCTCCATTCCATACTTAAAAAAGATGGCGCTACAGCCCTAAGAAAGGGGCGGGGCCTGTGAGCAACAGCTGTCAGACAGCCCATCAAACACAATCCTGGTTCTGATTGGTTCTTTTTGCTCGGTCATGGTGCATTCTGGCAATCTGCCAAAGGCTGCAGAAGCAGCAGGAGGGACTCAATGAGTCTGTTTTTTTTTCACACAAACTACTAGTTTGATGTAAAGCTGTCCTTACATAGTGACAGCTTTAGCAAATATGACAAAAAGTCACTTTTATAAGAGATGCAGACTGCACCTTTAATACACATGACATTGGGATTGTGTAGTGTAGTGTCAGTGTCATGTCTGTGGTACACATCATAGCAGGGTGAGATCATTTCAACAAACGTGATGACAGCAAAATGTTGTCACTCATAAACAAGATGTTTTTTTTCCTTCTGCAAGGGCCACAGCACAAGAGCTAATAAACCAGCCTTTATGTGAACTCGGTAGTTTTATGTGATAAACATCACACTGACACACAAACACACATCAGAGAGGCTTTCATGGGGATGCTAGATGAGGCACTACATAGGTTTCCCCTCTGGGACTACCTGAAAGTACCAGTCAAAGCTTCCCTAGGCTGCTTGTTTGTCCTGCTGAGACACAGAGATTCTGAACATTAGCTTTGACTTCAATGCAATGCTGGGGGACGCTTATTCAGACCCCCCATGTTGCCTGTTGGCAAAAGGAAAGAAGGTTGTGCTTATTTCATTCATTTCTTCTTTAAGAAGCTCGTGTTTGGTTGTGTTTTGAGCTGTTTGAAAAATCCCATTTAAATATAACCTCACCATGAAAGAGGGAGAAGATTTACCAGATAGAGTGGTAGACATTTTATAAGACAGGAAGTGGTGGTAATGCAACGAGTTGGATGCAAACCACAGAACAAAAACACATACTAACAGCAACCTTGGATGACAGGATAACGGTCCATCCAACGGGCTTTGGAGTTCTCACCGTCTTGTAAACAGTCCATTCCTTTAGAAATACAACCAGTTCTTCCCAATGCTACCTTATGTCAGGATTAGAATAAAACTACACGGCTAAGAAGAGACGGCTTTGCCTCTGAGCTCAAGTTGCTTCCAAGTTAGTTTCAGTGTGAGCAAACCAATAAACAAAACACTCCTTTGTCTCATTTATACACTTAATCTGTCAGCATTTCCCACACATTTAAAATACAACATGACAAACTAATCAAGTGCCATGGGAACAGGGTGAAGCCAACAGCCATCTGCGCCCCTTTCTGTTTCTAATGTCATCTAGAATGGTCTGGCAGGCCTCCGAAGCTCTTAAGTCCTTGCTCAAACATGATCCTTGCCATGTCAGTAATTTGCAGGACAATTGGTTCCCTTGGAATGGGGAAGGTCAGGCTGAGGCACTTCACGCCTTCTACGCTAAACTGTGTAGAAAAGCACATCTAAGCTTCCTCTAAACGGGGCACTGACACTACAGCTACATAAGAAGTTACATTCATTTTAAACTTCTGTAAATGCTATAAACGTTGTGTCAAAAAGGTGCAGGAATACAAACACTAACACATTAGTAGATCTGTATTTTAATACATTTTATAACCCAGTTAAAACAAAAAACTGTGACGAAGTGCTTCATGTTTAGCTAAATTTAATAAATATAATGATAGCTGATAATATATTTACCTTTTTTACCAGATAGAAGTCAATTCAATTTATTCAAGTCAATTAATTTATTTATTTGCATTTTGTAATGTCCAGAAGCAAAGATTTTTCCCCTGCCCCCTACATCAAAAAGATCTGCACCAATAGTTAATTCTTTAAAAAGTATATTTTAACATAGTATGTATTTTTATACAGTATCTTTAGATTATTTCTACCCCTGGCACAGACATAAAACATGTTAGCATTAGTGAGCTCTGTAAATTAAAGTGTATCCAGATAATGTCTATACCAGAGATGGGCAACTGCTGGCCCCGAGGGCCTCAGTCTCATTTTGGGTGGCCCTCAAAACAAAAAATGTAATTCAAGACTCCAAAAACACACAAAATGACATACAAATATTTTAAGAATTACACAAAGTAACAACAAAACACACAAAATTACAACAAAACTTCACAAATTTACTCAGAGCAACAGAAAAATAGCTTTGCGAGAACTGCCACCTGAAATGGCCTGGGTCGAAGTTCTTGTAAGATTAGTGCCCACAGCCAGAACAAACCTGGTAACAAATAAAAAGTGAGATGGATGGATGTAAGAAGATGTTTCGGCGAGAAAAACAAAACAAAAACTCATGTAAATACCTTGGAAATATATATATATATATATATATTTTTTTTTTTTTTTTTTTTAATAGATGTTGATATATGTACAGTATATTTATTTATATACATATATACAGTGGGTACGGAAAGTATTTGGAGCCCATTAATTTTTTTACTCTTTGTTTCATTGCAGCCATTTGCTAAAATCAAAAAAGTTCATTTTATTTCTCAATAATGTACACTCAGCATCCCATCTTGACAGAAAAAAACTTTTTGCAAATGTATTAAAAAAGAAAAACGTAAATATCACATTGTCATTAGTATTCAGACCCATTGCTCAGTATTGAGTAGAAGCACCCTTTTGAGCTAGTACAGCCATGAGACTTCTTGGGATGATGCAACAAGTTTTTCACACCTGGATTTGGGGATCCTCTGCCATTTTTCCTTGCAGATCCTCTCCAGTTCTGTCAGGTTGGATGGTGAATGTTGGTGGACAGCCATTTTCAAGTATCTCCAGAGATGCTCGTTTGGGTTTAGGTCAGAGCTCTGGTTGGGCCAGCTAAGAGTTGTTCCAAAGCCACCCCTTTGTTATTTTAGCTGCATGCTTAGGGTCATTGTCTTGTTGGAAGGTGGACCTTCGGCCCAGTCTGAGGTCCTGAGCACTCTCTAAGAAGTTTTCTTTCAGGATATCTCTGTACTTGGCTGCATTCATCTTTCCTTCAATTGCAACCAGTCGTCCTGTCCCTGCAGCAGAAAAACACCCCCATCGCATGATGCTGCTACCACCATGTTTCACTGTTGGGATTGTATTGGGCAGGTGATGATCACTGCCTGGTTTTCTCCACACATACCGCTTAGAATTTAATGCCAAAGAGTTCAATCTTGGTCTCATCAGACCAGAGAATCTTATTTCTCATAGTCTGGGAGTCCTTCATGTGTTTTTTGGCTAACTCTATGTGGGCTTTCATATGTCTTGCACTGAGGAGAGGCTTCCATATAGGGCCACTGTGCCATAAATGTATATATGCAAGGCTGCAGTAATAGTTGACTGTAGAACTTTCTCCCATCTCCCTACTGCATCTCTGGAGCTCAGCCACAGTGATCATTGGGTTCTTTACCTCTCTCACTAAGGCTCTTATCCCACGATTGCTCAGTTTGGCTGGATGGCCAGGTCTAGAAAGAGTTATGGTTGCCCCAAACTTCTATTTTTTTTTACCTTGGCCAGATCTGTGCCTTGCCACAATTCTGTCTCTGTGCTCCTTGGGCAGTTCCTTCGACCTCATGATTCTCATTTGCTCTGACATGCGCTGTAAGGTCTTATATAGACAGGTGTGTGCCTTTCCTAATCAAGTCCAATCAGTTTAAATAAACACAGCTGGACTCCAATGAAGGAGCAGAACCATCTCAAGGAGGATCAGAAGAAATGGAGAGCATGTGAGTTAAATATGAGTGTCACAGCAAAGGGTCTGAATACTTATGACCATGTGATATTTCAGTTTTTCTTTTTTAATGCATTTGCAACAAATTCTACATTTCTGTTTTTTTTTGTTAAGATGGGATGCTGAGTGTACATTGATGAGAATTATTATTTTAGCAAATGGCTGCAATGAAACAAAGACTGAAAAATTTAAAGGGGTCTGAATACTTTTCGTACCCACTATATATACTGTATATATATAAAAAACTCTTCCTCACCCACTCTTTTTCCTTCAAGCTCGGGTCGAGAGGCCTGGGAGCTTGAGGGTTCTGTGCAGTATCTTTGCTGTTCCTCGCACTGCACTTTTCTGGACCGAGATGTCTGATGTATTTCCTGGGATCTGTTGTAGCCACTCTTCCAGTTTGGGGGTCACTGCCCAGAGTGCCCCGACGACCATGGGCACCATTGATGCCTTCACCCTCCAGGCCTTCTCCAGCTCTTCTCTGAGCCCCTGGTATTTTTCCAGTTTCTCTTGTTCCTTTTTCTTGATGTTGCAGTCACTCGGTATTGCTATGTCAACTAGCCGTTCCTCTGCTCTTTGTCCAACACCACAATGTCTGGTTGGTTCGCCATTACCATTCTGTCCGTCTGTATCTGGAAGTCCCACAGGATCTTAGCTCGGTCATTTTCTACCACCTTTGGAGGTGTTTCCCACTTTGACCTTGGGGTTTCCAGCCCATACTCTGCACAGATGTTTCTGTACACTATGCCAGCCACTTGGTTATGGCGCTCCATGTAAGCTTTCCCTGCTACACTAAGAGTGTACAATAACGTTTTAGTGGCATTTCCATTCCCACTGTGTTCATTTGTAAGTTGGTCTGTGTTCAAGGTGCATGGTTTAATGACTCATGCAGGATTTTATATGATGTTTCTTTCTCTCTCCCTCATTGGCTGGTCATGTTTTCCAAGCTTGTTTGTGATTGGTCAGATGATCAGAATCAGAATCAGAATCAACTTTATTGACCAAGTAATGTATGTTATACACACGAGGAATTTGACTTGGTGAACTGTGCTCTCGCTAATAGTGTAAACATTAAATAATAACAATCAACTAGAAAGAAAATAAAAAATATATACATAAATATAAACAGTAGTTAGACTAATATGTGCAAAACTAAATGAAATAACAATAACAAGATAAGATAATAATAATAATAATAATAATAATAAGATAGTAGTGCAGGTGAACATTGATGCAAACTCCACCTCTTTTATGTGAGCGTGCACTGATCAAAATTGTAAACCCTACATCTGATTTGTATTGGTAATCAGGGCTTTAAATGATGAGATTCTTAAAGTTACCAACCAACCAGATTTTCCAACATCCAATTTTTTTTCCAGCAAAAATAAACTACATTATAAAATAGAATAGATTTAAGCGTACATGTTTCTTTAAATTGTTTTTATTTTAGTTGATTGCAGAATTAATTACATTAAAATGGAAAAAATATAAACATTTAATTTAAAAACAATGTTGTAACAATGCCTAAAAGGTGCAATTTGAAGTGAACCTTATATTCTCATAACTTAATAAACAAATTTAACTAAAATGAAAATTGGATCCCTGGATCACTGTTTGAAGTTAGAAAGAACAGATGAAATCTGTAATAAGAATTCCATTTACTGTAGAAAAAAAATGTTTTACTAGCATGCATGCTTTATGTAAACAAATCCCACTCCCCACAAACTGTATATAATGCACATTTTAAAGATGAACAAATGGTCTAATACCAGCCACTCAGGACCCGACATCCATTTAGTATCCATCTTCATTTTCCCCTGTGTCAGCAACAGACTTCCTTTTTTCTCTATTTGTTTGTTTGTTTGTCCCAACTTCATTCCAGATCCTATTGTTTGTTTTGCGCCATTCTATTTGTCTTCTCCAATAACCACAATCACGCTAACGTAAGCACGTAGCCAATTGTTGAGTGACACGTCACGAGATAGTATTCATGGGAAATGTAGGATTAGTACAACAAGTAGTGTTGCCAGACACACATTATGTTTTTAAGTCTAGACACAAACAAAAACCCCCAAATGTATTGGCGGAAAACAGCCCAATTTGGCAACCAATTCAAACAGACGCAGCAGTGGTGTTTCGTTCTTCCCCAGCCAAAATGGCTAGTAACGCTACAATGTTACCCGCCAAAGTAAATTTTTACCCTCAATTGGCGGGTTGGCGGCTGTTAATTTAAAGCCCTGTTGGTAATGTCTGGTTTGGTCAAGCCAGCTAACAGACAAATATCTGGACATGTTCATCCAGTTTCGTAGTACAGGGCTCTGGCCTCCACCACCTAAAAAACTAAAAGGATACTTTCAATGAACCCAACTTACAACTTCTTTGGCCTAATGACAGAATCATTACAAGCAGCAATCATTTTTACATTTTCAAAAATGTGATGAATCGTTATCAATAATCTGATTACTTCAGGGCTTCAAATACCAAAGCAGAGGGATCAATATGTCCTTTTGATTACAGCTCATGCCATGAGTATCATTGGCTAAATGTTCAGTCTTTTCACTTCTTGCCCAGAGGAGGAACTCACTTCCCTTCATATTTTTATGGATCACAAACACACAGAATACCAATGATGCTGACAGCAGCTGTTTGTGCAGACTTTTCTCTGCACTCTCTGCATAACACGAGCAGAGCTATGTAGGAGGGAGTTCACCTGCAGGGCGACCGATGGGATTGCTGATACAGGCTTGTGTATGTCCTCATTCTTTATTACAGCCAGGCACCATCCAGTGAGCCGTCGCAAGCACCCACATCTTCTCCCTGAGGATTACAAGTTCACTGCAGCTGCTCCATTTTATCATCCCAAAAGCCACCATTGAGCCATTTGACCAGAAGTGCTCCCTGAAAAACAAGCCCCCGTGTGGGAAAAGCATTTTTCCTTGACGGTCGGTGCCCTCAGGGCCTGATTTAGTGTCAGGCTCAGCTACGTCTCAGCATTTAGACAGCCCCGATCCAGGCTTTATCTTTGACAGGCTGGGTCTGTGGGGAGAGTCCAGACTCTGCTCTGACCTCACTGCCCTCCTGCATGTTGTTTACCGTCAGGTGTTGGCATCTGCTCAAAGAGAAAAAAATAACTGCAACGTCTGCCTCTACCTTTTCCAGACAGGAATCAGAAAAAAAAACATCTGAACACCTCAGCCAAGCCTGCAAGGCCCTGAGGAGCTGCCAGAACTGACTGGACCTTGACCACAGCTTAAGCATGTTCCACAGACCAAACAAGGCCCAGACACAGACTTTATTTTGACAGGAAGAGGAACAGTTTATCCGCATGATTTTCCAGTAGAAGCCTGGTTAGGTTGGAGGACTAAAAGCATCAATGCACGGGCAAGAAGAAACAACCCAACACTCCCTGTCCGTTCACAGCTATATGCTATTCATACATGCAAATCAGTCGCTTTTTGGCAAAAATTGCCGTTTTAAACTCAAAATAGGTCATTTATGTGAATCGTATAGATCCGATGAGTTTTTTGTGGGATTGGGGGTGGGGGGGTGTCGTCGTCATAGGCTGTTCCACGCTCCTTGCACGCTGGAGGCTAGATTCATTCAACACATATCTACCATACACAAACTGATGTAATTTCTACATATTACTCTACGGCGGACTAATATGTGAGCATATAGCCCTCAGCGCTCACGCTCCGTACGGACCTGCTTGGAACAGGTCACAGGAGTGGATTAAACCAGTTTCACTTGACCTTGAAAACACGTAGACGCTTATCAGGTATGTAGGGCCCTATATCTTTCACGTTAAGGAATCATTTAATCGACCAATAAAAATTGAGTCCTCTGAAAGTGACATAATGTGAATGAAACACCGTCATTCATTCCCCGCCCCACACTCCTCCCGCTCCAGAGCTAAACATGTCGAATCAGCCACTCGCAACTGCCAAAAACAACTATGCAACTCATCATAATACAGAGCGGAGCAGTTCCCGCTCAACTTTTGTGTCTGTGAAGCTACAGCCGTTTCTGCTGAAGCTACAAACAGGGAGGGAGGGGCTGAGCAGCCTCCGTCAGCTTCACCTGCTCAGAATGTTTAATTTGAACAATATCTCATCAGAGCTACAGGAGATCTGTGGGAACAAGTTGTGTTTGTTGTGGACGAGACTCCGAGGATGGTAGAGTCTGAAACATTGTACCTTCATTATTACTTGATAGCTTCTAATATTCTGGCTTCTAGTGGTGAAATAACTGATTTCACCACGAGGTGAATTTTTTGTTTAATCATCTGGAATAATATCATCAGGAAATATTAAACTTGGTTATTTTAAATTAAGTTGATGAAAACTTAGTAAATCTGCTCAGATTCAGTAAACCATTGATCCCTGAGGGGAAATATGGTGACATTAATGCTGTTCTCATTCACACATCTTTATATGGCACAATAATTAAAAAGGAGCCGTAAGAATAATCAGTACAATCTATAGCTACCTTTCAATTGGAGTTTACACATGGTTTTAAATTACACTTTTATTTTGACGTACATTTCTGTTTAATTATGGTTTTCTTTTTATTATTATTTATATTCATTTTGTTTACTCACAGGAGTTGAAAACCAAAGTTTTCTGGAAAAAAAAGATAAAATATTTCTTAAAAGAATAAAAAATAACAATGTGGAAAACACAGTTTGAAAAAAATAAATAAAAACTGAACTCTGAGGGAGGATCCCTCAAAATGACTGATAGTGAACTCATAAAACTCAACATTTTAAAAGCATCATTATGGTACTTATATTCATAATAGAAGGTGTATTTTTAAAAATGAGACACTAAACAATAACAATAATTAAAAAAAAAAAACATTTCTATATACTTGTAAACAAATTCTACACATCTAGGCTTACATTAGGTTTTCGTTTATATATTTATTTGGGAAGGTAGAGTAAATTATTCAACAAACCAATGAAATATCAGATTTAGACACAAACACAAACCATTCAAAACGTATCAATTCAAGCTAAACCAAAACTCTGGCTTTTTCTCTACAACAGCAAGAATTATTCTGGCTTAAAAATATGAAATCCATACAACAGTGTACTCTGTATTCTTTATAATTTTAAGTTATTTCCCTTTCTGTCATTATTCTGTGTCTGCATATAGATTCTGTCCCTTATTTAAAAATAAACATTTATTCTGACATTTTTATTTGAGTCATTTAAGAATTGAGTCGGGGTTTTTAATCATTAAACCAACTGTAAGATGACAAGTTGAATAATCCTGCTATTCATCTTTGTGCATTTACACTATTCTACTATTTTGTAGCATAATGAATGTCTTCATTAATTATTCAAAACATTTTTTGTGAAATCTAAAACAACCTTATTTTTCACCACAGACACATAATGAATGGCTTTCATGTCACAGTTCTTTTGCGTGGGCTTCTAACCTCTAATTACTTGTAAGAAAGAGCAGAAATTCAGTAATGCGGAGCTAATTGTGAACAAATAGCCTTCCATCACCACCTAACCACAGGTTTTTCTTTTGGCTGATTTGGAATCAGTTTTCTGCATGTATCTGACAATGGTGGCTGCTAATGACTATTTAAACGCACACAATGCAGTTTCTATGCATTTGGCCTTGTTATATTGGAGGTTAAAAGAAGTGGACACCAATTACAGCTAACATAATCTTCTAACTGACAGTTTGCAGCTCACTGCTCCATTCTGAATGAGCATTAGTGTATGGGTAATTATGGAGAATTATTCAACAAGAAAATAATTATGCAAAGCCTTCCCAGTGACAGACAAATCTGTTGCATTATGTTCAATGTTTTGCAAATGAGGTTGATGATTCTGATATCTGTCTTTTGCTCTGCAACACCTGTTTTTCTCTAATTAAAACCAACTATGACATCAGCTTTTGACCGTGGCTACTCAATTCAAATTTGTCATAATAGTTGTTTTATCTACAGGTGATTTAAATATTCCCATATTAACAGTGTAGGTGCAATAATAACAAAGACTGAAAGATAAATACACATGTTTACGTATAGATCATCAACACCTGGACAATAACCCAATGGTATAAAATATATGAGAATTTGTTAATTCTGTCAAGGAAAGTGAAAAAAAGAATTGACATTTGAGATGGGTGAGAGCTGGGTAAAGTACGGAGGAGTGCAGAGAGATGTGTCAGAAAGCAGAAATCTATGATTATTCTAAGTTGGCATGGTGATGGACAGAGATTGGGAGTTACTGACTACTGAAAAGTACCGGTTCTTACTTCTGCACTGATTTTAGTGTAAGAATGATTTTCGCACAAGCCAAAGTGGCAAAAACTCAGAACACGCGTAGAAAACAATTTATCTAAAGGAGATGGTAGAATGTCTTCATCAACGAGTCACTGAAACACGGCTACCGTTGAAGACATTGTGCTAATGTTTTGAGAAGAAGAGAAAACATATCCGTGTAGATGGTTATAGTTTTTCAAGTACTGAAATAAATTGTTGATGAAAAGTTCTATCACACTGTATCTTCTTTGTATCTTGGGGAAAGCTCAAGTGAGGGAAAGACTAACTTTAAGCCTATTGCTCCCTTCAGTCTGTTGTTGTGCTGAAGAGCTTTTAGAATGTTCACAGCAACAATTACATGTTTAAAATGTGGGGACTAAAAGCCACTAATGTACTACTCGTTATAAGTCTGACGTCAAAATTAGCATGTGGGTAGTATGAAAAGATTGAGTACACGAGAAATACCCGGATGTATACAACACAGTGACATTTTTTAGTGTGCACACTAGTCATAGTCATCTGCCCCATGATGCATGGGGCAGAATGTAAAATGGTCCCAGGACGAGACAATCAAACATCCCCTTTTGAAAACAAAAACATCTTCCTGTCATCCATTATTTTTTAACTGCTTTGAAATTAACCAGACGTTTTGTCAATAGCACAATGGTGGGTCTCCAAAAATCTCTGAAATTTTGGCATGAAATGCATTTCCGCAAGTTTTATGGATCAAATGAGCACATGTTGATATTCTACTCGATCACTTTCTCACATATAATACTTTCAAAACTTTCAACGGTGGAGAATCAACGGAGATATTTAGCTTCAGTGTGCTTCAGATTTTTGTCTTGAAAGTTTACTTCAGTGAGAATGGTCCTCATTCTACTTGTACTGATACTTACAGTATATAGTAAACAGTATTTACTCACTGAATTGAGTATGCAATTTTGAACACAGCCTAGTAATTAAACAATCACAGTCGTCCTAAAGTGCAAAGCGGGCATCAAAATCTGTGTCCCCTTCGTTCTTTGGTTATTCTGTTTTAAAACCAAATCAAAATAACAAATAAACAGTGTGGTTATTTTATTTTCCTGATTTAAACCCAAAACAGAAATACAGAAAAACCAAAAACCAGATAAGCAGCGTTTTTCAGTTTCTTTTCTTATTTTTTAATTTGTTTTGTTTGTGTGATATTTTTATATTTACTGGGAAATTACAGCACAAACTGCCTTCCCTCCCCAGGTCCTGGACCAGGTCTCCTCACACAATAGGACTGTTTAGGATTTATTTCAGCAGTTTTCTGGTCCTGCTCATGTTTTCATTCAGTGTGTGGATGTTTTAGCTCCTAAAAAGCTGCTCACATTTATGTTTGTGTTACGATCCAAATAGTATTTAAATAAACTGGTGATTGACTAACAACTGTGAGGCTGGTGTGAAGAACAATAGATGTTAGAACTTCTACCATCTGACACTTGCAAATACAATTACAGCTTTTTTGAGGTCAGGGAAAATGTTTATTTTGCACGTTATTAATACTGCTAACAGCAGCCGTTAACACACATGGAAATTGATCACAAGAAACGAGGAGCACCAGTAGATTTATTACATCACCTCTGATTCCACATATTATGTGCATGTTTTACGTAACATCCATTTTTTGGTTTGGTTTCAATTCACCAGTAATGTGACTTATGCGTTGCTTCTTTTTATGTCCGGACCAGGAGCAAAAGTCCGCCCAGTCACCAGTTTATCTGAATACTATTTGGATCGTAACACTGTTGGTAAAGTTGGCAAATATTCACAGATTCGGACTTCCAACATCAATAACTCTGTAAGAAAAAGTCATCGACACACAAATTACGCCTCTGCCATCAGTGTGAGGTGGACAACATGATACAAGATCATTTTATCAAACGCAGCAGAGTAAAAGTCCATCTGTAGGTCATTCTGTGTGGTGAGATTAAAACATGAAGCTCTCGTCTTAGTTTCCCCGTAAATATCCAAATATCACGCAAACAGAACCAGATTTAAATTTAAAACGCTGCTTGTTTGGATTTTGGTTTTTCTGTTTTCCTGTTCCTGGTTTTAAATTAATAAAACAAGAAAAATACTTTTTTTCTAACTTTAAATTTTGTTTTGAAACAAAATAACCAAGCTAACTGGAAGTTAAAAACAAAGTGAAGTTTGCATCAGTAGCAATGTACTTATGATGTGTTTACTGCAGTTTGAATTTGACAGGTAGAGTAAGAAACTCATTCTTACATAACACAAGAATAGACTTTACAGCCTTTTTTTTACATTAAAAATTAACTTTATAATGGTTTTGCTAGATAAATATACATTCCTTTAGCCTCATTCAGAGGACCAAAGTTGAAAATATTCTGTTTTGTCCGTCCCTTGTTATTCCACATTTTGTAAAAAGTCAGCTTCAAATGGGCGAGTTGGATTTTTCTTGCCAGGTTACGTTACATAGCGGAAACTCCTCCTCCAGACAATCCTGGCTCCTCCTCCCCTATATAAGAATGTGATCTCTTCCCTGTCAAACTACCTCACAGGTAAAACAAACACTGGTTTAATATAGAATATAAGGGCGGTAATGCGCCTTGCCTTGGTTGCCAACCGCCCTGAAACTACACGGAAGAAGAAGAAGAATATAGAAGAAGAACACAGAACATAAATTATACTTTACTATCATATATGTAAAGCTACATATATGTTCTCTGCATTTAACCCCTCCCTGAGGAGCAGTGAGCAGCCACAGGAGCAATTACAATCAGTTCCATTTATAGTAGCCTCGTATCATGATCTGACGTGTTTGTGACCCAATGCGACGCAGCGGTTGGACAAAACAGTGGACTATCACCTTGAATAAACTATTCCTGTAATCAGTAGTGGTTAGGAAGAGAAGAAAGCGACGTAGCAGCTCCGGTGAGTGTTTGAAACAGCTTAAACTGCTGACTAACTCGACTGCTGCTGCTGTGATAAACACTCACCGTGGAGCAGCTTTTGTTGGACTCACAATCACAATAGCCTCTTAAATAGCCATGTGTTTTACTGTAATGTGCAGTTTTTTTGTCTGAAAACAAAAACAAGAGTGTGTGATAAAGTTGTTGTGAGGAGTCAGAGTCAATAGACACGCCCACTCATGCATATGCATTAGGCCCCAAAAGAAGCATCGTTAAACTGACTTTTCAGAGGGCTAAAACTTTGGAAAAGGAAGTTTGGGAGAATAAATCTCAACTATGTTGTTGGGGTTCTTAGAACAAATGGAGATGAGTGAAAAATAGCACAGACCTTTAAGCCAGGAAATATCATTGAAATACAGAGGATCTTCTTCAAGAATGTCTTTAACGCAGTTAGATTTAAAAGACTTGCTCAAAGTGGATTCAAACCGGCAACTCTCTGGATTAGGCCAGCACTTTTCAAGATAATCTACACGTCAAAGAGATTTTTCATATTTTTTATATATGTTGTTATTATTAATATATATATTTGTTTGAAGTTAACATTATGTGAAACATCCTAAGGACAAGTCAATTGAGTAATGTTACCATGGTTATGGTAGACGCACCATTTTAAGTGCGCTCAAGGTAACCGGTGCAGTGTTTTTTCCATAGCAGGCTTGATCCAATCAGCCCAACGTAAATATAGTTTTCCTAAAACTTTACTGAAGCAGAGCAAACCTGGTTAATCTATGATATGTTAATCTTAATGTTGTATAATATTTGTATCTTCTGGAAACAAAACCACTTTAAAAAGAAATGTATATCATAAATCTCCTTAATTGTGCTCACAGAAACTCTGGCTCAAATTTTGTTATGAAAATCACGCTAATGTATGTTTTAATAGTGCCAGAATGCCATGAGCAAAAAGCCAAAGAACAGAAAAAAACTAAATAAAATGGGGAAGTTTTGTGCAAGGTGTATATGATAGATTAGAAAAGAATTAGAGAGAGGCGATGAAGAAAATAAATACTGTAACTAAACTAATAAAAACTGAATCTAAACTAAGACAGAAGTGATCACCAGTGAACTGTGAAAGGAATTTAATGAATGTGATAATATCAGCAGAATGATCCTGGGAGAGTAGAAGTGGTGACAGTAGGATAACATACTAACAAAGGCATAAACCAAGCTACAGACGTGCAACTTAAATATAAAAATATTGTTGAAATGAGGGCCCTTTAATAGGTTCTTAAATCCCATCTAATGTTTGCATGTGCATCTATTATAAACACGTGATGGTGAACAACAGCAGTCTACCAGATATAACGCAATATCAATACTATCCACCTTTTTATTCTGTTCATTTTTTGGTTGTTGAGATCTTAACTATTGATAGATTTAAGCACA
Source organism: Gouania willdenowi (assembly GCF_900634775.1). Taxonomy (NCBI): domain Eukaryota; kingdom Metazoa; phylum Chordata; class Actinopteri; order Blenniiformes; family Gobiesocidae; genus Gouania; species Gouania willdenowi. The sequence continues at coordinate 2,034,449 of NC_041066.1, forward strand.
TTTTTCACTATTTTTGGTACTTCACACACTTACAGGTCTCGCCAAAGACACAAATTCACTAATATACTGTATAATACACTTCTCAGGTTTTTATTCTCCAGACTTCCCATTGGTATATAGTGTGGGATCATTGATAAATCTTTCTCAGCAGGGGTAAAACATTGGATAAAGTCAAGACTTTTAAAGAATGTTGCAGAAGTCACATTTTCCTTCCAGCTTTTTTTTCTATTAAATTGTAATAATAACTATAAAACATGTGGTGCATATTTTGAAACTGCAAACACTGAACACCATCCTTAATTTGTTATTAAATTTGTGAAATGTACTTTAAATTTGAGTCAGGCTGTTGAGACTAACGGTAACACTTTGCCTGTTTTAGACACATGAAAGCTTCCTCTAAGTTTGACTTTTTGAACTGGTTTTCTAAAGTAACATGCATGCTTTAGGTCAGAGATGGGCCACTTATATCTCAGTGGGGGCCACAAAACTGTGATTGTCTGATCTGAGGGCCACAACATCAACAATCATGTCAGCATTTAAGATAATGACTAATCTGAGCAAAGAAAGGTTTGTGTCCTCTTTTCTTTTCGAGTCATTTTGCACTTTTCTTTTCTGTTTTTTGAGTGTTTTTGATGTCATTTTTAAAATTATTTTGTATTTATTTCTATTTTTGATGTAAAATTAATTTTTTTTTTTTTTTTTTGTTAAATTAAAAAAAATAAATAAATAAATTGTGTATTGACCTCTGCCAAGGCGGTAAAACTTAATTTTCTGGAATTATTTTGTATGTTTTTGTTGACATTTTGTTGCATTTTTCTGTTGTTTTGTATATTTTTGTAAATATGTTGTGTATTACGTTGAGTTTCATTTTACTTCCAATTTCTTGAACTTCAATTTTTGGGGGATCTGTTTTGATGGGGGGGGGGGTTATGACATTAGACCGAGGGCTGCATGTGGCCCCTGGGCCTTCAGTTGTCTGTGTTGTATAGTGCAGTTGAAAGTGGCAGCTCGTGAGGTATTTTTAGCATTTTATGGAAACAGAGGACAGTGTGGATCCCTCTTCAAAAAATGGTTTACCTACACTTGTGTGACATTTTTAAGTGCAGAGTACTAGTAAGAAAATAGAGTTTTAGGTCCATTATGATCGTTCTATTGCTTGAAAAGGGGAAAAAAAGCATTGTCCTGCCTCTACATACAGTATATATTCCCCCTGCGGTCAAAGTTGTTAACTTATTACATGGATTAGGAGAGCCTCTTGTCTTTCACCATTCACTTTTGAACAGAAAATAGCTTCTGATTTTTATTCATTGGTTTCTATCAGAAAGTAATAGTTAGTGAAGCATGTGTCAAAGCAATTCACTCCCACACAGAACAAGACGTGTACTGTTTGCTAGTGTTGGACTTCCTGGCTCCAAGACGCACAAAAGGAGGAGGAAAATCCCATCGAGGAAGAAATCTTAAGCAGATGCATAGAAGCAGAAAAATCCCCCCAGATAAGCCACGATGGTGTGAAACCCTTTCTCTGTTGTTATGAGCTGACAACACACTGCCTTCATTAAACATGGATTTCATCTGTGACGGATCTAGAAAGGCATTTCAGAGATGAATTACAGGTTGTGGCCAACCTGGATCCTTCGGGTCCGCAGCGATTCACTGCATTTAAAGCCATGAGATGAGATTTATGTCCCTCATCTCAGGCTTGGTATTCCAGGCTCACGCTTGACAATGTGACAAGTTGACAACAGCAAAGCTCTAACACGCATCTATTTCTCACTACATTCATACAATGCAGGATCATCTCAGGTAGAATCACCTGCACAAAGATCTGATCAGGTGCTCTGCATGTTTGAGTCATTTCATTGTAGGATTCACAAGAAATCAGTCACTTTATACAGTCAGAGCAAATTAATCATTTTACATTTACAAGATTTTTGGGGGGGTTTTTTCCCATCATTGTACATTTGTGTATCCTATAATGACAGCACACTGTGATATCTGAGAGGATCTTAACTCCAGATTTATTTGTATTACTCTTCCTGTCACTTGCTGTGTACACGGCTTCATGCAACACAAATGATACAAGTGACTGAAACAACATGTCACTCGCTTATTATTGATATCGCTGATTTGTATCATTTCATTGTCCGTGTGGAAAACTAGAATCTAGACTTACCTTCACAGGCCTGAAACATTATCAACAAGGTCTTGTGTGGTTCTCAACCTTGGGGTCAGGACCCCACAAAGACAAGAGATAACACATGAAACTAGAACTATAATAGAAACTAAACAGAACCAACAAAAAGTTACAGAACAAGAAGAGGACAACAGAACCTGACATGAAACATTACTATACACAGTGATGCTTCATAATTCCTGCATTTACTTCTTAACTTTGCAAACTTAGTCACTCTGATGGATTAAAAGTAGACCATGTGGGGCGGTGTTTAGCTCACTAGTTCCTCACCTGCAGCGGGTCCAGGTTCGATTCCCGGCCTGGGACCCAAGTAGACCATGTGCAATAACCAGTAGATGAAATAAGATGATTGACAGAGACAGGATACTGTTTATATTGTACATGAACATAAATTATTATAATACCCAAAAATTACTTAGGACCAAGACGAAGAACGCTATTACATTAAAATAAGGAACGTAAATTAGTAACACTGTCACCTCTGATAAATGAGAAAAGGCAAACTTGGGAAAACTGTATTTCTGAAATATAATGTCAATATATGTTCCAAAAAAAGTTGCTCAAAATGCAAACATTAAACATGGATAAATAAAAAAAAAAGGCAAAATGTAGAAGTAAACAATGAACTAGTGACTTCTTCCAGTGTTGTCATTCTGTAATCATTTCTGGAAGCAGAAAGCAAAGCACGAGGCCAGAGCAGCAAAAAAGGTTAATCCATGGTTAGAATTATAATTAATACGTCGCTCTATTCACCGATGTCGATTATTTGGTGATTGCTGAAATCGCCCCATTTCATTGTCCACGCCAATGAATTAATCAGGTTCTATAAGTACCGTATTCTTCTAGTGGCTCAGGTACAGTTTCCACGCCGACGCTTCCAAACAAATCTATTGAATCTTATGAGTTTCATTTGTGCAGATATGAATTCGTTAGTGTAATTTCCCTGTTTATTTCAAGATATGAATCCAACACAAAAGCTGTTGTGCATGGCAGAGATTTATTAGGCTGATTACTCCTTCAGGATAATAAGGATGAGACAAAAAAGGGTCAACTGGGATTTGGTCTGTTGTGGCCTCTGTAATGGATGAATTACTACTGGGAGAGCCAGGTTGATTTACTGTTACTGACACGGTTCTATGACCCACACCGACCATCACTGCGCTCACATGCACGCAGTCATTTAGGAAGTTGTTTTTACAACCACATAATAATAATATTGCTATTGTTTTACTTGACAATGAATGTGGAAAAGTTGATTTCCTTCTGTAAGGAAAGATCTGTGCTGGCACTGTTTACTTTATTCAACATAGAAAAGTTCATTTTCTAAAAAGAAAAAAGCAACAGCTGGAATTGTTAATGCTGTATATTAGTTATTTTTTGTATTATTGTTTAAAATGTTTAATTTAGTAATCTTCTACTATTTAGATTACTTTCTATTTAATGGTAGCTTTCAGCCTTAAAAAATGTTTTTATTAATAGTATTTTTTTATTTTTTTATTTATTTATTTTTTCAGAAGTTTTATATGTTGACATAAATTTACAATTTTATGGTTTGCATTTTCTACTTTACTGTAATGAAAATCTAACACCTCCAACTGGGCTTTTTTTTTTTTTTTTAAAAAAAAAAAGCAGATTTTGTAAGGTCAGACACTGATGTTTTAATCTCTGACATTTATCTCTCTTTGGCTCATTTCATTTGATCTCAAAGCTGTTCTGTGTCAAGTTCTTCCCCACCAAACACACTCCTGTATTTATGAAAGCACCTCATATTTGTACCATTATTTTTCCTTGGTCAATAACTAATATTGTGAGCCAACACTATGACCATGAGAATAAAACAGAAAAGAATGGGTCACCTATCATTTTAGAGAAAAATCTGTAATCCGTTGTCAAATAAGTAAACAAGACATGGGCAACTATTGGCCTGGGGGCCACATGCAGCCCCAGGCTCACTTTGTGCTCACAACATGTTAAAACATACATAAAACATCAAAAGTACAAAATAAGAGAAAAATATGCACACAAAAAAAAAAAAAAAAGGTAAAATGACTCCAAAGACAATCAAAATATACTCATATAACAGGAAATTATGGACAAAAAAACCCCAACTTTCCTGTGTTAATGCTCAGACTGGTCATTAAATATAAAAGCTGACATGAATGATGATATTGTGACCCTCGGATCAGACAATCCCATTTCTGTGGCCCCCATTCTGATAGAAGTTGCCCATCTCTGAACCAAGCATTGGATTTTCTAAGAGTATAAAAGAGACACGTAAACTATAAGCTACTCCATAGGCACTGTATAGTTCAAAGGGCTACCAGTTAGTTAAATATTACATTTTCACAGTTTCACTTTAATTAGACAGTGAGATAATAACGACGAGAAAAGGTAGGAAATATTGTTTCAACATGATTTATGCAATTGTTTCATTTTCATTACATTTTATAGAAAATCCACCTTGCATTTTAAACATATATTGTGTGTATATATATATATATATATATATATGACATACCACTGACTAAACACCAGATCTGCAACACTTTAAAACATTTGTCACGATGTTTCAGTGAGAATAACCATTTAATGTATTAATGTAGTGTGTGAGTGAATATTGGTGGTGGTCTGAGGGGCCAATGGCGCACAGTCTGCCCCAGGGCAGCTGTGGCTACAATAGTAGTTTACCACCACGAAGTGTGGAGTGAATGAATAATCCCTTAATTCTGTAAAGCGACTTTGAGTGTCCAAAAAAGCGCTATATAAAATTGATGTATTATTATGAATAAAGATGGTTAATTTTATACTAAAACTTTATCAGCAGTGTTTAACTTTGACTTTTAAGTACTAACTACATCTCTCATATGTAGTTAACTTTGTGAGTTTGAGCTCATTGTTGACTAGAGTTCCTGAGGGCCCCTCACATGGTCCATGTGGGCTACCTGGTGCCCCCGGGCACCGTGTTAGTGACCCGTGATGTATAGCATCAGCATCGTGCCATGTTATGGCAGCCTGATCAGGGGTTAATGTTCTGATCTGTGTTTAAATATTGTCAAAGGCTTCAGTGCTATAGATTCATATTATAGATCATTATGGTTTTAGGTTGAAAAAGTTAGAATTCTTATTATTTTTCATCCTGTACGTGACTCTGATTGACATTATTTAGGAAGTCAAGGTAATGAAGTTCATTGCAAATGTTTTATTTCCTCTTCTGTGTTAATGTTGTTTGTGATTAAAAAGCACAATGGCTTTCTCCCCCTAACTTTCCTCTCCTCGGATGGTTTCCAGGCAACACAACACGCATTTGAAAAATTAGTTTTTACTTCAGACTCCGACAGCTAGAAAAATAATTCTCCCTGAAAAGTCTTTATGCAGTCTTGGTGGGGCCATTTCTACCTGCTGGGAGACCTGGGGATAAAAGTCCTGTGAGATGCAAGCCGCTCCTATACCTGCTGTGCAACACAGCCAGCAATTCCATAAACAGCTCTCGACCTTCTGCAACAGCCGACGGGAGACGTGCAGCAGCCCAAACAAACAAAGGAAGTGTGGTGGGAGGAGCAGCTGGGTGCTTCCACACACAGACACACTGACTCCAACGGGAAGACCTACTGGAAGTCTCACAGCTAAACCTGAGGCCCTAAGAAACACAACTATATTTAGGATTCATCATTTCTGATCAAAGTGGAGACGAAGCGAACACATTCTGGCTGAAAGACGTGGAATAGATGTTTTTTTTTTTTTTTACAAAGACCAGATGCAAAGTTAAGGGAAGTTCTACCAAATAAGCCTTTGGTTCATAAGTCATCTCTGATGACCCCAAATACCAGGAGTCCTCACTTCTCTGCTCTGTTCCAGTAGTCAACAATGTAAAGATAAACTGCACAGCATGTAACTAAAAGCTTTAAGAGGAGTTCTTGGATATCACATTGTGTATGAAATGCACTATACAAATAAATGTGCCTTGTATTGCCTTATTCATACTGCTTGTTCTACTGCACTTTACAAGAACGTGAGTTAGATTTTTGTGCAAACTAAAGCCCACAGGAGAGGAGTTTACCATAAACATTTAATTAAAATAAAACTACAAACATAACACGGAACAATGAGAAAATATATTAAATGTGGACTATTAAACATCAGATCCCTCCAATTTAAATATCTCTTTGTAAATTATCTTATACTGTAACTCGCTGTTTCCAATACAGTTTTTTGCAAAATAAAACAGATATTCCTCACCTGGAACCATGGTGATTTAGCCTCTACAGCTAACCTGCTACAGAGCAGGTTAACAACCAGGATCTGCTGTCAGTAATGTGAGAAATGAGTGTTTTACAGAATCTCCATGGTTTTTATACATGTTTCTTCACCCAAATATTATAAATTGTCATTTAATTTGTCTGTTGACTTTTGGTTTTAATCATTTTTATTATCACAGTTTATATATAAAGGCAAAAAGAACATAAAAAGACAAGATTTGAGCAATGAAAGTAAGAAGGCAGACAGTTTATTAGAAATATGTTCTTTATTAATAAAACAAACACTGAAAAGTTAGAGAATATAGAGAATAATCTGACTTTACTCATTATGACTGCAATGTAACTAATAGAATATATTTTTTTCAAGTGTGTCCTAAAATTATGAAAATGGATACTGAAGGGTTTCACATTATTCTGACTTACTTAATCATAGAATAAAATAAACCTTTATTGATCTCCCAGAGGGAAAATTAACACGAAAAAAAAAGTTTAATAAATGAACTGGGATTAGAACTCAAGTCCCCAACATGGCAGGTAAGAAATCAACCAAACATGCAACCAATTAATTCAAATAGCAGCGACCAGACTTTGACTCACCACACATTCTCCTTTATCCTGGGTGTATTTATGACGTTTTTTTCAATAACCTCCAGCAGTTTAGTGTCTATGGCGTGGGCAGTGAAGGCACGTTGTGAATCATGTGACCGACCAAGGAAGATCTAAATTATTATTATTTTGTTTTATTTATTATCATTTTGGGCCACACAGATGGACTTTCTCACACACACACACACACACACACACACACACACACACACACATGTAAAAAAAATCACTTTGATAAAAGAGCACTTTGGGCATCAAGGGACAAAGGGGCAGTTGCTCAACACTTGTAAGTATTCATCCAATCAAACGAAAAATTGACAGTGTGCCTATTGATTAATCATGGAACAATTTGTAAAACCGAAGGCTGAAGTGCATGATGGAGCATTTGTTAAAAAGACATGGAATGACCCCTTCTTTAATTTGAGTCTCAGCTAGTTATTAGTTTGTAATGGTTTCTTGTTGAGAACCACTCACGCATTTGATCAGTTACAGTATTTATGCCTTATCCAATGATCTGTAAGCCCTGTCTGAACGTCACAGCACAACATTTTCTGGACAGCACTCACACTTGCTTCCACTTTTCAACACTCAGGATGTCTTCTTCGAATACGAGACTAAATCTTGAATCTTGTCATTCTAATCTACAACACTCAAGGAAATTTGACCCTAATAGTGATGCACCACAGAGTGCCAGAGGGGGGGTCATAAGTGTCATCATAAGCTGTCCTCTGGGATCTATTAAATTTCTGATTGAGTTTCACTGCCGTCTGCTCTGTAGTTTTCAGCCTTGGAGTGACAGATGAGGGTATTTTCTTTTCTCCATTTGTTCATTTTCCTCCAGTTGCAAATAGGAGTTTTGTATTTCCTTCATTATAATATCAAATATTTCATAATTAATGTCACATCAGATGACTTTCACTTGCACAAATCAAACCACATAACACTGAGGAAAGAACATGTGTCTTGCTGAAGTGTATGATCAGATTTAACACTGGTCCTACTCAAAATTACTGGCGGTGTATTAAAAATACATTTTTGGTTTGGGCTTTTGTTCAAAACATAATCTAGACCAGAGATGGGAAACTTTTATCACAATGGGAGCCACAAAAAAGTGATTCTCGGTTCAGGAGCCACATTATCAACATACATGTCAGCATTTGGAATAATGAACAATCGGTGTAATAACAAGAAAAACAGGAAAATAAATAGATTGATGTCTTAAAAAAAGATGTGTGTTTTCGTGGTCAAATACATCAGGGTGGTGCGGTCGGGCGTGGCGGGGCAGTGTTGGCCTTGCGGTTAGTGGTTTGAATCCCTCCTACCCGTACTGCTCCTGTATTAACATTGCTTTGGAAAAAAAGTCTCTGCTAAATTAAATTGTATCCAACTATAGAGTTTCTAATTATTTGCATTCATAGTACTACACTCTGCTCAGTATTAGTCTTTACAAACACCAATTTAACTGAAACACAGTATTTTTTTAATGCCAGTTTATTTACCTGAGACCAGCAGAAACTGTTACGGTTCGGTGTGGACCCAAATGCAGAGAGAGAAAGAGGAAGGATCGAAGCATAACGTTCCTGGAACCAGTCCATGTTTTATTCTCAAAAAAACAAAACAAAACTTAAATCCAAAAGGGGAGCAGGAACAGGGAGCAAGACCAGGCACAGCAGGACACAAGGAGGGCGACAACTAACCTGACACAATGATCCCGCAGTCATACTGTGTCCAAGCACTCAGCTAAATAGTGAGGGAAGCTTGATTGGGAATGGGCCACACCTGGGTGGAAACATGAGGGAGCTAATCAGGCACCAACCAAGCACACAGACATCACTAGGGGAATACCTGAAACACAGACAAGAGTTAAACACATGACTAGACTCAAAACCAAATAAACAAAGACACAGAATAACTAAAAGAGAACCTTAAGGCTGAATAACTAACAGAACATGACACTACAGTGCATAAAAATCAGCAATAGCATGTAAATAGTTTATAAATAATAATTAAAAAAAAAACACCCATAAGTTCACAATACTGAAGTTGATTAAAATATACATCTAATAAAACTACAGATGTATTTTACATGTTAAAAGGAAACGTATCTGTAAAAAGGTGTTGTCACTTTAAAAAATCTGATGGGACAATCAGCATTTTAAAGTCCATAAAATTGGGTGTGTAACCTAACTGTGCAGTTTTGATGTCAGTCAATGTGTGCTTGTAATGTTATTGGATGTTATAGCAAACTAGTAGCCAATCAAAGTCATTCCCTACTGAAGGTAGTCAGAGGGGGCGGGGACAACTAGCGCAGGTGAGATGCTCAGAGTTGGTGAGCAGACAGACTACAGTCTGGAGTTTTACTAAAGTTATCTGCAGGTCGACTACTCGTGTTCCTGATAATAACTTTAACTGTTAACCCAAGGAAAAGGTAAATATCTTTGTTATGCTGTAACTTACTGTTGTAGTAATGAGACATGATGTGTGATGTTAGTTAGCGGCATGTTAGGTAGCTTAGCATGTCATGTACCATGCGTAGATATTGTACTGTTATCTTAGCATTGTAATGTTCTCATGTTAAGACAAACTGCATGTTAATTCACCATGAAATAGTGTTGAGTATCAAGGATTAACGAAGCTGTGTTACATAAAGCTGACTGTGGGAAGAGGAGAGAGAGAATGGAGCGGTTTCCCCCTGGTTTCCTGGAGAATGGACTCTGCTGTTTTTTCTTCATGGATTTCTGGTGACACTGTGTGCTAACTGATCAGCGTGAACTGCCGTTGAGCTGTGAATGCACATACACGTTAATCATTCGTTTGGGATTTGTGAGTACAAACTGAACTGAAGTTGCACTTGCTTTCTTTTTTTTAAGCTCATGTTTGAGTGAAGTGTCACCTAAAGGTGACAACTTAATCTAAAGTCTAGGTTTGCCCTGTTCTTTTTTTGGTTCCTCCTGGACTTCATTCTCTTTCTGTTCTGAGAAGAGATTGTCCAGCTGCTTCTTGTCCTCTTAGACAGAGGACATATCGTCCTGGTTCGCAGTCTGACCCAGTTCCTTGGTCCTGGTTTGTACTCTGATCCAGTTCCTTGGACAGTTCTTGGTCCTGATCCTTATTCTCTGAAGAGGTTTGGGAGCATTCAGAGAACAGGTACTGGAAGTCTGGGTTCACGGTGCAGAACTGTCCATCTGGTTTGGGCTGGTAGTGGTAGACCACACCAGTATTGGGGTCTGGGTAAATGGGCTCACCATAGTGGATCATACCAGTATCGGGGTCTTTGTATGCTGGTATTAACCGCTGAGGGAGCTGGGAGTAGTCCACCATACTGGTAGTGGGCCCTTGGTAAACTGGTATGAGCTGCTGATCAGGATCTTGTGAGACACACACATTGTTGTCAACCTGTTGTGTTGTCCACACTTGGTCACACATGTCTGTGCTTTGGTCACACATGTTCTTCTGGTCAATGGGCTCCATGTGGTTTTGGGAGGACAATCTATGTAGGTTCTTATAGAACTCCAGTTGTGCAGACAGCATGGTGGACTGGTTCTTGCTCTCCATGAGCTCAGAGGAGAGGGTTATGCACTGGTCGTGAGAAAGCTGCAGTTAATCAGAGAGCAAGCTGCACTTGTCCTAAGCATCATTTAAGTTGCCTTCAAAGTTTTCCTTTATTTCCTGGATCTTCTCTCTGTTTTGACCAAGTTGGATTTTTTGGTCTTTGATCTTGTCCTTCAAAGAACTTTCTTCTAATTCCTTCAGTATTTCTGATTGTTCCTTGATTATATACTTCTTCAGATCGTTTAATTCATCTATGAGACGCGGAAAGAAATCTAGGTGTTGTTTGAATGAGGATGTGTGAGGAGCCTGTCCCACTTCATATTGGTTAAATCCCTGTTTGTTCAAGCCCTGTTGGTCCTTAGTTTGCTTTGATCTTCTAAATTTGAAGTTAAAAATCTAATGAAGCTTTAAAACTCTGCTGCTGATACTCAAAAAATTACTGAAGTATGAAGCATTGCGCAGAGACACACACACACAGGACCACAGCCTGCGAAGAATGAAGCTGCTTTCATCAGAGACTGAAAAAAAAAAGTATCACACATCAATAAATAAGTGTGATGAGGACGTCTACACGTTCAGAAGAGGGAGAGTGTAGCCCTGTCTAGAATCATTTAGTCTGCAGTGCATAAAAATTAGCAATAGCACGTCAATAGTTGACAAATAAAAAAACACCAATGAGTTCATAACACTGAAGTGGATACATCTAATAAAACTACAGATGTGTTTTACATGTTAAAAAGAAATGTATCTGTAAAAAGGTTGTCATTCCCTTCTGAGGGAAAGGGGGCGGGGACAAGTAGCGCAGGTGAGAAGCTCAGAGTTGGTGAGCAGACAGACTGCATCCTGGAGGACAGATAGACTAGCATTGTGTATCTGGAGTTTTACTAAAGTTATCTGCAGGTCGACTACTCGTGTTCTTGATAATAACTTTAACTGTTAACCCAAGGAAAAGGTAAATATCTTTGTTATGCTGTAACTAACTGTTGTAGTAATGAGACATGATGTGTGATGTTAGTTAGCGGCATGTTAGGTAGCTTAGCATGTCATGTACCGTGCGTAGATATCGTACTGTTTTCTTGCCGCCATGATGAATTCATGTTGGGTGTGGGATACATATGTATGTGTATATACGTATATATGCATTGCATATGTGTGTATCCATAAAATGAAGAGTCCGTCCTTAAGACTGCTCTACTGTAAAGTGCCTTGAGATACCATTGGTTATGATTTGGCGCTATACAAATAAAGATTGATTGATTGATTGATTGATTTTCTTAGCATTTTAATGTTCTCATGTTAAGACAAACTGCATGTTAATTCACCATGAAATAGCGTTGGTATCAAGGCTTAACGAAGCTGTGTTGCATAAAGCTGATATTTGGACTTTCTGAGAAATTTCTGTTTATGATTCTTTTGAAATACGAAAACCCAACTAGTCTTTTACTATGGTCTACTGTCTGGTCATTCATATACATAATTTATATAGTCCCTACTTTTTCCTTTTGACCCCTGTACAATTGGAAACGATCGCAGAGTGCCCCCTGCCTATAGGTTTTGACTTCCTGTTTTTGAGACTGTTAAAGTAAATGCGGAACTGTGCACGGAAACAAGGCCTTGCTTCACAACAGCAAACACTTAAATATGATTTTGGCTCTTACCTGACCCATAGACCTATATCAATGCGACTCAATGCTACCTTATGTTTTGCAATGAGCGTGCTGAAAAGTAAAGGCGTGGCTTCTGGTACATTGCAAAAACAGGGGAGGAAGTGGAGCTGTTGAGGGCGGGACATCGAGATGTCCTCTCAGAAACTCTGGATATCAGCTTTAAAGGAGACTGTGTGAAGAGGAGAGAGAGATTGAGCGGTTTCCTGGAGAACTGTGTTTGTGCTGTTTGTTCTTCATGGATTTCTGGTGACACTGTGTGCTAACTGATCAGTGTGAACTGCCATTGAGCTGTGAATGCACATACACGTTAATCATTCGTTTGGGATTTGTGAGTACAAACTGAACTGAAGTTGCACGTGCTTTTTTTTTTTAAGCTCATGTTTGAGTGAAGCGGCCATTTTAGTTTTATGCCTCAACGCACCCTAGCTTCAACTCAGGCCTGCATCGGTCACTTCTCTGTGTGTGTGGGCCCACATTTAGATTTCTTTTGAGTTTTGTATTGGGTAAAACGTCTTTTTTTATTTAATTTTTCTAATTATTAACTATTAAAAAAGTGAATTTTCCTTAAAAGCTATTTAAGTCCAGGTATTTAAGCGGTATTTTGTTTAAAAGCTGTACAAAGGGCTTTTGGAGAGAACTAAGAGTTTAAAAGGGTTTTTGTTTTTCATTTATTTCTGTGGCAAAATTGTTGTAAGAATTTTTTATTAGAAAGTGAAGGTTTTAAAAGCAAACTAAGTTTTATATTTTATTTGAATGGTTTTGTTTTAAAAAACGCTTTAAGTGCTTTTATTTTGTGTCCCACAGAGAGACTTATGAAAAGATTTATTTTCTATTGTTTTATAAATAAATATCTGTGAGCGGATTATTGCTTTTAAAGTACGGTTGTGTGGTGGTGTTATTTGTTTTAATTGACTAAGTCATTTGAGAAAAATAAGAAATCAAGCCCTGTCCTATAGTATTTCACACTATAGGAAAATATAGCAAAGCTACGTGGGACAAGGGTTACATGAATATTATTTAGAATCAAAGATCAAAAATTAAAGTGGCTTCAGCATTATAAAAATATTTGTTTAGCCCATAGAATGTTCCTTTACAGCTTCAGTACAAAAACTAGCAATAACATACAACATAAACACAAAATCTTCTGAAATAAATAAATGAAAGCGATCTGAATTAACATTCAGAATACAGTTTGACCAACTCTGCTTTGCAAAAACTGCTATAAAACAACCATAAATTATGTGCACATAAAGCACAAAATAGCTGCTCCAAAATTAAAACTGAGCAATTTTTCAACCTTAGCACAACTTGAGTTGCATCTTAACATATGTAAAGTGTGCTGTGTGTATTCCAAGTGCAGATTCTGCCGTTGTAAATGCTTATATATAAAAATAAATATGGGAGAAAAAAATCACAGCATTTTTCTGAGCTATACAATGCATAGGACATGGTATCAGGCTAACGAGCTGCCTAAAGGCGGGTGACTCTTTAGTAGCGTAGTAACATACCATGCAATAGCTTTGCTGATCTGTCCCTGGCTAACAGTCACAGTCCGGTTAAAGACTAGACGCTGTTTTGGTGCAGAGGCTTCTTTCACGTCCACTGTTTCCACCAATGCAGCGATAGCTTAGAGCTTCACAGATGCATGTATCTATTGGAGGCAGATTGGTAAAATAATGTGCGTATTTCCACTCTGAGAAGCTCGTCTTGCCCTCGCATTGACTAGCCATTATTAGTGCACGATATAGTAAACACAAACACGCTGACAATGCGTCTTCTGTTTACGGTGTTTGGCGGGGCGTAGCGCAAAAATATGTAGCGCCACTGAAAACAAGTATACTACGGCTAGTAATGCACCATATTGTAACGGTAACCCAGTTTTTTTTTTTTTTAGATATTACGTGAGAGTACTAGTTAATGTCAAAAGTAACGTTGGGGCGGTAACATCCAACACTGGGAGAAACACTCCCAACACTCCCTCCCTCTTGCCACACCATTGTACATAAACTGGGTGCTGTGTCACCCGCTTCAATTTTTCCACACAATAAGCATAATATGCACAACTATAACATCACATTTCACTCACCTTAAAAGAGTCAACTCTTCCCCACTCCCTCTATTTCTTACCCTGACTCCCTCTTCCTTTTCCTCTCACCCAGGTGTAACACTGCCTTCTCTTTTTGTATTCTCTCTTTAATAAAGTGTTTCCTACCTTTCCTTAGGGAGGGCTGGTCACAATTATGCAAAAATACATGAATTTTTTTATTGCAATAACAAAACATGCATTGCTGTCTTAAAGATCGCACTTGTAGGGTTGACCTTCGCCAGCATGTGTAGACAAAGTTGGAAAAAAAAAAAAAAATGTTTTTTCAACAGCTATTTTTTAAAAACAAAATTTGGTTGGTTGAATTCTAAAAAAAATAAATAAAAATGGGTCGCAATTTATTGAATGACTGTAGCAAAATGTGGGTGAGAGCAGTTGAGAACCCCAAGTTTAGACCATCAGAATCAGTGCTTTTCCGAGAAGAAACCACAGCGAGAGCATCCCATTTACTTCCCCTGCAAAACATAGTATCAGATGGGATTTAAATTTTTGTTAATGACACTAGTCGTACATTGTACGACTAGTGTATTTTAGTGTATTTTCTAAATGTAAAAAGAATAAAAGTGATCACTTTCGCCGGTAAATGACACAAAAACCTACAAATTGAAACACAAAACATCCTAATGCCAGATCTGGAAGGTTAGATTACTTAATATGTGCGTAAAATATGAAGACATTTTTCCAGTTGAACTACATTTCCTGCCCATTGGACACTTGGATTTCAGGCTCCAACAGCCAAAACACAATCAGCATTATCATCTGCGCTCTTTAGGGCATACTTTGTTTGTGTAGATAGTGTAGAATATCTCAGGATGTGCTGTTGGTCAGTGTAGTCCAAGGTACTTGGCAGTAATTTTCACAGAAAATGGGTTACCATGGTAACGGTCTGTTGTTTTTTTTTCTTTCTTTTTTTAAAAGCCATTTCAAATGATGAATGTACAGTGTTCAAGAGTTAATTATGTCATCAGATGTTTATTATACAAACCAAATGCTTCCATTGCTGCATCAATGATGTGACAGCCACACTGATGACTACCCCAGAAGTGCAATAAAACCCAAACAATTACTGTTCATTTCCACAGAGGAGAAAAGCAAGGGAGCATTGTAAGGCCCTGTGGATGATTTCATGATATTATGAGTATAAATCACTGTTTCAAATAAATACCTTAAAGATTCCAAACGGGGATTGTTGCCCTAATTTCAAGGGTAAACACTCTCTCTGACCTTATTGTTAATGTAAAGGACATTCAGTTTGAAGACTAGTGGTCTTTTTCAGCAGTGGTTCTCAAACTTTTTGGCCCAAGTACCCCTTTTTTTTTTTTTTTACTTCTGAATCAAAGTACCCCCTTTGTCTGACTACAAGATTTTGTTCAGAATTCCATAAGTGATAACACACATTTTAAAGAATCCCATTGTAAACAAGTAGAATGAAACAGCATTTAGTGCTTCTTGAATAGATTTATTTTTTATAGTTTTTATAATTTATAGTCACCTCCCTCATGACGTGGGACCATGAATGATTCTGTTATTTTCAGTTTATGCACTAATCAAGATCATTTCTATCATCGTTTTGTGTGTTTTGGTGTCATTTTGTCTTTGTTAGTCTGTATTATTCAGTATATTTTCCTCTTACTTGGTGTTTTTGTTGTCGGTTGTGAGTTACTGGTAATATTTAGTATGATTATAGTTTTTAACTAAAAATAAACATAAAACCCCATATTTTTGTTATTATTGATATTACATTTTATATATAAGCACTTTTCTAGAAACTCAAAGACAGGTTAAAACAACAGCAAATACCTTGATTCTTTTTAGAATTGATTAATCTAGCACTGTCGATCGATTAATCGGATAATTTTTTATTTTTATTTTTTTGCTTTTTTAAGCAACCAAAATAAATAATGCGTAACGAAAATGACGTGGCTGTAAAATGATCAAGCATTTGGCTTTTATTTCTCAAAAAACATTTGGCTCCAAAACTAAACCCTATTTGCTATGATAACCTAGAAACCTGTGTATGTGTTTGACAAACACTGGAATTATGTTTTTAGCAGCTGATAAAATTATTTTATCTCAGGCTTAATAAAGTATTTCTATTCTGTATCAAAATATTGTGCTGCTGACATTATTAGAATTGTCACAGTGATGATCAGAGACGGTGTTTAAAACACTTCAGAGCACAGGCACTGAGGCATACCACAATATTTAATGCTACAATTTCTCAAATTTAAAGCCTTCTTCCTCATATGTAAAGCTTTTAAGGCCTTAAATTTGGCTACATCAAATTTAATACCTTACATTTTTAGGGATTTAAAGACCTCTGCCGCTGGCGGACACCGCTGGTACGAGGCTCCGCTGCTACACAGGCCGCTGGGTGTAGCCGCTGTAGCAATCCGAAGCTAGAGTTGCTGCATCTATCGGACTATAACTGTTTGATTTACCTGAATCTAAGATCGCCTGGCAGTCGTAGTAATTACGCTGCAGGTTCACTGAGAAATTATTAGAACTGCATGTCAATATATCGAGGCCGGAAAATGAAGTTCATTTTCATTTATCGTCTGGTAAATTCAATTATTTATTGATTATTGGCCCAGGCCTAAATTAGCATTACATTACCTTGTTTCAGTGAGGCTTGTTGAAGCAGCATGTGGATGCTTTCGGTTCAGATGCTGAATCATTGAAGTCGTATTGCTGTGGTACGCCAGGTATTGTTTGCAGTAAACACATTATTGCACCTTGTTCTCTTCCTTTTTGAGGATGTAATGATCCTAGACTTTAGACGTTTTCTGTCGCTTACTCTCCGTCATGGCGCCAACTAAATACAGAATGTTTGTCACGCGTTGATGACACTCGTGGTGTGCGTTCCCTGCGTGAATGTAACAATGCTTCGGGGCACAATTTTTGCCTCAAATTTTTGTAATCAGGTTAATCGAGTAACTCGATAAATCGTTTCAGCCCTAATCAGATCCAGTCATTTGTTACTTTTCCTCTTTCTTTCTCAAGTACCCCCTGAAGAGCCATTGTGTACCCCCATTTGAGAAACACTGTTTTACAGTACCTCCTACTCATTTTTAAGCTTCCTTTTCTTCCTGAAAGGAACCATAAGTGTTCCTTTTGTTGTCTAAAATCCATGATGTTGCCGTAGGATTACAAATATGTCTCTGCTGAGCCCTTTTTAAGTCAAATGGGCAGTTTCAATTCCACATGTTGGATCTGACACACAGGAAGATGTGAAGCTATTGTTTTGAGATTCAATTATCTGATATCATTGTATGATGTATGGATTTTTCCCCTTTTTTTCTGAAATCTATGTGAGCAGCTCACCTTGTCTATCCTGACCCTCTGTCTGAGACGTGGTGGGATCATAACCTGATCAGTATCTCCAGCTCATTCTGCTTCACTGTATCCATCCGTAGGGTCACAAATCACTGTCTCCTTTTTATTGCTTCCTTCTTTGGATTCTCAGGTCGTCAGAGGCAAAGACAGAGAACCCCACCTTAGGCTTCACGTAACATACACAGAGGTCGGATACATTTCCACTGATATCCTTGAGCTGGTTTCCACATACATGGAAAAAACTGCTAGTTTTAAGAGCCTATAAAATGCCCAGAGTGTGAAAATATTGCCTCAATCTGCGTTTTCAGATGAAACTGTTTTGAAGCGCACAAAGCGAGGTCCTTAAAGACATGGATGAGTAAGTTTGGTGTGGAGGAACTTGACTGACCTCATCTCTATAAAACGCCGTTGGAATAAATAAAAGTCGGCTCTGGAAAATTGTTGAAAGATACATTTAAGCACATTTATATTCGTTTTGGAAGGCTTTTCTTTTATAAGCCAGAATAGCAGCAAGTGTGGACTCATTTCATTCCAAACCCTAAAGGATTAGGAATGATAGGAATTTTTTTGTGGTTGCAGGATCCTGTACCTTTGTTCCCAGATGTGTCCAAAGAGCTGTGGTGGGTTATTGGTCACATGACTTCTGATTCAGTAAAAGATATTTTCATTGGTGAGTTTTCAAATGCACAAAGTTTCAGCATGTTACAAAGTGGAAGAAGATGGTATCGGCTTCAGCTCCAAGAAACATAGTTGGAACCTAGTGGATCACCACACATCTGATCCACACCAGGACATAAACTGGACAAGTGGCTATGACCTGCACAGAAATGGACCAGTTGGTAATTTTTTTGGAGTTTTTTTTAATTCTGACACTCACACTGGCAAAGATCAGCAACATCCTGTGGCTGTGGAGCTAGGTCGACTGGCTGAGTTCCTTGGCAGGAACTAGGACTATATCAATATCCATCCAAACGGTAAGATTGAATCAAACCTCAACGTGTTACCAACCTGGGAGGATTTGAATCCCTGGCTCTCCACAAAACGTGTTGCAGGCATTTCTAATCATTCTAGGAGTAAAACTAGGGGTGGCATACTGTATATTTTAAATTTGATGAAAAATAATGAATGAAAAAAGTCCATATATGTTTTATAAATATTAGTTGGTTAAAGGGCGGCTTTGTGATGTAGGGCAGTGTTTCTAATCCTTTTCAGCCACACAATAAAGGTTCCATAGACCAGGGATCCCCACTGTTGCTTAAAGTGGTTAAACACATACATGAACATTGAAGAACAGTCATGTAGAGACAAAGCCATCTATAAGGAAGAATAAAGGGGATGCTTTTTGGGGCCCATCCATAAAGTCAGCAAAATGATGGTCCATTGATCTATGAATCTGTGATAACCACATTTATTTATTCATCTGAATAATAGCCACTTTTTTCGAGGAAGTATATTATTTGCGCCCTAGTACATTGTCATTTTACAGATGTAAATCCTTGTTTTAGAGTGACTAAAAATAGACAGAAAAAGTGGTAAAAGGGTTCAGTGTCAATATTGGAACAATTAGTTTTAACTGGCATAACAAATCGTGAATATCTTTAAATGGGCAAAAAAAAAAGAATGCAATATGGTGAAAAATGTTAAAAGTGACAATATAGGGGTCAACATGTGCAACATTAGGTGGGAAAAGTAGTGGAAAGGATTTATAAGTGCTGAAAATATCCAAATAGTGGAGAGAATGTGCAGAAAAGACATTGAAATTTGATGGAGAAGTTGCAGAAATGGGAGTAATGTGGCAAAAATGCATTAAAAGGAGGAAGTGATGAAATTTGAATAAAATATGGCAAGTTTGGCGTAGTTTCATTAAAAGGGTAAAAATAAGCAAAAATGGGCTCACATTTAGTGTTTGCTTGATGTCATTTTTGCAGCTACAGTAACGTGGTATCAATCTTTTACCTTCATCTTTGAAGCACTGATGGACTCATGGGTTAAATTGTTCACATGCTTCATTGTGTCCATCACTGACTGCCATGGAGGTGTAGTTCTGTCTCTTTGATAGGCTCAGAAAGGGTTAGTGTCTTCCCCTTTAAATGAAACAGCTGCATATTCATGTTCATGCTCGATCAAACAAAGGCCAATCATGTTCTGGAATTGGATTTGTCACAGTGGTGGTAAAGAGAAACAGCCTGCTGTCTCAGATGTCTGCACTTTCCTGACATCCTATAACAACATTTAATAAACCCATTACTGGCTCTCTCCTCAATGCTCATTGGCATAGTAGAGTGATTTATGCATGAAAGTTACAGACTTCACAGTATTTCACACTGCATATGTTTGGTGACAGACGGCTGTAATAGACTGAAAGGTGCAAATCCACCAGGATTCTCTACAAGGAAGTAATAAAACATGCCGGCCTGTTCCTTGGACAGGGTGGGTGACCCAGCTGCAGGCTTTGGGAAATGAACAGACACTTTTGGCTTTGAGACTTTTCATAATCCTAAATCTGATGATTTGCTCAAAGAACAATAAATATGTGACTACAAAGGTTTTAGGGCTTCCATAAATCTGTCACTTTCTCCTCTGCTTTTATTATGTGGTTACAGTTACTAAGAGAATGACTACAATGACTTTTTTACACATGAAACCTAAACCAAGAAGAAAAAAAATAAATAAAAAATAACAATTAATAAAATTGTGCGATAGAGTGATAACTGACATTTATTGAATATTAATTTTTAAATTATGATACATAAGTTTTAGACGTAATGAAGTAGTTCAAATTCAACTGGCTTATCATTCTGCAAGGAGCTATATTATCTTAAATGTTGCTTTTCTCTCAAAGTCCAAAGTGAGTCACTCCATGTCAATCTAACACATTTTTAGGACATCCCACACACTTTGGTCTCAAAAAGTTGGATATATGTGGATGTGGATTTATATTAATGTACTTTGAAGAACAAACACCCCAAAAAAGAGAAAATGTAGAACACGAGAGAACATAAATATTGTGTTTTCAGCTATAAATGTTTTTTTCTGATGCAAGCATTTTTTTATGTTAGGAATGAAAAACCAATAAACATTATGAGATACAGAGGCCAGCTATAATGGCCTCGTGTAAAGGATTTTCAATATTCGAGAGAAATAAAAATGAAAAAGTCACAAAATTGTTTTATATCCCAATAAAGAAACATCTTTACACTAGAAATCAAAACAGAGATCAGATTTTTTTTCTTACATACAGATATGGGACAATGAAAATCTGTCACAAAAGTATTTTTTGGATTTCAAGAGACTGTCACCCAATCATCAATGCATATATGTGACTAATCATAACGTCTATGTACATAGCTGAAATTACAGGGAGCTGAGGCATATGCTAAGTTGTTTACTGAAGGCCTAAACATGTTCAAGCCTGAAACCCCGACAAACTTTTTTCCAATTTATAGGAACTGGCATGTCCATCAGATAGGATGTATAGCAGATATTTTAAATATTCTCAAAAGAGAAAGTGGAGATGTATTAATAAACCAAATTTCAGTTTCCTATGTGGTGTAGTTCTTGAGATATTGGAACCTGAAAATGGAAGAAAAGACATGCATAAATTTACCATATCTCAAAAAGTTTTCATCCAATCAAACAAAAAATTTGCAGTGTGCCTATTAAATTATGAACGAACAATTGGCAAAACATTTTGTGAGTGGGGTATTTGTTGAAACGATATGGAATCACTCGCGTGCATACTTTTTCTGAACCGACAAATGATCCTTTGCTGGGCTGCAGCTGAGCACATAGAGGATGAGCTGACAGACTCAGGTTAGTGGACTTATCACCAGGCTATAAAGCAGGGGTAGGTAACTCTAGTTCTTGAGGGCCGGATTCCTGAGACTTACTGTAGACGTGTCCCTGCTCCTACACACCTGAGTCAAACGAATGGCTCGTTATCATGCTTCTGCAGAGCTTGATGACAACACATTTATTTCAACCAGGTGTGTTGGAGCAGGGAGACGTCTAAAAGTCTCAGGAATCCAACCCTCGAGGACTGGAACTGCCTATATGGGATGTAAGCAGATAACCACCCTCAAACAACATTTAGCAATACCAGTCAGTGACACAGAGCAGTTTGGTATTTGTAGTTCACGCCACTCCACTGGCTTCCCCACAGATGATGGATTTCTACTCTCAGCGCTTTGTTGAATAGCTGGGTTTCAGTCACGTGATTATGATGACATGCGAATGGGAGACGAAGAGCAGGAAGTAAAAATGGAGAATACGATGAAGGAAACCGGTGCAGAGAGCCCATATTGTACTGAGTTACATCCAGTTTCAAGACAAAGATACAAACAATTAACAAATATGTTGGGCGTGAGCCGTATCTCATAAAGATGAGCGTTTTCAACAGAATCTAAAGATTCGCTGATCATTGAGGCTGTTATCACAAACTATCTGGTTCTTCAGACATCCTACTACACTAAACAGCAGATTAAAGCCTGTAAAAGTATGGAGGAATATCACTTTTTTGTGAGCGGGTGCGTCCACAACCTTGGTATCAAACAGCTCCACGATCATCGTTTGGCATTTGCCACGGTGAGTATTTGTTCTTATAATATTTTATGTGTTAAGATGCCAGCAACGACCAGTAATGGCTATAATTTAAAAAAAACATGGTCAAGGATACGAGGTTTTTTGTCACATACTGTACATACTACTACTGAATAGTACTTTGACATGGAGTGAAATAGCATTTGAATCCGTGTATCATTTGTTCATTCGTTTTTTTCATTATGTAACAAAAACATGAAAAACGAAAAAAAAAACACTCATTTCATATTTGTTTCCAACACCAAAATGAAAGAACGGAGAATGCCTTGTTTTTCAAATTCAAGCTCTTTTGCTTTGGTACAGAAAATGAAAAACGAACACCTTTATTCGTTTTCTCCATTATCGATTTTCCAAAGTATGTTACCCGGAAGTGAAGCGTTACACATTCCGAGATATCTTTAGCTCTGCAACACTTAAGAGTCTCTAAATCTTTCGAAATGTCCGCGAGGAGGTTCTGTGCCCAACACCAGCTAAAGCGAAAAGGACACGTTTTGGATGCACAGTTGGAAGCAGCGATCTTGTCATGCCGAACTGCCGTTAGCATAGCCGTTAGCTTCGGATGAGAGTACACTTCCGAGTCACATACTTTGGCCAATATTCCTCCATACTTTTTTTTTCTTCTTTTTCATGTTTTTGTTACGTACTAATGAATGAATGGTACACGGATTCATTTGGATCTTCAGTTTTTACTGTATGCAGGGGTGAAAGAAAGAAGGTAAATAATATAGTAAATGAGCATTTAACGACAGACACCGGCATTAGCAGACTCTGCGCCTCCCGATTGCAGACGTAGGTTTAAAATCGACTTTTTATGACGTTGCTCTGCAAGCTTTTTAAATTTCTCACCTTTGTGAATGACAATCTTTGGTACACTAAAAAAATCTCTTCCCTTTCTCGGTTAAAGCGATTGGAGTAGCCTTAACAACACAAAACATGGGCATTTTGATTATTTCAGACGTCAGATCCTCAAGCTACTTCACTTCCTGCCCTCCATCTGAATTTTGTTCTCTCGCGATGCAGCAATGTGACATCACATGAAATCAACCAATAGCATCAGTCCGCGCTCTGCCTATTTGCCTCCGTTTACAAAGCTGTACTCGATAACGTTGGTTTAACATCTGTAAAATTGCACTTTTCAGTGGTTTTGTACTGCTGCCATCTCCAGTTCTTCAACCTAAATGTACGTTATGTGTAGCTGTCTGCATGTCTCATTCTGCTTATTGGAGGTTGTGCTAAAAGCTGACAAAGGAGTCCATTAATGGTATGTGATATATGTTGTATTCCCACGCCCCAGTCCTGGATTATTTATATGACAATAGGTTTAGTAAGATTACCTTTTGCAAGTTAATGAAAAGCAGCCAGTCGGACTGGTCGGGCTGTAACAGCGTTAGACTGATGCACAAAACAGACCAAGCGTTGCTCCTCATGGTCACTAAATAATAAATGGCCTGCAGCCTCCAAATTAAATGCACAAATTGACTCCAAAAAGACATAAACATGGCCTCCGCTGTGAAAGTGTCCCATGTCTGATCCAGAATTTTTTTTTCTATTTTGTATGAGAGGTATTTATGTTAAGATACACCTTGTGGTATAAATATATATATTTCTGAAATTCTCTGGCTTTGTTCAACATGGGGTTCCTTCTTTTTGTGTATTTTTTACAGTTGTGTGTGTGTGTGACTAAATGAACATCAGTATTGTTGCTTTTGGATTTCATGTCCTATTTTTTTGTAATCTTGTGGTTCTATATTACATGAATTTAACAATATGAATTATATGTTTTGCAGTGTGTTAATCTTTGACACATGACCACACAGGTGTTTTTGATCACATTACCTTTATTAGGAGGTGTACTCATCGTTCGTGCTATGTCTGAAGGGCGTGAGCCTGAAACGTTCATTTTTTTTAATTAAACCCTTTTTTGGTGCTATACCTGGTGTGCAGACTCGCTTATGGCAGACACTACGGGCGACCGTGGCTCAGGTGGTAGTGGGTCGTCTTCTGATCGAGAGGTTGGGGTTTCGATTCCAGTACCTGACTATGTGTCGAAGTGTCCTTGGGCAAGACACTGAACCATAAGTTGCTCCCAGTGGTCGACTAGCGCCTTGCATGGCAGTCCTGTCCCACTGGTGTGTGAATGTGAGAGTGATTGGGTGAATGAGCTGATATGTAAAGCGCTTTATATAAATCAAGTCCATTTATGCTACTTTTGTTATCATTTTTCCAGTCCGTCACCCAGTGTTCCTTTGCGATGTGCATGCCTATGAACCTTTCACCATTTATGATCCACATCATAGATTTTGCTACGTTTGTGCTCTTTTCTGTGAAGATTGTCAATCATCCACGTTTCACGTCTCATCTAAAGGGCTTCTTCAATACTTTTCACTACTGTCCATTTCTTAAAAGCTGACATTGCTCTGCTGGGCGTCGCCTCTAAACAGACAGAGAGAAACTTTTGTCCTGAGGCAAAGAACAGCAAACAATCTTGCAACTGACTTGGACACAGTTTAATTTCCTCATGCCTTAGCAAGAGTGTTGAAAGAGTGTGTCCACTATGCAGGCAGCTGATTAAAGAGCAGTTGTTTAGAAGTGAAAGAAAAAAGAGGCTGACTATTCCTCAGGAGGGGTGAGTGCCAGACAAGCAGCGTGACTGAGGGCTGAGTCTGGGCTGAGGACAGCCGTTGGACCGACCGCCCCAGGGAGATGCTCGCCAAACACACTCTGAACTGGATGCTGTCAGCAATGCAGCAGAGGAAGCAAGAGAAACAAAAGTTTGCATCCAGCTACTGCCATTTATCTCAGGCTGCTGGAAACTAGTTCAACTTCAGCAGGATTTTACTAAAGTTGCATGGTTGCTACATTTTAGTCATGTGGACTATGTACCCTCACTGCCTGGAAAGAAGAGAGGTTGCGTCATTTACATTGATTTTGAATGTAATCTCAATTGTGAACGCACCTTTAGAAGATCCTGGTTGGTCTGACAGGTGTGGAGAGAGTATTTAGGGATAGATGCAATCCTTTCATTTACCCAATGACATCCTATAGGAAAGGTATAGATTTGCAGCTGATGGACTGACCTACATTTGCAGCTGATGGAGTCGTACGATGTCACACGATGTCACATATCACAGACGGACGCTCACATACCACAGACTGTGCATTACAATGACTGTGTGCATTACACTGAGGTTTTTATCCACTGGTAGATAAAACTATCAAGCACATTGTAAAACATTAATGGTTGGACTGATTCATTCATTCATAGGCACTTCTATTCATGCTGTTGGAGACGCTGAGAACCAAATACTGCGATGATTTTTTTGTTTCCCAGGCAACCTACCCATACATGTAATCAAAGTGGGTTTTATGTAATAGTGGGTAAGATAATATAGGCTGTTAAATACAGACAATACAAACAACTCTGTGCTGTAGTAAAATGAAACTTTCTGTTTATATGGTCCGATTAATTATTATATACTGTTTATTTATATATATATATATATATATATATATATTAGTATACTCTAAAGAATTATTCCTCAAATGTGATTTAGGTTGTTGTGCACGGTTTCACCGTGTTTGTGATTGCTCTGACGCTGCTATTGCCACCCCTTTGACAGCTTGCTTAAATTAACCTGTTGATAACCAGTTCGTAGTACAGCTGCTCTGGGATTACGAAGTATTGAAGCTTGTAAATGGAGAGATTGCCGAGATATATGTGTGTATGCATATATATAAATGTTGAGAATGTGGCCCTATAATCAGGTACTCATGGTTTTGTTCCCCCTCTGTGATAAAAGTTGCTCATCTTTGGTTTAGAGTCAATATCACAAGAGGTCTATCCTACAGATGTGGAGTTTTCTAATCCAGGTAACTTCAAGATCAACCCTGAGTTTTCTGCACTATGACCCTGGTTAAATTTAACGGTGTAAATCCCCATGGTAACTAATGCAGAATGGTTAATCTGCTCTGGAGCAGGTTTTGTTCTGGATAACTGACCAATTATTTCTCTTGGAAGACTGTGCATGAATCTGACAGGTGAGATTAGGAGAGAAAAAGTATTTAGGGATTGATGCGATCCTTTCCGTTTACCAAATGACATCATTTACCAAAGGTATAGATTTTCATCTGATGGTCTGACCTACATTTGTCAGCTGATGCAGTCGCTCTTTGTAAATGTCACGCATCACAGTCGAGCACTCGCATACCACAGACTGTGCATTAGACAAGTAAATTAGACAATCAATCAAGCACATTATAAAACATTAACGTACTGATTTACGCTTTTCTTGTGTATATGCTTCTGGTGTTTTATAATCCTATATGAAATGGGTCATAAGGCGAGGAGATTCATCTATTCATAGGTACTTCTATGCACACTGTTGGTGATGCTGAGAACCAAATACTGTAAGATAATGGCCACAGTTACATGATGTTTTTTAATTCACAATTAGTTATTCCAAATTTAATTATTTGGAATTAAAGTGTTCTGCTTTGTGTTTACATGGAAATAGTAATTCCGAGTTGAGGTTTTCATGGATAACGGGTTTATTCTTCTTTATGCAATTCTGCTTTAGGTCTGGGGGTTGGGGAGGTACAGATTGGACAGGGGTGGAACGTCTATTGTGAAAAAAACACAACAAACCTTTTCTTTATGGGTACAACATAAAATACTGCTGTTTTCAACAATAATATACTGTTTTACTTTGGTCAGCGGAGCAGGAGAAGAGAGATAGGGCAGCAGAGAAGGGAGATAGACTGTACTTTGGTCAATCAAAGCCAGCGGTTAATGCAACAGCTGTTCTACCTCCACTCATGCCCCAAGTAAAGCCTGTCCTATTTGCTGAAGTCTGTGTAACTAATAAGTCCATGTATCCACTCTTTTCATTACATCCATGTATTTTAAGGCTCACATTAAAGCTAGGGTAGGTGATTTTCTCCAGATACACTTTTTAAGTTTTTGGTTGAAATTGTCTTCATGTCCTGACAGAAATTAAGATCTTATGTGATCTGAAAAAGGAATGAAGAAAATCTGTCAACTATAGCAGCTGTAAACCTATAATAACTTCAACCAATGGAAAAAACGATCCGTTTTTTTTAAACCAATCACGTCTCCCTGCTCGTTCTCGATCCATCACATGCAAAAGCTCACACTGAAAGCACGTCACCGCTGAGTTAAAACAGAGTTTTTGGTCACGTTTTTTTTAACATATGTAATGCTAAAGTTTATTGTTTACTTACTGCTGAATGAGACAAGAGACAGCAAAGTTTCTACTCAATACAAGCGATAAGCTGAGCTTCTCTTCTGCAGCAGTTGTGAATGTGAGTGATACGGAGCACAGAGGGGAGGGGGGTAAAGGCGGAGCCATTGGGCATTCAAACTAATGCTAGCGTTTGAAAATCGCCTACCCTACCTTTAAATAAATAGTCTCGGCTGGAGTCCGGGTGGCCATCCTGGACCATGTCGTCACCAGCGCGTCATCACGGCAAGCTGTGCATGTGCCAAATGACCAGAATGAACTTAAAGCGGAATTAAGCGTTTACAAGATGGAGGAATTATTTAATTCGGAATTAAAATTAAACTAAACCAGCCACCCAATTTGTATTTAAGTTTAATTCAGAATTGCATTTGCATTAGGAATAAAATGTTTACAAGGTCAGTTTAAAGAGGATTTAACTTATTATGTATTAAAGAGGAAATAAAGCTCCCATGTAAACTTGGCCATTGCACACCTTGCACAGCGGTAGGCTTGGATTATGGATATTAATTCATAATCAATTAATTATTTTTAGGAATAATAGTAATTTTCTCCTTGGTGAAAAAGGCTGCCCTGCACATTTTTTCTGTGATTGCAATAAGTCAGATTCTTCAAACTCCAATCCTTTTACGTGAGAGCGCACTGATCCAGAGTGAACATCCCTGGGTTGAATTACTCAGTTAATATTGCAAATGTCCGAGTATGTCAACCCAGCGAAAGGAGAGATATCCTGGATAAGTAAACCTAGCTCTGCAGTACAGAACTCTAGAAATGATAAAAACTAGAATATTTACATTTGCTGAAGAAATTGCAAGTGAGGATGCAGCTGCTGGCCCATGTCGCACTGCGTTAGCTTAGCATTAGTTAGCATTAACATGAGCTATCATTAGCATAAATTTGAATTAGTATTAGCTTGCATTAGCAATATCATTAGGATTGGCTAGCATTAGCATAGCATTAGGATTCACATTAGCATAGCATTAGCCTAGCTATAGCACAAACCTAGCATTAGCATCAGCCTAGCATTACCTTAACCTAGCAATAGCATTAACCTAGCAATAACTGAACATTAGCGAAAAGGTTAAAATGGGTTGAACATGTTAAAAGGTTGATTGGTCAAAATCAGTTGAATGGCTTGGAATGAAGGAGTCAAAAGTTGAAAAAGCTGAAATTTCCAATTGTAATTAATGGGAGAGAAAAAAATCTAAGTCAAAAAGTTTAAAAGTTATAAATCATAAATCTTGGGAACTTTCTGAATTTTTTGAGGGCTTATTTGTGAAAGTCAGACAAACGGTGTAAGAGAAGTTAACGCAGACGGAAGAAAAAACTAATATTGCTGTTGATTGATTTAGTGAGTTTAAAAACCCATGCATGACGTAAGTTAGTGACTGAGTGAATGGATCACTGTGTCCATCTCTACACTAGCCCAGTGCTGGAATGAAGGAGGAAATGAAATACCTTTTTCCTGTTTAGTCACAACAGGATGGATAGACGGTAGCTCAGCCTTAAATTCTCCTTTAGTACATTATTTTGGGTTTTGCCACATGTACATGATCAGTAAACTTCTCCACACACATTTGATTGTGTCTTACATTTGGAGTTTTGTAAAAAGATACTTCATTACAATGGCTGTCTGAATCAAAGATTCACACTGCAGTTATAAATGAACCTGATCCAAATTTACCAGTTTGAATCATTTTTATCTAATTGTACTTTTTTTTCTAATGGAAGGTTTGTTCAAATATTTGAGGCAGGAAAATGTAGAAGATGTTGACACTACATTATTGTGCCACTCCTCACTCTTGATTTAAAACTGGTTCCAGTTGAAGCGCCTCCAGATGCATATTTGCACTAAAACAGAAGTCCCCGACTTCCTCCACTTCTCAGGTTTCACTGGGACGACTGCAGCAGCTTTGTTTTTAGACTTCTGGACCGGTGCGAGTCTAAGGGAAGCCATTTTAATCACTCCTAAATAAACAAACAACTAAACGACAGAGGAAGAGCCGGTTCTGTCGCCAGAGCATGAACGATGTGGAGTGAAACTGACCACATGTTTCCCATAAGGGCGGACGTCTGGATATCTTCATTTGTCAGCACTGATTTCAGGAGCCCGTGGTTCTGATAGAAAAAGGCCCAACAGGGGAAGCAGAGCCGCCTTCACAGCAAACCACTGCAGCGTTGTGACATTTCACTTGCTGGGCATGATTTTTGTGTAGAGCCTTTGTGATTCATGAAAACACAGATTTGTATCATGGAATCGTGTGGAATTAGACTTTTAAATCTTTTGTGTGAAAGGACTCTTAATTAGCACTGTAATGATTTTTTATTTGCACTGCATGTGAAACTAAAAGGATGTGGGAGTCCTTTATGGAAATGCACTATAGTCAGTGTTTATCAGTAATGAGCATTGGAGTTATTTTCATCTCTATTAGTCCTGTTTTTGTCTTGGTTGTTTTTACTTGTTGGACATTCAATGTCTTCTGTTGCTTGAAAAGTTGAGTTATGGTGTTTGTTCTCAAGCTGCTGAATAATCCCCATTAACACAGATACGTAGAGCCTTCAACTTTATATTTTCAAATTTTCCCAAATTCCATTTTAGAGGTTACCTACCTCTGTGTTGTTCAGTTTACACTTTCATTTATTTTCTGTTTCATCAGCTTTCCCTAATTAGATGTCATTACAGGTTCTTCAACTTCCTGAAATCATGCTAAACATCAGAGTTCAGGTCAATTACATTTTTCAGTTGCCATTACATTTTCAATTAAAATTCATTTACAATTACAGTGACCAGCATTTTTTCCCATTACAAATAATTTACAATTGTTTTTTTATCCTCAGAAAGTCATTTGCAATTACATTCTCAATGAATACATTTCTATTACAATTAATCACAATTACTGAGCCTGAAATAAATAACCTAATAAAAGTTAACCTTCCTCTTGTGTTAGCTTTCTGTTAGCATCTCTTATGATAACGGGTCCTCAACCAGCTGTAAAATACACTAAAAACCAATATCTATCATCTAATTACTTTCCATCTATTGGTTACCTTGTTAGGCTTCATAATCAATGAAAAAATAGGTTTTAATATTTTTGGTGCGGGCGTCTGAGCCTCTTTTCTGTCAGTATACCCCTAGATTTCATTTTTTTTAATGCTAAAGCTATTAGAAAGCTTGATATGAAACATATTTTAATAATTGTTAACTCCATGTGTGAAGAACTGTACATAGAACTGGATCATGGTTCCCCAGTTTAGCGCCTTAAATTATGATTGACAATTTTTATAGGATTTTCATTGCAATTACAATTACAAAATCAATTATCTCAACACAATTACAATTGAATTACATCATATTTGTAATTAATTATCAATTGCGATTATAATTGACCCCGACCCTGCTAAATATGCATAATACAGTTAATAATTAATGTCATTATTTTTATATTCATACAGAGCAAAAAGGCACCAAAACGAGTACAGGCTGAGATTGCGCACGATTTAACGTCCAGACGTTTGCTACACTTGCTAAAGCTAGGCCACCTAATTTACAGCAGAAAATATTGTTGAAATGTGTTATATAGTCTCAAAACATGTTGGTAAAGGTCAAGTTAGTGTTATAGCTAAATCCATTTCAGAAGGTGAAGTCATTACGTCAAATTTTTCACAGGGATTGACATCTTTCATTGTCCGTCTGACCACAAAGACAAAGTGCATTTAAATCATGATTTCCTTTCCCAAAACATGCATATGATCCTATATACAGTGTCAAATTACTGCACCCGCGTGATTTTGTTATAAAAGAAACAACTATATATACCAAAAAAAAAAGAATACATTTAATATATCCATTTCCATTTGAGGAAGTCCTAATGTGTGATGTGCCTCCCCATCCTCTCATTTAGTAGTTTTAATAATTCTGACCTGAGGCATAAGTGCATTTACACACCAGGGAAATTTTTCATACATAGAATGATTACTGTTTTCTCGGTGCTTTTGCATTTTTTAAAAGTCTTCATCGCAGACACAGTCTGTCAGCAATGTGATTATATCAACAAGAAAGAAATGGTGTCAGGTGCAAATGGCTTGAAGCTGCCCCACAACAGTACAAGTTGCATTTTCAACACTTGAGATTTCCTCCGGGATGACCATTGCATATTACCCATCTATAAAAAGAAGCAAATTGCATACTTGCGTGGTGAAAAAGTGGTTTGATAGGGGCCTCTGTGCTGCTTCTCCCCTCCAGGGTCTGTGACAGCCCCTGAACCAGGCCTTCTGTGGACCAGGAGCGATGCTTCACTGACCCACAACCAAGTATTCTAAAGCTTATTAGATGTCTGAACTGATCTGTGGAGAAGATTCGCAAATAGAAAATTGTTAATTACAAATAAAAAATATACATCTGAATCCTTTTTATATTTCTTTTTGCAAATCGTCAGCATCAACGCTCATCAGAAAATGGTTTGTAGATGTATTGTGGCTTTCTATCCCATAAGTTTAAACGTAATAACCATGGTAACAGCAAGCTGTTGGCTGTGAAGGTGGTCCTGGAAGAATGGCTGCATTGGCTGGAGGATGTCTCTCAACCATTTCTGGTCTGGAGGGACCACCACAACCTCCAGTTTGTAAAAAGAGGCTCAACGCCTATCAAGCCAGGCGGACTCTAACTTTAACTCTACTTTGTCTTCCCATCGGCTCCAAGAACCTCAAGCCAGACATTCTGTCACGTGAACCTATCCTGTAGCCCACTCACTTTGTGCTAACTTCACCTGGGACATGGAGAAGAGGGTCAATGACACGCCTGGTAATTGTCCGAGGGGCTGTCTATAAGTTGTTTCCAAGCTCTGTTCCCAGGTATTCCACTGGGGACACCCAGTTTACACACAATTCACTAATTAACAGTTCTCTTGCAATGTCCTCATTCCAGTGTTGTTATGGCTATCAGCCCCAAACTTTCCAATTATTAAAAAGGAGGTCACGGTTCCATCAGCATGGAGCTGGGATCGAGATAGACAGTCCCTTCTCCGATCTTCTGCTTGGTCTACGGCGGACTGAAAGCTGGAGACAGAGTCTGGCTGTCAACCAGCTAAATACTCACCCTCAGGTTGGTTGGCCCTTTTCCCATATCAAGAACCATTAATCCTGACACCTACAGGCTCAAGCTCCCCAGAACAATGTGTATCTATCCTGCCCACACCAGTCAGCTCAAGCTAGCCAAAACCAGTCTGCTCTTATTACAATAGGACAGACAAACGAACGAGTAATAAACACAAAAGCCTTGGCAAAAGGCTTGTTTGAAGCCAATGGAGATAAATCACTGAAGTGTAATAAATGCAATATATGAAAAGGTCACATTGGCATAAGCAACTGGTGGCATGGGGGGCACACGTGGCCTACGGCCTTATTTTGTGCGACCCCAACAGACACACAAAATGACCTGCCGATATACAAAAAAAGACAATGAAAAGGGACAAAAGGACAAAAAAATACACCAATTGTCTCCAAAAACAAAAATATAAAAGTCTAAAAACGTCTAAAAACTACAACAAACTAACTTACAGAAAGATGCACAAAACGACTCCAAAAATGCAATAAATAATAAGAACACACAAAATGACTCCAAAACATAAATGAACAAAATAATAGAAAAATACACAAAATGACTCCGCACACGCACACAGAAGGACAAAAAAGATTACACAAATAGTCCGGTATTAATGCTCAGATTGGTCATTATTCTTAATATAAATGTTGATAATGTGGCCCTTGGATCAGACAATCACATTTGTGTGGCCTCCACTGTGATAAAAGTTGTCCATCTCTGTTCAAAGCAATATGACAAGGTGAAGATGTTTCCGTGAGATTTGATCTTTTGTGTGTTTGTTTGTTGAAATTCCTGATGGATCTGTGTTTATGATGAGAGATGTGATGCAGCAGGGCAGTAATTTATCAGGTTGTGTCGTGTGAATGGCTGTTTTCATGAGACCTTCTCTTGCAGATTAAAACTCACTCTATGCCTCTGTTAGGAAAATCATTGAAGAGTATATAAGATATCAGTCCAGAAACAAGCTCAGAATCTCTGTATCTGATTATATCTGCTTTAATAGACTGATATCAGGAGAGAAAACCACATTACAGTCTTTACTATGATCATTTTAAATGACACCGTGAGAATATGTTAAGCTTTATAATAACTAAAAACAGAATTAGCTTTCTGTTTTTGTCTTTTTCAGTTCAAGCCTGCTTTTTTACGGTAATTAATTTGAATTTGAAAATCAGATAATGTCGTTCACAGAATTAGTTTAATGTAATTATCCAAACACGTTTTATTTATGCTGGAAAAAAAGTGTGTTGCTCAACCAACTCTTCTACTGCCAGTCGCATTGATCCAAAGATTATGTAAAATTTGTAAAAAGGCTATTTGCAGTCTTTTAGAACCAAACATGCATTAGCTATTTTTATGGGTTTTTCCACCCTCATTATTGGATAATAAGAAGGTTTAATAGGAAAACATTGTTTGTATATTATGTTGTGGGCATAGCTGTAACCAATGCTTTGCAGAAGACATGTCTATGTCAAAATAAACATGCAAATTTACAGAAAAATACACAAAAGGACAACAAAATCACAACAAATAACTCATAACACACAAAATGATAACAAAAATACACAAAACTATTCCAAAAACACACAGTAGACAACTACAATTGTTAACAAAAATAACAAAGATATACAAAAGCACAACAAAAATACACAAAATGGCTTCAAAGTCATACAAAACAATAAAAAAAAAATTTAAATGAGCTCGGATTGGTCATTATTCTAAATGCTGACATGAATGTTAATCAGACAATTGTATTTTTGTGGCCACACTGGGAAAACAGTTACTATCTTAGAGCCATGTCAGTGAGTATGAGCTCTGAAAAGTCTGAACGTACAGGTCCTGCTATTATCGTGTCAAGTTATTTTAAGTATGTTAAATACTAACGGGTAAAAGCAGTTGGACTTTCTGCAATGTGGAGTGCCCTCATTAAATGGATTCCAAGGACAGTCAGATAAAGTAGACCATGTCGAAGCCTGATCTTGTTCATGTGGATCTTGTTGGGTTTTTCTTTCTTATTATGAATTTTATATTTTGATAAGCGCATTGACTTTGTTGTATTTCGTGCTATACAAATAAGGTTGAATTGAATTGAATTGCTGTCCAAGTGACAGTCAATGGACTGAGCATTCACAAATTTGTAACTTGATTGTTCTTTCTAGTCCAGAGACTTCTATCACAGTGGGGGCCACAAAAATGTGATTGTCTGCTCCGAGGGTCATGTTATCAACATAAATGACATCATTTTGAATAATGACCAATATAAGCATAAATACAGGAAAGAACAAAATATTTGTGTGTTTTTGGAGTAACTTTGGCCCTTATTTATCAACCTTGCGTGAAAACGGGTGCAAATTTGAGTGCTGATTTGGTTTGACAGTTTGTGAAACACTCGTATTTGACCAATGCCAGCGTACAAATGATTGGGTGTTGATAAATGTGGCAGCTGAATTTGATTGTCATTACGTTGTTATGCCCTCCTGTTTTGGAGGCCCCACCCACTGAGGTCAAACAAGAAAAGAAGTTTTCCAGGATGAAAATTGACATCCTCAAATCTGAGGTGGAGCAAAACAAAGATTTACTTTTTGAACGTGTGAAAACTGGAATTAAAGAAGCGCATTTGAACGCTCTGTGGAACAGTATCAGCTACTAAGCAGGTGAAGTCTGCCCCCCTGTGTGCGCTGCGAGCAACTTTACAACAGAGATCCTGGAGACACACACGAATTTGACGTTTATATCGACCTTAGTTATTTACTACTTTATTTCCAGACTCAGTCAGGTTTGCATACACGAGGTCAGACCTGACGTGAGTTCTGATCGTAGTGTACGCTCACGTCACATTTTATAAATACCGAAGCTTTCGTGAATGTGGTTGAACACACGTTGTACGCTCAGATCTGAATGTACTAATGGTTGACAATTTTTTTTTATTGTCATTTTGTATATTTCATTCTCATTTTGTGTATGTTTGTTGTCATTTTGTATGTTGTTATTATATTTTTATGATGTTTTGTGTGGTTTTGTTGTCATTTTGTATGTGTTTTTGTCCTTTAATCTTGTTTTTTGAGTGTGTTTTGTTGTCCTCCTTAGTTGGTTTTATTTTGTGTATTTTTGGAGTAAATTTTTGCATTTACTTTGGGGGCAGCACAAAATTAGGCCAAGGGCCACATGTGGTCAAGGGCCACATTGAAATAAAATGTATTTCTGCTCCCCACAGGGTGATCTGACAGCATTTTATGGGATTAGCATCACACTTGGACACACATCTGGCTAAAGCAAGTTGAATCAGAGCAGGTCATCTTTAATCATTCCTTCATGCTCCACTTCTATAATCACATCCTTATTGTTGGTGCAGACCTTTTCAGTCTGTTTAACATCTGAAAATGTTGGTTTGAGTCCAGGATGTTATGTTATGGCTAATACTTTAGTAATGTGATGTGCTGTGACAATATTTTGAAGCGTATATTTGGAAATGCAGGAAAATCTAACATGCCACATGGTAAAAAACAATAATTGTATTGATTTGAGAAAGAAAAATAAGCACATGATACTGTGTGAAATTAGCACTTTGCTGTTCCAATTTTCTGAAAGCCATAACTGACAAGCAACAAGAAAAACGCACTAAAATACACACTCCAGTGTTCAATCAAGAAATCCCAATAAACCTATTTTAGCCAGCGCTTTTTCCATGATGGTCCATGTTTTTCAACCCATTGAACTCGCCAACTTTGAATCAATGTAACTCATCACGCCATCAGGTGGCCCACGCACAGCCCACGCACAGCCCAGGCCTGTCATGCACTTCTATAGGAGCAGCATTAACCTGTTCAGCAGTCTCATTTACAGTCCATCATCAGGGTGCTATCTTAGTCTGAAAGGGCAGCAGCATGGTTAGGGTCAGCTCATACACACCTGACACTGGGGGTGTCATTCTCCAGCTCTGCATAAAGGCTGATAATGAGCCAATAGCCCAGAGGGGTTGAACCCATTCTAGTTCAGAGCGAGTTTGATCTCAGGTGAGCCACAACATGAAATTACTTGACTCAATTTTAGGAGAAAAAAAAGTGCAATTTCAACATTTTTGTTCCCTAGTTTTTAACACTTTTTAACACAACAATATTTTCAAAAATTGCATGTTTAATTAGAGTAAATTGGAAGCTGTGGTGAGGGCAGAGCGTGACCCACAAGCCTTTTATTGATGTCTGTAAAAATGCATCAACGTTGCTTTGGGCAACATTGAGTTGTGTAACACAGCGGTTTGTCTTTGAGATCCAAAAATCGTAACTCAATAACAAGCAGCGACCAAACCGGAGAAAAAATATTTGATGTCAGCAGTTTTATTTTCAAAATAAAACTAAAGCATGTTATTCAAAATTCAAAGTAGAAAATAAAGTACAACCATTAATATGAATATAATTTTAGAAAGTGGTGCTTTGAGAAAGATGTACCTATTTATAAGTGTGCATGTAAATTAACACCTTTCAAAATAAATGAGCAATATGATTTTCTTTTTTTAGGCTGTGCCCAATGTGTGGACTGGGACCCACTTTATGAAGAACCTGTGGTCCAATACATCTTACTAAAAGACGACATTACCATGCGAAGGCAAATGACACTTTTTAATTTAATAATGGTCAACTATTGGCCTGTGGGCCACATGCGGCCCTCGGTTGAATTTCATACGGTCCCAAAACAAATTCAAAAAAGGATAACAAAAATGCACTACATAAGTATAATTTAACATGATAAAAATCATAATAATAAATAACCTCAAAACAATCACAAAAATACATCTGACAGACAAATAAACAAAATGAGAAGAAAATGCACAAACTGGTAAAAAACAAACATGAAAACAAAATTACACTCAATAACTCAGAAAAAAAAGAATAAAAACATACAACATACACCATGAAAAAAATAGATAAATTAAATACACTTAGTTATTTCCTGTATTAATGTTCAGATTGGTCATTATTCTAAATGCTAAGATGAATGTTAATAATGGGGCCCTTGGATCACATTATCATTTT
The DNA here is from genome assembly GCF_900634775.1 of Gouania willdenowi. Classification (NCBI taxonomy): domain Eukaryota; kingdom Metazoa; phylum Chordata; class Actinopteri; order Blenniiformes; family Gobiesocidae; genus Gouania; species Gouania willdenowi. The sequence continues at coordinate 2,072,152 of NC_041066.1, forward strand.
TTTGGCCCCACTGTTATAAAAGTGGCCTCTCCCTGCTTTAATACCCTGTTGCATCGAATATAAATCTAACAATTATAACTTACTTTGTCAAAAAAGAGAACATGCATTTAAGTGTATTTGATGTGATTTTTCTTCCTGTTAAGCCATGGTTTTTCAACCTTGGGGTCGTGGCCTCATGTCAAAAAAAAAAAAAAGTTTTTCAAAGAAATTGAATTTTTATGGTAATAGATTGGAAAGGGGCACTAAGAAGAAATAAAATTCTAATATTTCTAACGTAATCAATACATAATCAATAACCCCACTAACCTTCCCCCATCAATCCCTATTTTCTGATAACCTAAAAATGACAAATTAAAATTTTCAAATCACACCCAGAGTCTACTTTCTACGGCATATTTTCAGATTTTTCTTGCCCTATACTTTTTTAAAAATTTACAAATATTTGAACAAACTTTCAAATCATTTTGTTGAGCATTCCACAACCATACACCGACAACAGACAAGTACATTAGTCTCACGAGCTACTTGGTGTTTAAAATGTAATTTACTCCTGTGATCATCATTCTCAGACACACGCACAAATCATTTTTGAATGCATTCTGGCAGTGTTCTGCTTTTAGCTTTAAACATTAAAACTAATGTTTGCAGTTCAATTATATCTTACATTTTAATAATCCTGATTTGATAAATAAATAATTTGTATAATCTCTGAAACTAATGATAGCAATAATTCTGAAATTTTTTTTTTTTTGTAACAAAATCAATCAAAATATAAATCTAGTATAAAAATGTCTGACGCATATTGTGACTTTGTGCACTGGTACTGGCTACTCTGTATGTGTAATACAGTATAAAGAACGTGATAAAAAAAAAAAAAAAAAAAATAGAGAAAAAAGTATCAGTATTATTTAAAAAAATAAAAAATAGGAAAAGTAAAATGATAATGAAAAAAATCTAATTATGAGATAGTATCTCATAATTATGACTTAAGATATTTATTATTATTATTATTATTATTATTATTATTATTATTATTATTATTATTATTATTATTATTATTTCACTTTTCCTAGTATTTTTTTTTTTACTGGCGGGAATGGGCTTCCATATTGGGGTTGCCAAAAAAAAAATATATATATATATATATATATATATATATATAAATAGGGTCACGGCAAGAAAAAGGTTGGAACCCGTGTGTTAAACCTTTGCTGTCACATTAACTTTACACTGACAGTCCGTGCAGGGCCCGCCCCCTTAGAGGAAAATATCCTGCTCTCCTATTGGCTCCTGTCAATCATGACGCGCTCCTGTCCTCGCTCCTGATTGGCCTGCCCTCGTGCCCCTCATGCTGAGTGGCAGCTCGAGCAGACTCTATTTGAGCGGCTCGGCAGCGGCTGCTCGTGCTCACAGCCTCTCTGGTGTCGTCAATGGGAAGAGCGCGAGACGGTGGCACAGCGAGTTACGGTCTGCTTTGGGAACCCGCAGCTGCACCATGGCCTCCCGGTCCCTGTCCCCGTCCCTTACCCCGTGTCTGTGGATAACCGTGTCCGTGGTGTGTGTGTGTCTGCAGCTGCTGTGCGGGCACGTAGCCTGCGGGGACGCGCAGAACGCACGGGAAGGTGAGTGAGTTCCTAAAGTTTGGACTCGCGCTCCATCCACAGCGGCTGGACCCGTGTCTGCCACATGGAACTAGTCCAGTGAGTGTGTGTTTAGAGCGGATGTAAAGCTCCAGCTGTGTTTAATGTCAATGTAAATGTGAACGTGAGCTCTGTCTGCTCCGCTGCGACCTTTGGCTGCTTTTACGCACGACAGTTATTAACTACCGGCTGTAAAACAGAACTTAAACACAGCAGCCTCCCAGTTTGTTTTATTACCATCATATAAAGACAAACTATATAAAACTATCCGGATCTGATCAGACCAGGCTCAGCTTAGCTCAGCGCGCCGCTGATCCGTGCGCAGTTTCGGGGTTTTTTTATTTTCTCTCCAAAGTGTCTCCGGTTCTTTAACAGTCCTGTCGGTGACTGCATTCTTTTATAGGGCGCCGTTAGAGGTTTAAATTGTTCAGTACATGAAATGACTTTTATATATAAAAGAGCTGATACATTCATGCTGGTTTAGGTATTTGACCCGATTACGGGTTTATTAGAGAAACATCCGAACATGTCATCGTGTCCCAACAATGCGCAGTGAGGATGTTTTTGTTCTGTAGAAAATTAAATGTATTTTCAGAAGAATTACAGCATCGCTCTTTGACTTATTAACGTGTGTGTTGCAGCCTTTATATTTTCTGTTGATGCATTCGCACAAATGTGATATTTGAGAGAAGTAAAGTATGATTGTATTTAAAAAAAAAAAAATAAATAAAAAAAAAAAAAAAAATCCTACATAATAAAGACAATCCTGCGTCTGAGAGACGCTCGCGCTCTGCAGCCTTTGTGTGCGCCGTCTCGTGCTGCGCCGCTCTGACCTTAACGCGTTTATACTTTCACCTGAAAAATGAGTTCCACCAACGCGAGCCCATCAACACACAATATGTCCTGTTATCGTGCGTAAACATAGGCTGTATTAGTGTCTATAAGCTGCAGCCTTTTGCTATAGTTTGACTCAGAAAGTTGAACCTATATATGATTATTCTGCTGCAGTATATGCGTCTTCTTTTTCTATGTTTGGCTGCTGCTGCTATACATGAAATGAGGTCACAGGCGTTTATTGGGGCTGTAGATACAGATGTGATGCTGATGTAACCGCCTGCCTCTTGGTTTCCTGTCACCAGTGATTCTGCTGGACTCCAAGGCACAGCAGACGGATCTGGAGTGGATCTCCTATCCTCCCAATGGGGTGAGTCTGTGGAATGTCTGCGTAGTGTATGTATCCCTGAGCCTGTCTCTCTGAAGTCTCACATGTGTGATCGGAATATTGAAAAGGACACATATAGAAGGATCAGCCACAGAGCTGCAGTCGGAGGCATAGATAAAGATTTGGATGAAGCTGTTTTTTTGTTTTTTTGTTACATCTTTTGACATTCAGAGCACAAAGGGCCCTGAGCGAACCTCAGTGAAAGGGGAAAAAATAAACTTTCAGAATAAATAATCCTCTGCACAAACAGATAAAGCCAACACAATCATCTTCTACAGACGCACTCCAGTTTTTAAACATTTCATATAGTTTAGCCACGTTTCTCTGCTCAATCATAATCAGTTTACATCAGATTGCCAATCATGGAGATGCTTTTCACTCATTTGGTTTCTGATGTTTCAGTGGGAAGAGATCAGCGGCTTGGATGAGAACTACACACCCATTCGAACCTACCAGGTGTGCCAGGTCATGGAGCCCAATCAGAACAATTGGCTTCGGACTAACTGGATAGAAAAGGGCGATGCCCAGAGAATTTTTGTAGAACTAAAGTTCACCCTAAGGGATTGTAACAGCCTTCCAGGTGTGGTGGGCACGTGCAAGGAAACGTTCAACTTGTATTACCAGGAAACTGATTCCGAGGTGGGCCGGAGCCTACGGGAGAACCAGTACGTGAAAATCGACACCATTGCCGCAGACGAGAGCTTCACTCAGGGCGACCTGGGAGAGAGGAAGATGAAGCTGAACACAGAGGAACGCATCATCGGGCCTTTGTCCAGGCGGGGGTTCTACCTGGCCTTCCAGGACGTGGGTGCGTGCATCGCCCTGGTGTCCGTCAAGGTTTACTATAAGAAATGCTGGTCTATCATTGAGAACCTGGCCACGTTCCCGGACACTGTGACGGGGTCGGAGTTCTCCTCGCTGGTTGAGGTCGAGGGTGTGTGTGTGAGCGACGCTGAGGAGGAGGCCGACAACTCCCCCAAGATGCACTGCAGCGCCCAGGGGGAATGGCTGGTGCCTATCGGGAAATGTATATGCAAAGCTGGCTTTCATCAGAAAGGAGACTCATGTGAACGTGAGTATCTCATTTATCCCAGAAATGATTTCAGGAGAGATTCTAAACGGATACAATTGCTCCGGAGAGTTCCCTATTTTTACAATTAGTCTGAAGTTACCGTTAGTACAAAATCACCAATACAATCTGTAGGTCGTGAATCACGACGGTGCAGATTAATGGTTAGGGAAGCAGAGGATGTGCTCACAGTAAAGTTCAACGCTGCGTTGTTTGTAAAACAATTGAACAATTAATTAGACTTTTAATGTATTGGAGTTTTTCTGTTGACACAAGGATTAAATGATGGCTCGCTCCCGAGGTCCAATCCTCCTCGTTCATTCTTACTGGCAGCGAGCCAAGGTAATCACCAGTGAAACAACAGAGTGCCAGGGCTGGGTGAAGTACGAGCAGCCTGTGCTTTCAGCAACGCAAAATATAGCCTTTCATGTAGGTTAGAGACGGACCACTTTGATCCAAAAACTCTGACTGTCTGATTCAAAGCCAAATTATCAACATTCATCTCAGCATTTAGAAAAATGACCAATTGGAACATTATTACAGGAAAGAAACAAGGGTTCTGTTATTATTTTGTGTGGTTTTTGTTACTTCTGTTATCGTTGCTTTGTGTGTTTTTGTTGTCGTGTTCATTTAATTTTCTGTCGTGTGTCAAACTTCTTCCAATTTTGGGGGTTTTGTTCTGTCTTATTTTAGGGTGACTGCATTCTTTTATATGGAGCGCTAACCAAGCCGTTAAAGGTTTAAATTGTACAGTAAAGAAAATGTATATCAAAACAGCCGATACATTCAGGCAGGTATAATAAGTGACCCGATTACGGGTTTATTTGTCGAAACATTGCACGAAAAACATCCAAACATGACATCGTGTCCCGGCGATGCGCAGTGAGGATATTTTTGTGCGAAATGTATCTGTCGTAGGGCTGGGCAATACATATTGAGTTTTGTGTTTTAGCGCTATAGAAATCGCCTATATACAATCACACAGTACAAATAACATCATACAAGTATTTCATATTATTCTTAGGGTACAGTCAAACAGGGTCCTGTTTTTTTACAGTGTTTCCATATTTCTTGGATAAAAGTATTTTGTATCAAAATACTTGTTTTAGGAGTTACTGCTTTTGTTGCTTCTCAGAACAACATGTAAAGCTCAGTTGGATCATTTTTGAGTTCACCTTTCCCTAAACAAGCTACACTAAAGAACTCACTCACACGTGCTGTCCCTTAGAGGAGAAAAAGCCAGAAATGTTAATAAATGAGCCTGTGTGGCATTTTTCATCAGCAAGTTTAACCCAGAATTGTCTTTCTCATCAGACTTTCTTGAGATAAAAATATTGAGATTAATATCATATATTGCCATTTTGAGAAAAAATTATTGCGACGTAATTTTTGGTCTATATCGGCCAGCTCTAGTCTGTCGTGTGTCAAATTAACTTCTTCCAATTTTGGGGGTTTTGTTCAGGGAGCTGCTTAAAGCCCGACAAAGGGCCACATGTGGGCCGCTAGGTGCCAGAGTCCGATTCCGAGCGTAGGAGCAGAACAGCAGGGTTGTCGTTTATGTCTCGCACAATTGTTTCATCGCCGTTAACCATATTTCTGTGGCCCTGGGGATTATGTTCAGTGATTCACTTGACGTGAATGACTTGAATGGTAGAAATGACTCTGGATTAAAAGGGTCAACCCGGGTTACCCAATTTAAGTGGACTGCTTCATCAGCAGTGGGGCCTCCTTTTTTTTCTATTGCTAAGTGAGCAACGACCAATCTAAGCAGCTTATCAGAAAGCGGCACGCTGGTCATAATGGAGCGGAATGCGTCTAGGAAGAAATGAGTGTCCCTGGCAGACGAGCTTTGGAGCTCCCTTGTCATCCATTATGGGACCCTCTAAGGGATGTACCCTAATCAAATATAATTGGCCCGTTTATTAGGAGCATTATATTAAAGATTATTTTCATCTGTTTAAATGTCTGGGCTATCACAGATATGGTTTGTATGACTTCAACAACTTGTAGTTTTGGTGTTTCATCATCTATTTAGTTTTATTTCCCTCGATCACAAGCTTTCATAACAACATGCATAATTCATAGCTGTGGTTCTTTGTACGGTGCTCTACACTAGATGTTTTGAAGCTTTGCAAAGTGTCGGTATGTGAAGTTTACCGTCAAATTTGTTTTGACACCACACCGTTTTGAGCTTTATTTCCATCGGGGAAATGAGTTCCTTTTGTATCACGGATAGATACGGTAATTTAAATAAAACCGGAATCCTCTGTCGTCAGTAGCAGCAAAGTAACAAATATTTATGTAGTAGGTTTATTTCTAATGTGAGATAGTAATTTCCGCTGAAATATGTAGACCTGTTTTGCGTAGATAGACCAAAGGCTGGTCCACAAGTGTATTTTGTCCTCCCATAGATGCTCAGCCTGAGCTTTATCAATAGAGCCTTAAATCTGTTTATATTGTAAAACAATAAATGACTGCATTGTAGAATATCTGGCATCATAAATTATTTCATATCATTTAAAAAATGGCAGCTTGATGTTAACAAAATAAAATACACTGGTGTGAATGTGAAATCAGGGCTTATGATGACTGGTTTTTATTCTAACTCTTGAGTTAACCCTAGATCTGTTTGTTTAGATCCGTTGTTAAAATTGACATATATATTTAGGAATGCGCGGCGTAATCGGCTCGGTTCTGTTTTTATCTTTATCACATTTAAAAAACCTAATATATATGTTTTTCCATACCTGATGTCAATTTAAAAACTGTGTTCCTCCTGGCTCTATGATATTTTATAAAACGATTGGTTAATGTTAATGTGTCTTACATTGCGTGTTTGAAACCAACCTGTAGTGATACTGCCCGTGTAGTTTCTGGGAGGAAACAGGTTTTGGAAGCAACTTATGAAGTGACTTTGCTAAACCTTGACAGAACTAATTGCTGCGTGACCTACTGTTATATTTGGCAACCTGTAAAAGTGTTGAAAGGACTGTGTGTGATCTGACATGTAGAAAGAAATTGGTGCCAGATTCTCTAATACTTATCGGCTATGTTAAACTCTTTATATCCAGAGAACCAGTTACAGGGGGGACATTTTTTTCTAGGAGCCCCTTCATAATCTCCACGAGAATTAAACACAATTTACTTTATTTGTATCCCAGAATGCCAAATGAATGATCTATTAATTTATGTGTAAGATCTTTGTCGTAGTAATGAACATAATGGGTATCTGTACCACTGTTGTATAGAACATAAATCTGTTTAATATATTTACAATAAATAAAGTCTGTGCACATTTATTGAAAAAATGTTGATAAAGCAGAGCAACGCGTTCATTTTGACGGCAACTTTTGATTTAGTTTTAGTCATAGTTTTTAGACTAAAATACAATGTATTTTTAGTCAACATTTAGTCACCAGGACTATTTCAGTTATAGTTTAGGATTAAAGTTTATGCATCTTTTTAAAGACTCATTGATCAACCTGATATTGGATGATATTTATATTTGTAAATACAGAGATTTGATATTATTAATGCGTAAGATCACATGGTCACTTGACTGTAAAAACTGTAGTTTTGCTTTTATTAGTCGATGAAAAAATGTATGTTTTGATATAATTAACATGTATTTATTTAAATTATTCGGTGTAGTTATTGTCACTGAAATAAATGTAGACAAACATTTAGACATAATTGCCACTAGGGTCAGTATCTGTGTACTGTACATATAAAGTGTGTTTATTTTATTGGTGCGTTGATCCCCGTGTGTAGCCATACACTTAAGAACAGGGGTTCTCAACTCGTGTCACCCTGGGACCATATTTCGCCACGATTAATACATTTTTTTTAAAGAGTTCAACCAAATTTAAATTCGTTTTTAAAAAATAGCTATTGAAAACACACATCATCTTTTTAAAAACTTAAATCTATATACTTTCCTGTGCAACATGCATTTCACAGCATGGCTACCAAAAGAAAAGTTTCTTTCAAAATAAAAGACAAGTCCAACATGAGAGACATTAGCTGGGTTTTCATTACAAATTTGTGCAAAAATAAAAGCGATATTTCTGAATGTTGACAACGTATAATTACCCTTTGAACGTGTTTCCATCGACGTTTGTTTTGGAGCCTCGTAACTCTTGTGAAATCTCATCCAGTGAGACTTCTCTGCAGGAAGACGGACGCTCCGAGCCTCCTTATAACGCTCTATTCCTTTGTTGTTTAATGTCTAATAAGGCTAAGAAATGCCCCGGTCTCCTCTTCTGTTTACACATACCGCGCCATGTTTACGCGGAGAGAAGTGGTCATGTGACCAGTTACGTCTTGTTCTGTGACATGCATTTGCGGAAAAAGTGTTTCCATAGCGCATTTGCGACAAATTTTAATATCGAAACGTCTGAAATTCCTCATGAAACTTTTTAGCGATATTTGAGTGCTTTTTTGAAATTCTGGTGTTTCCATTACCAGTTTTTATTGCGCTATCTAGATTTTGCGCATTTCCAAGGGTAATGGAAACACAGCTACTAAGTATATATTTTTATTTTTGACCATCCGTCCACGACCCACCCAGTATAGGTCAGTGACCCACCAGTTGAGAAGAGCGGCTTTAGAATAATAATTCTCTTTAAATTATTTCAGACCCCTGAGCTATGGCTCGATAACCCAAGGACCCCAGTTTGAGAACCAGTGTGCTTTGCAACTATTTAGACATCATTAAATAGTTGAATAAAGGTAATATTTATCAGATAGGCTCATGTTAGTGGGAGAGTCCTTAACCCTGCTGCAGTGTTGAGTGTAGAATGGGGGGTGGTGGGGTGGGGTGATGGTGCAGGTGGAGTCGCTGACTAGGAGCTGTCACTCATGTTATCTGAGTGGATGCAAAAGGCTCCTCTCCCAAACTTGTTGTGATCCTCTCATTCATCAGCGTCAGAGGCTTCTCTTGTCTCTCTCCTTCCCCGTCTGTCTTTAACTCTTTGTGCGCCGCTCCGTGGCAGTAAATGTCACCCTTCCTCTGTCTGCTGTGCCCTGTTCACTGGGCTCTGTGTGTGAATGGGTGTTGAAAAAAGCCTCGTTGAAGTGTCCCCGCCGCCTCGCAAGAGGGCTTCGTTTTGGGAAAGCAGTGCGTGTTGTGAAAATAGCTCCCATTCATTCCTCCTCTGCTCCGCGCTGGAGCCACCGAGTCGTTTAACGCACAGAACAGACACACACTGGCCTCTTTGTGGTGCTCAATCCAGGGAGTGTATGTTGTCTCATTTTGACACATCTCATCATTGTGCTGCTCAGTAACAAGTGTGTGAGAAATGATTACCTGTTGACCCTGGTCTAAAAAGGGAAAGGAAAGCCATGTGTCCCATTGCTTTGTAGCGCTGCATGCTAACAAGAGGAATTAATGAGAGGATGCAGCTTTCTGTGGACGCCGGCCCCATCCATCTCAACTGTCAGGGAGTTGGACACAAGTTAGTTTGAGACTGATTGATGATCACGGCCCCCTGAGGGAGAGGGGCCATGCGGTGGAGGGCCATCGTGACGATGCACCGGAGCCCCCCGAAAATGTCACTTAGCATTTCAAATGAAGCCAGGAAACAGGAGTCGGGATGTCCTCATGCACCCTGTGATTGATAAGGTGTGAATTTAATACACCAAATGGCTGTCTTTACAACTGCCCCACGAGCTCATTATGCAAATGAGGTGTGTGTGTTCTCCACCGGGACCCTAAGAAACGTAAATCACTCAAGTTTGAAATAAATTGGTGATTGATGGGATTTGGTCCTGTTGGTGCCAGAACTAGTAGAACTATCCATTCTCCTTCAGTACAACGTGCACGGATGTTAGCACGTCACCATCGCTTTGAAAGAGTTTATTTACATACATTTAGGATTTCACACGATTGACAACAATAATTATTAGATAAGAAGTTAGGGCCCGGGGGCCAAATCTGGCCTTTTAATGCTGCCAATTGGACCCGCAGGAGAAACAAAAAAGGACAGTGAAAACCTGACTCATTGTCTAAATCAGTGTTTCTCAAATGGGGGTACACGATGGCACTGCAGGGGGTACTAGAGAGAAAGAGTGGAAACATAACAAATAGAGTGGTAGTTTTGGACCCACCCCAGGCGTGAGATGATAGAAATATATCTATTCAGGAGGCACTAAATCTGTGTTTTCCAACCGTGGGGTCGCCTGAAATTGATTTTTCAACATTTCTACATATTACTTTTTTTTGTAATTAAAACAACACACAATCTTAACTGTATTTTTATACTTTCTCTTTGTGAAATATAAATCTAGTTCAACTAAAATGCAGTAAAAAAAATAAAATGAAATCTGAGCCTAAACACGATCAAAAACTAATTGTAGAAAAAAATGTCTTTGGGGGTCACCAGAAATTCTTGATATCCAATTGGGGTCACGATCCAAAAAAGGTTGTAGACTACTGCACTGAATACGTTTCTTTCCACTATTTACTCTAGAGATTCTTTAAAATGTGTTATATCACTCGTTCATTCCATTATTATGATCAATAGTTGTTTTTTTTACACAGTATTCTGGGCAAAATGTTGCAGTCGGACAAAAGGGGGTACATGGACTCAGAAATAAGAGAAAGGGGGAACTTGAGCCCAAGGAGTTTGAGAACCACTGTTCTAAATCACCAACTAATTCAGTTGTAGATATCAAATTACTCTCAATTTTTCCAAAATGCTACAAATTTCCTGAAATTATTCCACCTAGATTTCCCCAAATTAAATAAAAATTGGTCACAAAATCACGTATATTTAAGTGTAGATCCTGGGATTGATACTTGTCACTTATTGCTTGGATATCGTCGGTGTCTTACTTACTTTAAATACTATTACATGTGGAAGTGCAAACTAGGGCACATAAATGATAAAATTGCTCAATTTACCGCCTATAATCTGCTACCACTTGAGATTAAACTGGTCTGTATTTGGTCTAAGATGTAAAGTGAGTTTGACACCCGTGTTTTAGAGTGTCAGTCATGTTTCATATAGAGAAACTAACTCTTATCAACATATAGTCTTCTAGTAAAACGTCGATTTATTTGCATTATTATTATTATTATTATTATTATTATTATTATTATTATTATTATTATTATTATTATTATTATTATTATTCAGTCTTTTATTGCGGACTCTTAGTCCGGACTGGGAATTCCAGGTGCCACAGTGGGGTACAGTCACCTCAGTGGTATCTGTCATTTTGTCCTTGGGCAAGGCACTTCACCCTCATTGCCTAGTATGAATGTAGTGTGTGAGTGAGTGAGTGTTGGTGGTGGTCTGAGGGGCCGATGGCGCACTATGGCAGCCTCGCCTCTGTCAGTCTTGCCACCACTAAGTCTGGAGTGAAAGAATAATCCCTTGATTCTGTAAAGCACTTTGAGCGTCCAAAAAAGCGCTATAAAAATTGATTTATTATTATTATTGAAAAAGTAAAGAAAAGTAAAAAGAATAGCACCACTATTTACAACAAATAGCTGTTTCAATGTATTATTATTATTCATATTGTTTTACCATGTCTGTGATAAATAAATAAACTGATTTTTTTTTTTTTTTTTTTTTTTTGGAATAACAACTTATTTCTTGAACTGTACGTTTAAACTTTAGTGGTTAAGCGGGAAAAAAGGCAATTAAATCACAATTTGTGTGGATTCACCACCATTATTGTGATTTTATTCGATTGGGACCAAAGCATCGTCATTGCGCTTTTTTAAACACGTCTCAGTGGTTGTGATTAGGGCTGAACGTTAAATTACATTTGCGATATTATTGCGACATCATAAAACACGATTTTGTAATTGCAAAGGCTGAAGTTTTTTTTTTTTTTGTCCTGTCTTGTACTGTCCTGTTAAGTTTATGAAATACAGTCCACATGTTTACATGAAACGTAAAGCTAGTTAGATATGTAGAAGCAGTAAAGCCACAGAATTGTTTGCATTATTGTTGTAATCTGTGCTTTAAAATGTATATTTTATATTTATTTAAAGTTTAAATAAATCTGAAGTTGTTTATTAGAAAACAGATTGTGTTTATTGAAAAATACATGACAAGAGGCCCTTGAAAAATTGCATATTGAATTGCAATATTGAGGAAAAAAAATTGCAATTAGATTATTTCCCAAAATTGTTCATCCCTAGTTGTGACTGTCTGTGATCAGGCAGTTCAGTTATATTTTCTATCAACTGTTTTTCCATTAGCTGCTTGATATTGGTGTATTATGCGTTCGTCAGTAAACGTAGCGTAGCTTAGTATTGGAGGTGAGTGATGGAACCGTATGTGCTTTTAACTTTTGTGCCGAACAATTACAGGCTTTCTGACTCCCTCACCTCTGCTTACTGAATAATAGCAGCCATATTTACTTGGCCAAACACTGTTTTTCCTTATGTAAAATGAAGCGTTTGTGTGTAAGTGGATGTGTTGACATGCTGGACAGACCCATCAGGAGAGCTCAGCCGCCCGTGGCTCGAGCACGTCCATCCCAGGAAACCACTTCATTTCTGCTCTTAGATCTCACAGGGCAGTGTGTGTTTAAAAAGAGGCAGCTGGTTGGGAAGGAAAATAAATACGCTTTAACACAGCTCACTGAATTACAATTTCAAACATTCTGGCCTGAGCTTCCTCAGAGGAAGAGCGGTGCTTTAGTCTCAACTAATGAGTGGGAAAATGGAGTCAAAGGGCTGCATAGGAGTCACTGATACTGTCATAAAGACACGACTACATCTGTTCCTGCTCATACAGCTGGGAAATAACAACATCTTTACTTTGGTTGGGCTTTTTTCAACCATTTAATGACGGTATTTTAAACAGTGCAGTGATTATTGGAACAGTTTTGTTTATTTACCGTTATTAGGTTTTACATTTATCAAAGAAGACGTTCATCTCTAAATAAAATACTATGATAAAAGGCTTTGGAAAGTTTGTCAATTAGTGAGTCAAGTGATCTTTATTATAGAAATATTTGTTAAAAAAAACCAAACTGAAATGTTGCATTGTTTAAAAGTATTGTTTTGAAGGTTTGTCTTAACAATTATGTAATGATCCATCTATAAAATCTATTTTACCTTTACTTTTTTATGATAAATAACAAACTACAGGTACATTTAATCTTGACTACCTTAAAACTAAGTGTGGGAAATATTACTTGTGACGATATTAAAAATCTATATATTTCATTATTGTTATTAGGGATGTCCCAATACAACTTTTTCACTTTCAATACGATACCGATATTGCAACGTTGCATATTGTTTGATATCGATCCGAGATCAGCACAAATCATACGTACTTTTATTACTTGTTTTTATAGTGTGGAATGTTAGAAAAGGCTTGATTATTAAAAAAAAAAAACAGACCCATTTATTATAAACCAATGGATTACATATAATTAATATTTTAGACTAAGAATATTCTATGATTGAATAAAATAATAATAAAAAAAAAATGGAAGATATTGAAAAATATAACAATATATATATTATATCGGAGATTTTAGATGGGGTCAGATAAAATCCGATATTCGTTTTCTGGCTGATATCGGACTGATATCCAATGTCAATATTGAATCGGAACAACACTTATTATTATTATTTTGCAATGTCTAGAGAATTTTTGTAATAATGACTCATTATTTTTTTAACTGTATGATCGAACTTTTGTTGTTGACAATATGGGAAAAAAGGACAATTACTATAGAAGTAATATTTTAAGATTTTTCTTCATATCCAGTCTGTCAATCTATAAAATCTATTTTACGGTTACATTTTTTTTGCATTTGCCTGAAATTCATTGTAAGTAATTTATGGTAAATGTAAACTAGTTTGCTTTAAATACAATTTTGGCTGTTTTATTTCTTATTCCTAAAAGGTGATCTGCACATAGATCATATAAAGCAGATTATTATCCTCCAAATCATTTTCAGGCACTTTTCTAAACAGCCTTGTAGATACTCTAACATTTATCTCTGCTGCAAATGAGATGAGAAATTATTCAAGCTATGTTGGAATCTTTGTGTTTGACTGAAGGTTTTTGTGACAAAGGAAGAAAAGCTCCTATGATGACTTATCAGTATGAAAGCTTTGGAATCTGACCTGCCAGTCCAAATTTGAGACCCTACATTGCATCAGATGAATAGACACAAAACCCAAGTAAACATTCCTCTTTCTCACGCAAACAAAGACACATGCTCGGTTAAAGACTTTGTAACCCACCCGAGAGGGAGACCTTTGTGACTCTGTGTCAGATAGCATTATATCCAAATTGACGCCGCGGTGCACGTTTGGCCATGCACGAGGTCAGGGAATATTAACTTCATTTACACATGGCTGCAGACCAGCGCATCATCACAATGGAGACCTGCCTCCTGTGTTTTGTAACATGAGCACTCTGGCTGACAGGGCACTGTCAGGAGGAAGATGGATGATCGCAGTAGTTGACCCCTGATCACCACATGAGTCACCTCCATAGCCTCCCCCCCCCCACACAGCCTGACAAAGGAGCCCTCCCTGCAGTGCGCCCGCCCCTCAGCCCGTACATCTCCATCGATCCCTGCCTCCACACCTTCTAACAATCCTCAGCTTTTGGCCTTGTTTGGCTCTTAAACGCCGTCTTTTTGGAGCTGCTCATCCAGAAGACTCAGAGCGATGTGATCAGACGTTTCAACTCTGTCAGCAAACAATGTCCTTTGCTTTTCCGTGTCGTGTCCCAGAGACACTAGGGTGAAAGTGATCCGCGCCCCGGGTCTCGCCACCATAAAGGGTGAGCCGAGAGGTGGCGCCGTTAGCGGAGCTGCTCCTTTGGGAGCGTTTATAGCGTCTCGCTCTGGGCCTCAATCTGCCTTTCAGAGGAAAAAAGAATCAATAAGTTATTACATAACTTCACACTTTTGCCCTTGGCTTACATCCAGAGTAGCAGAAACATAACCTAGATTGCACCTAAGATGGAGCATCTGTGGAAAGTTTTATTGCTTTTCTAAATGAGCTTTTATCTGGTAAATCTGATGTGGAAGATTCTGACTGTGTGGATTATGGTGCTCGTGGGATTTTTTTTCATTTTTGTTTTGTTTTGCTAAGGGTTGGGTAGGGTTGTGATTAACAATTATTTCACTTTCACAAAGTTCTAATCTTCATTTAGGCCAATAAATTGTTGAGTTCTTTTTTTCACAGAGAGCCTAATCTAATGAATTTGCAATTTGATTTATTTGGTTTTACCAATCCAGCTCACTTCTGATCAAACTGAGCTAAACTACAGTTTATTTCAGAGATAGATAGCTTCTATAACAGCATTATTGTCTTTTCCAAAGGGCCATATTAACAACATTCATGTCAGCGTTTAGAATAATGACCAACGTGAGCATTAACACAGGAAAAAAAACAAAGGGTTTTTGTGTTTTTGGAGTCATTACCTCTGCAAAGTATGTGATATTTCCCCAGTGTTTATTTATTAGCTTATTTATTTGTTTGTTTGTTTGTTTTTCTGTTAGCAGGATTACGTCAAAAGTACAGACCTTGCATAACATTTGGTGGGATTCAGATGCGTATACTGATTCTTACTGAATCAGTAAAAAAATCCAGTTCTTTATTCTTGGAAAATGTAAAAAAAAAATAAAAATCTCATTTTGTAATTGATATATCTTTATTAAATTAGAGTCCGTTATGTTGGGTGTAATATTCTCTTATCCCACTGAGTTTCATCTGATTCAGATTACGCATTTCTTCTAATTTTTTCCCCAAAAATGTGTGTACCCGTACATTGTGACCTACTGTATGGTTATTAATGGGAATATACATTTCTTCTAAGCCTTTAAAGTGTGAATGATCAGGGACACGAATCCAGATAACAGCCAATATCGGTCAAACAGGATGTTTGTGTATTTTATCATTGTATGTAATTATCGTCAATGTGTTTATTCAGTCTATTCTTGAGGTCATTTTGTGCGTGAAGTTTGGGGGCTAGAGGGGCACCTAGCGGCCCGTGTCGGGTCTAATTATACTGGAATCCTGGAACAGAACGGATCTTTCCTCGTGATTCAGAAAAAATTCACATTTGTAACTATGTATGAAATTATATTCCATGTGTATTTTTCAGTGCTTTAAATGTGGAGCTGTTTGGATAAATAACCTATGTGATGATGGTGACTCTTTAAAGCTTCAGTATGTAACTTTTTTTTACATCATTTGGTAAATAATCATCTTTGAGCATATTGTAATCGTTCCTATTTAGAAGTGCAACATTGAATAGGATCCGGTCTGGAAGTTGTGTAATCAGATACACCGGTACGGCGGTATATTAAAAATGTATATCATAATGAAAATGTATACAGGTATTCAGTATGAACCGGTATACCGCCCAGCCTTAGTCTATAGTGAGAAAAAAGTCGCTAAGAGCACTCAGAAAAGATATCGGTAAGGGAGGTTCGGTTTTAAAACGGAGTTGAGAGAGGATTCTACATACTGCAGCTTTAAGGTCTCTAAAGCTGAGGCAGCGCTGGGGGAGTTTTGCTTTTGGGGCAGTCCTGAGTTGCAGTGCTTTGACATTGTTTCATTGCCTGCTGTCACAGCACTGGGACCAAAGTGGGAATGATGGGTGGGTGGGTGGGTGGTGGGGGTGTAGTGGTACAATTTAGAGATAATACGGAGTTGCTGACTTGGGATATTTCCAATGGCAATTTTGCTTGGGCTGAAGAGACTTTGGATGCGTCCGACCTTTCCGACCTTGCTTTTTCATTCCCCGTGAATGCACAAGCCTCGCGCTCATCAGCGCCGTCTTTTAGCCAATAGTCCTCCTTCAAAGAGCTCACTATCTTGTTCATTAGAGGTCGCCGCACGACTGGCCTTAAAGACGGGCTCTGATGTTTCCATGAGAGTTAAATGAACTAAACAAAAGGCGATTAGGCAGGGACATTTTCCATGTCACTGAGAATCTTTTTCAAAAAGCTCATTCTGCACGATAGCTTTGCGTAACAGAGATCTCTTTAGGAGTGCTGAGCGGACTCGCTGCAGCTCAGGCAGAGTGGAGGGCTGTAAATTCCCTGGTGTAATGGGTTTCATCTTAAAATGCCCTTCATTTTTCATGTCCGACTCCACGCAGTAAATCAGCGCGAGTGCTGAAAGAGAACGCAGGTGTCTGAGGTTGTTGTTTGCTGTTTGTACTGCTGTCACTTAGCAAGTGTAATGCAGCTGAAGCATGATGGGAAAGTGAGCCTGTTTAACCTCCTCTTTTATAATTCACTCACAACCTCAGCGATTGCTTTCATTTTAAGGTTTTCTTTACAAATGTTCATTCTAATTCCAACAAATGAAGCCATTTCTTTCTCTCCATCTTTTACTGCTTCTCCTGCAGTAGAACTGGAATGAATAAAAACATCAATGAACAAAAAACATTTCTAACAACGAGCTGTGTGCACAAATGTGGTTGTTTAAAATTGACTAATTTAGAAAGTGGATTTTTTTATTTATTTTTTCAGTAAAACTTATTAGCAGTTGTGCAAATTTAGCTACTCCCTCTAAATATGCAATTCCACAGCTTCTCTGTGTGGATTATCAATTATCTCTCCATTTCTATCTCTATCACAGCTTTTCTCAGGCTTTTTCCAACCGTACCAAACATATACAGCACTATTTTTCAGTTTTTGTTTCTTTCAATCTCGTGAAAAAAAAAAGATATTCAAATATAAATCACAATTTAAAAATATATAAACAAGACTGAAACAGGCAGAAGCAAAAATGCTGACATGCCCAACATAAATAAGTTTCCTTTTCCAATAATACACACAAAAAAATTACAAGCATTCAACAAGTACATTTGAATTGCCTTTTTTTCAAATAATGTAAAAAAATAAATAGATATAAATATATACACACACACACACACACACACTTACATTTAACAAAGAACATAAACATATTTCTACTGTTTCACATAACTCTCTAAAATATGTTGTGACATTTTCTTTTTGAAATTAAATAGCGTGTCACACATTTTTATTTCTTCATCAACATAATTCCTAAAACGGACATCTTTGTTTAATCTTACTTTTGGTAAAATCAACATAAATTGATGTCTTAGGTTGTATTTGCAGGTCTGTAGTGTAGTTTTGGATGTCGTCTGGAAGAGCATTTATTTTTGCTTTGAATATTATCTGTTATTTTATAATAAACAATGTCTTTACATTTTATAAGTTTTGACTTAAATACTGAATGTGTGTGGTCATAATTTCCAGCTTTGTTTATCCATCATTTATTATGGTTTTAAATGTGGTTCCCCAGAGTTCTACACAGTACGTCATGTATGGCAGCGTCAAAGTATAAGAAATTGTAAACAAGGAATTGTAATTAAGTAATTTTTTTGTTTTATTATTTTATTATGTTATGAATCAAAATGTATTAGAGGCAAGAACGATCTGTTTTTTTTTAAATTTTTGTTGCTGTGCTAATGTGTAATATTAATCCAAATGCACTGAGTTACGTTTCAGACCTGACGTGTTGATGACTTCACTCTTTGCTGTTTGCTTGTTACGTTCCTCTTGAATGGAATAGTTTCCCCCCCCCGCAGCAGCAGCACAAGCTTAAAGTTTAGTAGAACTTAATCAAGGTCTTGCTTTGATCTTTGCAGTGTACAACCAATACACAGTTCCTCAGGGTTTACGCTGCTCAGAGGGTGTAAGGGAATGCTAAGCTTCCCTTTGTTTCTGCGGGAAAGCTACTTATCTTCAGCTAAGCACAGGTACCTTGGATGAATGAGTTGGTTGTGTGGAGTGCAGCAGCAGCAGCCAGACGGGCTGATCCCAAGTATGTGCAGGAGGTGGGGGAGGATCTGGTGTAATATGACTGTTCCATCTGGATGTCACTACTGTTACAATGGATCTTATCGTTAAAATGGATTCTAAGATGTTAAAATAATAGGAGCAGCAACTTTAGTTGGCCAGTAGGGCTGGGCAATATATCAAGATATTTTTTGTTTTGGCAATATAGAAAATAGGGGTGGCCCAGCCCTATTGGCCAGTATCCATTAGTGCTGGGATTATATGATTTTGTCATAATTCCATTATATCACGATTCATCTTTGCGGATTTAATTTATATTGTAGTTCCAATTTTTTGCTATTTTATAGGGATGTGCATTGCCATGAATCTAACAATATGATACGATTCACTTGTCACAATATGATATATTTCGATACTGAAAAATACAATATACTTTGAGGTATTGCAATATCAACAGTTACAAATTTCATATTTACAAATACAAAATGGTAGGAAATACAATTTATTAAATTTTTTTTTTTAACTTGCGAGAATAAGTAAATGGTAACTAAATATAAGTCAAGTTACAATATCAAAAACAAGTGGTATGGTTATCAAACTATCAAATTACAATACATTAAAAAATGATTCTGATTCTGTTAAGTTCTTCAATTCTTTTAAAAGTTACCAGCAAAGTTACATCTATCAAAGTAATGTTTTTTTTAAAAATAAAGTGCAATCAACTATCTGGCTAAAATGCATCAGTGAGGTAGTTTAAAAAGGTCTGATGTGGTTCACTGACACCTAGTGACCGGGTGTTTAGTGCTATACATATGTTAGCGACATTAAATGTTTTTTCCCGTTAAAAAAATATGATAATTTTCTATTTTTTTGGATCAATGCAATAATCGCAAGGTAAAATATTGCTGAATCGATTTTTTTCTGACACCCTTACTATTCTGCAAGTATTATAATTTGATAGTAACAATATTGCAATCTTATTTATTTTATTCAATTACAAAAGTTGAATCTAACACTTCTAAAAACAATATATGAAACCATGCACATCACAATTCGGCACATGGAAGAGCAAAACACAAAATCTAAATGTAATTTTTTAAAATCACAAAAAAGCATCATCATCTGTAAGTCCGCCTTCCTGGATCATTGCTTGCCAACGCTTATTGATGTACGAGGGGAGTGACTGCTGACCTGCTTTTTCTGATCAGAGCAGATATACCTACATTTAAAACGTGACCACAGTGAAGCTTTTGGTAGATGAAAACAATAAAACTATGCCCAGCATTTAAAAAAACCCATTCATGGCTTCTATGAAATTACTGACAATTTCTCCAAATCCACTGTCGCCTACAAGATGGGATCAATCGAGCTGTCCTTTGACGAAGAGCCGTCTAAAGGGATATTTTCCCTTAGAGTCAGCTGCTCTGTATTAGTTTGAAATTACTCTGAAGATGTAGAGCCTCTTACATTACAGAGACAAACACCACAGGCCTCAGTCTATAAAGGAGACAGAGCTATAGTTCTCGCATAAACGGGAGTAAACAGAGCCTGACAAATGTCTGTGGTGAAGCCTACTATTTATCCAAGCAAAGAATATAAGTCACATCTAATCACACCAATGCACGTTGGCCACGGGCTAAGGAAAGGTAATGCATAAGAAACAGGCTCTTTGGGAGCTATTGACAGCTTTTTCTACAGTCGTTGCACGCGGTCACGGAACCTGTCCGCCTTAAATGTCTAACGGTAAACAGGAGTTAACATTGCTAATAATGTGATCTGACTCCTTTGAAAACTGATTTATTTGCATCTTCAGTGAACGTGATCAACACTTGAGCTTCAGTAATACTCGGGATAAGATGGTATTAGTGATGCACCAACATTTCTGCCACCTAAAATGAGTGCTCGGATGTATTAAATACAGCCACTCTGTGAGTCCACAGACAAGCTGGCCCGCTCGCGTCATTACAACGTCCTGTTTCAGTCAGCTTTTTTCGGCGAGAAAAGTACTTCCTACTAGTCCTTGACTAGTTTTTTTTTAATTTAATGTATTTTTTCCCTCGTCATTTTGGGGGGTTGCTTGGAGTCATTTAGTGTGTTTTTTTTAAATTTATTTGTTTAGTATATTTCTTTTCCATCATTTTGTGTATTCTGTTCATTATATGGGTTTTTGGAGTCATTTTGTGCGTGTGTCACACATAATTAGGCTGAGCGCTGCATGTGGTCTCTCAACATGATCACACAGCAAAACACGTGACACTAGCTGGGTGTCCATTACAGATTTTCGCACAATAAAAGCGATGTTTCTAAATGTCGACAAAGTATAATTGCGCTTTGAACGTGTTTCCATTGAACGTTGTTTTGGGCAGGCGCCTCGTAACTCCTGTAAAATTTCATTACGTGAGACTTTGTTTCAGAAAGACGGACGCTCCAAACACCCTGCAGTCCTTTGTTGTTTCACGTCTAATGCGGCAGTAATCATTTTAAAGTTTAACACTAAGAAATGTCCCGGTTTCCTCTTTTGTTTACACGTACCGCATCATGTTTTCTCTGAGAGCAGTGGTCATGTGACCAGGTACGTCACGTTTTGTGAGGTGTATTAGCTGAAAAATATTTTTCAATATCAAAACGTCTGAAAAAACTCCTCATAGAAACTTTTTAGTGATATTTGAGTGTTTTTTTTTTTTAATTCAGGTGTTTCCTTTACCAGTTTTAATTACGCTATTTCCTTAGATTTTGCGCATTTCCAAGGGTAATGGTCACACAGCTACTGACACAAAGTAATAATTTCACTTTTTGTGCGTGCCGCTATGATTTCCACATTTAGTTTTTGCGCTGCGTGACGCAAATTGCAAACTTAGCGATTCAATTAGAATTTTTTTTGTGCATCTTATTACAACACTTCATTCAGGGTTTTTGTAATACGTGTCAAAAATACGTGTGCCGTAACACAAATAAAAATTGTTCTCTGCAACACGTAAAATATGGGGAGATCCCATGCACAAATAATTCAAGTCAATTTCATGTTATTATCGCAAACTGGGTGAAACTGGGCTGGATCTCTGCGTGATCAGTTACCCATGACTGTTATAAAAGATAGTTTTACAAGGTTTTGTGTGTGTGTTTTTTTTTTTTTTTTTTTTTTTAAATCAATCTACATTGCACTTTTTCTGACCCGCTAGCTCCTTTTTTCAGGGTCGCGGCGCTCTGCTGGTGCCTATCTCCAGCTCTCATTGGGCGTTAGGCAGGGGTACACCCTGGACAGGGCACCAGTCCATCGCAGGGCAACACACGCAGGCAATCACTCACAAATACTCTCTCTCCTATGGTCAAATTACTGATTTCAATCAAACCAACAGTTTTTGTTTTTGGATTGTAGGAGGAAGCCGGAGAAAACCCACGCAGCAGAACACATTACAATATATTGAAAGGAAACATATTTTCATTTATTCCAGACAGCGTTTCACTATAGAGCATACAGATGAAAACCTGGTCATAAAGCACTAGAAACAGGCTCCGCCTCCTAGCTGTATTTAGAGTAAATGAGAATGAAAATGTTACTCTGGCAGCGCTGCCTCTTCACAGCCAGGGTTTATTAGGAAATCACTGTTTTTTTTTTTTTTTTTTTAAACGAGAAAATAAACAGTTTTCTTTATCGTGCTTGACCCTTTCCACATGGCATTCATCAGCGGCGGGGTGTGTATGTTGGTCCTGTCGGCTGCCTCTTTTATCACTCTAATGGGGTGCTATCTCCCTGCTGCTCTCTCCGGGTCTCGTTCGGCTCACTTCTGCATGCATTCTTTCCACTTCTATCCCCACCACTCGGCGGATTTAACACATAATCAGGCCGGACGGGAGGGCAAGCTGGAGAAGAGGAAGAAAAGGGAGCGGTGGAAGGGGAGTCCTGGTCCTGACAACACTCATCATGAGCCCACCATAGAGATGGAGAGGGAATGTCACACAGACCCACTCTTTTAACACGTCTCCTGTAATATCCTGACAGAGCAGACGACTCACTGTATTCCAGATGCTCCTGAATGGACTAGTTATGTCTTTGGAAGTGACAAGTATTATAACGAGAGCCTCCGATTTTTAGTTTCAAAACTCACCGAGTTCTGTTTCAGAGTTTCCCCATTTCTGTG
Source organism: Gouania willdenowi (assembly GCF_900634775.1). Classification (NCBI taxonomy): domain Eukaryota; kingdom Metazoa; phylum Chordata; class Actinopteri; order Blenniiformes; family Gobiesocidae; genus Gouania; species Gouania willdenowi. The sequence goes on from NC_041066.1 coordinate 2,095,000, forward strand.
TCAGTTTATACATTTCTGTTTTTGTAACCATATCATCAGCTACAGGCTAATGTATTGTTATGTAGCGCATTTCATGCACAAGGCAACTCAATGTGCTTTACATGATCAAAAAGTGCAAATGCTAACATTCAACAGTAGGGATGTAAACATTAATCGTGAGGCAGTTAAAAATGGATTCAAAGGTGTCGCGGTTCAAATTGATACTCTGAAATTTAATCGCAATACGTTACAAAAATAAAATAAATAAATAATGAATTTATTTTTTTACAGCTTTCTATTTAGAATTTGAAATTAAGGACGCACCACCATGTTTTAAATCAGAAGTGTGGAAGCATTTTGGCTTCCCCAAGACAGAAAGAAAGAACATGTGAAATCCAAGGTAAGAGGGACACAGAGAGGAAATGGAGAAACAAGAGCGAGAGAACGAAAGCCATATTTTTTTTATTCATATTATTTCTTTGATATGAAATTTGTTTTAAAGTCCAATTGTTAAGGCACAAAATACATTTTCAGTTGCACTTTTAAATAGAAAAGGAACTATTATGCAGTTTTGCATAGTTTCCTGTAGAGGCAGAATTTAAATGAATAGCTTCTTCATTTGTACTATTTCTTTATTATTTCATTCAGGATTTATTTTTAAATAAATTGCATTGTTTTGCGTTTTATCAAGGGATTCTTTTGACAATGAAAGACAAAAGAAAATAGTACAGTATTTTTATTTGTCTACAATCTCATTTTGTAAAAAAAATCGTGAGCGAATCGTATCGTGAATCAAATTGTATCGGGAGTTCAGTGAATCTTTACATCTCTATTCAAAAGCCGAAAAATCAACAATGAAAACATCAGTGAAATCATTTAAAATCATCAACACACACATTACACCACCAACAACATGACCAATAATCTCTCTCTCAATCATATGCAGTAGAGAAAAAGTGCCTTTAACTTTGATTTAAAAATGTTCACATTAGATGTTGACTTCAGCTCTGCTGGCAGTTTGTTCCACTTCTTTGCAGCATAACAACTAAACGCAGCATCACCATGTTTACTGTGAGCTCTGGGCTCCACTATCTGACCTGTGTCCATATATCTGTGAGCTCTGGGCTCATGGATCTATTGAAAAGAGTGAATGGATGGAGGCATAAACATGCGGAAATTAACATGGACACATGTACTTATTAAACACACACGGAGCTGGCTGATACTAAAACCCGGAGGTGGAGTAAATGCGTCCTCATACTGCTTCACAGGCTGTAATATCACCAAATGTCTCATTATAACAGTTGTTAGAGCTACTGTCTTTACCAGGGAGCAACTGTTTATTCCTGGTTATTGTTTTCTGGAGTTTTACTGGGCTTTATTTACTGGTGATTTGTTCATATCTCCCCAAAGTGTGTTATTGCTGAGCTGTTGCTTCAAAACTACAATCAAAATAAAGGTGAACAGTTCTCATGTGGTCGTCTGTGTTATAGCCGACAATAAAAGGTTTGTTGTGTGTTTCTCCCGATAGACGTGATACATCATGTTCGCCCCCGTCCAATCAGAACCTTCCCAACCTCCAGACCTAAAGCGGAATTACCTAAAGTCGAATAAACTGATTTTCCACGTAAACCTCAGTTCGGGAATTACTATAAATGTGTAAACACGAAGCCGAACACTTTAATTCCGAATGATTTAATTCGGAATAACTCATTCATAATGTAACCGTGGCCACTCATAGAAAATTGGACGCCCTATATAACCTTTATCAGATATTGTTAGTTGAGAGTCGATGCCATCTCTTAAGGGGACAACGCACAGTTTCGGACTCCCTTGTTGTTGGTTTCTAGCTTTTCCACAACCAAGCCTCATTTCGACATCTGATTTGACCACAAGCGTTTACATCAACTGCTTGGAAAGCCTAAAATACGCACATGGATCATATACACAGACTGCAGCTGTGTGAATACATCCTTACAGATTCCCCCAGTCACATACACCAAATGCAGCCATAAATCTCACATGCTGCTCTCGGTCTGAGTTGGTCAGGCAGGCATCTGATGATATTTCCAGTGGACATTTTAAGGTAAACATATGGTTGTATATTTTGTTTTGCATTCATATAAATACTGTCTAGAACAGAAAATGGGGAAGTTGAGAGATCCAGCAGCCAGACTGTTGGACGCAGTGTCGCGTGTTGACAGGATAAGTGTTGAAAGAGGATTCATAAAAGGTTTCTTAAAAAGTCAGACAGCTGGTGATTGATCCACGTAGAAGATAAAAAAAGATCCCAAATATAGAAACTAGTGTAAAAGAAATGGAATAGAATACAATGGTAAGCCCTATTCTAATGCTAAGTTCAAACCCCATCTTTATAATATTTATTTTTTTATTACCGAAGCTCCCAAATAAAGTTCTTGTTACCCTAAAACCAGATGTTGGTAATATCTGGAAGAATTGAGACCAAATCCTCTTGGTCAGATACCATCATATTCCATCCAATGTACAATGAAAAACAGGAACAAGTAGGCCTGAAGATGGATGGATTGTATCTCCAACTTTAATGACCACTTATCAAGAACCTCTGATTTCATCACATATAAATAATGGAAAACACAGAATAATTAAACTGTTTATTTTTTTCTTTTAATTCTAAAATCAAGCCTCACTTTGACATGTAAATTCCTCCCATGCATGTTTTGGGGCAATCTCATGCATTTACAAGCTTATTTTCCCTCTAAAACGAGTGGCTGAGTGTCTAGTAAGTGAGCAAACGGACATGTTGCATTTCTTGCAACATAATCTCACAATAATAATAATAATAATAATAATAATAATAATAGGTGAATAGTCGTCCAGTGTAACCATCCTTAGCGAGTTTGGTATGATTCTGTGAAGTTTAATAGCCAGTAATGGTATTTCAATGCCGAAACGGAACTAGGCAAACTCTGAAACGGAATTTAGGTAATTTTGAATCGGTAAATCAGAGTTCCTACATAGCATATTCAGGACCATAGTTTGCTGTGGTATATCCCAGCATGCTTGAGTTGCAAGGCACGGTATATCCTTGAGAGGTCACCAGTTCCTTATCGAGCTATTACACATCAACTCCTGTGGTTAATGTAGACGCTTGTGTTGACCAAGCGTGCCTAAATCTGAGCTGTGTGAATAAATTGAAACCAAACATGGTCTGGACTAACATGCTAATAATAATAGTAATAAATAAATCTCTATTTTCAATTATATTATAACATATATTGGAAATCCATCTAACTGCTTTTCATGCTGTTCTGAGAAGTAGTGAAAGCTGAGTTTTTTAATACAAAATAAGCTATAAAATAAAAATATATCAATATAGGTGATATTGTAAGTTTCTTTATCGCCATGTCTTGACTCTTGATATATTGCCCAGCCTACTCATGCTTTCTATTCAGGTGTCAGATGGTCATTTCTCTTGGTTTTTGCAACTCACACATGTACATTCTCTGTAAAAGCGCACAACACAATAATAGAATTAAGAACCGGACAAAACAACACAAAACACCCTGAGATCTCACGACACAGAATGACGAACGCTACCACGCAACACAAAAAGAAAGCGCACACAAATACAAACCTCAACACGAACGCAGTCTGGTAAAAATCCATGAAGTCGAGTGACGTTAATGTTGGTGTTGGTACCCGATCCTTTCACGGGCGTGATCCTTTCCTCACTCTTCTTTTTGGTTATTTACCTCACTGCTGGGGTTTGTATTTGTGTGCGGTTTCGTTTTGTGTTGCGTTGTGAGCTTTTACGGCCATCAAAGGCATGTACAAAACACATTTAGTAAAGTTGGTAACCAATCTGTCCAAAAAGGCAAAAGATTGATGATGAAGAAAAGAGAGAAAAGCTTCCAGTGAACACTATGGTGTGTGTCTCCCCCCCCCAGACATAGGAAATCATTCTTTTCCCTTTTGGCCAGCGAGGGATGGAGGGATGTGACAGGCTGTCACTGCTGTCACCCCGGGTGTCATGACACTGAGAGAAATTGGATGTTATTCAAGAATGGTACGAAGCTCAGTTAAGAGCGAATATAACCGAGATCTTCTAAACATGGCAACATTAGCTTTTTATTGTGTAGATGTGTGTGTTTGGCCGTGTGTGGCTCTCTGGGATTGAGACAGAGGTGTGATAGATTATCTATTATTCTGGATGAGGAACTACTTCTTCTCTGGTTTTTATGAATGGCTCCGTGTGAAAAGTGCTGACTTCAGCCCGTTTCTTCACTGTAAACGCTTGACCGCTGAAAGGGGAAATTACAGAGCGCGGCTCCCTGGCCGAGGAGAACGGGCTGGAATGTTCCACTTGTTTCTCCTCTCTCTCTCCTGAACCTAAGCTCCTTTTCTGCGGACTGACTCATTTCTCTGTGTCGTAAACAAGCTGCTGTTTTGTCCGCTGCTGTGCGTCTTTAACAGGCCTTGTGTCAACAAGCAGTCTTTATCTGCCTGAGAAGAAGAGCAGACTTGTATAATGGGCTGTTTTCCAAGGAGTCGCTCTGAAACTCTCCACGCTTAAAATTGCAATTACACTTTGGGCCTCAAGTCCTGTCAGAAAGAGAAGTAAAGAATCTTGGGCCTTCTAGGGTGTTTGAACACGTTTGTCGATCAATGTTTGCAAGTTTAGTGTCAGTCATTTTGTCATTCTAGACGACTACTGAGCGCACCGAGTTGGTGTAATTGCTTTATAGATTATACCACAAAGACGGTGCTTCAGGGACATTCGTGAAAGACACATGCACTCTTTCATCACATTACATCTCAGCATCTTTTCAGTGTCTGAGACTTCACCAGCAGCACGCTCTGGCTGCTGCTTGTTGGACAGGAATGCTTCACCAGAACGGTTGTGTTTGTACGAGTTACTCAGGTCACTGCTAGTGTTGACACAATCGTCTGAAACACTCGGTGTAAAAACAAGCATTTTATTTTAGTTATTTATTTTCTGGCTTTGTTTGCTGCTTTGTTGCTTCAGTAAACATTTAAGGGTGCCAAGTGTAGTGAGGTGCCTCATGAAACAAACACTACCAGGGCGTATGATTTTCAATGATCAAGGTAAAAAGACGGAATTCACTTCCTGAAATGGAAAATGGCAATATGGTTGTTGTAAAATGTTTTTAATTATTTAAAAATAGTATTGCAATATGACACGGGTAAGACTCTCACACAGAGGTTGTGCTTGAGTTTTTTGTCATTTTTTACAGTTGGCGTCACAAAAATCTATAAAAAATATTTTACTTGTCAATCGACAAGTTTTTTTTCCTGTCACAGTTAAAAAAAAACCCCAAAACAAAACACTCAATGGCGTAAAAGGTTTAGTTAACGCGGGAATGTATCACACATTTAAATAAAAATAGTTTTCATAAATGTGGTCAGAGGGATGGAAATCTCAATTATTTTGCCAAATCTGACGTAAAATGACGGACTGAAATTGAAATAGCTATATGACTCAGACCAAAACATTTTGGGTAGGGTTTAATCTATTAACAAAATTCCATTAACATTTTAACCATAAAACAGATGATCTAATGTGTAACTTTAGCAAGTGTAACGGCATGACGTCAATTATTGCATGTGTTTTTTTTTTTTTTTTGTTTTTTTTTGGCATGTGCTGGTTTTGTCTGCATTTTCATTTTCAAATTACGTTAATTAACTCCGTTCCCTGTATTAAGCATGTTGGGCATGATTTCAGGACGTTTATTAGCCTGTATTGACAACTGATTAGAGCAGTGCTTCTCAAAGTGTGTGGCGTGCCTCCCTGGTAGGGAATGGAGACATGACAGGTGGGGCTTGACAAACAGAAGGAAATGATAAATTTTATGCCAATCTTTATAAAAAAACTTTCTTCATTCAAATTAGAAATCATTAACACTACAAAACACCTACACACAAAGAGAAGCCTAAAAATGTAGCAGAAATTAAGAGCATTAAATTATCAGATTGCGTTAGATATCCGTCTGAGAACAAAATGTAACATGGAACTAAAGTGCAAAAATAATGGTTTACGTCTGCATGTGAAGTGGAGCAGAACAATAAACAAACTTTCATTAGCTGAGAAATATAGATACATGTGTCAAGGATCATCAAAATAGCAAACCAAAAAGAAAATATGAAAGTTATCTTTTTCCTGGATTCACCGCGTCAGTGTTTTCTGGCACAGATTGCAACAATGTTTGGTTATTTCCTGTATTTTTGACTACTGCACTTTTACATTTGTTTTTTTTTTTTTTTAAATGCAGGTAATTAGTTTAGTTTAGTTTGGAATTTTTGATTCATTATGTTACTTGTTCCCTGTTAGTTTAATACATGTTATTTGTCAGGATTATTTGGGGGGCAATGGGCGCAGGAGGAGGGGTTTTAAAGTTCACCTTCATTCATAGTGCGGAACTTTGACAACCATTGGATTAGAGAAAGATGATGAAATGGAAATAAAATGTGTAAACTGATGAGGAGATGACATGGAAATGTAAAACTCTGAATCTGAATTGGCGAAATTTGGAAAGAGAAAATCTGAGGTTCTTGCTATCTGCCCCGAGGAGAAGTATTGCTAAATAAAGTTTCTGGTCTTAGAAAGATTCCGTCTTGATCCTGTCCCTGTTGCTGTGGGAAGAACCCCCCCCCCACACACACACACACACACACAACCTCTGTGTGGTTGTGGTTAGCATACTGGGCCACCCAGTCCATGAGCTCTCAGAAACACAGACAGATGCAGCCTTATCACAGTGTTGAGACGCTCTGCGCAGTCAGCCAAACGCGCAGCTATCACTGGCCAGTCTTTAACCTCGCAGAGAAAGCCTTTAAGTGTCATTATCAACATCCATGGGGGGGAATGTTTGCTCTGCGTATCAGAAACACAACCAGATACCGTCCACTTAGCTGTCAGAGCGCTTCCAGGTACAAAACAAGAGCGCCCTGCTAGATATGATGAGCTAGCACTTGGACGCCCCGTGGATATCATTTGCCCAGTCAGCATCGCAGAGCCTCGGCTCAGAACCTCCTCCTGGCCCTGTTTTCAATTACTGACTCCACAAAGGTGAAGAAAGATTAAAGATGAAATCATGTTGTTTTTTCTCTTGGAAAAGAAGAAAAAAAAGATGAAGGGCTTGTTTCACAAGGCTGCAGCAGTGCGATAAATGGAGAGTGACAGGGCTTTCATGTAACTGAGATGGGGATACCCCAAGCCTCAGCCTCCACTTTCCTCTCCATGCTGCTGTGGAAGTGTTAAAAAATAACATTTCACTGGAGGTCAGTGGCCCGAGATGAAACCAACAGCATTGAGAAGTATTATAGGAGAAAAGCTCATGAAAAATGCATTTTGGAGTTTCCTTTGAAAGTTTGTATGCAGACCATTTTAAAGACAACTTTAGAATCTATAGCCTGAACACATGGCTTATCTAGCTAACAGTGTGGCTTTGCTCACTTTAAGCCTGATTTACTGAGATCTCAAATAAAGAGCTCACGCTAATACTGTATATTTCACGTGTTGTGTGTAGGGCTGCTCGATTATAGAAAAAATGATAATCACAATTATTTTAGTCGTAATTGAAATCCGGATTATTCAAATGATTATTTGTCAACCAAAAAGTTATTTATTTTTGTACAAAAAAAACATGAAATATATTCTTTAAACATAAATAAAATCCTTCAAACACTAAAATCAAGTATGTTCACTTTTGCACAAAACAGAACACTTCTTGCACGTGATGTTTTTGCTCTTCGTCTTCTTCATCAAATCCAAAGTGTTCCCATAGAACAGAATTTAACTTGCCACTTGTTTACCAAGGGTTTTTGCCACATTTCTTTTGCCATGTTTTAAGACCACGATCAACATCTTTCCTCGTGTTAGCCTGCAGGCTAGCTTTGGCTTTGAGAGGGGCGGGGCAGAGGGGAGGAGCTTGCATGTGTGTGGATTAAACAACTCAAAGTTAGTATTAAGAACATGTGTGTGCCAAGCTTTATTATTTGTAGAAATAGTGGTTTTTGTTTTATTTAGTGAATAAAACATATGTAAAAAAATTTTTAAATAATTGTTTTTTCTCTCTATGTTATTTTTGTAATCGTTGAGTGTAATAATCAAAATTTGATTAATTGAGCAGCCCTTGTTGTGTGTCTGACAGGACATCCCACACACTTTGATCTGAAAACATTCTGAATTTTTTGACCAATTGTTCCGTGATTATTGAATAGGCAAACTGTAAGATATGTTCTTACATTAGCACATGCAGTTATGGGCCAATTAAAATAGTAAAAAGTGAGTGCAACGTTTAGTAATGTCATTGCTCGGTGCCAGTTTTGAAACGTTGGAATTGTGGCTAATTCTTTAAATCCAAATATGTGAAGCTTCACAGCATTTTTTTCATGTTTCAATCTTCAGACTTTTATTTTCTCCGTGTTTTGTTGATCAACTTAATATTTTTAAGGATAATTTTTAACATTATCGTAGACTGACTCAAACATAGCAGCATTAGCTTTGTTATTGCTAACATTTCACTTCAGATTCTTAATGTATTATATAGAGAATCAGAAATAAAATATAGATTATTAAGTCAACATTAGCAGTTCAGTCCTAGGTTCCACTCACAAGGGTGAAGTAATTTAACTTTTAGTGTTGCAAAGTGTTGAGTCGCAATAAAACCTTTTTCAACCTAATTACCAAAAAAAAAAATGAAAACATGAATCTTTTTAATAACGGGTGCTTATTTTTTGGTTTGTTTGAACCTAAAAAAATCAATGCCCAAAAAGTGTCTTCATTTTTAGTGCAACAAAACACATTTCACCTTTTCATTGATTGATATTTAACAAAAGTTGGACAATTGCAGTAATTTACAATGTTAACATGTTTTTACTTTACCTTGTATATCAAAAACTACTGAACATCAAGCTGATTAAAAACAAGCTAAAACAAGTCCAATGATTGCTCTGTTTGGAATACTAACATTACTAACGTTCATGTTATTACCCATCCAGCCGTTTGCTAAACATTAGACCACCATTTACACCCTTCACAATAAACATGGAAATGTGTGATATTGTCCCAAAACCTGTCAGTGAGCGTTTAGTCCGTGTCATGTGACTATTTCCATTTCAGAAGGTGAAGTCTGTCATATTGCGTCTCATCACATCAGATCTCTGCCTCTCTGACCACTTGTTTTCGTCGATAAACAGAATTTAAATGTGTGATATTTTTCCAAAACATACATTTGAAGGAAGTTCAGTGTCACATTGCAATTTGTTTGATTTTGTTAAAAAAAAAGATGATGTATTGCGTATACTTTCCATCCTTTTTCCTCAAACACAGACATGGCCAAGTCCCTGCTTTACAGGTACTACACATACACATCTATGTGTAGGGAATACACATCTATATATATATATAACTGAAGTTGTATTTAAACAAACTCGTAATTGAGTTCAGATAATTGACTTTGTAATTGTAATTAAATGGAAATTTCTATGGAATTTAATGGAAATTATTCAAAAAGTGTTCATTACATTTGAATGAAACGCACAACTGTGGAACCATGTTACAGTTCTGTGACTTACACATACGTAGTTAACAATTTCATATCAAGTTTTCCCACTACCTGCCTTTCCTCTTCAGGATCATTTTACCATTTAAGAAAAAAAAAAGATCTATTCTAGACGTACACTGACAGACGCCCACACCAAAAATATGAATACCTTGATTTTCATTAATTAAGAAGCCTAACAAGGTAACCAAGAGATGAGTAACAAATTAGATGATGTTTAATATTTTTTAGTATATTTTACAGCTGATTTAAGACATGACCCATTATAAGAGATGCTAACAGAAAGCTAACACAAGGTCACTTTTATAAAGTAATTAATTGTAATTGAACTTTAGTTAATTGAGAACGTAATTGTAATTGACGTTCAGGGAGAAAAAATAATTGTAATTGGAAAAAATGCTGGTCATAGTAATTGAACATGGATAATTGAAGACGTAATTGGAAAATGTAATTGACCTCGACCCTGGCCTTCATACAGTAGTCAAAGGTGAACAGCTGATCAAAATATGCACACACTGCATTTTAGTTTTTATTTTCACTATTTATAATTTGGTTTTAGTCTCAGCATTTTAAATTATTATTCACAAGGTCACTTTAACTGCTGTTTTATACATGTGTTCTGGCTGGTATATGCTATTTAACTTTTTAACTTCTTAACTATAAAGACGTCTCAGGGGTGTGTGTGAGTATGTGTAGTATGGGAGATGCTGTATGTATGTTTTTAACTGGATTCTGGAGAAACGTTCTCATCTTGTCTGCACTACTATGTATGGTGGGCAAAATGACAATAAGCTCCATGTGATTTGAAAATAATCAAATTTTAATCCAAGGCTTTGCTAACTCTTCTATCTTCACACGTCCTTTCCTTTCCAGCCCTAGCCACTGCTCTCTTTGGCTTGTAATAAATGTATTGATGAAATAAAGTTGGATTTGTATTTACTCTAAGAGAAATCAAAGTGCCTTATCCCCTTCGTCTGCTGGTAAACAAATGGAACCTCTTTTCTGACCCCAGAATTCATCAGAATAAAAATAGTCTTGTTATTTTCTACCGCGCTCTGACATGAAGCGATTGGCGACGGCGCTGCACAGCTCGATGTGCTTGATGAAGCCCGAGGGGGGGCAGGTTCTTTCAAACATAGAGATCCGCACATGCACGGCGGTTTGTTCTGTCATGCCTTCTTCGTGAGGGGAATTCAAGTGTGAAGCGAAGACTCCATCAGACAGTGTTTGCACAGGGCTCATATCACCTGGAGACAAGTCAGTGATTGGTAATGAGTCTGAGATCATCAGAACGTGAGCCCGTGTGAACCTGGCTCAGCTCAGACAAAGCTGATAAGAAGTGCTGAGGGAACGCCAGAACGCAGTCACTCTTGTGGTTAACGTGGGTCTTTTTTTTTTTCTAGTTCAGTGATTTATTTTTCTTTACTTGGCAATCTTTTCTCAGATGTTTTTAACAACATATAATAAAACACTGTGGTCCCAGTACAAAGAAGTTTTAATCTTTCAAAACAACATTCTTTATTTTAATTTTAACAAGCATATGGTTGAATAAAAACTGAAGTCAATCCCACCTGTTTTGGCTGCTAGCAGCGTTCCCAAACAAATCATTGCATGACAAAAGCAGTGCTAATCTAGTGATGTGTGCCACTGCCAACAGCCGCACTTTGTCATTTTAGACGCACTTCTCAAGGTTATGAGGTTGTATACATTATGCTCTGTAGCTGAGCGCTGTCGTTAAAGTCTCACTCTAAAGCTCAGCGTTGCAATTTTAAACGACCCTCGCAATGTTGTCATGCTTTTCATGGTACAGTGTGAGGTCATAGTTGTCATTTGTTGCCGCTTTGATGGATTCACCTCATGCAGAGCTGTGTCTCATTGCTACATCAAAGCATGGCACTTTGTGTGTTCACAAATTGCATCAGCATGATTGTGTTTGTGCTTCACAACACTGTCGAGGTTACACTCTTCCACACACCAGTAGCCCCAGTTACACAAAACCACTGCAACATTATTAGTGCTGAGACGTTGTGCTTCTCCCCCCGATTTGATTTGATCACTATACTCAAGCTCTGATTCAATATACAGTACATTCTAATTCAAATTTACTGTGAATCTACAAGTATTACTATACAATAGTAACGATTATTGCAGTTTTTACGGTGGCTGTATAAGCTCAACACTAATGACGAATGCCATGACACAACACAAAACAAAAGTGTACACAAATTTAAACGCTTTATGCAACACGGACATTCACAATGCAACACGAACATTCACAACGCAACACAAACATTCGCAACTCAACACGAACGCACGCAACACAAACACTCACAACGCAACACAAACACTCACAACACGAACATGCGCAATGCAACACGGACATGCGCAATGCAACACGAACGTCCGCAACGCAACACGAACGTCCGCAACGCAACACGAACGTCCGCAACGCAACACGAACGTCCGCAACGCAACACGAACGTCCGCAACGCAACACGAACGTCCGCAACGCAACACGAACGTCCGCAACGCAACACAAACCAAACGTTCGCAACGCAACACAAACACTCGCAACACGAACATCCGCAATGCTACAGGAACGCTCGCAACGCAACACGAACACTCGCAACGCAACACGAACACTCGCAACGCAACACGAACACTCGCAACGCAACACGAACACTCGCAACGCAACACGAACACTCGCAACGCAAGAGGAACTCTCGCAACACGAACGTTCACGATGCAACACGAGCGCTCACAACAGAACACGAAAGCAGTCTGGTAAAAATGCATGAAGAACAGTGACAAAAAGGATGAGGCCAGTGAATGGATCAGGCACCGACACCAACATTTACGTGTGTTGTGAGCGTTTTGTTTTGTGTTCAGGGGCGTGTGTTTGTGTGCACTTTCGTTTTGTGTTGCCGCTGTACTTTTTTTCTCTTTTTTTTGATGAAAGAACAAAAGTTAAATCATACAATCCTAGAAACTTTGAGTCATGGTTCCAAAAAACAATACAGTCAGTCGCTCTAAGATTTAATTTTCTATATATATATATATTTGTAACTTGATCAGCTGTGTACATCGACTGTTCAAATCATTCATTATTAGACACACACATGCATTGGTTCTTGGTGACAGTCTCTTGAAATACAAAAATTATGATTTTCATTGGCCCATAACTGCATGTGGGAATGTAAAAATAAAATCTTTTTTCTTCATGCAACTTTATTTTTATTTTCACCACTCGCAAATATTGAAAATCCTTTACATGAGGCCAGTGTAGCTTTCCTCTGTGTCTCATAACCATTTATTGTTCATTAGTTTTTCACTAGTAAAATAGAAAATATAAAAACCATTGCATCAGAAAAACATTTAGTTTTGAACAAATCCTATTTATTATTAACAAATTTGTCATGTTATACATTTTTAGTTTTTTAGGATGTTTTTCCTTCAAAATACATTAATATATATATATATATATCTACTATGGATATTGGAATTTTGAGACCACAGTGCGTGGGCCATTTGTCGAAATGACATGGAATGATATATATATATGTATATATATATATATATATATATATATATATATATATATATATATATATATATATAGGGAGAAACATCACATGAAGAACCAAAACATTATTGCATTTTTGTCTACCTTTAAAAAATAACAGTTTGAAGTTGTTTTTTTTTTTGGTGTGTTGCAAACGTTTTATTTAGTTTTCTTATTTCTTGTTCTGGTCTTTTGGATTACTGCACGATCAGATTTAGTTTTTCTATAATACACAAGATCAAATGTTCTTTTTAGGGTTACTTATCCTGTTTTCTTTTTATCTAACAAACTGCAGTACAACAAAATAAGAGTTATTTGGTTATTTTTAGGTGCTAGATATAGAAGTTTTTTTATTAGGGATGATATCATTTTACAGAGTAACAATACTGTGAATGGAACTGATGTTTTTTTTTTTTTTACAAAGAGTTTATAGCTATTGCTAACTTATTGTCCCTAGTTGGGCTTTTACATTAGATATTTTAATCAACCAAAATATAAATGTAAAGATGATAAAACCACATCGTACACATAAAAAAACTGCATACAAGCCTCACATCGATATATGAATAATAATTAGTTAGTACAATTGTAATTGAAAATGTAATTGTAATTGACTTTCAGGGGAAATATAATTGTAATATTTTTGTAATTGGAAAAATATGATGGGTATCGTAATCATAATTGAATTGTAATTGAACATAGATAATTGAAAATGTGATTGTAAAGGAAAAATGTAATTGATCCCAACCCTTATCTGAGCATTAAAATAAGAAAGAACAAATATTTTATTTAATGTTTTTTGTTGTTCTGTTTATATTGTTTATGAGTATTTTTCAGTTATTTACCATCTCCTTGTGTGTTTGTGAAGTAATATTGTCATGTTGTGTACTTTTGTACAAGCACATAAAGATGTTGGACAGATGGATCTAAATATTTGGGGTTAAAATCTGCTGCTGAAAATATTATGACCAGAATTCTCTTTTTCTTTTGTTTGTCTCTCTCTCAGCCTGTGGTCGAGGCTTCTACAAGTCCTCGTCTCAGGACCTCCAGTGCTCCCGCTGTCCAGCTCACAGCTTTAATGATCTGGAGGGCTCATGGCGCTGTGACTGCGAAGACGGATACTACCGAGCCTTCTCCGACCCTCCATCTGTGGCCTGCACAAGTAGGTCTTCCTCTGACATTGATGGATAAGTGATCTATCAGAGCTAGTCCTGGACCGTGGTCCAAGGGGTTTCTGTCGTCAGTGAGCCTTGTGAAAAGCCCTAGATGTGTTCCATGTAGCATTTCTTCTTGCCTTTCAGTGTGTCCCTGTAATTATGTTGGCAGACCCGTACGTCTGTTTTCTGTCTTAGCTATAGCGCTAATGATGAGAGGAGCTGTTTGCTATTTCCTGTCTGAAGGATTGTAATTACAGTTAGGCCAGAGAAACATTTTTGTGACATCCAGAAATGGCTTATTTACACAAACTGGTGGGGGTTGAAGTCTGGATGGGTGGGACGTAACCATCTTCAAACTATTTTCAAGGTTTCTTGGCCTGTAGCTACTGTGTCCCAGCTGGGCCGTGCTAGCATGTTTGCTTTATCTCTGCACCTTATCACTGAGCCTCCTTTCTACTGATAATGTATCGCAGCACTGGCGCTTTGTCCCACAGGCTTCCTCCCACTGCTGCACACTCATGTCTTTCTTTTAGTGATGTGTTTATCAAGGAGCGGAAGCAAATTAACAATTCAGACTGCAGTAAATTACTTTGTACCAATTGCAGATATTTTCCTGCATATGCATATGCAGGGAAATATCTGCACTGCTGCCTTTTCCCAGTGCACCCAAAGTAGGCCAAGTCAGAATCGCTCTCTCTCTCTTTGTGTGTGTGTGTGTGTGTTGTGTGTGTGTGTGTGTGTGTGTGTGCTGAGATATTAGACAAATAGTAGAATTTTACAGCCCTGCAATAACTTGTCCAGACATTATATCTGAGCATCAAAGATAATTTAGGAGTTTTCATTTTGGATTTTAAAGCCTGTATGTACAAAGAAGGATTCATTGTTATTTGTGACTTGTTGAGCAACATCTGTCATCTGTCTCAGCCTGCCTCTAAGCTTTGCTTCATTTCCTTCAGCAGGTGTTCTGCCAGAACTATGGTTTTTTTATTTTTTAAAGTCCTGTTACCTGTTTATCACACACACACACACACACACACACACACACCGTAACTCCAAACTAACATGCTGAATGAAATATAGAAGAAGGTCAAACATGTCATGTCACATGGCTCGTCTGTGCGCTGCGTGTCAGCCTCTACCTTTCCCTGATCCGTATGGACCAACGGGAGTGTTTGGGTGTGTCACTACTGACTATGGCCCCTTGGGCTGTTTTTGGATCACAAGACTTTGAAGTGGTTTAAAAATGACTTTGAAAAGCAAAAGTTTCACACTATCTCACTTTTAAAGGTATTAAAGTGTATCGGCTAAAGCGAGTGCTGCAAATGACTTTGGGTTGTGTTTTCGTTTATTTTTCAGCACACAATTGTTTAACAAAGTTCTGGTTCAAGCTCCTCCAATGAATGCATCCTACGTTATAAATAAACTAATAAAGTAGTTCAGTGCACAGCAAATATGTTCTAGGTACAGCAGCAAGAAAATTAAATGCATATTAAATGCATATTAAATGCATATTCTAAATCTGTATAATAGACTTATTAAAATTGAATAATTGACAACGAGATGGAACCACGTTTGTTTGGGGTTGTCAGGTATTTGTTAACCTTTTAGGGTTTATTATCCTTCCTATTGAGTCATTCCATGTCATTTAAACACATTTTCAGGACATCCCATCCCACTTTGTTCTCAAACATCGTTCCATGATTATTCAATAGTCACACTGCAATTTTTAGCTTGATCGGAGGAATACTTTTTGACTTATGGTCAATTTAATTAGAGGGATATGTTTTGATTTCTGTGTGATTTTCGCATATCCTTATTTTTCTTCCATTTTCAGCTTCTAATCGAGAGGTTGGGGATTCAATCCCAGTCTATACCTGTCTATGCGTTCAAGTGTCCTTGAGCAAGACACTGAACCCAAAGTTGCTCCCATTGGTCGACTAACGCCTTGCATGGCGGCTCAGTGTGGGAATGAGCTGATATTGTAAAGCGCTTTGAGGCGACTTCAGCGTAGGCATAAAGCGTTATAATAAATATAAATCAAGTCCATTTACCGTAATTAGCTTTTTTAAAAAAAATGTTTTTCTTATGCACTAACTATATTTTTTTGTTACTAGTCAAAAATAATATATATATAATAATAAACAACAAATTATGAGACACAGAGGCAAGCTACAATGGCCTCATGTAAAGGATTTGTAATATTTGTGAGTAATGAAATTACAAAGTTTCATAAAGAAAAATTGTTTTGTATCCCAAGAAAGAGTAACTTTTATACTATAAATTAAAACTGCAATTGGATTTTTTTTTTCTTGCATTCCCACATGCAGTTATGGGCCAATGAATACAGTTAAAAAAAAAAAGGTATTTTTGGATTTCAAGAGACTGTCACCCAAAAACCAATGCAGGTATCTGACTAATCATTAGTGATGTGAACAGTCTATGTGCATAGCTCAAAGCTGATAGAATTACAGGAAGCTGAGGCGTATCATAGGTTGTTTATTGAAGGAACAAACATGTTCCAGACCCAAACCTCGACAAATGTTTTTCCAATTTTGAGGAGTTGGAATGACCACCAGATAGAATGTATAGATTCACATCCCGTTTTTTTTCCACTTGTTTTTAAATTCTGTTTTTTAAGAAATATTTATCATTTTTTTAAAAGAAAATATTACTTTTTAGCTCCTGTGAGGAAACAAAATAAATATTGATAAATAATAAAAACCCCATAATTAAACAAAAATGTATGTCAAAAATAAAGTAAGACACAATTAAAAGGTAGATATAAGTTGTAGTAACATGGATTATTCTGACTGCTCCTTTTTAATTATTTATATGTCAGATAAAGATGTATGAGAACAGCATTAATATCACCTGATTTCCTCTCAGGGATCAATGGTTTACTGAATCTGATCAGGTTTATTGATTAAGTTTTGATCAATTTAGTTTAAATTAACCTAACTTAAATTATCCTATCTTCTGTAGCTCTGATGAGATGTTGTTCGAATGTAACATTCTAATAACGTTGCTTCAAAGGACTTTTATTTTGTAAACCGGAGGTTCCCACTGAAACGTTTGTACTTGAGGTAGCTTGCTGACTGTAAATGTGTACCTACGAGGCTGGAATAAAAAGAGCTAAAGAACATGGACTGAGTTATTCTTAGTTAGCCAGGCACAGCAGTACGAACACTGAGCATTGGAAGATGATTAAAGCTGATCATGTTCTCACGGAGCACCGTCGCGCTACACTAAAAACGGGCGGAGCTTCACAGGCACAGCAAAGTTAAACAGGCACTGGAGGCTCTGTATTTAGGGGTCAGTGATGATTTGTGGTGTTTTTAGACAGTGTTTGTGGTGGTTTAAGATGAGTTTAATGCAGCCAGGACAGGAGGGGGAGAGCGGTGCTACTAATAAGCGGTTCCCGGAAACATTTCCCCATTAAAAACACGTTCTTTGCCCCACGGTGATGGCGTTTCATGCCGATTTTGTCCATTTCCGCGTTTAACTGTTTTCATTGGTCGATTCTGCGATTCCGTTAACACGGATTTCATAGGGCCCTAGATGTATAGCAGATATTTTATTATGTTCTGATTGGTAGAGCTGTATTGCTATACCAAATTTCAGTTTCCTATGTGATGCCGTTTTTGAGATATTTGAAGCTGAAAATGGAGGAAAATTAAGGACACACCAACATCGACACATACCCCCCCTCACTAATTTGTCCATATCTCAAAAGTATTCACCCAATCAAACTGGAGAACATGTTTCTCCCAGAGAGAGCATAAGTTGGTCTACTGGACTCCAGTGTTTTTTGAGCAGACTTTACCAGTTCATTCCTTACAATACATTTGTTCTTCTCTCCAAACAATGTCATTAGTGATTAACAGATGAATGTTTTGGTTGCTTCTCCTACAGGAAGTACCAGTAGTTCTTTGTTTTTTCTTTTGCCATCCCCCCCCCCCCCCCCCCCCCCCCCCCCCCCCCCGTCACATTGATGTAGCATTGAATTCTCAAAGTTTCCTAATGCACTTTATTATACATTTTCATTAACTGAGTTTGATGAGCCACTACCTTTAAATGTAAATATTGGTTCTGGATTTGTCTGAAAGAAGTCGTGCTTTTCATTCACCCCACGTCCTTTTTGCAGGTCTCTGTGTGTGGTTTTCTTCACTCCAAGCTGGATTAAGCTACTGTGGCCAATAGTGGCTGTAATTTTCTTTTTTTGTGGGCCTTAGCCAGACCAGGAGAGAGTAGTAATTGAAAATGAATTTGCGCTGGCTGAATAAAAAGCTTGATTGACAGATTTTTATAGGGGTTTGTAAAGCTACCATAGGCCTTAGCAAAACATGGAGATGGATCTCTGGCACACAGAGATTAAGGTAATGAAATGAACATGATTTAGGGACATAATGAGCCAAACTAACGCAGAATAAAAATGTTCTTTCTAATTTCCTGCGCATTATGTGCCGGTGGGGGTGGATGGAGATTTACTTTTGTTTGTTGAATGTTTGTCCAGGCCATTCATATGATAAGTTGCAAGAAGCGTAGATGTGGACGTGGGGAAGCTTTTTCTCTCTCAGGCGAGACATGGAGCAGTTGTTGACAGGATGAGGAGTCGAGCATCAATCATGCAACAGCTGTTAACGGCTCTGGTGAAAGCAGGGGGCTGAAAGGGCACCCCCCCTCCCAAAAAATGTGCCACCTCGACAAGATGGTGTCCATCAGGGGGTCCGAGCTCATTGAGTTGCTAGGGGAGCTTTACGCTCGGGAGAGATAATGTTCCTCTGAGAAGCAGCAGGTTTGGGTCAAGGACTGCTACTACAGGGCATGTATTCAGCCACTCAAACGTTTTCATCTCCCATGCACTGCACAGGGACACGGTCCTTTCTGAGGCCATGGGAACTGGCTTTTATGTTCAATCAGGAGGTGCAGCTCAGCCACTCTCCTGCAACGTATAGAACTGCAAACTTTGTAAATTAGGACAAAGGCTGTGTTCGAAGTGGCACACTCCATACTATACACAGTGTTTCTCAAATGGGGGTACGAGTACCCGCAGGGGTATGCTATGGTACAACAGGGGGTACTTGAGAGAGAGAAAGTGGAAAATTAACTAATGAAAGCATTAGAAATATGGGGATTTATGTTTTTTGTTAAAAATTATAATCATGATGATGATGATGAAATTGATATTGATTAAAACATGAACTAAAAATACAAGGTAGGTTATTTTCAAAAGTGAGCATGATTTTGAATGTAGCTTCACCGACGGCTCCGCCTTTACCCCCCTCGTTAAAAAACTTGACTAAAAACTCTGTTTTAAGTCCATCACCGGTGACGCGCTTTGAGTGTGAACTTGTACACGCAAGGGGTCAAGAACAAGCAGGGAGACGTGATTGGTTAAAAATAAACTGTCTTTTTTCATTGGTTGAAGTTATTACTGATTTTCTTTGTTCCTTTTTCAGATCACATAAGGTCTTAATTTCTGTCAGGACATAAAGACAATTTCAATCAAAAATTTAAAAAGCGTATCTGGAGAAAATCACCTACCCTAGCTTTAATATGACACTAAATACGGTTTCATTACACTTATTTACAAAATTAAAATCTTTAAAATGTGTATCATCACTCATTCATTCCATCATTATGCTCTATAGTTGTTTATTTCTGAGCTAAATGTTGTAGACGGACAAAGGGGGTACTTGGATTGAACCAAAAAAAATTGAGAACCACTGCTATACACTACAAACTCAATATACTGTCTACTATAATTATGATTAGGATGATGAGTTCCCACTAAAGTATATATCCAAGTTTCCCAAGATGCATTTGGAACCTACAATGACAAAAACCTGAAGCACACAGGCTACATATCTATGTTGATTATCCACTTTTGAAAGTCTGGATCCATAAAAATTGCGTTTAATTCCGACATTTCTGAGATTTTCGGAGATTCGCCATTACGCTACTGACAAACCTTCGGGTTAACTTCAAAACAAGAGCCCTATTTACAAAAGGGTTTAAAAAAAAATGAACTAATGAAAAGGGGATGTTTGATTTTTAGCTTGAAGCTGGTCCCAGGATCATTTTACATTCCGCTCGCAATGCATCATGGGATACTTGAGTATGACTAGTGTGCCCACTGTGCACATGTCCCCAAATAGTATACATCTGGGTATTTCTCACATACTCAATCTGTTCATACTATCTAATGTGAACGCACTACATACTAATTGTGACGTCAAACTGAGTACTACGTTAGTATGACATACTGTACAACACAGCCACAGTACTGAACTAAATAGTGCGCTAAAGGTCTTCCAAATAAATAAATCTAGTAGTTTAACTTTAGCTTCAATAAGGCATTCTCAATACAAGGACTATTCTTTGAATTTGAAACCTGAAGACTATTTCTTTCAGTTGGCCCAATTTTCTATGTAACCACCTGAGCTGGTGCACATGTTTCAGCTGTTCAGTTGTTTGGAGAGCTTTTTGTGTTGGTGTTGAATATGTTTTTCCCTCTAGAGCATGTCAGTGTGCAGCGTGTCCACAGCTACAGTGTTGTCTTCATCCCTTTAACAATTTCTGTCAAATGTTTTGTCCTGTTTTTCAAAGCCGATACTTTGCAGTCAAGGATAAGGGTCGAGTCCCTGCTCTCTTTTCTGTGCACAACTTTATCAGAGCTTGGAGAATAAAATGTTAAGGTTTCTTTTTTCAGGAAATTGACTTTGATCTCCTGACATGTTTCGATTGTCAACTGCCAGTGTTCTTCAGAGGCGTCTGCTGATCGCTTTGATGTGTCCTTGAATTCCATGTATTATTTCCAGCAAGTTCTTTTTTGTCTTCTTTTTGAATAATATGTTTAGCTTTAATTTATTCTGGCAACTGATTTTCAGGAAATTCAGGGTCTTTTAAAAAGAAGACATTCAGAACTTTCTGGAATTAGCTTGGAGTGTTATGACAAGCTGCTCTTTTTAGGACTGTATACATAACAGAGGCCCTTGAAACACAATAAAATGTATTTACATAGATGACATTTAGTAATGTGCTGTTCCAGTCTTTTTCATTCGTATGTAAATTAAATGAGAACTGGAGCCAATTCAGTAAAAAACAAACAAAGCTCTTATTGTTTACTCCAGTGAACTTAAAAGACTTAATTTCTGACATCAGAACGTATAATTCTGTGTAGGAGTAAAAAAATCCAAGCACTCGAGAACTCTGAGTTGTGTTTCAACACTCTTTAATTTTTCATGCTCGTCCATGTGCCACGTGCGCTCTCTCCAGAGACAAAGGCTGAAATAGAAATTCAGCTTGCGGCATTTACTGCGTGCAAGCAGCGAGTTCTATATTGAGTCCAGTGTTGAAATACTATTGAATTTTTGTAGTTAATACACCAACAAACCCTTTAGCAAAAATGAACAAATGAAGCTGTTTCCAGAGATGCGCTTGTCTTCCTTTTCCAGGGTTTTACTGCAGCGACATCATTAGAAGCAAGGTCACCAGGTCACAACACACATTTGTAGCGTGAGGATTACCTCATGGGCCAATTGAATAGCGCTCACCCCCTCTTCCTCACTGCTCCCCAATTAGAGTGCAGCCAGCTAATAGGCAGTGGAGGGTTAAGTTAGCCCCAAGCACCTCTCAAGGCCGATAAGCAGGAGATTCTTTTCTACTAAGCCTGGATTTACTCAGCTCTTACAACTCGGCACTGACTGGAGATGGGCTTTGAAACATGACCTAAAAACAATCTGCTTCTTCACTGTTTCTGCAGCCTGAAACATTTCAACTATGCGCAAACTATTTCATTTACACACAGCTTTAACATAGGGGAGTTCTAAGAATGAAAAAAGGGGAAGTTGTGCGTCCACACAAAATGTCTACATATTTTTACACAATTATTCCCAAACACACGCTCAGTGATTCTGGTCAGGGTGGCTGAGTGATTGAGATATTTCAGGCTGTGGGGATCCAGCAGGCTAATCTGTGAAATGAAAGCTGACTGCATGGGAGGAGGAGTGGGAGCAGAAAACATGAGGAGATAAGACAGAATTGGGGGGGAGGGCAAAAGATGGGAAGAGAAAAACTGGAACGACAAGCCCTTTAGCTTTCAGGAAGAGCAGACCGACGAAGGATCAGAATCTGTGCTGCAGGAGAAGTCGGGACAAGAAGAGTTTCACATTCCTTAGTCCAGACGGAGCAAATTCAGAAAAACAAAGAGGCGTACAGGGAGAAGAAATAAACAAAGGTGTTCAGACTGGCTCGTGTGTGTTATTGTTTAACACTAAAGTGAAGTGTGTTAACCTGTGTGGACTCCTTCAAATGGACAACATCTTGACCAGTGTTTTAGTCTCCTTTAACACATTTTTATTGTATTGTGATAAAACGAGTATTTAGTGCGTCCACATTAGGTAGTATGAAGAGATTATGTGAGAAATGCCCGGATGTACTATACTATGTAGAGACATTTTTTAAGTGTGCACACTTGTCATACTTAACCATCCCATGATGCATTGTGAGAGGAATGTAAAATGGTCCTGGGACTGTCTTCAAGGTACAAATCAAACATCCCCTTTTCAAAACCAAAGCACCTTCTTGTCTTCCATTAGTTTTTTTAACACTTGTGTAAATAAGGCAATTGATTTGAAGTGAAACAGAAGTTGCACAATGGAGGGTCTTTGAAAATCTCTGAGACGTCAGTTGATATTCTACTTGGTCACTTTGTCACTTTCCATGCTTTCAAAGGTGGAGAATCAACAGAGATATTTAGCCTCAGTTTGCTTCAGGTTTTAGTTGTTGTAAGTTCCAATTGCATCTTGGGAAACCTGGAAGTATACTTAAGTGGCGACACTCATCATTCTAATCATATTTGTAGTAGATAGTAGACAGTATATACAGTACTCATTAAGTTTGTAGTGGATAGTTTGTAGCGGAGTGTGACATTTCGAACACAGCAACCGTTTTGGAGTACCCTGAACATCTTTTCAATGTTTGTCCTATTTTGCTTGCATTTATAAAACACATATACACACATTAAGATTAGATCTGGTTTGGCAGCAACCCTTCAGGAAAAATGCACTATTATTATTATTATTATTATTATTATTATTAATAAGATGAGATTTATTGCTTAAAAGACAACAGTCGGGCAGACTCTGATCTAATCTCCGCTTGTTGTGACAGAATCACTGCTTTGAACTGTGGCACCTGAGCTGGAAATGAAGAGGCCTGGAGCTAAAACTAGATGTTGTGGCTTCAAAATGGTGGGAGAGCAGATTCCTGACATTTGGGTGGAGTGGGCAGGGGGGTGGGGATGTTCTACGAAGTTGAAAGACTGTGGCTGCCTTGGAGTGTTTGTGTTGAGTCACACGTTGTACACAAGGACGATGGAGAGTGTGTGCCAAGAGCACTCCTGGCAGTCACTGCTTACTCCTCCAGCCACAGGTGGCTCTTTCATCTTCCTCGGCCTCTTATCTCACCTCACACACATGAATATGGATGTCTTAGTCTTACCCTTGTTTCTATGGGCAACAAAAGGACGTGCTAAATAATCTATTATTGCGCATGAATTTTGCAATAGTGGTTTTGGCAGGATGCATATGTTTGACTAAATGAGTCATAAGTGAAGTGACAAAGACATGAGATATTCTAAAAACATTTATAAACAAAGAGTATGAGTCATTTCATCTTAACTTAGCTTCATTTATATCAACATCTGGCTCCTAAAAGCCAACAGCCTGGAATGTGAAAGATGAAAGCAACAATTATTTATTCATTGTTTTACGAGGCTAACTAATCTCTGTGCCATTATAAGCCAACATTTATAGGCAAACAGTCTGTGGTCCTGTTTACTTGTGATAGTGTGGAGGTAGCTGTTGTTGTACGTCAAACCAAATAGTGTCTGGCAGTTACAGGGCGGTGATAATCCCGCTCTGAATCTCCTTCGTAAATTCTGTGGGCCAGCCATGCCTTAAAGTGTGTTCTGGAGGAGGGTGAGCTTGAAGCGTGCCGCCCGTCAACATGATATACGGCCCTAGAGGAACACCTGTAAAGCCTCCGTCTCCAGCCGGCCCAGCTCTACGTTCTTTTAGAGGGCAAGAAGAAGAGCATGTGTCTGTTTTGTTTGGATGCTGCGACAATGTCGTCGTCATTCCCAAAGCAGCTGCACATTTTACGCCGTTAACCAGCGCAGCTTTAACAAGGTTTGCAGTCCATCTGCTTCAGTCGTCATGTTTGCATCCATCCATGCCCGCATCGTTCACTGGAGTTGGCTTTGAATAAAAGCCGTAGCATTTAATTTAATTTAATTAGACTAACTTAACTTCTGGATATCAAATCACAGCATTGTTTTTTTTTTTTTTTTTTACCAAGACTGCCCTGATACACCTGGAGCTTTGAAGAAACCTCTTAAATATGCTTTTGTAATAAATCTTCACATCATTAAATCAAACTATTTGTCAGTTCAATGATGTGACTACACCACAATATTGGACTGAATTGTCATGAAATGCTATTATAAGCCTTCATAATTGGTTCAATCCTATTTATGTCATTCCTTTGGGGATCCGGGTCCCCACCCCCCCCCCCCCCCCCCCAAATCAGGATTCCAGGGTGGCTTAAAGCCAGAGAGGACTATGATTATGAAGTCCAACAGTAAGGTGGGCGTGTCTGCTTCCACGGATACTTTTCTGGAAGCCTTCTGTTCTGTTAGCTCATCCTTCTTTAATGCAGGCCAAGCCACATCCAAATCTGGATCAATCTCACATAGAAATGAGGCATTGTTTTAGTTAACTGTTCACTACTAATGGTTTTACATTTTTTCAACCAAAACTTTATTTGTACTTAAAATCATTGTTTTGTTCAGTTTTTCTCCACTCTCCCCTCTTTCTATTGTATATATATCACCATAGTCCCATCACGGGTTTCAAATCACGGCTCCTTGTTTTTTGCGTAACATGTTTTACATCAGGAGCTTTTTTTTCCTCATTTTGTTTTATCTGTGAGTAAAATTAAATGAATAAATAAATAAATGTGAAAGAAAAAAAAGGAAAATTGAAAATTAAATGCAAATAAATGTAAGTGGGAGAAAATACCAAAATTAAAATATAAATACATAATTAATTAAATAAATGCAAAGAAAACAAAACATTAAATATAGATGGTAAATAATTAAAATATAAATACATCATATAAATACATAAAAAATACTGTCAAAATTTAATTTAGATTGATAAATAAATCAAATACAAATATAATTTATTTTCTTTTTAGTTTTTTTTTTACTTTTATTCATTAATTTATGTTATACATATAAAAAATATATTTTTTAGTTTAGTTTTTATTTTTACTTTAATTATTTTATTCATTTAATTTTAAATTTGGCAGGTATGGGATGCAACAAAATATGAATGTAAATGAGGGGGCTGTCCTGAGCAGATCTTGTTGTATATTTTAAGAGAGTAGGCGGAGTTGTATTAGTAAACCAATGTATTTTATATGGTGTAGTTCCTGAGATATTGGAAGCTGAAAATGGATGAGAAATAAGGACGCATGAAAATAAACACATGCCCTCCTCAGTGTGCCTATTGAATAATCATTTTTATTTTTTTTTTTTATTTTTATTTTTTGTGAAATGACGTGGAATAACCCAACAGGGAAAGACCATGACCATGATGCAAAACAAAGCTCACTTAAGTTTGTTTCTAAAGTTATCTGATCAGCAGAAGCTTTTAAATGATCTATCATCTGAATAATGAATCCCTTGTTGTGGGTTTTTATAGCTGGGGCCTTTGTAGCGTACAGTGTAAGGGCATGTGTGTATGAATTGTACCTGTAAATTTAGGACCGATACATGAGCTCTGGTTATCATGTCTTTCTCATTTAATAACTGAGCCCTTTGATTATTTTCTCCACCCTCTAACTCTGACCTTGCTGCATGGCGGAGCTTACAACCTTTCAGTGCATTTACCTTATTACTGTCACTAGATGTGACTGTGGGGCTGGAGCTACCATGTTCTGCTCGTGCTTTATTTCCTCTCAGAATAATGTGAATCTCTGCTTCCGGCTGTCACCATCCTTGTCCATGTGCTGATTCAATTTTCTATTATTTTATTTGACAGGACCTCCTTCAGCACCGCAAAACCTGGTCTACAACATCAACCAGACCTCTGTCAGCTTGGAGTGGAACCCCCCGGCTGACACAGGCGGACGCAACGACGTCACCTACAGGGTTATCTGTCGGCGCTGCACGTGGGAGCCCGAGGAGTGTGTTCCATGTGGCCCCAACGTGGGATTCTCTCCTGCACAGTCAGGATTAGTGGACACTTTCGTGACCATGATGGACCTGCTCGCCCACGCCAACTACACCTTTGAGGTGGAAGCTGTCAACGGAGTGTCTGATCTGAGCCGAACACAGAGATTGTTTGCAGCAGTGAGCATTGCTACTGGTCAAGCAGGTAAGAGCTTTTCCTCTGTAGAGTCACAGAGCATGCTGATGTTTTATATTTCTGTAGTTCTGAGAACTGTAGTGCTTCTTTACACAGAGAGTTAAAGATGTCCCAAAACTTTTTCATTTCCAATATACCGATATTGCAGCCTTGCGTATCGGCCGATACCGATATTGATCCGATATCGGCATGAATCATACATAATTTAAAAAAGACTAATTGGTTTCATAATGTTTAAACTTCAATATAATATCTACAGTTTTCTACAATTGAATAAAATAAATAATAAATGAATTGAGAAAAAAAATCAGAAAATCCGTAAAATTTGAATCCAACATTTGTTTTCTGGCTAATATCGGACCGATATCGGATCGGGACACCTCTACAAAGAGCTATTTGATTGTTTGGTTGGAAGTGGTTGTTTTGAGTTTGAAATAGGCCTAAAACTATGTTAAGTTTATGCAATTTCAAATTTAAGCAACTTAAAGCAAGTCTAGTTTTCTTTACTAACTTCACTAGTTACAGCAGCAAGTAAATGACTAAGAAAACATGTTTTCTCACATGGACTTTCAAAACAAAACTGACTTCACCTAAAAAACAAACAAACATGTGGCAGCATTCCAGCCCATGCAATTTAAATGCAGTTTATTACCAAAGTGTCAATATTTCACACATTCAACTGCGTTTTCAAATTCTAAGTATATTTTTTATTGATAGCTGTCCAGATGCAAATATTAACTGCTTCATTCACAAACATATTTCTTTCATCTGATGAGCTGATGACGATGAGTGTTGCTACAGTGAAACAACTAGTTCCTGTGTTTTACTTCAAAGGTCCAGTATTATGCAATTTTTTTCACCCATCTCTATTTGTTCTAAGAACCCCAACAACATAGTATTTGAGGTTTATTTTCCAAATCTTGTCGGTTTTCTGAAGTTTTAGAGTTCTGAAAAGTCACTTTCAGAGCGCTCCTAAAAACAGGCTGTTTTTTTTGGGCCTTAATGCATATGCATGAGTGAGCAGCAGTAGTAAATCATTAACAGTCTTCCTTCTTCTCACTTCTACTGACCACAGAACTAGTCCATTTCAGACGATAGTCCATTGTTTTGTCAGACCGCTGCGTCGCATTGGGTCACAAACACGTCAGATCATCCCATAAAGGCGATACAAGGTGGTGTAACGGCTACTAAAAGTGGAACTGATTGTCAGCGCTCTTCGGGTTTATCTGTATACTGTATTATCTATGTACTGAACGTAAAGATATTAACTGTGATATCCATTTGCCTTTGCTATGTTTGTTTTACCTGTGAGGTAGTTTGAGAGGGAGGAGCTCACATTCTTATGTAGAGTAGGAGGAGCCAGGATTGTCAGGAGGAGGAATTAATGTGTTGACATCACAATGTGAGAAAAATCCAACTCGCCCCTTTGGAGCTGACTTTTTACAAAATGTGAAATAACAAGGAAGGGTGGAAACAACTTTAGTCCTCTGAATGAGGCTAAAGGAATACATTTCACTGTAGCAAAACCATTATAAAGTGATTTTTTTTTTTTTTTAATACTGCCCCTTAATGTGCAGCTGATTCTTTCAAACCAATAACAAAAACCTGTAAAGGAGGTGTGACCGTGTGAATAGTTAAATAGCACTGGTATGTTGAATAATCAGAAACAGAAACAAAGAAGCTTCCGGGCAGGAATTTACACTAAATAGAGCTGAATTCAACACAAAGTTTAGTTTTAAAACCTGTAGTACTGTGTTTTAAAGCATGAAGTGTTTTTTTCATGACTTCAACAAAAAAAAAATTGATTCACAAATGGTCCATTTTCTAAATGTTGAGTGAATAAACCAGAATGCTTCTGGGAAAAGGAAGGAAAGATGTGTGAAGTCTGTCAGGATAAGGACAACCTCATTTATCACCACCTGATCAAAGTCATCAAGTGAAATGTTGGCCCAGCATTTATTAAAGTTCCACTACACCCCACAATGATTCAGTTAATCCCAGACTAGAGGCGATGGGTTAAAGGACTAGTAATCATGGTCAGGAATGTTCCATATGTGACCGTTGGAATCTCCTCATTTTAACAGCAAATTTAGATTTAGTTTTAGTCCTAGTCTTTTGACTAAAATGCAACTTGCAACTTAATCTCGTACAGCTATTGTCGACTAAAATATACAGCATGAGAGTTCATGCTTTTTTTTTTTAAAGATTCATTTACCATTTATTAACCTGATATGGGATGATATTAATTAATGTGTAAGACAACACAATTCTGATTGGATTTTGTCTATTTATTGTCAAATATAGTCGACAAAAACTAAAAGGAAAAGTTTTGGTTAACAAAATTACAAGTGGTTGGAATGAGCAGCCCCATTTATCCCAAACTTAGTAGATGGTTCTTCTCAATATCCAGTTATTTGAAAGGAATGTGTGTATATTATATACTATAATAATATATAGCTTTTTAGCTTTTATATGCTTTTGTAGATAAAGGTTTGACCTTGTCTTGGACTTGTTTGGCTTTCTGAATTCGTGTGAAGCGGGTGGCCTTAACTTTCTCTAATTCCCGAAACGTAATCAGTTTTGTGATTCTTCTCTTTAGCAGACAATAGTTCCATGCTGCCAAACCCATTGTCCTACTCAATGGACCCTCACTGAGTCCGGCACTCTCCGGGCAATGTGGGAATGCTTGAATGCGTTGTAATTGAACCATTGGAGCTTCTTAAAAAGTTGGTCCTTCCTGGTCAAGCATGCAGGACCACTCATTAGAGTGTGCATTATTAAAGCTTTTATGGCTCATCATTTTGAATTGATTAACCTTTGCATGGAGCGATGCTAGGGCTCACAGTTACGATGTGAATGCAAATGGTAATGTATCTAATCAGACTTTCACACTTTCTCTAATAGAACCTTTTGTAATAGCGTCAGGTGGCTGTGACATCATGGGATCATTTGTGATGAATTCATATCAGTTTATCACAAGTGGTTCACTCTGTTGTTGCCTCAAGTCCCACTGGTGGCCCCAAATGGTCTCTGGTTGTTCAAAATTGCATACTAACGTACTATACACTACACACTCAATGAGTATATACTGTCTACTACATGCTATTGGGATAGTTAGGATGATGAGCATTCCCACTGAAGTAGGGCTGCACAATTAGTCAATTAGTTAATTTAATCGAGATCACATTTTTGGTTGCCACAATTGAAATAATCTGCTCGCTGGCAATATTTACATTTCAAATACGGGCTCTGCGCTCTGTAATAATGTATTTATCTTGTTAGCCTTTGTTACATTTTCAATTCTTAGGTTATTTTTTTTTTTTGTATAATTACTATTAAAGGTTTATTATGCACTGTAAACTGTACACATATTGTTTAAAAGGAGTGTATTTAAAACAGATTTTTTTTTTCTCTAACATCATAAATAAATCTGGTTATTATCGTGATTAACATTTTGGCCATAAGCATGTGCTGCGACTCTGTACCAGTGGGCGTGCACTGGAGCTGTTCCCACTCAACATTCTTGAAGCCAAAATACAGCGCTTAGAGGCGCTTCCATCTTGGACGTCATTTGGAGCCAGAGTCTGCGCAATAGGGTCCTGAGGAAGAAGCTCTGGTAACACGCCCCGCCCATTTAGCGTACTGCCCTGATGACTTACATAGCCCAGCTACGCCAAGAACAGAAGTATTTTTCCCACTGGAAATTCCACCAACGGTTTATTCAGATCATAGAGGTTAGTACAAAACCACCATATATTTCAACTCAAATATCTAGTTAATGACGTCTCTGCTTTCCTTCACAACGTAACTGCTATTCACAAAGAAAGCTACGCAAGACCCACAGCTGTCAATCATCGTTGTATACTGTATGATGTAAAATCCAGGTTTTCAATCTCGAATAACTTATTTAAAACAAACTTCACAGAAAAATTAACACTTGAACACAATGTAGGGTGATAATAACTAATGATCACAGCAGAGTTTAGGTTTGGAAATAAATTTTGTGACGAGTATTTTAACTTTACAGTTTGACCCACATCCCATTTTTTTATCATTGAGGAGGTGGGGTTTATGACCTATACTGCAGCCAGTCAGCAGGGGGAGCTCTACAAATAAAAGCTTCACTCCACCAGGGAGCTTGTCCCGTCCATTCTTTTTACAGTCCATGCTCTGTACAGGAGACAAGCTGAAGCCCTTAAAATACTTCTGAGAGCATGCCTCTCCGTAGGAAGTAGGTTAAAGCGATCTAGTTCACTTTTACTCCGTTAACTGCTGCTCCCTGATGGCTGAGAATGACAATGTGTTACATTAGACAGTGGACGGTTCCTGTATTGAAGGAATTCCTCTGAAAACAGAACCTAAAGGGAACATAAAGTGTTGCTGAACTTGATGTGGTGTTTTGTTAAAGTGAACGCATCTTGAAAACTGAATTTTTTTTAAAGAATTTGCAAATAAGAAATTTTAAGCATTAGAGGAAGGTGCAGTTGAGATATATTTTACTTCTCACTTTCATTTACACCACAAAACAATGTTTTACTGAAAGATGACATTTAACAAAATGAAAAACACTGTCCGTTCCTTTTTTTTCAACCTCTCGTGTATTTAGTTTTTAACTCAAAGCACTTGTAAACAAAAAATGCATCATGTCACTCAAACATATACATCATGCCCAAACAGTTGGTTCAATCTGTGTGATCAGTTCAACAATACTGCCCCCAAAAGGTACAAGGAGAACTTCCAAACTTTGATCTATGTGAATCACACAGCTATGAGAGCTGGTAGATACTGATGCACCATTCTAACATTGTGAGTGAAGCCCAAAAGGAAGCTCTAGGATTGTTTAATGATGATCTTCCTGATGTTTTCTTGGTTTTATTTTCACAAAACTCTTTACCTGCAAATAAAATGTATCAAGTATGAATATAGACACTAATTGAATAATTACGTGCCTGGACACAAAGCTTCCACAGTGTGTTTGTGTGTTTAAAACAATAAAATGTCTATTTATACAGTTGCAGTACGGACAACCCCCGGTGCTATTGGTACGGTTACCGAAGTACAAGTACGTAGCATCTTAGGGTTCGGTTATATCCCAATATCACAAACATGTTTAGGTTGAGAGCTAGGTTTAGGGTCTTAGACATGCCACCTAAACTGGCCAATGACTGACTTATCACGTGACCTAACCTGGCCAAATAGGGGCGCTGTGTACGGATGGAATGTCGGTATATTGATATGCCAATCGTACGGATAGCCACTGCCTTAAAACATTGGTTGTATAGCACAGATTCTAGCCTGTTAAACAGTAAGTTTTACCACATAACTTTAATAATGAATTAAAGTGAACATGTCTGCATTTCCTCGTTTTATCAGCTCGTCAGCTTGGAAACGTGGAAATAAATTAAAGTGGCATTATCATGAAAAATTCACTTTATAATGGTTTTGCAACAGTGATATACATCCCTTTAGTCTCTCAAAGTTTAAAACGTTCTGTTTCCTCCCTCCCTTTTTATTCCACATTTTGTAAAAAGTCAGCTCTAAATGGGCGAGTTGGATTTTTCCCCCAATAACGTCATATGGTGGAAACTCCTCCTCCTGACAATCCTGGCTCCTCCTACCCTATAAGAACGTGAACTCCCCCTCTCAAACCACCTCACAGGTAAAACAAACACAGCGGTTTAAAATACAATATACTGTACATTATGCTTTATTGTCACATGTAAAGCTACATGCATGCAATTTGTTCTCTGCATTTAACCCCTCCCTGAGGAGCAGTGAGCAGCCACGGTGTAGCACCCAGGGAGCAGTTAGGGTTAATACAAGGGACTGATCAACATCCCACAGTGATGGACCAGGGAGATTAGAACCAGTGAGAATACCATTAACTTCCCTTTATCCACAGATAATATATCTACGTTGAGTATATAGATAATCCAGTATATTCTGTAGATAATCCAAAGCGCAGTGAGCTTTCACAATCAGTTCCAATTTTAGTAGCCGTTATATCGCCTCGTAACGCCTTTGACATGATCTGACGTGTTTGTGACCCAATGCAAAGCAGCGGTTGGACAAAATAAATAATTTTCACCTTAAATGGACTTTTCCTGTGGTCAGAAGAGGAGAGGATGACAAGAAAGGGGTTTAGCAGCTTAACACTCTTGAGTGTTTGAAACAGCTGACTCAGATGACGGTTTACTCTGATTTGTTGGACTCACAATCACAATAGCCATTTAAATAACCATCTGTTTTACTGTAATCTGCAGTTTTTTGGCTGTAAATGACAAGAGTGTGGATAGCTAAAGAAAATCACCAAAGTGATCACTATTTCCCAGAGCGAGGCATGAAGTCAGTGTCTATAGACACGCCCACTCATGCATATGCATAAAGGCCCCAAAACAGGCTGTTTTTAGAAGCATCATGAAAGTGACTTTTCAGAGGCTAAAATTCTGGTAAACAGGTGAGTTTGGGAAAATTAACCTCAAATACTATGTTGTTGGTGTTCTTAGAAAAAATGGAGATGTGTGAAAAATAGCATGATACTGGACCTTTAAGCCAAACAGCGTTACTATACTGTAACAAAACAAAATGTACACACAAAACAACTTGTAGTTAAAACTGCTATTGGAATTATTTGAGTAAAATCTGGTGATACTCTTTTCTTTTATATCACGTTATTGTCCAACTGCCTCATTCAGCCAATGGATGCTTTGTTTATCACAAAACGATGGAGCTGGAAGTAAACTGGCACATGCTATAATTGTAGAAAAGCTCTATTTTACCAAACTAAACATCTTATGCTGTGCTTATTGTTGCCTCTCAGCTCTCTTACATGAGTTTATGTAAAGCCTGAAACGTTGTATTGTGGAAGGTTTTTGCCCTGGCCTTGCAGCACGTTAAACACTACTTTCTCATGTTAGGATGTTGCTGTCTTTGCTTCCACAAGCTGGAAGTTGAGAGTGTGTTTCAATCAGCACTCAATTGTGAGTCAATCGTGCCATGAAGCCAACCTTGAAGGTCCTCTGTAGCTTAGCTTTTATCAAGCACACTTGTAAACCTTTGTGCCTTTTGTGCTTCCAGCCCACTCACGAATAAGCACCGCACATAGAATTGCCGTTATTATTTATTCAAGTATGTGTTCACATCTGTGAGGAAAATAACAAAACAAGAATGGCACAGTAGAGAGGAGCACAAAGCAGGATTAGTAATCAGCCGTTGGAAAGGATAGAAAACCTGTGCACAGGTATGTAGGAACACTGGGCCAATGATGCAATCAAGTAAAAGTTAAAAATAAATGCTGTGGCTTTAGAAAATGTAATTTATTCTTGAATGCGTGTGTTAGCCAGCAGCACAAAGCCTGTTAAAATCAGATATCAGACAATCAGAGTGTGTTGCAGAGTTCAGAGAGAACGGTGGTTTAATTGGATGCATTGTAATGTTTTCACACTCTCACTACGACCCACTATTATTCTTACCACGCTACATTTCTAAGAGCCAAATTTGAGAGAAACAAACCTCCGCCAGTCGTAGGGTTTGCTGAGTCTTTTAAACACTATGGTTGTTAATAAGTCAAACTATACCACTTAACCCTCTGAAGTCTACGGCAGTGTTTCTCAAATGGGGGTACGTAATGGTACTACAGGGGGTACTTGAGAAAATAAACAAATAATGTCAGTCTTGGTCCCACCCCAGGCATGAGATGACCCAAAATGATACAAAAATCTATTCAGGAGCCACTAAATCTGTGTTTTTTTTTTTAACCTTGGGGTCAAGACCCCATTTGGGGTCGCCTGGATTTTAATTTTTTTTTTTTATTAAAAAAAACGCACAATCTTTAACAACTGTATGTCTATACTTACAGTATCTGAAATACAAATCAAGTTCAACTAAAATGCAGTAGAAAAAATGTACGAGCTTGAACATGATTATTAACTAATTCTAGAAAATAATACTGTTTCATTCGACCTATTTACATTATGAGAATCTTTAAAATGTGTTATCACTCGTTCATTTCATCATGATGATCTATAGGTGTTTTTAAATAGTTTTTTTACATAAAATGTTGTAGCTGGAGAGTAAAGGGGGTACATGGATTCAGAAATAAGATAAAGTGGGAACTTGAGCCAAAATAGTTTGAGAACCACTGGTTTGACCTTTATCTCACCATAAAAACTGTTTATCTTGATTTGTTTGGTACAATGTTTTTTAGCACAACCTCGGCTGTTTGAATCTATTGTTAATTTATCATTTTAACATACTATGTTATATTGAACCTAAAATCACAGAAAAAACATCAAATCTGATTAGATTTTTTTTATGATATTTGCATAATTAAAGTGTAAGTACACCCGAAACCACTTTTTTTTGCTGAATACATATTATTAGGTATGAAGTAATGTAGTTTATTGATCATAAACCCACTCTTCACTTTTTAGTCTAAGTATTTAAATTTAGCGTTTAAGTTGTAAACTATCAGGGTGAATGCCCTCTATTGGTTGAACGCTGCTATTGCATTTTGCTATTGGCTGCGATGAAATCAGTGACGTCACTAACCGTCACTGTTGGCCCCGCCCCTCCTATGGGAGGAGGGACTAGGTTTCCTCCTCTCACAGCCTTCAGTGAGCATTGATTGACAGCTCCATGCGGAACTGTGCAGCGCTGTGGGGGCGGGGCTGTTGTGACTGGGCATGTTTTAACTATTCTAGGAGTAACGCCCATAATTGAGGTATTGTTTGTAGTGGCAGGTCAGCAAAAACCTGAGGGTGTCATTAATGACATATGAACAATAAAAAAACAAAATCTCTCAAATGAAGTTATTGTGCATGTTTTTGCACAAATGCTAAAAACAGATAACGGCTCGCTTTTTTTTTTCTTTCTCTCTCGCTTGTTAATAACAATTTATTTGTAATAGTTTGTTTGCTTTATAGAAGTAAAAAGGCTCTTTGATTTTGAAATAATCAGGTGAATTAAAGTTTTCTGATAATGCAGAAGAAACATCTACAAAAGCAATGACATGTTTGTCCTTTTGAAAAAATCTTCACTTTAATGAATATCATTAGAAATCAGGTTTTTATTCTACGCCCTGCATTTAGCTACATGAGCTAATAATGTGGTGTAAATGAAAAAAAGTGGATCGCGGTGGGATTTTCAGTTTAAATCAGGAAAACACACTATAATTGGAAAGTAAATTTTTCGTTGTTCTCACAGGGTTCTCATCAGTTTGAATGGCTCTACTTTCACTAAACTTTTAGCTGCAGGGTAAAATCCTTGTTGAAACAATTTAACATTCCATTGTCTCTGCTTGACCAACCACCAGCACTTTATCTGAAGAATGACTGGTAAAATGGAGCTTTACAATCTGTATTCACTTCCCCTGAAACATCATTATGGCAATCCTGTGAAACCATCAGATAAAAACCTCACGTCTCCAATCTGCCTCACGCTGGAGAAGCCGACGTATTCTCAGCGTTTATTTTTAGCTATTCCCTGCTTCATTTTGTTGTGCAACATGGCAAACGTTGGATGATGTTATAGTCCCCCTCAAGTACAAACCTACTTATACATTCACAACGAACAGGCTTTTCCCTTCAGTGCAAAGATGGGGGGGGGTTGCAAATGGTACAGAGCCACACAAGAATGTAAGTTAAGCATTTCACTGTGATCTGAAAAGCCTCTTTGCCTTTCACGTTGCTTAAGAAGCAGATATTTCAGTCAAAGCCTGATTCATCGTCCTCCAGCAGTTTAGCGTTTGCATTATTTACTGCTTCACGAGATCATTAAAGCGGTCATCGTTCAGTGTAAAATGATAGCCAACTCTTTGCTCCCACCTCTACGCCCTCTTAACTGACACTTTATCATCTCTAAAGGGATATTGTTCGGTGCATTTGTGAAAGTAACACTTTGGGGAACAATGAGAGCATTGATTTATGCCTTTTTGTGCTCTAATCTGCCATGGTGGCCTTAAACAGAAGGATTGATTGATTCTGAGAGCTCCCTAAAGACCAACTGCTGCCAGTGTGCTTTTCCAGCTAAGCGGATCCTCCTTTGTAGCATTTGTCCACGGTTTTACGTTACCTGGGAACCCATTCTTTTCACCCCCTTCGACACCCCCACATGCTCGCTGTAATTTGATGAGATTCAGGGTGAAGTACTTTGATTCAACAGCTGCAATAAAACTGCGGTGGTCTCAGGGTAGCAGCTCAGAGCACTTAACCTGTAGCTTTTCTGTAAATGCCTCCTGATTTGTCTGTCACCCAATCCGTCAGCAATGAATAATTTTCATGGAAGGTGCACTTTAATTACTTTCCCATTTAAATGGCATTATCGTGGCCTATCTAGGTAATTAATCTCACCAAATATCCTGTTTCAGCCTTTTATTGCTGGCAGACGAGCCTGCTAAACCCCCCCTCCCCAACCCAGCACCCCCAAATCTGTCCTGCTTGACTGAGCCTCCTTCACAGCGGCTGGCATTGCCTCTTTCTCCTTTACTTGGAAGGCTTTGAGAAACTGGCTGTTTCCCACCTTGGGATGACGACGCAGACACTCGCATCACTTTCACTGCCCAACTCTCCAACGCCCACTCAGTGGAAATTACTGTTGGGTTTCCTCTAGGGCTGGGCAATATATTGAGATTCAAGATATATCGAGTTTTCTATTTTGGCGATACAGAAAATGACAATATCGCCTATATCAAGATATATATATATAAATATATGGTGGTCAGAGGTTGGCACAAAATGGCGGCCACACTTCTTAGTGTGCCCCAGGTTAGCTCTGGCTACATTATAGCTCACCACCACTGGTATGGTGTGAATGAATAATGGTTTCTGTACGCACTTTGAGTCTCATTGAAACAAGGGCATTAGATTTATATAAGCCATTATTATTATTATTATTATTATTATTAATAAAAGTTAGATGGATTTCTGGGTCCAGACCTTCCCCTAAACAAGCCGCACTACAGAACTCACTCACACGTGCTGTCCCTTAGAGGAGAAAAAGCTAAAAGTTTGTTTGTTAATAAATGTGCCTGTGTGGCATTTCACATTAGCACATTTAACCCAGAATTGTCTTTCTGTAAGATT
The DNA here is from genome assembly GCF_900634775.1 of Gouania willdenowi. Classification (NCBI taxonomy): domain Eukaryota; kingdom Metazoa; phylum Chordata; class Actinopteri; order Blenniiformes; family Gobiesocidae; genus Gouania; species Gouania willdenowi. The sequence goes on from NC_041066.1 coordinate 2,132,782, forward strand.
TTATTGAGTTATTAAGATTAATATTGTATATAGTCATTTTGAGGAAAGATATTGAGGTATGAGTTTAGTTCTAGTTTCCTTGACACTGTGGACTTTTTTGAGAGGGAAACTGAAAATCTGTCCTCATCTCAGTCTTGTTTATTGTAACATCTTATGTAATATGTCCAAAAAGCTTCAGCCTGATGTTCCAGACTCAGGAGTGGGAAAAGAGAGCACTGGTTCTTCTCAGCGTTACCTATAGGCAGCGTTCCCCTGAGCGCAGACTGAAAACTTTTTAATTATTCAGACGTGTGCGAGGCAGCAGGCGGTGTTTCTCAGGTCCACAGTCAGTCTGCTGTTTACCTCCCCCCTGCAGCCCTGCTTTTCACATCGTCCTTCACCTGTCTGACAACTGCTTTTCTTTGGCAGAGGTAGTTTATTTGATGAAATTCCGCAATATGTCAGATAATATATATGTTGCTATGTTATTTCTGTGGACTGCGATTTTCCATGATCACAGAATACACGGAATAAACGCTCTGAAATGGGAAAAAGCGATCTGAAACTTTTTATTTCTGTATTTAAAATCAGGTCCTAATGGACCCATTTCAATGTGGACAAACATGAGACATGAGACTGACATGCGCGCGCATACTCTGTGCAGAAAGCATGCTGTTTACATATGTGATGAAATGGCAATGAGTGATCCACTGTTTAGGCTTGAAAATAGTTGGAGGTATGTAGAAATCTTTTCACCTGAGGACGCGGCCACTTATTTAACGAAACTCACTTTTACAGGTGAACAATTGCAGGACTCATGCAGCATTCCTGAAAACGAGTGGTCATCTCCTGTCCCGATGTTCAATGGCCAGCCATTTATACATATCTGATAGAAAAACCCAGTATATAAACAAAAGAAAACCTAGAGCTGCTGTACTCCTGTTACCGAAGGTTTCCGTGTATTTCTGCGTATTCTGATCAGTTTCAACGGATGAGTTTCCATCTCTAAAGTCTCCTCCTCACTGTCCCACGTCTGCATATCAGTTCATTTACAGATTTTTTTGGTCACTTTTTACTGGATCCAATAGCGCTCCGTCCGCTCCCGTGCACCATCGCCTCAGCAGCTACTACATTGACACGATCGCTTCTGAACAGACGTAATGTGGTTATTTGGCAACTTCATACTGTTTATTTCTATCAAAACCTGACTGATTTTTACTTTATCTGTAATGTTTCATCGCTCTCTCTCGCTCTCTCTCTCTATCTCTCTCTCTCTCTCTCTCTCTCCGTGTGTGTGTTTGTGTGTGTGTCTCTGATACGTCAGCTGTCATCCTGTGTTTGATTGCACGTAACCATAGATCTCATCTATTCTTCTGAAAAGGGTGACCACCAGCCGTTATGTTGTAAAATTTAAGTCCTGGATTGTTGGTTCTCCTATTTGTGCGATCAACAACACAACATGATGTCATTGTGTTGTTTTTATATGAAAACAAAAGTGTTTCAGTCGTGTGCCGATGCTAGTGCAATGCAGTTCTCCGGCTGTTTTGAACCAAGCCTGCACGCGCATGCACCGAATTTAGTATGCATACGTCACATGAAATGGGTCCAATGACACAGGAATACCTCACATGCATGTTTGGGATAATATCAGGGAGTGGAGGCCTAGTGGTTAAGGATGCCGGGCTTGTAATCGCTCAGGCATGGGCAACAGTTTTGTGTGGCCCCAAAGTAAACAAACAAAATTATCAAAAGAAACACACACAAAAATTTAATTTTTTGAATTTCACAAAATGACAAAAAATGCACTAAATGACTCAAGAAACATACAAATACACAAAAGAACAACAAACATATCCAAAAATAACACATAAGAAATAAAAAAAAAATGTGAACAGAAACGCACAAAATTACCAGATAGTTGCACAAGACCATTAAAAATACACATAAATAATAGAGTAATGTATGAGTTGACAACAGAAATACACAAAATGATTTAAAGAAACTTACAAAATGAAGGGGAAAAAACTCACAAAAAGCCAAAAAAAAAAAATAACATGAACAGAAATACACAAAAATAACATAAATGTATTAAGTAAAAAAATGCCTGAAAAAAAAAAAAAATAAATAAATAAATAAATATATATATATATATATAATTTAGTATTTTTATTATTAAATTCTTATCGTTACTTAATATAAAAATCTAGTTAAAGTAGAATATATTCTAAAAATATCTGAGCTACTCATGAAAAATAATTCTAGAAAACAAAATTTGTCTCTGGCGGTCACCAGAAATTTGTGATATCGAAATAAGGTCACGATCCAAAAAGGTTGGGAACCACTGCGCTACGTAATCACATGGCTGTGCAGAATTTACACCAGTTGGCCGTATTTAAATAGTCCTCTGACACAGACTAACCCCTCACACACATGTTCTGGGACCAAAACACGCATTTTCATGGCATTGTTTTTGTAAAATAGGTGGCTGTCGCAAGTTGTAGCAAACGCAGTGTAATCTTGTGTGATTTCAGCCTTCATCCTATACATTAATAACAGTAGTTCACTAGATTAACCCTATTTAGCACATTTGGTACGATTTGGGGAAGTTTAATACTTAATAAAGTCTTATAAACCGATGCTGAAATGAATAAACTCTGAAAAAGGTTTGTGGAAATTTATATTTTATATTTCTTTACTAATGCTGAATTATCAATAGTTAATTCAAAGTGTGTATTTGTCAGTACCTGTTGAACCAGGAAGGAACATCTTTAATAGTGGTTGACCGATATATCAGCTGGCCAATAAATTAACTTAAATCAATATTTTTTTATTTAGCACTTTAGAGTAGCCATTAAAGGAAAAAAGAAAGAACATAAAAAACATCCATTTGGATGTATGAATATACAAACGAAAGGTAATAATAATAATAATAGTAATAATAATAATAGCATGTGCATGGGGGAGGTAGAAGCCAATAGATTTACAAATAAAAAGCAGGTATAATAGGATAAGGATATAATGTAATAGTGCCTGATCAAATATCCTTATCCTATTATATCTTTAAGAGAATAAGGATTTTTGTTTTACTTGGTTGTGTACGGGTATATTTAAAGTTCAATAAATGTTAAGAGTTCTATTGGTGTATTTGATTTAATTTCTAATATATAAATTTATATCATATGAGTGTTTCAGTCTTTCATAATCATTTGCTTTAAAAAAAAAAAAAAAAAAGTATATCGACCTCAAATATCAGCTTCCAATATCAGCTCTAGATATCAGCTGAATTAAGAAAAAAAAATAATAATAATTGGTATCTGCATTGGTCTTTGAAAATCCCATAACGGTCGACCTCTAATCTTTAACGTCTTCATACTTTAAAACATATTTTTTAAAGTAAGAATGCGCTCAGTGTGAGACCTAGTGTGAGCTGGATGCTTGACAACACGTTAATAATGAATAAGAATTGTCAGTGCAGCTCTTCTGTGATCAGATCTCACTGTTTTCATCTGACGGCCTTAATTAGAGCCACTCACTACAGGACATTAATAAGTGTCCAACAAACCTGAGACACAATATATTAGAGTTCCATTTTTGTTGACGGTGACATTTCTCATCAGCTGCCCCTCAGGTCTCTAATGTGTCAGAGTAAAAGCTCTGCTTGTGTTCAGTTCACACTCTTTATTCAAACACAATCCTTCATCATATACTTTACTCTTTGATTATCATTAGGTTTTATTACATTTAAAGTCATTTGAATTATTACTGTTGGTATGAAAAGCAGTTTTTTCTTTTTCCATGCATATTGCTAAGAAGTTGTTAGGGTCACGTTTGAAAGCTTTGAATTGAACTCCATAGTTGCTATTGTATCATTAGCATGTGATTATTATATGTAACTTATTACGTGGAATTCCATTGGTTGGTTAAAATGTTGTATATGATAAAAACTTAAGTAAGAATCTCATAAAACCAATAATGTGTTTTTCAAGCTCATCAGGTTCTAATGAAAGTTTTTGAACTTGTATTTATTTTATATTAATTGTAAGTCTGATCTGATTTCATTACCAACATTAATGTCAGATGTTAGAATAATGATCAATGAGCATTAATACACGAAAGGACAAATAGTTTTAGTTGTAGTTTTGCATATTGTTCTCTAGTTTTGTGTTTTTGTAGTTCTCGTTTTGTCTGAATCATTTTGTGTATTGTTATCATGGTGGGTTTTTTTGGTGTCACGTTAGAAATTCTTCCCTTATTTTGTGTGTTTGTTGTAATTGTGTGCATTTTTAAAGCATTTTGTGTGTTTTTGGAGGCATTCTGTGTACTTTTGTTGTCATTTTATGTTTTTAAGGTCATTCTTGTTGTTTAGTATAAAATTTGTTATTTTATATATACATGTACTCATTTTTTTGGAGTAATATCATGTATTTTGCTTGTTTTTGGGATCATTTTATGTGTTCCCTTTCGGGGCTGCCCATTGCCTTTGCCTGAATTTAAAACCACTTTATTTATTCCTTTTAATACACATGCACTGGTTTTTACCTTTTTTACAGCTGTTTTACAGCCTATTAAAGCACTTGTTTTTGACCTGCCAGCCACATTAAAACAATTGATTGAAATCTAGTAGTGGAACCTGAGTGAAACCGTGATTGGCGTTTCATAGACTTAATGGCAAATCAAGTGAACCGAGTAATCAGTGGTTGCAGAAACAGAGAAAACATGCTTTACTTACACAATTAAAGCAATAAGTCACTGAAGGTGATCTGCAGTGTCACTGAAGAGAGGAAGTAAACTTTTTATAGAGCTGCCCAGCGTGTTTAAACATTATAGACGTAAACTTAAACAGCCGTTTTTACGCTTTGACTTGTAACCGTTGGTGTTGATGGCAGTAAACACACCAATAATGTTGTTTAACTGCTGCCCTGGGTTTTATTATCTTCCATACGTTGACACACACACACACACACACACACACACACACACACACACACACAGTGAGAATGCACCTGCGCTTATATGGAACACATGCCTGGGAATGTCCGAGCCCTGGCTGTGAATGGCCCCAGCACTTCTCAATAGAGCCATTGGAGTATTTCATTTCCTGCCCAAAGAGTTACAAAGAATTCCAAGTGTAATAAGAGTTGAGCAGAGTTTCACACTGCTGTAGGTTAGAGCTGTGATATATGGCCTCAAAAGGTCCAGCCGACACTAGGGCTGAGTGATAAATTTCTATAGTTTCACATAATTTTTATAGCTTATTTTGGAACAAAATGCTTGTTTTAGGAGTCGCTGCTTTCATTACTATTATTAAAAGCACAGTTACATGGATTTCTAAGCGAGTCTTAACCGAGACTTTCCCCTAAACAAGCCACACTACAAAACTTACTCACACGTGCTGTCCCTGAGAGGAGAAAAATCCAAAAGTAGGACACATTGTGCAGCGGTTTATTAATAAAATAATGTGCCTGTGTGGCATTTTGTATCAGCAAATGTAACTCAGATTTGTATTTCTGCTCAGACTTGATTTGAATTAAAATGATCCAGATTTATGTCGTATATCGCCATTTTGAGAACAAATATTGAGATATGAGTTGGTCCATATCGCCCAGCCCTACCCGACTCAACCCGAGCTTGAACCTGTCCGAACATGAACGAGACCGGTTTACTTTAAGCCCAAACCCACCACCACACAATTTAAATCTGTTAGTGACGTTTTAAAAATAGTTTAACTTTCAAGAGGCCAGCATTCGATTCACCTCCTTGGCATCCATTTGTGCATATTTCTACACGTATTGAAACACATCACCTGACTGATCTTCAGCTCCACTGTACCTGTCCAATAGTGTTTATTATGACTTAACATTTTCATTTTGTTTTAGTGTTTTAACTAAAATACAATGTAGTTTTTGTCAAAAACCTGTCATCAGGACTATTTCAGATACCATTTACTAATCTCATATGGGATATGAACTAATCTTTGTTAAATACACACAGACAGATTTTATGTGATTGATCATGCATATGATCACAGGAGTTTTGATTGGATTCCATTAGTTTTTCCTTTTCAGAGTAAAATTTCTGTCATCTCTGCCTCATCATTTCATCAGTTGCCGTTACAGGCTGTTAAATTTGCTTGAATTGTATAAAACATGGAGAACACATTTAATAGTTAACTATTGTCATTGATTTCATATTTATACACAGCAGAAATCTGCCAAAACAAGCATTTTAAGATTTTGTACGATATTTGACGCCCAGCTGCTAGATTTGCTAAAGCTAGACATTAGACACCCACAGCACAAAAAGAGGAAATGTGTGATGTTCCAAAATATGTTTTGGGTTTAGTTTGTGTCATTTAGCTATTTTCATTTCAGAAGATCAGGTCTGTCCTATTGTGTCAGATTTTGCGTGACTATTGTTTTTCTGTCTCTGACCAACCGTTTGTAGAGACGATGGCTGTAGTCAACCAAGGAATGGTTGGTCGACCAAGACTATGGCACACGTAGCGATTAGTTGACAAAAAATAAATAAATACATACATTACATTCGATTGTTTTGAAGTCTGTTTTAACATATTGTTGCCAAACGTCAGACTTACATTTTCTAAACATTTTTAAACAAAATAACTTGCTCCAATAGCCTCCTGATGTGGATGAGAGTCAGTGTGATGCTGCTGTCTGCCATGCACGTCGTGGACTGAGCACATGTGGTGTTGCGTCATACACTTAATTGACAGCGGAGAAATTTAACAGGAAAAAAAAGCCCGTCTACTACTACTGTAGATCTGATTTTCTGTTTGTCCGTTCACATCACTATTTAAAATGTAACCTGTGTCAGACTCCATTGTGAATGGTTTGTGGATCCAATCTGACCCGTTTGTTTATCGTCTTCATTGTCGCGTTTTTGTGAAAATGAATGAGGCAGGTGCAGAGGAGGACGAGGAAGAAGAAAAAGAGAGCCAAATATTTTGTTTTGGATTTTTGTTATGCCGATTTGCTTTTAAACACAGACCATTTATGATATGAACCTTATTCAAGCTTTCAAACCTACAGGTCTGACAGACGTTAGGTATTTATATCTGTGCCAGACCCGAAACCAACAATTAAAACCTATTTTTTCCTCATAAAAATGACATATTTACACTTGTTTTAGTGGTAACCCTGCTTTTATTAATAAACTGTTAATGTCAACATCAGATCAGCACACAGGGAAACAAACACAGATGTGCAGTGCGCACCATGGCACCAGAGACAGCAGTGGATCTATTTACATAATCCACATATGAAATATCACGATAATCCATGTTCTTGTGCAGAAAAAGGATTGATTCAATAGTGGATGCTTGTGCTTCAAGCCTGTCTTAATTCCTTCCCTCTCTGCTCCAATCAGAGCACACTTTTTTTTTTTCTTCTTTTTTTTCTTGGGAGCACTCACTCATACAGCTGTTGCTGGACATTGAATCATGTTTAGGCATTAAATAAATAATATTAATATTTAATCCTTATTGCCTATCGACCAATTAGTCGACTAAATGACAAAAGTTGGCAGCCCTAATGGAGACATATTGCGTGTAAATGCATGATGTTTTCCCAAAACATGCATGTGAGGTTATATTCAGTGACACATTGCAACTTGTGCCTAATTTTGTTTAAAAAAACAAAAAAAACAATAATAGAATAAATTAATAATAATATCATTTCTGTATTCTGAAGTTCTCTTCAGTTTTCCTCAACTGTGTAAAATCAGAGGCCCTAACAAAGATTTACCAGCTGGCTGCGTTTGATGGTTTCCCTTTCCTTCATACATTGTTTCCCAACAGAGGCCATTGTTGGTATTCCTATTTGTCTTCATACAATGTAAATTTGATTCAATGCTGACAAAATGTACTTATCAACGGGTGAATAAAAACAAGTTTCTCATTCAAACTATAATTTCTGGCTCCTTTAAAAGTGTGCAAACGCTATTTCTATTCCCTGTCCATCTGACAGCTTTCCAGCCTCCAGGTTAACAATGATGGATCGGAACATGGTCCGTTTTCCTTTTCAGAGTCCATCCATCCATTCTTGTCCTATTTCAGGGTTGTGGGGGTCTACCGGTGCCTAGGCGGGGCTACACCATGGACAGGGCACCAGTCCATCATGGGGCAACACAGACAACCACTCAGGGTTGGGGCCAATTATAATTGTAATTGTGTAGTTGATAATTAATTACAATTATAACATATTTATAATTGTAGTTGTAGTTTAAAATATATGTGGCTGTCGTAATTGAAGTTAAATTGTAATTGAGTTGAGATCATTGACTTTGTAATTGTAATTGCCATGAAAATTCTATAAAAATTGTCATTTATAATTTAACGCAAACCTAGGGAACCATGTTACAGTTCTATGTACAGTTCTACACATACAGTATGTAGTTAATTATTGAAATATGTTTAAGATCAAATTTTCCCACATTTTATTATTTAACAAAAATATATGAATTGAAGGCTTTACTGACACAAAAAAGGCTCAGACGCCCACACCAAAAATATTAAAACCTATATTTTCTATGATTATGAAGCCTAACAAGGTAATCAATAGATAGGAAAGAAATTAGATGATAGATATTAGTTTTTAGTGTATTTTACAGCTGATTTAGGACCTGTTATCATAAGAGATGCTAACACAAGAGGGAGGTTAACTTTTATTAGGTTATTTATTTCAGGCTCAGTAATTGATTAATTGTAATTGAGAACGTAATTGGATTTGACTTTCTGAGGATACAAATAATTGTAATTGGAAGAAATGCTGGTCACTGTAATCATAATTGGGTTGTAACTGAATATGGGTAATTGAAAATGTAATTGTAACTGATTAAAAGTAATTGACCCAAGCCCTGCATTCACTTCTACGGGTCATTTAGACACAAATCAACTGAACATTGTGGGATAAAGCCAGAGTACCCAGAGGGGAGCACAGGGAGAACATATAAACTCCACACAGAAAGAACCCAAGTGTCCACCCCAGGGCTTGAACCCAAGACTTCCTTGCTGTGAGGAGGACGTGCGTATATAAAACATTATCATTTTGTTTTTAAATGTAATCTACATACACTATGCGTGCCTGACTTGGATTATTAACGGGTTGTAAATATTCATAACGGCTGTAGGGCGTCTGATATTCTGTGATTGCGGAAAATGCACGTAACATATGGTATTCACTTCCTTAAACAGAAATGACAATAATGTTGTTTTAATTTTTTAAACAATCTATAGCAGAAATGACAATTTGACACTGACTATTTGCATGTTTTGGTTAAATCACGTATTTATACACAGTCGTAAACAGTCAGACACAAAAATTTGGCGTAATATGATGCCTAATATAGAAATAGTTAAATGACACAGACTTAACCCATGCCAGTAAGTTTTGGGACAATGTTATTTGTTATAGAACTGGTGGTCTAATGTCTAACTGGAAGTCAAATATTGTGATCTCAGCGTATGCTTGTTTTACTTCTGCACATTTCTGCTGGAAACAAATATGAAACTATTGGCAATAGTTAACTCCATTAACCAAAATTACCATATTTGGCATGATGTCAGGAAGTTTAATAGCCTGTTTGACATCTGATTAGGGAAAGCTGATCAACCAAAACACAAATGAGTAAATTGAAATTGTACTCAATTACAATTAACAATCCCTTACTTTCACCTCTACAGTAGTATATTTAACTTATTTATCCATCTAGAGCACTTTGAATGAATGGAACCCAGATGATGTTTACTTTCTGCAACGCTGGCGATTCTTTCATTTCCTCCGCCCAAACCACCAACCCTCACCCCCCTTCTTCGATATTGTCCTCCCCAATAGGGAACTCACTGTAGAACCTGCTTTTTCCCCTCTTCTCTCCTCCTGTTGGCCTCCCACTTTTCACCTAAATACGGGGCGCTGCCCTTGTGGCGACCCACAGTTCTCCCGTTCTTGTACTCCGATGTTGTGTCTTTTCATGTTTTCTTGGACGGGAATCTGAATCTGCTTTATGTCCTGTGTTAAATACCAGTTATGCCTTTCAGTTGCAGGGTGTGGGTGGGGGTTCTGTGGGGGTGGGGGTTCTGTTGGTCTGTGAGCATTACTCACTGGTGCTTTGTGAGATGAGATCGAATCATGGGGAGATTGACAGCTCTGCTTTTTTGTCTTTCATTGTCTCATCAGCACACTGTCTCCTGCAGTGAGGAAAACTAATTATGTCTTCACCCGCCCCCTCCCCTTTTATTCACATCATCACACTTGGAAATCATAATGAGTTTGTGGCAGACCACTTTGGCTTTAGAGAGAGGAAAGGCCGGGTGATGTGAAAAAAAAAAAAAATGAGAAAAGTCCATTTACCTTTCCCCCCAAAACAGGCGGCAGGCAATTATGGACAAACCTTTGACTTCCATGAGCTGTTGCTGCAAATTGTTTCATGGTGGGAAACTTCAGTCGAACCCTGAAATCACCTGCAATAACGTTCTCTTCTGTTTGTGTAATGCATTGTGAGGGCCACAATAATGTGATTGTCGCTGACAGTCGTTTTGTGTATTTTTGTTGTCGTTTTGTTAGTTTTTTAGAGTCATTTTGTGTATTTTTGTCATTGTTTTATATATTTATTTATTATTTATTTAGTCACCTTGTTTGGTTTTGTTGCAATGTTGTGTGTTTTTGCTATTTTGTGTGTTTTTGGAGACATTTTGTGCATTTGTTTATTTCTGTTAGGAATGTGCAATATTTTATCATTTATGATTTATCGTCAAAAATATTCTCACCGGTAAGAATTTACGATATAAACGATAAATTCCCATGTCGGAAATTAGCGAGGGCCATGGGCCATTTGTCCCTCAATTTAGCCAAGAATGCCCATAAAATCCTTGTTGCACAGGCCAAAACTGCCCCTGTTTGTTGTCAACTTATTATTCTCTGGAGCGGAACATTGTTTATGAGAGCTCAGGAGCGAAGCCTCTGCGGCCGCGGTGCCTCCCGCCCCCAGCTCTCACACCTACAGACGGCGGTGCTCATCATGACTACCTGATGCTGCCAAGCTGCGATACATCATGGACCGTTGTTTGGTTCAGACCAGATAACCATCCAACAAAGTGAAACAGTCTCCAAGTTTCTCCATCAGATCCACCCAAAGTTCCACAAACACGGGGATAGAGATGAACCTGTAGCAACGATTATGAACTGGAAACTCAACTAAAGCTAACTATGCTAAGCTAACACACCGTCACACAGACTGGGCTAAGAGCTAATGCTAACCACTCCATATAAGAAACAGACCAAGTAAAAAGAACAAGTCTTACTGTGATAAAGCCACAGAGAGCCACCGATTTGTTTGTGGTCAGATTTAACACTTGTAAGAAAAGATAAAAGCTAAACATGTCACACGTTGTGTGAAATAAATATTAACATAAATAATAATGTCACTATTCATCCGTCCCAACTTGTGAAACACAATATTTTTTCATTATGTTTCATGTGTTCACAGACAAAGCTGGTACCATTAGACTAATGTAACTATTGAGATTATTACACCTAAATATACTTGAATGATTAAATCATCAGCTTGATCTGGTTTAATTATAGGAAATCAGAGATATTTATTAATCATAACTTTATGTAACTCATTATCAGATAAATGAAACAAAATTCATCAACAGTAAAAACCCTTTTTTTTTTTTAGAAAATAATTTTATTTTAAGTGAGGAAATAAATTAATTTCTTACAATAACACTAATAGTGATCCACATACATTAATATATTCCATAAAATATCGGCTCATGAGCTGTTTGAGTCAGCAGCTATTGTAGCCTTTTTAAATGTCTAGTGTTGATGTATTCAAATGTAATTGTGTTTGTAAGGAACCTGTTTACACTTTAAGTTGGGAATTGTTTAATTTATTTATAGTTTTTTATTTATCGTGATGTTTATCGTTATCGTGATAAATACCAGAAGTTATGGGGATAATCTTTTTAGTCCATATTGCCCATCCCTACTTTCTGTTTCCTCTTGTGTGTTTTTGTGGCCATTTTATGTATTTTTGCCGTTTCATGTATTTTTGGAGTCATTTTGTTTTCATTTTGTATATTTGTTTGTTCTTTCTGTTTACATCTTGTGTTTTTGTTGCCACATTGTGTATCTTTCCCGTTTTGTGTGTTTTGGAGTCATTTAGTTGTAGTTTTGTATATTTGTCTGTTATTTCTATTTACATCTTGTGTGTTTTTGTTGCCACATTGTGTATCTTTCCCGTTTTGTGTGTTTTGGAGTCATTTAGTTGTAGTTTTGTATATTTGTCTGTTATTTCTATTTACATCTTGTGTGTTTTGGTTGCCATATTGTGCATCTTTGCCTTTTTGTGTGTTTTTGTTGCCTATTTGTGTATTTAGGAGTGTTTATTTAGGTGTTTTTGGAGTCATTTTGTGCCATTACCTTCGGGGCAGCACAAAAGTAATATGAGGGTTGCATGTGGCCCCCGAGTCACCAGTTGCCCATGTCTTATGTACCTTTTTAGTACAAAGCAGTAGAAAAGCTCTTCTCGTGAAAGTATGAAAACCATCTGTGAGCTCATTTAATTCTTGATGCTTTCAAACAAATTTCTGACAAAGATCCAAACAGATACATGATAAGAAGCAGATGGTCTTCCTGTGTGGAGAAGTGGAAGTTAGGTTGGGCCCAATGAGCGACTAAATAGTGTGAAATCTTTGGTAAGATCACCTTTATCCATCCATCAACAGTCCCAGCTGGCTGAGGACAAAGGTTTAATCAGGAAATGTTTTTGGCTGACTAAAACACATGATCCCCCACAGAAGAAAATAGTTGGCCACCCGTAATTTTTTCAGCAGCACATTTTAGCTGGCAGAAAAAAAACGTTTTATTTTACAGAAACAGTTTTCCAATTGAAGTAGCAGAGTGTTTACATGGCTGTGAGTAATTTAGTGGTTTATCTTTAGAGTTTCTTTTTTAAACCTGCTCTATGTTCATCTATCTTCAGACCCCGGGTAATTTTACGCAGTTGCCTAATGATCTATCAAGTGTTTTAGTGCTGCTAAAAATGAAATCTCCTTTCTTCAGTGGGAGTTTTTCCCTTTATAATCGAACACAGTTGCTGGAAGAACGATCTCCACTAAAGCAGTTATAGATTCCCATATAGTTGAGGCTTTATGGACAAAAGTGTTTTATGACTCAGTGATAGATGGCTCGTCTTTGGAGAAACATCACAGGGTAAAATAAGTGCTCAGTATTTAGAGTGTATCAAGTGTAATGTTCTTTTATTACTTTAATTTAAGGCAGTGAAAGCATTATTCTTTGAGCGTCTCCGCCGAGGCTTTGTGTCTGCTGGACATCCCCAGGTTCTTCACATCTAATAAGCAAATAATTAGTGTCAAGTTAGTCCTACATACTCTAATTAGGTCAGTGTCGTTACACTTGTGGAGCGCACACAATCTGCTGTGATTAAATAATGATCTAATAAGACCGAGCAGAGAAAATAGGTTGTTAGTAAACTAAAAGATCAAATAATTGTTGAATTAAAAAAGCAGCAAAATCTTAGCAATTTCTAGCGAGTAATGTTGTTTTACCTTTTTTTTTTTTTTTTTTAAAGAACTTGAGTGTTTTTTTTGTTGAAAGTGTCTATTTGTACGGACAACCTCCGGTGCTATTGGTATGGTTACTGAAGTACACGTACCTAACGTCTTAGGTTTAGGTTATAACCCAATATCGCCACATTTTTTAGGGTTAGGATAAGGTTTAGTCTTAGTCACGCAACTTAAACTGACCAATGACTGACTTGTCACGTGACCTAAACTGGCCAAATAGGGGCGCTGCTTACAGATAAAATGTCGGTATATTGATATGGCAACTGTACGGATAGCCACTGCCTTTTTTGTTTGTCTACCGCCATTTGGAGGAAAAATATTGAGGTATGAGTTTTGGTCCGTATTAGGGATGCTCCGAAATGAAAATTATTGGCCGAAACCGAAAATGAGAAAACCAAGAAAACACTGAAAGAAATAGTTATGCAAGATATTAGTATCATTGCATTTTTGTGTATAAATGTGCACCAGACCACACTGAAATGAAAACATTGCAATTGTTTGCATTAATATTAATGCTTCAAAGAATAAATCAATTATTGAAAGGTTAGAGGATCTCTGTGAAACGTCTGCTGGTGGACTGGAACAGATTCATTCTTCTGATGCGCAGCCATGCGTCAGGCTGCTGTGTGGTCCGTGTTGACGGAGGTATACACTTATCGACAGTGGACATGACACACAAACATAAAACACACTTACTGCTCCGTATCATCCTGTGCTTAGAAGACTCTTTATTGCTCAGATGTATTGAAATACAGCTGCTCCGTGAGTCTGCGGACAAGTTGGCACGTTTCCAAACAACTGCACACACTGACCGGTGCGTTTGCTCGAGTCTTTACAACATCCTGTTTCGGTCGAGTTGTTTCAGTGAATACAACTGCTTCAAAATGACCCCAAAAGTGAGTTTTTGGTTTTTTTTGAGCATCACTAATGAATTATGGTCCATCTTGCCCAGCCCTAAAATTTAGCATTAGCCATGGTTACATCATGTGTGGTTTTTTTTTTTTTGGAATTAGTTATTCCGATTTAAAATGTTTTGCTTCGTGTTCACATGGAAATAGTAATTCCGAATTGAGGTTTACATGGAAAATTTCTGCTTTTGGTCTGGGGGTTGAAAGTGTTCTGATAGGACAGGGAGTGATTGTGACGTATTCACGACTATCAGGGAAAAAACCCACAACAAACCTTTTATTGTCGACCACACCTGTGAACTGTTTTCACTTTTATTTTGATTGTAGTTTTGAAGGAGCAGCTCAACAATAACACAGTTTTGCTTTAGTCTGTCTTGTGTGAATTTCCACATGTTGTCTTTTAAGGCTCTTATTAAATAAATAGTCTGGACGGCCATCCTGGACTGTGTCGTCACTAGCGCGTCATCGCTGCAAGTCGCATTAAATGTTTACAAGGTCAGTTTAAATAGGATATGAATTTTATTCTGAATTAAAGAGGAATTAAAGCTCCCATGTAAACGCGGCCACTGATAATTAAATGTTGAGCCCTTGTGGAGCATTTTTTTTTGTACTTGTTTCTTGATATACAAATAGTTACACATTGTTTAAAGCTGATATCCGGAGTTTCTGAGAAATCTGTTTATGTATGATTCTTTGGAAATGTGAATACCTAACTAGTCTTTTAAGGAGCATGGAAACGATCGCTGAGTGTGCCCAGCCAATAGGCTTCTACTTCCTGTTTTTGAGGCTGTCAATCGAAGTGAATGGGGAACTGTGCACGGAAACAAGGCCACACGTCACAACAGCAAACAGGTAAATATGTTTTTAGCTCTTACCTGACCCATAGACCTAAATCAATGCGACCTGATGCGACCTTGTTAAGTTCCGCGATGCGTGTGCTGAAAAGTAGAGGCGTTGCTTCTGGTAGATTGGGAGAGGCAGCGGGAGGAACTGGAGCTGTTTAGGGCGGGACATGGAGACGTTTCTCAGAAACTATGGATAGCAGCTTTAACCTCATTCTAAAAAGTTTGTTAGAAACCTGGAGCATTTAACCTCATTAGTGTTAGAATGGAAATATGGCAGTGTATCTTATCTGCTGTGCTGACTGGGTCTCTCCAAGCAGTCGTTTTCTAAACTTTTATTCTTCTTTGAGAACTGCATGATCAAATCTATTCTCAGAAGAAAGATTAGATCAAAATGAAAGTTAAAAACACCTCCATCCTCAGAGATGGAGCTAATTAAATTTGTAGATTCCTCCCTAATCAGCATCCTATCACTCATGGACTCACCAAATAAAGCTGCCAAAAATGGTGTCACAATGTGTTAAAAACACTTCATATTTATGGAAGATGTTAAGATGAACAGTAAAATGGCCTCTGCATTACCACAAGTTTTCTGTATAAACAAGTGAACGGACGTTATGAAGGGAGACGATGACTTAATGTTTTGATGTTATTGGATTTTATCTTTGTGAAATTAAATTACATCAAGCTTGTGAGATGCATCGCCTTAATGCACCAATTGGACGTTATTCAGCTGTATGGCTTTGTTAATTTGACACGTTACAGATAACAGTAACTGCTGCGGTTGATGGGGCTTAATGAATTTCAACTTGCAGTCACAAAATTAGCAGAGTTTAAATAGCGACGGTGCCTTGCAAGTTTTTCATGTTATTAATAGTGGCAACATTTTTCTAGAGATGGTGGTTCTCTTTGAATCGTGTGAGTATGTAACGTTGACTTTGGAAGGTCTGACATAAAGTAGCAAACGCAGTTTAACGCTCTTGTCCTGTGGCCTTAGGACGAACCTGGCACCATGAAGGTCTGTCCCAGCCAGAGTTCTTCCACTAAATCCGAAAGATACGTTGGGACAGAAGTTGCCAATTACTGTAATGAAAAACTCTGGAGCCAATACACAGAAGCTGAAAATGATGCAACATATTTGCTGTCCTGAATAAAAATGTCAGGCTGCATCTCTACGATTGTGAGCTCACTGTCACTTGCTCTGATGATTCTTTGCGATTGTTTTCCTCAAACAATCCTTGTACTTTGGAACCATTTTTAGATATTCTGATGAGGATACCACTGCTTTAGTAACTATTTTGTCCTTTAAAGGTTCTATATCCTTAACTCTAACATTTAAAATGGGTAAATTGTGGCCATTAATAATCATGATGCTTATAGAGAATATTAATTTGAACAAGTTTGAAAATCTTATTGGAAGGTAGGTTTGCAACACGCTATGAAAACGTGTTAATAATACCTTGCATCATACACAGAACAAAAATATAAATGCAACACTTTTGCTCCCATTTTTCATGAACTCAAAAGATCTAAAACATTTTCTCTATGCACAAAAGACCAATTTCTTTCAAATATTGTTCACAAATGTGTCTAAATCTGTGTTAGTGAGCACTTCTGCAGAGATAATCCATCCCACCTCACAGGTGTGACATATCAAGGTGCTGAGTAGACAGCATGATTATTGCACAGGTGTGGCTTAGGCTGGCCACAGATACACGGATGATGGTTTTTTTTAATTTGGAATTAGTTATTCAGAACTAAATCATTCGGAATTAAAGTGTTCTGCTTCGTGTTTACATAGAAATAGTAATTCCCGAACTGAGGTTTACATGGAAAACGGGTTTATTCGGCTTTAGTTAATTCTGCTTTAGGTCTGGGGGTTGGGAATGCTCTGATTGGACAGTGGGTCACGTCTATCAGGAGAAACACACAACATACCTTTTATTGTCGGCTATAACTCAGACGACCACACGAGAACTGTTTTCACCTTTATTTTGATTGTAGTTTTGAAGCAGCAGCTCGATGATAACACACAGTTTCAGTTTGTAAGGGTAAGGGAGATAGGACCTAATCACCAGTAAAAAGCCCAGTAAAAGTCTGGAAAACAATCACCAGGAATAAATAGTTGCTCCCTGGTAAAGATAGTAGCTCTAACAACTGGTAAAATGATAAACTTGATGATATCACAGCCTGTGAACGCAGTACAGGGACGTATTTACTCTGCCTCCAGGTCCTAGTGCCTGCCGTCTGGTTAAGCGTTTTCAGTTTACCACTTTTACTGAGGTTTGTGTGTGTTTAATAAGTGTGTGTGAAAGTCTGCATGTTTATGCCTCCGTCCATCAACTCTTCATTATATCATTGTCTTTTAAGGCTCTTATTAAATAGTCTAGGCTGGAGTCCGGGCCGCCGCCATCTTGGATTATGTCGTCACCAGCGCGTCATCGCCGCAAGTCGCACGTGCACAAAACAATCCCCAATTAAAAGAAAGAGGAATTATCTCATTCGGAATTAAAAACAGAATAAACCAACCACTTAATTCGGATTTAAGTTTAATTTGGAATTAAATTTGCATTAGGCATTAACTGTTTACAAGGTCAGGTTAAAATGGAATTAAATCTCTCATATAAATGTTGCCAATAAATAACTAATTCCGAATTAAAAAAACATCATGTAAAAGCAGGAATACACTGCAATTTTTGGCCCGTTTTTAGCCGATTTTTCACTAGTTCGTCTATTTTTGGGAATGGGTCGAGTCTCTGCTAAATTGTGTGTAGTGCATCGTGTAGTATACATGGGGTCACGCGAAGCGATTAACACCTCACGACCAGCTTCCAATCAGCAATCGTATGGTTGTAAGGAAATAAAACCTGTTTAAAATCCTGGTTGCTCCTCGTGAGGGTATCACTGTTGAAGCAGTACCACGGAGAGTTTGAGGCTTACCTCAAACTCTCACACTGTGCATGCGCGAACACTGTAGGACCGCTGTACACTTGACGGACTGTTCTGTCCAGCCAGTTCCTGGTCCATCACATCGCCTCCTTTTCTTTTTTTTTAAAGCTTTTTTGCTGAGATTTGCGAGTGTCTCTCCACTTCCGGGTTCTTCTTCTTCTGTTTTAATGGGGACGCTTCAGAGTTCTTTTTTTTTTCCCAAAATTTTACATTGCATTTCTGGAAACGACACCCTGTTGTGTCGCGTATGTACGTACAGTTTAAGCAGTCAGATCGTGTTAGAGTGTCGGTCCGTACAGTGTGAGAACATGATTCGTGACACATTCAGGCTCTGCAATTGAGCCGCACAGTTTAAGCTGGAGCTGAGTACAACTAAAAAAAAATCACACAGCATATCCCAGCATTGGTCAATGCCAAGACGGACTATGGGACACAGAACAAACACCATGCACTACTAGCTTGTGTGCTGGTGGTCTGTCTCTCACAGGAAATCTGCATCACAATTCATTCTGACTCACCCTCCCACCGCCCCCTGCTGCTGCTGCTGCTTTTTTAGTCCCTATCCACACAGATCTGCTGGGCTGCAATGCGGTGCAGTAGTCACCTCTATAGATATGAATGGTCCCACCAACTAATCTGAAGTGTAATGATGAAGGATTAGAGCATTTCAGACAAGTTTACAAAGAACAGCTTTTCCTCATTGTCCCAGTATGAGACTAAGTACGAGCACAAAACATGTTTGAGGCACTTAATGAATGATTAGATCCTGGTGGCTGCTGAAAATGTATCCGACCAGAACAAGACGTTTGCAATTAAGAAAAGTGGAACCTCAAACTTTCCATTTTAGAGTTTCTCCCATTTTAATTTTTGTTTCCTTGGGTTAGCCTTAGATGTCATTATAGACTACTAGACTAGACTAGACTAGACTGAGATTATGTAAGACTGCGTGATCCAGCCGTTTCCTACATTAGACGGCCACTGTTTTACAGTGAACAAAATATCTTTGATATCTTAATGATATAAAAGTGTGATATTGTCCCACAACATGTTGGTAAGGGTTTAGTGTGTGTCACTGTAGCTATTCACATTTCAGAAGGTGAAGTGTGTTTTCTCTCTGACCACCCATTTAGCAAACATTCATGTAAGGCTATAATCGGTGTTGCATTGCAATTTTGACTTCATTTTAAAAACAACAAACAATAATTGCAATTTACTTTTCAAGAAGTTAATTTGGTATTTGCAGTGCGTTTTCCGCGATGGAAAATCAGAAGCTCCTGATCGGTAGCCGAAAAGTGTTTCCTCACTTGCGTCTTTTGTTACCTAAAATGTTGTGGATCTGAAAAAGAAGAAAAGCCAGTACACATGCAGCTTTTCTCCTTTTTGTCTGGCTAATCTCCAAATCCTAATCAGCATGCCGACTTGAAGGAAATGCGGGGCTTTCCGTAGGCGTCTTTTTCACCCAGCAGGAAGAGCAATTTATCTGCTCACTGGTTTTATGCAAGCATTGTCTGCCCACTTTCCAGTGCTCCTCACAAAGCCATGGAATAGCCAAACTGGGAAGACACTTACCAACTAATAGAGCTGTTAGTCAAACTACTTTTAGAGGATTATTTATTACCACCAGTTGCCACCTTGAACGTGCCAAGTTTTGGAATCCTTATTCCTATTATTGCTCTTATTTCTTTCCCATTATGATCTGACATCTCATTAGTGTCTTTTTTCATGTTGGCTTTGCAAAAAAATTGTGTTGGATATCCAAATCCAAAAAAGTGTATCAAGTACAAATAGAGTACATATGAAGTACAGGGGAAAAAATAGCCTTTATCTTGCCCAATATTTAGTTGACAAGCAAAATTTAAGAAGAACTTTCAGATTGTTTCCCAAGGCAAATTATCTCTCAATAACCACGATCCAGGGTTCGAGCTGATAAAGAATAAAACTTTGTTTGCGCTGTAACTGATGAACTCTGTTGGGATGGATTATTACCTCTGTGATCTTTAAATGATGTGACTCAAATGTCTCTGCAACAATTTTGAATTTACTACGCAGTAATGTTCAATAAATGGAAAATTTGCTTTTTGAAAAGGATATGAAAGTATTTGGTACTCGTGCAACTACGTACATGTTCCCGAACTCTGATGGTTGGGGAACATTTAATAATGACAGGAAAGTAAAACTTTCACCCTGAGCACGGTTGAGACATAAGAACGTGGCAAGAAGATTTTTATTTTTTTTTTTTTACCTTTCTGAGGAAAAACTCTTAATCATATCCAAAATTCAACTCGTCTTATAAAAACTTGAAAGTGTAAAACTATGTAAACATCAAATAATTAAATTAAAATCATATTCAAACTTACTCTGAAAGCAGGATTTGTTTTCTTCCCTGTGTGTTATATAATTGGTTTTATGTTACATAATTGAACAATCGTGACACAATAACTGCACACAAATATATATGAAAAGTTTAAAGCATTGTTGTCCAAAATACTAAATTATCTCTTCCTTTACTCTTATTTTTCACATTTTAAAAACAAACAAAGCTTCAACAGGTTCCACTGCAGACCTGTTTGGAGCTCTTTGCCAAAAATAAAGTGCACAGCAGTGTTTTTGGTTTTACAAATAAAGAAATCCCAAATTTTGAGGTAGATGATAAAATGATAATCTAAAGAACAAAGTTAACATCTTAAACCACCAATAAAGTGTCCTGAGTTTTAAATGCAGCAGTTTTGTTAATATTTAAATCTAAAAATATCAGTTTACAGGATAAAAGCTCCTTAAAGTTAAACATTCTACAAAAATTAAGTATGTAACATTTTTCAAAAGTTGTAATCACAGTTTTATTGCAGTCAGTTAGTTGTACATTAATGGGAGCGTTCACTGGATCCTTTCAACACATGCGCGAATCGTGTCTATATCCGGTCGGCCTACTTTACGGCAGTTCCTGTACTATTTAAAAGATTGAAATCCTGCTATTTAAAAATAATTACAAACGTGTGTTCAGAGTGAATTCCTATTTATTTTGGTTTTTATTTTATTTTCTGTTTTGTTTTCAGTGAAATGCGATTTGTTTTTGGTTTTTGATTGTCAATGTTGTGTATTGTGTTTAGAGCGGGTTTCGTATAAATCATCTCACGGTGGTTTTTCCTTTTTGTGTACTAAGAATATTTAAAAAATGTTTTACATTCAGATCTCAGGAGCTCTGTCGGAAGTGACGTAGTTTACGCACATGCGATCAGGCCCGTTATCTACGTACCTTTTTCAATTTGTGTTTTAGACTATTTAATTGAATTTCATCTTGTTATTGTGTTTTTATTATCACAAAGTTTTCATGTGTTTCTTATATATTTTTGGTCTTTTGCACTGAATGGCCTGCACCTTTCCTTTCGTTGTACATGTTGCAATGACAATAAAGCGAATCTGAATCTGATTGGGCACAGACAGCTACCCTTAGCTTTAGCATTAGATTTAGCATTAATGTTAGCACTAGCATTAGCTTGATTGCTAGCTTCAAAAGCTGCATACTCAGAGGCGGTTTTTTTAAATGGCGAATGAGTTAGCGTTTTATTTGTAGCCCCACTACAACCTAATTACTCGTTACACATTACAATTTCCCAGATAGCACGCATACGTCTCGCCGATGTTGGCCTCAGATTGTGCCTCGGCATTCTACTCCTAATGCGTCATTTTGATTGATAGCACTTATAAAATTGTAGAAGTGTAAAATGTCACTTCCATGAAGCTGTTTTTGTGCTGGGGCTCTTTTGGTCATGCTGCTGAAAATACATTTATGATCATGAACTGTGTCTCTCTTTATCTTGCCCACACATAATAAGCTATTTAGTGGTAGTATGTTGTTGTTGTTGTAATATTGCCATATTCTTATCAGATTTAAGTAAATACCCGACTATGGATATGGAGATATTTATACTAATTGAATGATGTGAGCTAAATAAAGATTAATATGAGCTGTAGAGAGGCCGCGCTGAGCATCTTTAATCCATCGTCCAATCGCTGATGTCTCTGCAACGTTTGCCTAATGAGCAAGCGCTCTCCATAATACGTCTCACCACTGATGTTAGCGAGATGTATGTGTGCTATCAGGGTTTTGCCGATCGATTGGCCAACCGAATGAATGGAATGAGATCTGTGTTTTTAAAACGGTTCTGCTGTGTGTATCTTACTGTGCTTGATGACGATAAATGATCACAATCTGGTTTCTACAAAGAAAGCTCAGGAGGTCCCGGTGTCTCTTTTCTCAGCAGTGATGCACGGCAGCCTCTGTAAACACTTGCTCCTGGACAAATATGCTCACCGTATGTTTTTGTGAAGCATGACGCGACACACCCAGGCATAATGTTTGGCCGTCGCCATCTGTTCCCTTTAACATCCTGTCATTTGCTTTTTGTCTGAGCTGAAGAAGACATCAAGTCGGCTCACGGTGGATGGTTGAGTGATAGAAGAGCTCACTGCTGATGACAGACACAAAAAGCCAATCCCCAAAACTACAGTCAGCCCCTAAGTATGCCTTTGTGCAATCTCTCTCTCCGCCCACATGCTGTCTGGCTCGAGGCCGTGCCTTGGAGTGTCTGGCTTGGGCGTTACTCATCACAGGCACAGCTGCCAGCATCAGCCTGTCCTCTTGATTGCAGGCTTGCCGTTGAGTTGCTGAGGCATTTTGGTCTTATCCGCTATCACCAGGTGTATTTTACCCGACTATGCACATTACTGTTTCTATGCAACTGTGTGAGTGAGTCAGGTTGCTGTCACTGTCTAATTTGTTTGCTCAGACAGAATTAAACATTGCTTAGTGGAGGTTAGAAGAAGCCTGGATTAGTTGATGGTGGGTTTATGGAAACTAAAAAGACTGCAGGTGTGAAAGTGACATCATGTTATTACTGCTCCGTCTAAAGTTAATTTGAAAACAGAGATGTCAGAATACCTGCCAACGTGTTATCATTGGCCCCAGTCATTTCCTACATTAGAAAGTGTTATCCACTTTAGCAGAAAGGTTTGTGGTGATTATTTAATTGGCTGTAGTTAAACTCAGACTCACTCTATATGTGTCCTCTCTGACTCCTGAAACCTGTATATAATCGTAGACAGTAAAACACAACCCTAACTTTGATTTTCTGTATGACTGCGTATTAGGACTACATTAAAATAAAATGAAATCTGAGCACTACAAGACTAAAGTCATAATATTTTGAGAATAAAATTGTAATTTTATCAGGATGAAGTCGTAATTCTATTAGATTAACGTCATAGTCATATTTTCAGTAATCTCTGTTGAAGTGAACACAACTAACACCGATAGCCCTGAAGTCGACCACTTCCAGCCACTTCCTCCTCCACAATAAAAGAGGCCATTTGCTCCAAATCAGTCTGGCTCTTTCATTGTAACAAACGGAAATGTCTGCAAAGTGTCTCTCAAATCCTTAAACTGATAACAGTGGTGATGATGGTCCAAACGACTCAGTACTTCACCATGTGTGGAACTTAAAGACAAATACAATCTACCTATAAAAGCAAGGGAGGTCTGTGTGGATGGATGTGTGTGTGTGCGTGTGTGTGGAGCAAATGTCTCCCCGACGCGGTGTGAGTTTGACCTGAAACTCGGTCAAAGTGTGTGTATCTGTTATTTTTGGAGTAATTTGGTCATTTCAAAATGTTTATTTTAATTTTATTTCACTTCTGGATGGCCCCGAAATGAAACCTATTCAACTTTTGACCTCAGGGTGTGAGGGGGCGCTAGCGCACCATCTATATCTATTTCACAGCACAGCTCACTTCCGGTGCGTGCATGGACTTCTCTTTTCTCTTTTGAGGAAAAATCTTTTTTTACTGTTCTTTATTTGGTGATGACATTTCGAAACGTTTATTTTCATGTTAGTTTGACCGTTCACTGTTTAGACCAGACAGACCTCACCCGGAAGTTATTGACGACAATGGCTGCTGTGTTGAAAGCTGCACATTTCTCAGCAGCGAGCGTGTGTGAGAGAGAACCAACGGAGGAGATTTGTGTCCAAGGTAGAGAGTCTCTCTCTCTCACACACACACACACACACACACACTGATCAGGTGCGCTTCACTATCGATCACCGTCTACGTGTGTGTAACGGACCACCATTTAGTCCGTTTACAGTCTGTGTCACGACACCCGTCCATTGGGTGGTAGTGACTGCAGTGTTGAGTCAGATCAGTAAACGGTGCTACATAGTGAAGCCCGCCTGATGATTACTGCAGCTTCACTCACGACACACCTGCCACTACACCTAACTACTGAAAATAGATAAGTTTAGTGAAAGTTAGACAGGCACACACACACTAAACAACAAAAAAAAATATTAAAATGACTCAAAATACACTAAACTAAATACTTGTATACCCACATGAATGCATACTTCCGACGGGCACAGTACAGAAAAAACACCAAACGAAAAAAAATATAAAAATGAGTTAAAAATAAACACATTTATCATGTGCATGTCTCATAGAATTAAACCAGGGAAATTGCACACCCTATTTTACTTTGCACCTGCAATTATACCCCTTTATAATGCTACAGAGTATGTTATTATTATGCCCATAATTGACAACTCTTCTTAAGCTCCCACTATATGAATACATACTAACGACGGGCACTGTACTCGACTTCAAAAAACATACATTTACAGAAAAATATAACAAAAATATGAAAATGGCTCAAAATACACAAAATTACTCCTTAATCACACTACAATAGCAACAAAAACAATATTTATACAAAAATACACATGACTCCAAAAAAACATACATTACAAAAAAATTAAAAACAGCAAACATTTATGCGCAAAAAGACAACAGCAAGATGCACAAATACACATGACTCCAAAAAACATAGGTTATAGAAAAATACACCATACAAAAAATATAAAAGTGATGAAGTCATGCACATGTCCCATTGAATTAAACCAGGAAAATTGCACCCACATTTTCACCCGCAAATATACCCCTTATGCTCCCACGTCCTCCATAAAGCACGAGTGACCGCAACGCACACAACATCCTGTTAGTATTTTAGTTTGATTCTCACAAAATGAAGACATTATTCTCAAAATATTTTGACTTTAATCTCGTAGTGGCTAGATTTTTTTTTTTAATTTTAATGTTGCCCTAATATGTCGTCATACTTATGCTTGGCTGCACCATATTTTATGAAATTATTGTTGACCTTTTTTGCTTTTTTGTCATGCTTTGTGCCACTTATAGATTGACATTGGATCTTTTGGATTGGTTGTCAGTGTATTTGCATATTTCTAAGATAAACCTAGCTCTTTAGTTTAAGGTGAGTTTGACTTGTATAGTTATTTTTACTGTGTATTTAGTTGTTTTCCATCTTTTAAACACTTTATAACTATATATTTTTGTCTTTAGCTTGTGGCTACATTTTTGGTTGGAGTTACCTGTTCCACAGCCATCAACACAACCGTGTGTGGAATCATTTCCTGTGCCTGTCTGACTCCTTGTTGAATTTGATCTGATATAACTGCGCGGTGTCTGGATGAACCTCGAGTCTGGCTGGGATCCTCTTGGCAATCAGCGGTGTGTTGGACCGGATAGCTTGGTGAAAAATTGCAAAGGCCACTGGATCAGTGAATGTTCCCAGGATGGAGCCGCTCCAAGACGATGATTAAAGAGCATATGAGCAGTGATTAATACCATCATTTTTCTAATGACAGATGTATTTCTGTTATAAATGGCTGTTTAG
This sequence comes from Gouania willdenowi, assembly GCF_900634775.1. Taxonomy (NCBI): domain Eukaryota; kingdom Metazoa; phylum Chordata; class Actinopteri; order Blenniiformes; family Gobiesocidae; genus Gouania; species Gouania willdenowi. The sequence goes on from NC_041066.1 coordinate 2,158,816, forward strand.
GATAGCAGCCCATTGGCTATATACAGTATAGGTCCCCATACTGCATGAAAACAGCAGCAGTACAGTGGGAGGATTAGCTGAAAATAACATGTATGAAAGCACATGTACTATAAGTGCAGACATCAGTGATGTGAGCTTTAGATTATCTGGATTAGGGATGGGTTCACTAAGGTGTGATTGTCTGATCCCAGGATCACATTATCAACATTCATGTCACTATTTAGAATAATGATCAATCTGAGCATTAATACAGGAAAAGCAAAGGGTTTTTCACTAGCTGTGTTTCCATTACTTTTGGAAATGCAGAAAATCTAAATAGCGCAATAAAAATCGGTGATGGAAACACAGGAATTTTGAAGAAAAAAAAAAAAAACACTCAACGATCAGTCAAAAGTTGACGCTTTCATGAGGAGGAATTTCAAGCGTTTCGATATTGAAATGTGTCGCAAAAGCACCATTGAAACACTTTTTCCACAAATACACATCACACAACTTGACCTACCTGGTCACATGACCACTGCTCTCCGAGATAACGTGATGCAGTACGTGTGGACAGAAGAGGAGATCGACTCATTTGTTAGCGTTATACTTGAAAATTATTACTGCCTCATTGACGTGAAACAACAAAGGAATACAGAGTGTTATAAGGAGGTTTGGAGCGTCCGTCTTACTGCTGCGAAGTCTCGCAGGATGAGATTTCACTGGAGTTCAACTTTCAATATAAACACAAAACCTATAATGTAAACCCAGCTCTTTGTTCTTTCCTGCATTAATGCTCAGGTTCGTCATTTGTCTGATTTCATGAACGTTAATAATTTGGCCTTTGGATCAGACAATCACATTTTTGTGGCCCTCACTGTGATAAAAGTTGCTCATCCGTGTTTTAAAACCGCCAACCCTTCTTGTGCAACATTCAGTAGTTGAGTATTTATAGTAGCTTCAAAAGCATTGATTTATGATTGTTTGCAGGATGTGAAAGCTTTTTTAGAGATTTATTATTAGCCTGGTTTTTTACTTTCAAAAACAAAAATGGTTTTCGTGTGCGTGCGTGCGTGCGTGCGTGCGTGCGTGCGTGTGTGTGTGTGTGTGTGTGTGCGCGTGCACGGCTCAGGTGGTAGTGGGTCGTCTTCTGATCGAGAGGTTGGGGGTTTGATCCCAGTACCTGACTATGTGTTGAAGTGTCCTTGGGCAAGACACTGAACCCTAAGTTGCTCCCAGTGGTCGACTAGCGCCTTGCATGGCAGTCCTGTCCCACTGGTGTGTGAATGTGAGAGTGATTGGGTGAATGAGCTGATATGTAAAGCGCTTTGAGACTGTTTCAGTGTAGTGATAAAGCGCTATATAAAATCAAGTCCATTTACCATTTCCTTGAAGCAATGCAAACATTTAATTGGAAAGGATTTTACATCTCATGCTGGATGCCAAACATGAGAGCCACAGGCTGATCAGCCAATGAGAGCAGTTTGTGGAGCAGCTGCCTCTGCGTGAAACACAGATAAGTGTGACTACAGGGGTTGCAACCTCAAAATAATAGCAGTGCCTCAGGATTGTGACCCGGTGCACGCCATCACTCTGCCGCATAGTGCTTTTTGTGCATTATCGCACTTATCAATCCCTGCAGAGCTCAGATGTCCAATCAGGGCTCCAGATTGCAGCGCGGGGCCCCTCAGGCTGTGCTTTGACATTTAAGGGAAGCAGAGAGGTGGAGGGCCGTTTGGCTGCTTAGCATGCTCCTGTAAATATCCACTGCACCGGCTGCCGCTGTAATCGGCTCGCCGCCTTTTCACGCCGCGCTCTTTGTTTTATTAAGATAAATGATAAAGCCACTGTGTATGCAAAGGCATGGCTCTGCTTAGCCCGCTCATGTATTTGAAAAGACACGCCTCGCAGCTGCTTGTAGCAGAAAGGTCAGCGAGGCTGCGGAGAAGCAAAGCCAAGCATGTACATAATAATACGTTTCTGCACCCTATTTGTTTCACAACATATTGTCTGTGGCAGGCCGTGGGACATCCAGCATTTACAGTATATAAGATCATTATTACACAGCTCACCTGATGGGGGGAGAAAAGTTTGGTGTCATAGTTTTATCACCTAATCAAGCCTGTGTGTGTTATAAAGTCTGTAGATCTGAGGGAATTCAGATTAAATCAGATTACATGGGATTAGAAGACAAACTTATTTTCAGCCTTGTTTTTTTTTTCATCTTACAGACCGACCTCAAACATAGGCTGTGTCGTAAATGTCATAGTAACGTACTACTCATACTAAGTCTGATGTCATAATGACTAAGACTTTATTGATCCCCCAATGGGGAAATTTAGACTATGTAGTGCGTTCACATTAGATAGTATGAAAAGATTGAGTATGTGAGAAATATATACTATATGGGGACATTTTTTAAGTATACACGTTAGACACACTGGTCATGCTCAACCGTCCCATGATGCATTGCTAGCGGAATGTAAAATCGTCCTTTTTTTATTTCAAAATAAAAGCATCTCTTAACTCTTTTGTAAATAAAGCTCTTGTTTTGAAGTTAACTGGAAGTTTTGTCAGTAGCACAATGGAGGCTCTCTAAAAGTCCTCAAAATATCGCCATGAAATGTGTTTCCGTGAATTTTATGGATTAAAAGAGCACATGTTGATATTCTACTTGGTCACTTTCTTGCTTAAAATACTTTCAGAACTTTCAAAGGTGGAGAATCAACAGAGATATTTAGCCTCAGTGTGCTTCAGGTTTTTGTCATTGTAGGTTCCAAATGCATCTTGGGAAACTTGGAAGTATACTTCATTTGGAACGCTCATCATCCTGATCATACTAGTATCTAGTAAACCAGTGGTTCTCAAACAAGTACCCCCTTACTTTTATTTCTGAATCAAAGTACCCCCTTTGACTGACTCCACCATTTTGATCGGAATACTATGAAAAAACAACTATACAGCATAAAGATGAATGAATGAGTGGTTAAACACATTTTAAAGAATCTCTTTTTGTAAATAAATGAAATGTAACAGTATTTAGTGCCTCCTGATTAGATTGATTTCAATAGTTTTTATTTCCGTCATCTCTTGCCTGGTGTGGGACCAAGACTGACCAGTAGGGATGTAACGATTCACTCAACTCCCGATACGATTCGATTCACGATACTGGGTTCACGATACGATTTTCTCACGATTTATTTTACAAAATGGGAATGTTGACAAATGACTGAAAAATATTCCTTTATTTTTTGGGGGAAAATACTATACTATTTTCCTTTTATTTTTCATTGTCAAAAGAATTCCTTGATAAACTATTCAAAATGATGCAATTTAACTAAAAATAAATCTTGAATGAAATAAATAAAGGAATAATACAAATGAAGAAGCCTATTAATTTAAATTCTGGTTCTATAATAAACAATTCAAAACTGCGTAATAGTTCTTTTTCTTTTTAAATGTGCAACTGAAAATGTATTTTGTGCCTTAACAATTGGACTTTTAAAAAAAAAAACAAAAAAAAAACAGTCATTTTACTGTATTTACGGCAGATATTTGTTTAGACCAGCAGAGGGCGCTGGTAACCCAGTGGTCGGTTGGCATGCAGTTATTCCACCAGTGAAGAAGAGAAGCTACGCTAGCAGACAGAGTTAATAGAAAAACCTGACTTTTACAGATATTCACGTAATATTACAGATATTCTTTCGGTGCTAAAGGAGTAAATAATCATTTATGAGCATGTTTAACAGTAAATGGCGGCCAGAAAGAAAATAGTAGCAGATTCCGCCCGTCACGTCCGCTTCTGGAAGGATTAATATATAGCCCTCTGCTGGTTAAAAAAAGTACTGCGATTCAATTTTCAGAGCATCGATGTGAACCGTGGTACCTATGAATCGATTTTTAACTGCCTTACGATTAATCGTTACATCGCTACTGACCAGTGTATTTTCAGTTCATGTTCTAAAAAAGATCATTTCAATTATCAATGGAAATGATGAATATGATTATAAACCCTTCTATTTGTAATGCTTTCATTTGTACATTTTCCACTCTGTCATTGCGTACCCTCATTTGAGAAACTCTTTAGTAGTGCATAGTACAGACATAGGCAACATGTATTTTCAAAAGTTGTAAGAAATATATAGCCCAGGATATTACACAAAATAACTTCCAAAACACACAAATTGCGCAAAGAACACAAACACGCCAAAAATTCCAAAAATGCACAAAATGACTCATAAAATGCAAAATACAAGGACAGACACAACCACTTAAACTAAATGACAACACAATTAGGAAATTACACAAAAATGACAGAAAAAATACAGATAGTGACCCCAAAAACACACAAAGCGACAACATAAATGCATAAAATGACAGAAAATACACAAAATTACAAGAACACAAAAAAAACCAAAAACATAATGACTCGAAAAACAAACAAAATGACAAAAAACTAACAAAACCACAGACAAAGACAACAAATGACAAAATGCCCTGTAATAATGCTCAGATCAATCATTATTCTAATGCTGACATAAATGTTGATAATGTGGCCCTTGGATCAGATGCAGTTACATTTTTGTGGCCCCTGCTGTGATGGAGTTACCCATCCTTGGCATAGTACATTAGTACGTCATATCAAACACAGCCATAGTCTGAGTTTTTAGCATCTCCTGATGCCACCCACCATGTCCACATAATAGGTGTGTAAATGTTGTCTTTTGGCAGCTATGGTATTACAAACTGCTCCCTGGATTTCAAGGGTTGAATGGTGAGCAGGCAAACATATTCAGACTGCATTTTACTAAGTGGGGTAAAACACATGCTTTGGGCTGCAGTGCGTATTTCTTTAATGTTGCATACCATTGTTCCCAGAGCCACACTGCTGCTGTTTCACAGCTAATCACCATTATCATCTTTTTTAAAAGCACAAGCTGCTTTGGAGACAGAAAGAGGAGGAAAATACTGTTCACACCTGCCAGGGTTAAAGTTGGTCTCAGTTGATTGCTTGTCATCGGCTTTGTTTTACAGTTTGTGTTTTATGTCACGAATGAATGGGGAACTGTGAAGTGAGGAAGTGCTCAGTAAGAGGTTGGCAGTGTAGCCAGAGAAGAGAAGAGAAGCCTCGACTTGGTTTCAATGTTTCTGTGCACCTCACGATTAGCTTCAGCAATAGAAACTAAAAAGGTTGAGTGATATTATGTTCTGGGTGTTCAGCGCTTTATCCCCTAAAGTAACTTAATTAACTTTCATTCCTGCTTTACTGTTAAACATAGATTAATAAATAATTTCTCCTGAAAATGGTATCACTTTACCATTTTGCATGTATTACGTTTATTGTAATAAGAAAACATTACAATAATATCCCATAAACTGAAATACCATAAAAATAAGACTTAACATTGTGTGAGAATGTTATCACACCTTTGGATTAGGGACTGGTGGTATACTGGTTCATACCGAATACCGGTACATATTTTTGTTATATGAATTTTTAGTATACCGCCGTACTGCTGTTTTTAATTACACAACTTTCAGAACGCTGCGCCGCGTTTCAGACCAAACCCTTTTCAATGTTGCACTTCTAAATAGGAAGGTAAACAGTAGCGCTCTGGTGTTAGTTACGGTGTAAATCATACGTGTAAATGCATCAAAAAGACTAAATTGAAAGCTCTGAAGCTGCATGTGCCTGCATGCGCATGCCTCTGCTACAGGAGAACAACAGTGACTGTTGTTCTCCTGTAGCAGAGGCATGCGCACACACGGAGGCACGGTTAGCGTTAGCATGTCGGCAGTAATAAGTAAATAAGTCCTGGTGGAGCTGCAAACAAAACGCTACCTTATTCACCATAAGAAACCACCACACCACTGAGTATGCAGCATTTAAAGCTAAAAATCAAGCTAATGCTAAAGCTAAGCTAGCGCGGCAAAGAGCCGCGCTAGCTTAAATCCAGGGAGCAGTTTGTAATACCATAGCTGCTGTTGTATTACTACTGGTGTTGTATTATTCTCTCAATCCTCTATCCATTATTTATCACTATTACTATTATTATTGCTGATGGCTTGTGTTTATTTATTTTTGTTTCTTTTTGTTCCGCGCACCGGCTACCAAGTCAAATTCCATGTTTTTTTTTTTTTTGTTTTTTTCTGATTCTCAACCACTAGAAAATGCTGTGAACACCTGATTATGCATGAAAAAAGAATACCGTCATATACTGTGAAACCATTAGAATTTAGAAAAATACCATGATACACATTTTTGGTCATACTGCCCAGCTCTACTTTAGACTGATTTATGTGTAGGGCTTTTCCATCTAAGGAACCTCAACATTTGATTTGATTCAGGGTGCTTTGATTTGACTAATCAACGATTATTACAATATTATTGATTATCACGATATTCAATGCATCCCCCCCATTCAGGATTTCTTTTTTTTCATCATTTTGTGACTATTTCATACTTTTAAACAAGGCATTTATGTCAGTATCTATTAATTAACGAAACCAAACACATTTTTCACCATTATCTTTAATAATGTCAAATCCAACAGTAATCGTATTACAAAATAAATTAATACAACAATATAAAATTAACTAAAATATGAGCTTATTCCGCTAATTCAATCTGGACCCACACAAAAGCCAGTTTATTCAGTAAAAATAAAGACTTCTCCAAGAGCTGCATAGATCCCACAATAAACTAAACATTTTATATACACACTCCAAAGCACTATAGAAATAATTTAAAAAAAATCAATACTAGGAAGCAGAATCGATTATTAAAACATGCACCCAAAAAAATTGCGGTAATTTTTTTTCCCACCTTTACTTTTTTTTTTAAATTCCATTTCATCACCTTTTTCACCATTTTTGTTCACTTTTAACCCACATTATTTCTGATTAAAACAAGGATTTACATCTTTAAGAGGAATGTATACTATGGTGCAACTAATACTAAACTTCCTGGATAACAGTGGATATTATTAAAATAAATAAATGTGGTTATCACAGATTCATAGAACAATGGATCATCATTTTGCTGACTTTATGGATGGACCCCAAATAACTCACCCCCTTATAGATGACCCTGTCTCCACATGACATGTGTTCAACCACCTTCAGGTACAGTGGGGGTCCCCAGTCTCTGGAACCTTTATTTGGGGGTCGCGGGCTGAAAAGGTTGAGAACCACTGCTTTACAAATAGAACCCAACTTAAGCCCAGTTTAAGTTTCCTACAAGTGATGTAATCTATTTCAGTGATAAATTAGAATTGAATCATTTGTAGGAATTTAAGCTGCTACAGTCTTGTCTCTTTGTGAGGACTCTATGTGAGCAGGGTGATTATTGCAGTTATAGCGTTATGTAAAGCGTTTGCTACGGCCTGATAGAGAGGACGACTATTCATGCCCTACGTGAGGGCAGATAAATACAGCTATTGCTCAGCCAATTCTAGCTGGCTCATGAGAATCAGGGAGTGAGCTGATGATTGGCTGCCAGCACGGCCCTCTGTTTCCGACATTGACAGGGGAAGGCTAAGTGCTTCCTCAATAAACCGCGTCCCTGCTGGTTTAACAATTATGTAACAAAACCCACCAGTGATTTCTGCATCTCTTTCACCTCTGAATGGCATTTTAATATTATGTGCGAAGCGGGTGGCACCACTGTGGTGTTAAAAGGAAGCGGCCGTCAAAAAGCATTGGAGGGGTAATCATGCACAGTGCGCCTCTTGTGTTTTCAATTCCTCATGCTTCGCTTTCACCGAGAAGGACAATCCTGCTGTATGGTGGTGCAGAGTAGCTTTAATAAAGCTGGTAAAGGTGGGATGACCAAACAATCATTTTTATTTCTTTTATTCAGTGAAACAAGGATTAGAGAATGCATCCCTTTAATGTGATCAAACCCATGTCAGCATCAGGTGTAAAGCAGACATGGACAACTGGCAGCCCTCAGTTAAATTTTGGGTCAAAAACACAAAATGACTCAAAACACACAAAAAACAACAAGAAAAATACATAAAGCGACAACAGAAATGCACTACGGTAAGAAATGCTACAGATCTAGATTACCTCTTATCGCGCTAACTTCAAGGATTTAATCCATGTGTGCTGGACTACAAAGCTTGCTGATGCTGAATCACTATGGTAACTAGTCTTTCACAGCTAACCTGGTCCCGACCAAGTTTTTCTTTAAGCTGTTCCTTGTAGGAGGATGAGTTATTAATAATGGGTTATATAAATAAGAATATTAATTATGATTTGCGGGGTGCCACTCCTTTTAACAGGATAAATATGTCTAAGTTTTTAGACTAAACCCATCAATGTGAAACCAGGGAAAAGTGAATTCAAACGGCAACATCTACACCATAATCACAGCTTTAATGAATCAGAGGAATCAAAGATTACGTTAAACCTTTTATTCAAAATTTCAACAATTAACACAGTCAAAATATCAATGGAAATGGGATAATTAAATCATAATAAAATGCATTTCTAGGCTAATAAAAGTGAGGATTATATGTAATAAAGTGAAATCACTATTCTAGGAGAATGCTAGTCTACTAAATATTGAATAAAAATGCAGGATACATACATTCGAATAATAGGATCATAAAATCAAAGAATAAAATCATAAAACAAAGGGGAAGACAGACAGGGGCGACCAACAGACATGAATGAGATGAACTGTGTGTGTAGTTATGGAAGTATGTATGTATGTGATCTATTGTGGATGAAGTTTGCTGATGAAAGTTCGTTCTGGTACCTTGAAGATGATGTCAGGGTTGGACCTGGAGGTGCTGTTTGAAGAAATGCAGCAGGACGTGCCACCGTTGAGTTCTGTTGTGTTTCAACAGAGTATAGCCCCTTCAGCTGATCCAGACAGTTCTGGCCTTCGCAGCTTGGTTAGAGAATGGCTCGTGGCTTACCCCAATGGGTCGCGGGCCGGGCTTCTTTTTCGGCGGTTACGCACGTCACTAGATGCTGGATTCGTCCGAACCAAGCAGCTGTTGATTCCAAAAATCTAACTGTTTCAACTAAAAATAAAATGAGGAATAATAAAGGAGGGGGAAGACTGATGTTCTTCCCCCGTGTGGAGTCGTAAAGAGAGTTCGTACTGAACACTTCAAAGTGTTGGGCCAGTTTTTTCTCTCCATTGAATGGTCAGTGCAATCTCCACCCCTTTCACGTGAGCGTGCATGTACGAGGGTGAAATTACTTGGCTTAAATTAGCGTGTTTTGATCAACGTTCATAGTCCAGGACATACCTGGAAAGGAATGTTTGGTTAGTTTAAGCCAGCTAACGGAGATTAATCCAATCTAGATTCATAACATACCCCTTAAATGGCTGTAAAAACACACGGCAACACAAAAACAAAAATATACAATATGACTTTTAACAGTACGCAAAATGACAATATAAATACACAAAATGACACGCGAGACATATATATCTAACACTTTGTTCTTTTCTGTATTTTTGTTCAGATTGGTCATTAATTTAAATGCTGACATGAGTTTTGATGATGTGGTCCCTCACATGTTTGTGCTGTGATTAAAGACCCATCTCTTGTGCCCATCTCTGAATTGGATCCAATCCCTCTGTTGATGTATGAGGTTGAAGTGAATATATGATATGAGGGTCTTGAAGAAGGAAATGATGAAGGTGAAGTGTCTCTGTGGAGCTGTCAGTAGTGAATTCCCCACATAGGTATTTAATAATCATATCACCTCCCTATATGTCACAACCCTATAGAACATGAAAGACAGCCTAGGTCTCCTTCATATGTGGCCCCACTAATTGCTTTCAACTGGAGCCGCCTTTGACCTCCTGCATAGGCCTAAACGTGTCTCTGCTCTGAGAGCCATTGTTATGCAGCACGCAGTCCGTCCTCTGCACGGAGCTTTCAGAGAGTATTTTAAACAGTCCTGGTTCAAGGGGAATATGGACAGCCCTATGTGTGGTGATGGTGCTAGATTCAAATCCAATAATGGTACCACATATTTACATCTACATAACATCTTGTATGTAAATACTATTGTAATAGATCAGAATAATAGAAATGTCTTTAAATCTGATTGCTTAGGTTATAAAATGGTTTTTGCATTACTTTTATCAAAACAGTGTTGATAGCTTGACACGTTATAAAGCTTTAGGAGAAATGGATTGTAATCAGATTTTTGTTTCCGTTGCACTCTCATTTGCCTCCATGCCATTAGTTAGTGCTGATATCTTTCCACATCCTAATCACATGTAGAACAAGTCGTATACCACATGTGTCAAACTCGAGGCCTGCATGCTGAATTCGGTCCTTTAGGGCTGTCAATTTGGCCTGTAAGAAAACCTGGATCATTGTCTAAATGTTCATCTCATTCGGCTGTAGACATCTCAGTCCCCTTTCTCTCAAATTAAATTAAAACTGGTCACAAAATCAAGGAAATTTGAAGTGTAAGTACACCCTCAGGTTTTTGCTGACCTGTCACTAGGGGCAAATTTAAAAAAAATGCTTTGATTATCGGCGTGGATCCTAATGTAATTAAGACACGGCTAGTCACAGCAGCCCCGCCCCCACAGCGCTGCACAGTTCCACATGGAGCTGTCAATCAATGCTCACTGAGGGCTGTGAGAGGAGGAAACTTAGTCCCTCCTCCCATTTTTTTATAGGAGGTCCGGGGCTAACCGTGACAGTTAGTCACGTCACTGATCTAATCTCTGCCAATAGCAAAATGTAATTGTAATAGCCAGCGTCAACCCATAGAGGGCAGTCATTCTGATATTTTACAACTGAGAAAGATAAGTTTAAATACTTAGACTAAAATGTGCAGAGTGGAATTATGATCAATAAACTACATTACATCATACCTAATATACGATAGTATCTGGCCTGCTTAGGACAGTTTGACCAGAACGGACCAGAAGAGATTCTGTAATCACGTATCATTCTGCGGGGACTGATATGTGTGCTTGTTGCGTAGTAAAATGAGTTTGACACTAGGGCTGGGCGATATGAACCGAAACTCATATCTTGATATTTTTTACCAAAATGGTGATATACGGTATAGATCTCGATAAGTTTAATTGAAATAAAGTCAGACCAGAAAGACAATTCAGGGTTAAATTTGCTGATGCTTAATGCCACACACACATTTATTAACAAACCGTTGATTTGGATGATCAATTAATACCGATCAGGGATGTTGGCCTTCTATGTTGTAGTAAAAGCATTTTTGGTTGTACATATTCACAAGTGCCAGTCAAATAGGCATCACATTTTTAATCCCTGAGGTTCACAACCTTATAAATGTGTTTTTGATTTTAATTGTGACTTTTTAAGTAACAAAAAAACCTGTTTTTGGGTGGCCACCATTTTGAATTGTCCAATGAGGCGACCCCATAGAGAATTGGCTCCGGCTCCCGCTAGATTTGAATTCAGCAGGTCAAAAACTGTAAGTATGCCAAATTTCAGGCTCGGAGACAAATTTGCACAATTCCTCCCCTAACAGACCAGACTACTATAAGAGATGGCACGTGTGAGTGAGTTCTGTAGTGTGGATGTTTAGGGGAAGGTCTGGAAATCTATCTAACTGAGCTTTTCATGCTGTTCTGAGAAGGAGTGAAAGCAGCGACTCCTAAAACCAGTATTTTGATATGAAATAAGCTCTATATATATATATATATATATATATATATATATATATATATATATATATATATATATATATAGGCTATATTGTGATTGAATCTTGATATATCACCCAGCCCTATTTGACACCCTTGTCGTACATGATAAATAAAGTGTACATTATAAAACCTTTATATGTGAGACTGATGAGTGCAGTGAAACCAGGTTCACTTTAAAAGGTGAAGTTCAATGCTTGTAAAATAAACAGCAGCTGTAAGGTCACAATAATCCAAAGTGGTTCCTTCACTTTTGGGTAATTGGATGATTTTTCTGTTTCACAATCCTTGGTGGACAGCAAAAACAACAGCTTTAGTGTTTCTCCCTGTTGCCCACTAAAGAGAGGAGCTATTCTCGTGCCTGCCACGGGGGAGACACGGCCTCGGTAGCCCCAGAGCAACACACTTGTCATGTGGATTTTGACAGGTCACTTTGCATTCAGTCTATTATCTCACTCCATCCTTTACTCTGAGACCAGAGCAGCATGCTCTGCTTACTAAAGAGATTTTGTCTTCTCATTGTGTGAGAAAGTGTGTGTGCTCCAGGTGTGTTGTCCACTGAGGGGATGAATGGCCTTCTCAGTTGTGAGCTAGTTTCAGACTGGCTGACTCCCCACCCAGACAACTGAGGGGGATTTGGAGTATCTACCTATACTAATACACTCATTTCACACACACACACACACACACACACACACACACACACACACACACACACACACACTCTCTCTCTCACACTGGATAAAACAGATAAAAATGGGTTAAAAATGTCACTGCTGTCCTATAATGAAGATTAAATTTGGTTCCATATATAAGTGAGTGTAAAGGATTCCCATTAGGAATGAATATTTCAGCAGCTTGAGCCTAAAGAGAGGCCTACATGTATAGCTTAGCATTACACGTCAAACTCTCAACAAATACAAATAGGGATGTCCTGATACAACTTTTTCATTTCCGATATGATGCCAATATTGCAGCCTTGCGTATCGGCTGATAGCGATATTGATCCAATATCAGCATGAATCATACATCTTTACTTTTTTTCTCTCTCTCTCTTTTCTTTTACAAAATAATAATTCCTTATTTTGTAGTGTGGAATGTTAAAAAAGGCTTGATCAGGTGATGTTACTCAGAGAACAATAGTCAGCAACAGTAGGGATGAGAAAAACTGACCCATTTATTATTAACCAATTGGTTACATAATTTTAACCTTCAACATAATATCTACAGTATTCTACAATTGAATAAAATAAATAAAAAATTAATTGGAAAAATAAAAATCGGAAATTAGAATTTGATATCCTATATTCGTTTTTAGGCTAATATCAGACCGATATTGATATCGGATCGAGACACCCCTAAATACAAACATCTCTTAAAAATGGTAAGGAAACTTTAACTTTGCTTAATAGTAACAGTAAATTGGTTTTGATCTGAAGTTTATTACCACCGTGAGTTTAAAAGGCTTTATATGTAAAGCACATTTCATTCATACGGCAATTCAATGTGCTTTGCATAATTGAAAATGCAACAGAAAACATTAAACAGTTTACAAATCAATAAGAACATTAAATCAACTATAAAAATGAATTAAAATCTCCCTCTCAGTCATACACAGTAGTGAAACAAAGTGCCAAATGTTCCCATGTGATGCTGACTTCAGCTCTGCTGCAGCTTGTTCCACTTATTTGCAGCGTCTTTATGTTTGCTGTGAATTCTGGGCTCCACTATTTGATCTGCTGGGTTCATACCTGACTAACATCTCACTGATGGATTCTGGACCAAACCTATTACCATTATTATTACAATCTCTTGTTCTCGCCCAGATGTTAGTTATGATATTGCATGAGCTCAGGCAATTTATCAAAGAGGAAGTACTGTATATTTTTTTTTCTTTCGTTAAGGGGTAAAATGGGAACCTACTATGTTTAAATGAAAAAAAAAACATCTGAACATTTGATTTCCGTCTAAACATACAAGGTGCTAATATTAGTGCTAAATTTTTGGATTAAATAGCTGATAGTTAATCTGATTATTTTTGAAAACTTGCCTTGTAGTCAGTGTTTTATGCACAGGATGCTCACTAGATTTTATTGGAGTGAGGATGGAATATATCAATGTAGAGCCTTAAAAAAAATTCCAATTCCGTTTCAGAGTTCGTCTGTTTCCCTGTTACTGCTGCGTCAATTTACACATTTCTGTTTTGTTTTAGCTTTCCCTCATCAGATGTCATTACAGACTATTAAACTTCCTGAAATTGTGCCAAACATGTTTAATGGAGGTAACTTTGGTTGTTAATTTGATATTCATACACAGCAGAAATGCACCAAAACAAGCACACGCTGGGCCAAAAATATCTTACAATAGTAAGTATGGTAAGGGTTTAGTCTGTGTTCTGTAGCTATTCCCATTTCTAAAAGTGGAGTCTGTCGTTCCACGTCAAATTACGTAATTTTCAAATCCGTCTCTCTGACCATCCGTTTACAAAGAAAGATTGTGTGTAAATGTGATATTTAAAAAAAAAAAAACATATGTGAGGTTGTATTTACTGTCACATTGCAATTTTTGCTTAATTTTGCTTTGAAAAAACAATAATTACCATTTCTATTTTACAAAGTGAGTTTCATATTTTCCGCCTGTTTTCTGCAGTAATGGAAAGTCGGAGGCTCTATGGATGTTTGAAGGGTGAAAGCTCAGGACCAAACCCATCATCATAGTCTTTGTTTCATATGTTGCCGCAGGTATAATCATAGTAATCATATCCTTTACTTATAAAAATCCATAACAATGATTGGGCAATTTGGGCACTACTTAAACTTCCCTGTTATTCATCTCACATCTTTTCTGTTACTTGTACATTTTTAAGTGACCAAATGATGTCTGTTAAATATTATATTTGTCCTCCTCTATTAGCACTAATAACCAGGCTGTTACATTTCCTCTGACACGTTTAATTTCCACACTGTGATGTGATGAACTAGAAGTGCTCTGCATTTGTTTGCGTCCTTATTGAACCCACAGGATTTTCTTGATAAGATATTTGTGGTATATAGTTCAAATTAAAAACCTGTTACAAACCCTTAAACACTGCTAAACACAAGCAGCCTTCTGCACTTCACACAGATGGTGCCGTAGGCGTGGAGATACACCAGCACATCTTGAAAACAGCATTAATTAATATAGGAGTTTGTGGCATTGCTACGGCTCATGAAGCATGCATGGAGGCAGAGAAAGACTGGATGTAATGAACTCCCTCCGCTCTGCTTTCCGCCTCGCGCTGCAGCGCAGCCGGATCCAGTGAAAGAAGAGGATATTAAAAAATGCACCCTCTAATGTATTCACAAGATATTCAAATGCAGAGCATGGTGAAGACAGCAAATGGATCAGTTAGCTTTACAGAGGAAGGTGTGAAGGGTCACCAACACATTTTAATATAGCAAAATGAATGCATAAATGTCTTTCTAAATGCCTTCTTCTACACAAGCATAACAATCATACAATTTTCTGCTTTGCTGAGCCTCACAGTGGGAGTGGAGGTGACTGGTTCTAGTCCCAGAGCTGTCACACGGAGGAAGGCTCCGGAATGCTCCTGTCCCTCATGGTCCAGACAAGTGAAGAATCGATGTGAATATCAGCTTCATCATGTTCTGTTGGCCTCTGTGATAACGCAGCACCTTGCACATACAAGCCTTCTGTTAGCGCAGAGTTAGAGCTGAGCCCACTCATGCACTTCAGCTCCAGGCCAAAAGAACTAAATGGGCCTAATCAGAATCAGAAAGGATTTTATTCGCCAGGTACAGTTTGGAACAGTACACGGAATTTAACTTGGTAGTTACAGCGGAAAGAACACACATCAACGTACCGCGGCGGCCATTTTCGGTGCCAACATGTTCAAATGAAAAGTGAGACAAGTACTGGAGGAGAGAGACGGGGTGAGGGGAAAAGGCAGGTCTTAGACTGAATTCCCTACGGGGAGTACAGTTTACCACTAGGAAAAAACTTTGTCAACACAAGACAGTAAAAAGCCCAAAAACAGTCACGAAACCATCACACGTGGGTAGGTGGAGATGAGTGGTGGATCTGGGGGGGGAGGATTTCCAGCCATTCGAGGTCGCGGGCATGCGGCCTCTGTGCGCTCCTCAACACCTTCCCTGTAGCTCGGAGGGGACTCGTGTGATGACCTTGGTAGGTCTGGCTCAGAAGACAGAAAATCCAAGTGGTGATTAGGGGGAGAGGAGGGGGGGATGGAGCGTCAGATCTGCATTTATCCATGGTGAAAACAGACACAACCTTGAGCTGCTGTGTATGGGAGGCCAATGGTGATGAGATGATTTGTTCTCATTTCAGGCTAGCACTGTTTCAGTAGCCTTGAAGTCTTTGGTCTCCCGCAGTAATCCAATAATGTGGCCTCAAACTCCAAGTTTGATTTAATTCCACGCTCCAAAGTAGCCTCCTGCTTACTTTTGAGATACTTCATTGTATGAGTCTGAGTGTTGAGTGCTCTGCCCCATCCTTCAGAAATGACTGGCAGCCTTCCCAAAACAGCTGCCAACGAAACACAGACTTTGCGGTAGATCAAAAAACTGTCAGCTCCAATCAACAGCATCCCTGCTACCATAAATCCAATCATGTAGATGTGCCCCACGTCTTCCATGGAAAGCATGGACAGACACACGACCTTCCAATTTTCCTAGGAATCCATCGTGTATCGGGCCGCAAAATTTGGTCGATAGCACTAAAATACCAGCTGACCAATTCCATGATTTCGGTTTTTGGATTAATGCAGAGAGAGTCTCCTGTAAATCCACAAAACAAGCAGGGAGAGATGAGGAAGGAGAGGGAGCAAAAAAGAATACGACCGCCTCCACCAAGTAGCAGAAGAGAATCTGGCTTTGCCTAATCTGGAAGAATTAGTTTGGTGTGATGTGTGGAAACAAAAGTCCAAACTTAAGGCTTACTCCCATTGAACAGTTGTTTCGGATTGTATCACGGTTTTGAGTCACGGATCGGATCACTTTAAAGACTAGCAAAAAGCCTCATGTCCGTAGTTATAAACACCCCAATAGCTTCTCTTATAGCTTTAGCCTGGTCGGATTCTGTTGCTAAGGGCTGTTTAAATGATACGTGGATGTTGCGCAGCCTTTGTCTTACTCCTGTCACTGACACACCACGGTAATGTCGCTTCAAATGTGTGGCCATGCCTTACAGGAAAGCCAAACTGCTCATATATACGACTTTAATGACGCAGGAAGTTTTTCTAGCTAGTGTGGATTGAACATGCGCATTCCACGTGAACGTGCACAATTTTTTTTTCATCAACTAATCTGCGGACCATGACGGATCCGTACGGTTAACGATGATTCATTCCACCACTAACGGTCATCATTGTAATTAGGGCTGTTTTACTATGTCTTCAGTTGTGTTTGGTTTAACTATGAGAAAGCTTTCAATTTAAAAAGCAACTAAACCCCAAAACCAGTATTTTCTGCTAAAAACTAATTATTTGGAATGGTGGTTTGTCATTTTTGTGGCTTCTTACATCATGAACCCCCACTATTGGCCCTCTTATAAAAACTAGCACCTGTTGGCGAGTAGGTTGGATTGATAAACTCTGGAAAGACAAGTATAGGGAGTATTAAGTTTGTACAGTAGTTAGCATAGCTTAATTTGTTGTTTTAGAATTTTGTTGTACAGATTGGGCGTGGCTTAACTGCTCCAGGATCCCCGCCCACAATCAAGGCTTTTTTATTTTTTTTAATTTCCCCTCAGTGGCACATCAGTCAAAACGTATTATTATTGAAAAGCTTAATTTAGGGCAGTGTAAACTTTGGGGTCAGGGCCTCATTAAAATGGGGTCACCTGAAACATTTAATAATTGGTTAAAACAAAAAAAATTGCTTAAAATTTACACTGTTTTAATTATTATTATTATTTTTTTTAATTAATAAAAATATCTTAGGTGGTGCATCTAGTCACTTTTTGCACTAATACTGGCTACTGTGTATTTGTAAAACACTTTAATAAACATGAAAGACATTTGTGATATCAAAATGGGGTCACGACCCAAAAAAGGTTGTAGACCTCATTTAGGGACTCCGATTTTCAAATGGAAAAGATGTAATTCACTTTCCTGAAACAGAAATTGCAATATTTAATTTATTTATTTTATTCATTGAAAAAATCGTAACAAAAATTGAAATATGACCCTCAATGTATTGAGGAGAATTCTTTGTAATGTCAAATCACAAAACATTGGCAAGAGTCACCAGGTTGTGTCCATTCCATCTGTCTGGAAAAAGGGGGCGGGGCCAGGAGGGCCAAAGTATTTCCGCTTTAAGTACTTGTTGGGACTCGATTGTTTGTTGACCACAGGCAAGTGTTGTGAGAGGATACTTTGTTGGTTAGATTATGAGGACGTGTCATTGACCATTACTGTCAGCAACGCACATGAGCCCTAATGAGGTTTAAACCCAGTCTGAGTCATTAGAGCCAAGTCATGCTCAAACAATCTGAGGTCAAGCTGTATTAAGGCTGCACAGATCTGTTACCAATGGGTCAATGAGCAAGGCACTTACACCTCTGCAGCTTGGCCTCATCCTGGGAAACACTGTTGATCACTGCAGGAGTAACCAACGTGATCACATTCAGACTGATCTGAAGTGTTTGCATCTGCTTGGAATAGTTGATTGTGATATAAATAAACCTTTCTACCAGGGTTGGGTTCCATTATAATTGTAATTGATAATTAATTACAATTATGGCGTAGTTGTAATTGTACTTAAAAAAAAAAAAAAAAAGGTTTTTATGTTGTAATAGTTATTAAATTGTACTGTAGTTTGGATCATTTACTTTGTAATTGTTGTGAAAAATTATAATAATTGTCATTTATAATTTAATGCAAAACTGGGGAACCTTTTCTATGTACAGTTCTACACGATTAGTAAAAAATGTTTCATATCAAGCTTTCACACATTTTACCATTGAAAAAAACATTAAAATCTAGGGCTATAGTGACACAAAAAATGCATTTTCATTGATTAGGAAGAAATAACAGCTGATTTAAGATGTGTTGATATCAGAGATGCTAACACAAGAGGCAGGTTAGCATTTATTAGATAATTTATTTCAGGCTCGATAATTGTGATTATTTGTAATTAATTGGGATTGTAATTGACTTTCTGAGAATAAAAAAATAATTGTAATTTAGTTTCAATTGGGAAAAATTCTGGTCAATGTAATGATAATTGAATTGTCATTGATCGTGGGTAATTGAAAACAAAATTGCAATTGAAAAATGTATTTATCAAACCCTGCTTTCTACTGTCAGTCAAAGCTCAGATCCTGAGACATGGTTTTATTCAGAGTTGGAGTCATTCATCCCTGGAATGCCTTTTAAAACTGGCCAAGATGTGTTAATTAACAGGTTTTGCCCTGAGAGCGGCATGACTCATCAATATTTCAGTGTGTATGTTGACAGAAAGGATTTAGAGCTGTGCAGAGTGCACGTCTGCAGGAAAAATGTCTTCTTTTTTTTTTTTTTAAAGCACCATTTCCTCAGGGTGAGCTTTAGTTATCCAAAAAGCCTTTTTTTCTTCCTCACCAGAGTCTTTAAGGAAAGTGCTGTAAAATTAGGGTGATTATAATTCTAAAGATGATGATGATGTACTGTAAAGGTACTTGAAGATGTTCTAGAAGCAGCAGCTGTAGAATGAGTAGTAAAGAAATTCCGACACTTAAGAAAAGCTGCATTGCTGTTTTTCGTGCAGGGATTTTATCCATTTAAAGGAGAATAGGGCAGGATCTATAAATCAGACTCTATAGTGACACCACGGTGGCTAGTGTAACTGCAGTCATCAGCTAAGCTACCACAGGAGCGTGCATCAACTCTTTAGGACCTGAGCACAGCTGATTAGATACTGTACTAGAGGATATATACCCAACCGAAGCCCGAGGGGACCCGAAAGGCACCGGACTAGTCGGATTCGGACAGATATTAACTGTGGTTGGTGGTTGTATTCGGTCACATAGTGGAGTTTGTGTGCAGCGTTCTTCCTTTCCTGCTACAGCTGCTGTAGCCCTGAAGAATGCAGCTTCAAGCTTAAGAGTGAGAGCAGAATCCCAGTGGAGGGAGGAGGGAGCAGAGGAGGACAATTATAAAGGAATACATCATTGAAACATTCCTTTTTCTGCACAATAACATGGATTATCCTTATCTTTGATACATGGATTATGTAAATGGTCTCTTGCGTGCACTGCGCCCCTGTTTATGATTGACGTTCTCTTGTTACCCGTGCGCTGATCTTATGTTAACTCGAGGTCGACCGATATATGAACGTTTTTCAAGATTGTCCATTAGCAAAAATTATTTATTTTTTTTGGGACCATCACCAGCTCTCCCTAAGGAAGGCTAAGAAACACTTTATTATAGGGAGAATATAAAAAGAGAGGGCAGTGTTGCACCTAAGTGAGGGGGTGGAGGGGGAAGGGAACAGGGAGGAGAGAGTCAAGGTAGGAATGTGAGAGTGAGATGTGATGTTGTAGTTGTGGATATGGTGACACGTGTCAAGCTTAGGTATAATGGTGGTGACTGTGAACAGAGGGAAGGAGTGAGTGGTTATACCTAAAACTGGTATTTAGTTTAAACCCACTACTTGCACATTCTATATTATTGTCGTGTTTTACTGCTACTTACCCGTCCTTTTTTTTTTTTTTTTTTTTACAATTATACATGTTTTAAGGCTGTAAAACCCCTCCCCACACACTTAATACACTTTTCTCAGACAGACGTCGACATTGTAAAACTTGCAAACATACAGCACTTCAGATTGCGCAGGATCAAGAAATGTCACCATTCGCTTCATATGCAAGTTTGAAGCGAAGCCCCGCCCACCAGCGACACGCACAACTCAGTGAGTTTCACTGCCTGCTGAAGCGAGGAGCTGCGCTCCTTTTTCTCCTCTCATAAACATAAACCACCAGTGGAAAAAAGCTGGTGTGATTAGCGGCTAATGCTATGCTAGCTCATTGATACACAGAGAACTTTTACCTGCTACTACCACCTCCTCGCTGATTCTCCTCGAGGCCAAATCCTTCCTAGTCCGGTCCCGGTTATAAAGGCCGTGTCATACAGCTCCAGGTGGTCACACACAGCTTTTACTCCATGGTTGAACAGACCGGTGATCATGTTGATGTGACATCATCGTCAATAAATGACGCGCGGATCTAACCGCACCGCCGCACAGGAAAGATTTCACATCTGGGCTGCGTCTATTCATTGACTTTGTATGTAGTCTGGACGTATGGACAGTTTGTGATGCATCCGGTGTGAACGCAGCAGCCAATCAGGATGCAGAACACAATGCGTGTTCATACACTGTAAAAAAAAAAAACGCATGCAAAATTGCACTGTAAAAAAAATCAGCAAAACACAGAGACCGTGAAAGGTGAACCGCGATATAGCGAGGGACTACTTAATACATTTATATCAGAGTGTTTCAATTGTTTTTCATAATCAATGTGCTTTAAAAATATATATATATATCGACTTCAAATATTGGCTTCTAAAATCGGCTTTTGATCGGCATCAGCCTTTGAAAATCCCATATCGGTCGACCTCTAATGTTAACATTAACAGTTGTTTATTAAAACTAAGAAAAAAATGAGGTTTTTTTTATTTTTTATTTTATTTATTCAGTTCATTTCCGACATGGTTGCAATCACAGAAATTCATTTTGACATTCAGAGCAGAATCACATCATTGTTTTTTTTTTTTTGTTTTTTTTTTTTTTGTTTTTTTGTCCTTTTGCATGCCGGAAAGGGCGACGGAAAAAAGCATTATGCTTATCCAGATCCGTCCCTGTTTTCCTTGTTGGGTCGGACTCAGACGATAAAATGCGGCCCTGATCCACACTCCAACTGTAACACGGTTATTGATTTACTCTACGTTCGTCTGACCGTTTACTGCAAGACCTGTGCACATGCCTCTGCGTACATCTGTGGAACCAAACAGTAGTTTAGTGCACTTTCAGTCTCCAAGCCGTCTTCTTCTCATTCTTCTTTATTTCCGGTAGTGGGCGGTCTCTCCAAGCCATCTAGGACACGCACCAGCGTCATTTGACGTCACATCTGTAAAAATGCGCTGAAAATTTGTGCCTGGAATAACAGCAAAAAATGTAACACACAATCTGTTCAAGGCAATAGAAAGAAATGTGTGTTGACTCATTTTCTTTGGTTTAGAGCAATCATCAAACATTAGCATTAAAATACTTAAAATAAATGTTTTTTTTCACAAATCCTACCCTATGCTCCTTTAATGCTCATCTGTGCCACCATCTATTAATCTTCAGCCTCAAAGTTACTTATTCAGAGTTTTCACTCTATTGCATTTAAAATTTGCGGAAAATGTTTTTGAAAAGAGCCTAAGAAACACAATCCGAGTGAATCAAAGACGACCGTCTGCTGCGGTTTATGACCTTGGAAGCAATTAGCAGTGATGTTAGTTTACTCAAATAACTCAAATTACTTTCCCTTCTTAAAATTCTCCCTTTATTTAGTAGTCAGAGTACAAGTCATTCTTACCTTTAACTTTGCCTCTCAATAATAAGACTGCTATCATAGTCATTACATTATTTTAACGTGAGTTTTTTTTCCAGTTTCCTGCTGTTTCTGATGTTTTCTGACCAATCATGAATCAGTTATTAGAGCTGCATGATAACATTTTTTCATGATTTGTTTCTATCACTGTGCTTTGGTACTGATTCGAGATAGTACCAATGCTTCCTGTGTTTGACTGAGCTCCCTCTCAGTCAAACACAGGAAAGAAAAAGAGTTCCTTTAACTTTGATTTAAAAATGTTACATGTGATGCTGACTTCAGCATGTTCCACTTTTTTGCAGCATAACAACTAAAAACAGCATCACCATGTTTGCTGTGAACTCTGTGCTCCTTTATCTGACCTGGAACTGAAATATCTGTAACGGAACCATCTTGTATTAATTATGTTTTCTTTGTCATTTTTATTTTTAACAAAATCCTCCCGTAGGCCAAAAATATAGCTCTGGTGGGACGGACGGGGCTTGCGGGCCTTGAATTTGACACCTTTGATGTCGATATTCATCTATAGTAAATAATTTAGTTGTCTTTTCTTTTTTTAACGTTAACATTTTCATTTCATTATTATTTATTTTCCACATTCATCATTGGCTTAGACATTTTACAAATGTAAACTGTGTAAGACTTTTAAAAATGCAAATAGCCTGTGATAATGGGTATGATGTACAGCAGCAGGGGAGCATGTACACTCCTCTCCCTCTGAGTGTTTCCAGTTTGTGTTTTCCAATGGAAATGATGGAATTAATTATGCTTATGTCATTCTAAATCTACATTTTGCTGGAGGTAATGCTACCTTCCTCTGTTCGCTCTGTAATTGAAATTTTGATCATGAGTTGTAAACATTTCCAAGCATCCAAATGAATATGCATTAGCTCATGATGGTCCCAATGAGTATCTGTTGAGCCGGTTGACGTGCCTTATTGTCATCCAGCTTTGTGTGCATGTGTGCTGAGCGTGGCTGTCTTATTGACATGTTCCTCTCTAAACAGCTCCGTCTCAGGTCAGCCAGGTCATCAAGGAGAAGGTGCAGCAGCGCAGCATCCAGCTCTCCTGGCAGGAGCCCCAGCAGCCCAATGGCGTCATCACGGAATACGAAATCAAGTACTATGAAAAAGTGAGTTTGGTCTCTGCATCCCATCCGTCTCCACACTTTAGTTTTTTTCCCCACACGCTACTTTGAGTGGAATTCACAATAAGTGCCTTATTTGTCTCACAATTGTAATAATGAATGAGATGCTTCTAATATTTTAATCAGTCTGGGGTCCTTCAGTTAGCCTCACGCACATGTTAGCGCACACCAGTGCTGAACGATTATTTACATTTGCGATATAATTGCGATATCAAAAAATTGCAAAGGCTGCAATTTTTATTTATTTTTTTAAATGTATTTATTTTTTTCTTGTCGTTAAGTTCAGAGAGTGTTTAAGAAGTGCAGTCCACATGTTTCATGAAACGTGAAGTTAGTTACAGTAGATATGTTTATGAGGTAAAGCCACAGATTTGTTTGCTTTATTGTTGTAATCTGTGCTTTAAAATGGATATTTTATATTTATTTAAAGTTTAAAGAAATCTGAAATTGTTTATTAGGAAACAGATTGATTTATTGTTTGTGTTCATTGTAAAATACATGACAAGACGCCCTTGAAAAAATAATCGCATATTAAATCGCAATATTGAGGAAAAAAGTACAATTAGATTATTTTCCTAAATCGTTCAGCCCTAGTGTACACCAGGGTTGGGGTCCATTACATTTTTCCATTACAATTCAGTTTTCAAATACCCATGTTCAATTACAATTCAATTATGATTACAGTGACCAGCATTTTTTCCAAATACATTTAAATTACAGTATTTTTTTTTATCCTCAGAAAGTCAATTACAATTATGTTTTCAATTATTACATTTAAATTGCAATTAATCCCAATTACTCAGCCTAAAATAAATAACCTAATAAAAGTTAACCTTCCTCTTGTGTTAGCTTTTTGTTAGCAGCTCTTATGCTAAATTGTCTTAAATCAGCTGTAAAATACACTAAAAACAAAAATCTATCATTAAATATTTTTCCTATCTATTGATTACCTTGTTGGGCTATTTAATCAATGATAATATAGGTTTTAATGTTTTTGCCGTGGACATCTGAGACTTTTTTGTGTCTGTATACTCCTCGATTAAGATTTTCTTTAAATGGTAAAATTTGTAAAAGCTTGATATGAAACACATTTTAATAATTAACTACATACTGTATGTGTAGAACTGTACATAGAACTCTAACATGGTTCAACAGTTTTGCGTGAAATTGTAATGAACAATTTTATTGAATTTTCATGACAATTTCAATTACAAAGTCAATTATCTAAACTCCTTTACAAATTACTCATGATTACAACAGCAACAGATTTTTAAAATTACAATTCTAATTACGCCATAAATTCCGCAACTACAATTGTAATTGCACACACAATCCCCCGCAGCCACACGTCTGCGTTGCCTCTCAGATGAAACAGTCACTTCCATGTGTTTTGACTCTGAAGGCCTTTGCTTTTCACGGCCTGTTTTTTAACAGGAGAATATTTAAGGCAGCAAATGAAAATGAAAGATGGCAGGGGGCTCCGATGGTGGTCGAACAAGCCTGTGGCTCTGATGCTGAATCAGTCTCCTCCGTCACGTGCCGTGGCTGCGTGCTGCCCAGCCGTACAAGTGGAAAATGGGAAACCTGGACTGCACCCCTAACAAAGCCTGGCATTCCATTTGGGCTTTGGCCCAGCAAAACATTTCTATCTCAACAACAAAACAACAAGAGCCGCTGCCTGTGCATTCCAATTCATTCCTGGTTAGACGATGGTTCCATATGTATTTATATCCTCTCTGTGGAGGAAAACTGCCCTGTGCTTTGATCACTTCAGGAAGATTCCAGCTTTTCTTTTTTGTAGTCGTGGGTTATGAACGGATCTCTGAGCCAGGGTTGAGGTCAATTACATTTTTCACTCACAATTACGTTTTAAATTACCCATGTTCAATTACAATTTGATTATGATTACACTTACCAGGATTTTTCCAATTACAGAGTAACACCCCTTTATTTTGATGTCGCTCTATTGCACAGCTTGGTGAGAGACAAGTTGGTGAGGCACTAGAACAAGAGTGCTAACCTGATGACACCAGACTTCCTTATGTAACTAGTAAAAGGAAAAAATACCTGATTTATAATAATTTACAAAGGTATCAACCAGGGTTGGGGTTAATTACATTTTTCTGTTACAATTATGTTTTCAATTACCCCCCTGATAGCACACATACATCTCGCTAACATCAACACGATGAATGAAGTTGCATCAGTGAGACGTATTATGGAGAGCGTTTGCTCATTAGGCAGACGTCACAGAGACATCAGCGATTGGACGATGGATTAAAGATGCTCAGCACAGCCTCTCTACAGCTTATATTAACCTTTATTTAGCTCACATCATTCAATTAGTATAAATATCTCCATATCCATAGTCGAGTATTTACTTAAATCTGATAGGAATATGGCAATATTACAACAACAAAACAATAAACTACCACTAAATAACTTATTATGTGTGGACAAAATAAAGAGAGACACAGTTCACAAAATGACACATTAGGAGTAGAATGCCGACGCACGATCTGAGGCTGACATCGGTGAGACATATGCGTGCTATCTGGGCTGCGTTCAATTACGATTACAGTGACCAGCATTTTTTCCAATTAAAATACAATTTTTTTTATTACCTCACAAAGTGTGTATAACTGTAATTTAAACCCAGTAATTGAAAACGTAATTGTAATTTACTTTGCCTGAAATAAATAACCTAATAAAAGTGAACCTTCCTCTTGTGTTTCTGTTAGCATCTCATATGATAAATAATCCTAAATCAGCTGTAAAATACAATAAAAACAATAATCACCTATTTATTTCCTATATTGGTTACTTTGTTATAATATTAATTAATAATGATTAAAAAAATATTTTTTAATTTTTCATAAATTTCAGGTGATCCCATTTAAACTCCAGGCGACACAGAAAAACAGAGATTTATTATTTTATAGTATTTCTCATTTCCTATCATCTCACGCCTGTGGTGGGACCAAAACAGACACGTTATTTCTTTGTTTTCCACTCTCTCCCTCTCAAGTACCCCCTGTAGTGCCATTGCGTACCCCCAGGGGTACACATACTCTCATTTGAGAACCTCTGAAATATAGTATGAGTTTTTAAAAACATAATGTTAGGAAACAAAACATTAGGACACAATTTGCAGAAAATATCACCATATCTCCTTAAGTAGACACTCTCAGAGCTGATTTCATTATTTTCCTAACAAGTGGGATGTAGATTGGGTTACTTTAACCTTTTATTTAATTTTAATGGACATTTTTTAAGTAGATATTAAAAATGTACGTGACCTGTTAAAGCACTTTTCACATCTTTTCATGTGGTAATTTGTGATAACCAGGTTTGATAAAACAAACTTTCATCTCTAAAATAAGAATGTTTTTCTTTTTCCTTTTAGGATCAAAAGGATCGTGTTTACTCCACAGTGAGATCCAAGTCTACATCTGCCACAGTGAACAACCTGAAGCCCAGCACAGCCTACGTGTTCCAGATCAGGGCTTTCACAGAGGCAGGATACGGCACCTACTGCCCCCGTCTAGAGATTACCACCAAAGAAGAAGCCACAGGTAGAATGGCCGCAGAGCTCTTATCTCTCTGGATCTATAGTATGAAGCTTAACTTGTGCTCCACATGCTGTATTTAATGTCTCAGTAGTAGTAAGAGCTGAGGAAGGCACTTATTGATCTAAAGATGTTCATCCAACCGCGGGATTCGTGCAGCATCTCAGGAGGAATTCCTCCTACTATGAGATGCTGTCTAGACGAGGTCATAAAGGCTAGATCAAAATGTATTCTATAAGGACACGTTTTTATTTTGTTTATTTTTATAGTAAAGCAGATAATCCTTTTTAGCAAAAAAATAAAAAAATACATTTGTTTTTCATAAATTACTTGATAGCAACACAGTTGAGTGGCTTTGACAAAGGAAAGATGATATCTAATAGAGTATCAAAAAAATATTTACTTTATTACTATTTTCACTTTGTTTTATGCTTACAAGGGTAAACAGTGAAGTTATTTATTGTAAAACAACCTTATAAAGTGATAAAATCAATAAATATATTAACTCTACTATTATATTAATATAAATCTATATAACATACATAAGAGCTACCTAAGTTGTTAACTTCTAGGGATGTACCGATACAACAGTAGGGATGAGAAAAACTGACCCATTTATTATTAACCAATTGGTTTCATACATTTTAACCTTCAACATAATATCTACAGTATTCTACATTTGAATAAATATCATATCATATATATTGGAGATTTTAGATGCAGTCCTATAAAATCCGATATTTTATTTCTGGCTGATATCAGACCGATATCGAACCGATAATATCAATATTGGATCGGGACACCCCTAATAACTTCACTATATTACAACCATATAAAGTTAAACTGTAACTGTAAACATTTATCTTAAGTATATATCCATTTAAAAACTCAGTTACTGAAGTTGGTCTGACATCTTGCTGTTACTGCACTGATTGGCTTGGATGAAGAAGTTGGCTTCTGCTGTGGCGTTCATCTGGTGTGTAAAACAGCGTTTTATAGTCAATTATGAACCATAACTAATTTGTTGTTTCTTTCAAACTTGTATTCATCGGTTCTTAAACATAAAATAAAATGGACACAACAAAATAAACTCCTGATTTACGGATTTTATATAATGTCGTCCGATGTTGTGATCACATCAACAATTATGGCATAATGAATGTCACAAACACCAAAAATGTTAAATTTTTATATTGATTACTTGTGTCATAAGGAAGCCTGAGATATTGAAATGTAAAAATATTCCTGTGCTGAGGCGATGGCAGGCTAAACATTCCAAAAAGTGAAGAAATGAAGAAGTGCATCTGTCTGATGGGTTAGACAGCAGCACATCATTTTGATTCTCCGCTGTATGATTTATGAACAACCTGTTAATATTTGCAGCTTCTGCAGCAGCGGCCTGGGGAAAAGATTTGCTTCTAAGCAAGGCAAACAAATTGCTTTGACTTTATGCTGACAACACGTCATGGGACAAATAAAAGCACAAGGACAAGCAAGCGCAGTGTCGTGAGGATAAACTCATTTAAATCCAATCAGTTACATTAGGTCTGCCCTAAGCATTGTGCTGTGCCTCTGTGATACCCGGCTAGGGCTTTGCCTCTCAATCACTGCTTATGTATCTACTCTCAGACAAAAATAGGACACACATGAGACCAGGCCTGTTGCACTGTTATCAACTTCTTTAATTGTCTCAAATATTTCAGACAAAATTGGTTCATCTTTTGAAATTGCAAAACTTTAGGAATAATTTACATTGAAAGATTGTCCCAGATCGTTAAATATTTTCAAACTGTATTTTACTATGAAATTTACTTTATTACTGCTTTCTTCAAGTATTTTGTTTGTTTGTTTGTTTGACAATCTAGCACTGTTATGGGCAACTGGGGGCCACAAAATGACAGAAAAAAACAAACAAAACAAAGGACAAAAAAAAGAGACTAAATAACTCATAACACGCAAAATGACATAAGAATAGACAAAACCTTTCTAAAAACACACAAGACAACTACAAATATATACAAAAATAATGGGCAAAAAAATACGAAAGCAAAAAACAATGATTCCAAAAAACACACAAAACGACAACAACGCTCTGAGACCGACAGAAACACTCACTCTAAAATGTGACTGATCCACTCTAGACTTTTACATGTTCACACCAACCAAACGAGGCGGACTATCAGAGCAAAGTGTTTTAACCTTTCTATGATCTGTCGGTGTGCTGAACGTCATTTTTCGATTCCACATATCTTCTCTTTTATCTTCTCTTTATCATAATAAAGTCTTGCCACCCTTTTTGAAACAACTGTAACAATATCAGAAGCTGACACCCTGAGTGTCCTTGGCCAACTTTCTCAGTATGTAAACTTGAAGCAGAATAACAAGTCGGTTAAATTTTCCTCCAACTCCCTTCTGGAAACAACCAATAGGTTTTTTTTTAAAGTCTGATTCAGTCTCGACTGATACAATGTTTGTTTATTCCACCCACGAACATTAGCCCACCTTTCTACACACTCTGCTCTCATTGAGTTTACACCGCAGCGCTCTGACAGAATCACTGTCCTCAGCGATTGACAGTTTGTCAACGCAAACAGTGTGAGCTCTGTGAGAGTAGAGGGGGTTGGTGGGGGGGGGGGTCAATTCAACCTGATTGTGTCTTTGTTTGAGATGAAGGGCATCGCCTTCGTCACCTGGGACTATTAGGCCCACTTTCTGAAACCGTAGAGCTGTATGCAAAAGGAGTGCTCAGAAATAGAAGCTCTCAGAGGGAAGGCGCGTGGTGGTGGTTGGGTGGCTATCGGTGTTCATACCGCCTATTGGGCCCCATTAGCGTTAAGTCCTATTGGTTACAAAACACTTTGATGTGCTAATTTTCCCACTGTTTCTTTTCCTGTTCGTGGTGTGTGTGTGCTTGCGTGTCCTATCAGCTGCCATCGTGTCCAGTGAGCAGAACCCAGTCATCATTATTGCAGTGGTGGCCGTCGCAGGGACCATCATCCTGGTCTTCATGGTGTTTGGCTTCATCATTGGGAGAAGGTACGCTCTCGCGGGCCCCATTGACTCTCCGCTCCTGTGAGTCTGCGCTTGTCAATTTAAGCCTCAATGTCACTCACAAACAAAGGCCTCCACATGTGTGGAGTCATCACACTCTGGCACGCACACCCACCCACCCGCGCACCCATCCTCACTCTTCATGGCATGCTTTGCTAATAGGATGTGATGCATTTTTTTTACACTTCTTTACAACTCCATCCCTCAATAGTTAAGTCATTTTTGCATAATTAATCAGAAGAGTGGTGACTAGAGAAAGCCCTGGCTAAGGTTTGTCTCTGGGGAAAATCAAACTGCAGCTGGTAGGCAGATACTACGGCTAATATACATGCTAACGTTAGCTGTAGTGGTAACATGTCTGTGTATTAAGCAGATCTGGAAAACATCAGCAGCGCAGGACGGAGGCTTCGTTAGCGGGGGAAGATTTTTTAGCGTCGCAGACTTTGGCACAACACCAGCTTCGGTGAAGGAAGCCAAAGCTACAATAAAAGCAGCCAAAACAAACAAAGTCTAAACGCTGAGGAAGCCTCGGGGCTTAACAGTTACCGTAGACTCACGGTAGGCGAAGCAGCAGTGTTCCTGGGTTTACTTAGCTTCTATAGCTTGTCCCATGTCCTAGGTGCTGGCGGTGTTGTGCCAAAGTCTGTGACCGCTGCAGCTTCTCGGCAGTAGAGAAGAAGAGTGCTAAACCTCTTCGTAGCTATTTACTCCCCCTTAAACATGACGCTCCGGCGGGTGAAGTAAATGCAGACTGGAGAAGAATTACAAACGTGTTTAAGGGGGAGTAAATGTCCGCAGAGAAGACACAGTGGTTGGAACTGTCGCCACCTGCGGTCACAGATTTTTTTCGGGTCACAGATTTTGGCACAACACAGCAAACGAGGCTGCGGCCCGGCTTTGACTAGTTGACGTCGACTCAACTAGTATGCACATAAAGTCGACCTTTAAAATTATGTAGTCGTTTAACCCCTAATGCATAACAAAACACATTAATTTGCACCATAAATTTTTCATTAACTCTTCAAAATGGGACTACTTTACAGTTTAAGAGCCAGTGTTCTGCCATCTTGAAATCACGTAATTGATGATGTCACAAGGCCCCACTGCCTGTAAACAGCCCATTGTTTTCTGTTGGAGTAAAGCATTCAGCCAGCTTTTAACATCATTTAGCCGCTTTTTCAATCAAATTGCCAACTTTTGCTGCTTTTGGTTGCTGTAAATAATCAGTAAAAGTGAAGATGTTGATGTAAACCTCTTTTGTTTACCAAGAGAGGATAAAAACAGTTCTCCTAAGAGACCTTTACTCTCCCTTAAACAGTGTGCGGCTGATGCTCTGGTGGCTGAAGTTAAGCAAAGTGTTTTTTTAGTCATAGATCTTCTAATAAGTACATTTTAAAGGTTTCAGGCCACATTTGTTAAAACAGTGGAGGATCCTTTCAAGAATGACATTTAAAAATGAACTCATCAGATTTGCAACGAACCCAAAAATATGTTTCCCTCTAATTTAAGTCAACAAACTGGGATTTGTTGGGAGCAATACGCTATAATAGTCTCGGCAAAGAACAGCAAGGTATCTAATCAGTGTAATATATGCAAGTTGGACAAGCTGCTGCCTGAAATATCCCATTCTTTAATGGCTGCTGTAATCATTGCTTTGTTGGAACCAGTTTTGTTGTTTGGCTTTGCATAATATTGAAGCAGTTTTTGTTGTAAACTAAAACTAGTTTCAGCTGGAATGTTACAGTTTGAGTCAAACATCTCATTGTTTTTCTACGCACACTAACAGTTTCACTCTCAGACTTTTATTTAGAAAGTCTCCATTAAGCCGGACAGCCTGTAGGAAAGAGGAATGGGAAAAGAGGACTTACTACTCACACAAGTAACACATGACTCATCTACACTTAGTGCATGACCATTATATGTCATCTTTCACTTTACTCTCTACTCTGTGCTTCATGCTAAAGTAATGTGGAACAGACCTTTATATTAAATGTGCTTTTTAACGTGCTATTGGTCTGTGTACGCTGGGTTCTTAGTCTGTGTGCCTCAGCTGGTTTCCCTATCAATAGATTTGTCATTACTGTCATTTAGCGAATATGTTTCCTGTGTGCAATCAGCTAATTGTCCCGTCCTCTTCCTCTACGCCCCATGCAGGCACTGTGGGTACAGCAAAGCTGATCAGGAGGGAGACGAGGAACTCTACTTCCAGTGTGAGTACACACACACACATACACACACACACACACACTTACTGTAACTAACAAACAAGAAAAGTAACACCTTAGTGTGATGTCGGAAGCAGATACAAACTCAATAGTAAAAGTTTTTTCTAATGACAACTACACCTTATCCCTTCTAAAAACCCAGTATGTTTTATATCAATAAAGTGAAACTTGAGGATTTACTCCAGGGAAGTAATGCTAAACTATTAAGATATAACATACTTTAGATAGGTCAGGTCTTTCTTTTACCTTTAACTCATTCAGTGCCATTGACGTAATATTACGTCATTTGCATTTTTTCACGGAGATTACTAGAATACACCCTGGTGTAGGTCCCTCATCAATATCTAAGCTGTAGTGTGATGTAATAACCATCTGTGCCCTGAAGGTGGCAGCAGCGCACCTTTGGATGATAGATTAGCTACTGATGCTACCATTAGCTAAGGAGGGAGAAGCAGGGACGAGGGAGATTATGGCGCTACAGAGTGATATTGTGAAGTATCCAGCAGCTCACAGCACCACATACTAACACAGAACATGTGTGGACCGTAGTGGGTTATTGATAATGATGCGATCGTGAGATGAAACCATCAACTAACCGGGCTAAACGGGTCATCTCTGCGTGTCGGGAGGAAGAGGAAGTTAGGTCTGTGTGATTGACTGTGATGATGGACTTGGAGGAATGCCAAAACACAGTAAGAAAACCATTCAACTGTGACATAGATAAGAAAATAATAATTTTGCCATCAAAAGCCCGGTGTCAGTGTTGTTTTTGTAGTTTTATAGAAGGAAACCAATGTCGAGGTGTCCCTAAAGCAAAAAAAAAAAAAAATTGTCACTAATAGATTTTTTCAGAAAAATCCGTCTATCTCAGCTTTTTGTCCCAAACTGGTAATTTGTGTGAAACTTGCCTCTATTCAACTGAAAAAAAATTCTGATGAAAGTAGAGGCTTAAATCTTTCAGAATATGGTGTCGGATTTCAGATAGTCATAGTACAAAATATTCTATGGGACTTTAAAAATCAGTCAAAATGCTCAAAAACAGCTGGCACTGAATGAGTTAATTGGATGTGACGGGATGTGTACCGATAACTGGTACCTTTGTATGTTTATGTGGTAATAAATGTAAATTTATCAATTTAATGTATGTAATTCTTAATACATAAACTTATAACAATGCAATCAAAACGTCCAACTTTTTGCATTGTAACACTGCATTTATTTCACAAATTTCTTCAACAATAAAACCCTCAACTACAACTATGCAGTGTTTTTTCCATAATAATGCACAGATTAAAACCCAGCTCTGCGTACTGCTATACTTTCCTTCTGAACAAGTTATGTGAAGGGGGTCCAAGGAGAATACGTTAAAAACAAATAAGCAAAAGAAGATGGAGTAAAAATACACTAAGGTATTATATTTTACCAACGAAAGAATAACAAACTAAAAATGAAAGTGAACCAAAGAAACACTAAAATGTCAACTTTCTCGGGCACAATCCGAGCACGCTCCACATCCACACTGACTGATTCTGCTGCTGTGGGAAAACCTTGCTCAGAAGGAGTGGAAGAGGCTAGAACGGCTTCAGCCTTGAGAAAAATCTTGTGCTAAACCAGGTGCTTCCTCAGATTGGAAGCATTCCCACCGCTGGTGTTGAACTAATATCGCAGCAGGAGTAATCTGCATTGCATTTTACAGAGCAGAGCCATACGTTTAACCACTTTCTCTCAGCCATGCTTGGTGTGTTGACTGAAAGCGCAGCTACACATGTCATGGCACTCTTGTGCATGCAATGCTGTGTTTATGTCCTGCATGGAAAATTGCTTACTCATTCACTCCCTCACAGTCATAGGGATGCATTTAGGTACCTTTGATTTTTACAGAGACTAACCCATTTACAGCCGCGTGCAGCATGTCCGTCTTAAAACAGTTCTTGGCTTAGGATAATGTTGGTGAATCTTCCTGGGAAGTAAACAGCTTCATGATTTAGTGGCTGATTTGTTGCTGTTTTTGTGTGTCATGAAGACAAACCTGTAACAAGTTCATACATTTTTGATGAATCTAATTGAATACATTGGGTGTGGTTTCAAGCAACATTTTGAGTTGCACTTTTTACTTTAAACTTTATTTTACTCTCCATGTCATGGGTGAGTTCATAAAGTACTTTGGTAAAAAAAAAAATATTTACCCTAAATGAATTAAGAAAGTTAAATGCTGTGCATAAATAATAGTAAATATGTTGTAATTTAGGAAGAAAAGTTTTGTGGAAAACTATTTTTAAAGTGTTTGTGAATCTGTAAAACATTCCCAAATTTCAGATAATTTTTTATAACTGAGAGGCTGTCAATCTGTAGTGATTGGCCTTGATGATTGATTTTCCCTTTAATAAATAAAGTTTTTCTGAACAACAGGAGGCACAACAAAAAGCTTTCAAAGCACTGCATTAAGCCCAGCTGTTTTATCTCAGTTCATTTGATCTGAGTCAGGGTCCATCAGGCCAACATCTGCTGCTGATTGGCTGCAGAGGGAGATGAAGAAGTCAGAAAACTACAAACGCACCAAAGCGACAGCTGTCGTGGAGACAATGAAGAGCTGACCAGATTTAAAATCTTCATAAATCACTGGTTTTAACGTTTAATGTTTGCTATACGTCTGTCAGAAAAGTTTCCTCCTGGTATTAGATCTCCTGATGATGCTCCTGGAGATGGAGCTTCTGTAATATTCTGTGCTGAAGGTAAATCAGAAACAAAGAGGTCAGGGGGTCCAGGGTATCTATGGCTAAGTATCTGACAGATCTCCTTGAGCTGAGTCTCACCTGCTGAGAGAACCAAACCAAGACTTTTAGTGTCAGGTGCTTTAATAGAAGGCTCTGCTGTGCAATGTTGGATGACCACGGGGGCCTGTCGGCATGACACAAACCAGATAGCACATGTATCCCAACATGGAGAGACAATTTGTCTGCCCTGTAGAGGCAAAGAGAAGTTGTGATAAGATGCCTCCTATCAGATCTGCTGACATCTTGGATGGACAAAGCAATTACAGAACACCTGAGCTGCTGGTGTCTTCTGTTAGCGTAGCTCTAAAGCTGCTGTTTCTGTTGTGTCTTTCCCTCTGGATGGACACACGCTTGGTTTTTTCAAATGGTCCTATTTGATTGTAATAAAGATGGGCTTGATTATCAGTAGTTGCATCTTTATGTAATGTATACCATAATTTTTAATTCCAGCAAGATTAATTTTGTCTTCTTTTTTAATAATATGTCAAGGTTCCATTTATTCAGACAACTATTCCTCAGGAAATTCACTTTGATCTCCTGACATGTTTTGACTGACCACTGCCAGTCCTCTTCAGAGGTGTCTGCTGATCGCTTTGATGCTTCCTTTGATGCTTCCTTTGAATTTTCCTTTGAAGTTTTCATGACTAAATAGAAAAATAAATGAAACCGGAACATGTAATTTAAAAAGAATCTTGCTGGAATTATAATGCGGAAGTCGAGGAAACTTCAAAGGAATCATCAAAGGCGATCAGCAGACGCCTCTGATGAAGACTGGCAGTTGTCAGTCAAAACATGTCAGAAGATCAAAGTGGATTTCCTGAGGAAAAGTAATCTGAATAAATAAAACCTTAACATATCATAAATTGTAGTGAATTAGTAGCAAGCCATGAACATTTCTTTCTGAAACCTTTCAATATGCTGCAATTGTATTTCTTTCCCCTCTTGGATAATCGGTCCTTGTTGCTAAAAAAAAATAAATGCACTGATTCCTTTTCCTCCAAATCATTAGCTGGAGGCTAAGCACATGCTCATAAAACCTCAGTTAGCTTGACTCACAGGGACCCATTGCAACATAAAACATGCTGCATTTGCATCTGGCCTTTAGAAGCACACCTTCATTGATGCTCCATGTGTTCTGCTCTCGGCAGAAGCTTTAAATGCTCAGAGGTGATGGGTTTTCCAGCTCTGTGCTGGGGCTCATCCAACAATCAGGGCTAAATAATAGCTGACAGCTGCCTCGCCCAAGATCGAAGAAGACAGATTTCATGTTGACCTTTCAACTGTCCACCCATTCATCTTCTGGGATACAGGATCGTTGGCTCCATCCTAGATATGACTTCATTGTTAAGTGCTTCACTAAAGAAGAAAGAAAAAGAAACCCCATGAGTAAAAAGTAGAAAATCAATCAGTTACAAGTAATAAAAACTCTGATATAGAAAAATAACTTTAATGTGAAATTTTAGAAACCCTAACTGTGAAAAACATGCTCAAAATGTTGCGTTTTTGTTTGAAAGTGAGAGTTTTTAGGAGAGTAGAAAAGACTGAACACAGTGGTGCCCACACTTTTTTTTTTTTACTGGCAAGCTACTTCTACCACAGATGGCTCAGTGTGATCTACTGTGTTGGGAGGTAATAATTATAAATAAATCAATTTTAATATTTATACTATTAAATTATTGAGTAGTTCAAAAGTAACTCAATATTTGTATAATGTTTAAATACAATAGTAATATTGAAAGAGTAACACTTAAAAACTGAGTTAGATTGAAATATAGATTTAAAAAAAATGTAAATACAATCAAGAAAAATATTTTAAAAATAGTTTGTAAAATATACTGTAAAAATGTAGCCTTTCCATTAGGGGTGTCCCGATCCGATATCGATATTGGATATTGGTCTAATAATAGCCTGAAAACGAATATTTGATATTTGATTCAAATTTCCGGTTTCTCCCATTTTTTTCTTTTCTTTTTTCTCCCCAATTAATTTTTTTTTCAATTGTAGAATACTGTAGATAATATGTTAAAAGGTTAAAATGTATGTAACCAATTGGTTGACATCACCTGATCAAGCCTTTCCTAACATTCCACACTATGAAATAAGTAATTATTAATTTTTTATTAAAGAAAAAAAAAAAGTAATGTATGATTCATGCTGATATCGGATCAATATCGGTATCGACTGATACGCAAGGCTGCAATATTGGTATCATATCGTAAATCAAAAAGTTGTATCAGGACATCCCTAATTTCATTTCATCATGGCAGAACCAAAACTGTGTGAAAGTGTGATGGTCAGCGTTTTGTTTTCAGAAGCATCTCAGATCATCTCACAGTTCAAATCCACAGAAGCTCCAAACACAGCTGCTCACGTCATCAAAGAGCCACCATAGAACGCTCATGTAGCGACATTTAGCGGTGCCAGTCAGTAGCACACAGAGCGTTTCAGTATCTGTAGCTCACTCTGTTCTTTAGAACAACTTCAATGGCTTCCACACACGGAGGCTGTCTGACGATGTGAGCGACTTTGGGATAGCGTAGCTTCTTCTTCTACTTATTATTAGAGGTTGTAAATGAACGGATTAATGTGCTAGCGCCTCCTCAAATTGAGGTCAAAAGCTGAATTGTTAGGTTTTATTTCTGATACATGTGACTGCCATTCTCATTCATTTATTAAGTCATGCGGCCCATGTGCGCAATCGACTGGTAGATTGCGATCGACGCATTGGGCACTCCTGTGTAAGAGGGTGAACTTGTTGAAAAAGCCCCACAAAAGAAATTTTTAAACCTTCACCTTGAATGAAACTTTTTTGTTTCTCTCTGACGCTGCGCTACTGAACGTCAACTCAATGTATCCGTTTGTCTGCCCACTGGTGTGCACTGTACACATTTAATCCTGACCCTAATCTTCTTACCTTTCTACAGTTAAATTTCCAGGAACCAAAACCTACATCGATCCTGAAACCTATGAGGACCCAAACAGGGCTGTCCATCAATTTGCCAAGGAGCTGGACGCCTCCTGCATTAAAATAGAGCGGGTCATTGGAGCAGGTGAGCCCCTCCTTGTGACTCTGTGAACTTTCTACTCCGTCACTCTGTGTTCACATATATCACCCTGACAGCTAAATATTTACACCGTGAATAAGGAACACAGCCTCATGCATCATGTATCGACGGAGCACTTAAACTGAAGGGGAAGACATTCATTGTGGTTAATGTGCAGGCTGGGCTGTATGTGGGGATGATTCCTAGAGCCAAAAAAATACTGCCACGTGACTTATCACATCATTTTTGTATATTTCTGTTGTTTTGTGTGTTTTTGGATACATTTTTTATTGGGTTTTTTTTCACCATCTTATGTTTTGTTTTGTTGTAATGTGCTTGTTTTGAGTCGTTTGGGTTGTTTTCCTTCTTTTAGATGCTTTTGGAATAGTTTTTTTTTTTTATGGTTTTCTACAATTAAATGTTTAGTTTTGTTGTAATGTTCTCACTTTGAGTTGTTTTGTGCGATTTTCTTTGTTTAGAATCAGAATCAGAAATGTTTTTAATGGCCATGTACAGTTTTAAGGAGAGTACAAGGAATTTGTCTTGGTAGTTGTGCACAAAACAAACAAACAAAAACAAAAATAAAAAAACAAAGAACAACCCAGCAATAATAATAATAATAATGATAAATATAAAGGATGAGGGATAAATAAAGGATAGATAGAGGATAAATAGGATAAATATATATATATATATATATATATATATATATATATATATATATATATACACACAGTGCAGCAGATAATGTCATCATGGAGGTGGTGATCGGGTGGGGGGGTTCAGTGGGTGATTTGGGGTGTGTTCATGTGGATGGTGGCAGAGGGAAAGAAGCTGTTTTTGTGTCTGGAGGTTCTGGTCCTGATGGACCGAAACCTTCTTCCAGAAGGGAGAGATTGAAACAGTTTATGACCGGGGTGGGAGGGGTCGGCCACAATCTTTCCTGCACGCCTCAAAATCCTGGAGGCGTACAGGTCCTGGAGGGAGGGCAGATTGCAGCCGATGACCTTCTCTGCAGAGTGGATGATACGCTGCAGTCTGGCCTTGTCCTTGGCCGTAGCTGCAGCGTACCAGATGGTGATGGAGGAGCAGAGGATGGACTGGATGATGGAGCTGTAGAAGTTCACCATCATCTTTGTTGGCAGACTGAACTTCTTCAGCTGCCGCAGGAGGGTACATCCTCTGCTGAGCTTTTTTGATAAGGGAGCTGATGTTCAGCTCCCACTTCAGGTCCTGAGTTTAGTGTGTTTTTGAAGGTTTTTTTTTAACATTTTTCCACCATTTTATATTTTGTTTTGTTGTAATTTGCT
This sequence comes from Gouania willdenowi, assembly GCF_900634775.1. Taxonomy (NCBI): domain Eukaryota; kingdom Metazoa; phylum Chordata; class Actinopteri; order Blenniiformes; family Gobiesocidae; genus Gouania; species Gouania willdenowi. The sequence continues at coordinate 2,198,185 of NC_041066.1, forward strand.
AGTTTTCACACATTTTGTGCTATTTTCCTTGTTAGAGTCCGAAGTGCCAGAATAGATTTGACCCCCTGAGAATGCCCAAAGTTTCACCAAAATCGTGCCTGCTGAAAAATGTGATTATTTGGCACAATGAAAAAAATCAGTAAAAATGCGATGAAACCACTCGACCGGCAGGTTTGACCGATACTTATGAAATTTGCCACATATATTATTGACCCCAGGATGAGCAAAAAGTTACATTATGACCAACGCCCAAAACCAAACAGGAAGTGAGCCGTCTTGAGTCAGATGCCAAAAATGGCAAAAAGCATTGTCTGAAGGGCTTCATGCGATTCGCTTCAAACTTGACTAGAACACTTAGGACCCACTGATGATTAAAATGTGTGTATCGCTAAAGGTTTGGTTGTTGCGCCGCCGCAAAGTTGCATTGCTAATTTTTGTAAGCACGCCAAAAATTTAAAATCCCAATAACTCTGACACACAAAGTTCAATCAGCCACCCAAGCCTATTCGTGACTGCCTTAAAACATTTCCCATCACGCCTTGCGTTTTCGACTGGCGCCATTTTCATTCATGTTCACTGTTAGCAATTATAGCACGCCATAATAGAAAAATTCATATAACTTTCAAATGCAAAGTTCAAACTGCTTCATATTTGATACACATGATGACTGCTGGTGCCTAAACAATACTTAATCAGAAAATTACCCATCATGCCTTGTGTTTTCAGAGTGCACTGCTTTTAGTGGCGTCCAACGCGTACAGCTCTCGCAGAAAGACGATGTGTCGTGTTGACTTCAAAACAGTGTTGGATGAATCTTATAAGATGGGAGCAGGTTGCTGATGAAGAAAAAAAAAACAGACTGTGATTAGTGGGAGGGGCCTGTAATGTCACTGGAAAATCCTTTGCATCACATTTTCAATGCTGTATCTTGTATTTTTCAATGGATTTGCATCAAATTCACTGAGAGTGATTTTTAACTGGTTTTCCTTTTATACTGTGTTTTTAACTAATACTACTGTGTAATTATGCCTCCTAATTGGTTTTACTGGTTATACTGGTTTTTCCTGTTCTACTGCAATCATTGCTAGACTAATGCTAGGTTATTGCTACGTTAATGTTAATGCTAGGTTCATGCTAATGCTAAGCTTTTGCTAGCTAATGTTAATGCTAGGTAAATGCTATTGCAAGGTTAAAGCTAATGTTAGGTTAAAGCTAGTGTTAGGTTAATGCTATTGCTAGGCTAATGTTAATGCAAGGTTATTGCTAATGTTAATGTTAGCCCAATGCTAATGCTAGGTTTATGCTACTGCTTGGTTAATTCTAATACTAGGCTAATGTTAATCCTAAAGCATTGGAATCTCAGCTGTTTTTCCACCAATTTGCTCAGGCTAAACCCAAATTCCCATCATTGGGATACTCGACCTTGGGTTACCGACCTCAGCCACTTCTTCGGACCCTACGACACCGCTTGCAGCTTTAATTTAGAGTGTTTTTGGAGTGATTTTTTTTTTTTGTATTTTTCTACCATTTTCTATTTTGTTTTGTTGTAATGTGCTTGTTTTGACTAATTTTGTGCTTTTTTCTTTGTTTTGGAGTCACTTTTTGTCACTTTCATCTTGTTTTGTTTTAATGTGCTTTTTTTGGGTTGCTTTGTGCTATTTTCTATGTTTTATTTGTTTATGGAGGCATATTTTGCCTGTTTTTCTACCATCTTATGTTTTGTTTTGTTGTAATGTGCTTGTTTTGATTCATTTTGTGCTATTTCCCTAGTTTGTAATGTTTGGGTAATTTTGCTGTTATGTATTTTTTAAGTTTTGCACAGTTGTTGTTCATTTATGTATATTATATTGTCATTTGGTGTGTTTCCATAGTCATTTTGTATATATATATATATTTTTTTATTTTTTATTTATTTTTTTTTTGATGCTTTGTCTATTTTTATCATTTCGTGCTTTTACTGTGAGGGCTGCAAAATTGGAGCATGGGTCGCTTATGGCCTCCGGGCCTCCAGTTGCTAATGTCTGCTCTTCACAGCTGCTTTGTTTCTGGCTACACTAATAAATGTCATTGTAATGTTTTTTTAATATATATATATATATATTTAGTTTTTGGTTCACCTATCCTCCTTCATGCACGCACAGGAGAGTTTGGGGAGGTGTGCAGTGGTCGGCTGAAGCTGCCTGGAAAACGGGAAGTTTCCGTCGCCATTAAGACGCTGAAAGTGGGCTACACTGAGAAGCAGAGACGGGACTTCTTGTGTGAAGCAAGCATCATGGGACAATTTGACCACCCCAACGTTGTCCATTTAGAAGGAGTGGTGACAAGAGGTAAGGGACTGATCTGTGGAAGTAGATTTCATCATTCATAGACAAAGCTGGTGCTGGACCAACGATTCAATTCCAATCACGATGAGTTGTTGCCAATTTGATTCAACGATGATATTGGTTCATTTTAAACGATTCGTTCCAAAACGATTCAGTAACTTAAAATCGATTGAGTAACATTTTAGCCAAAATAATAACTCATCCAGTGTGATTGAAATAAATACCAGGATACTGGCCAGTTTAGGGGAGGTCTCCTGTTGTTTCTTATAAGGGAATCATCTAGAAGTTAATGATGGACATAAATAAGTAAACGACATTTAATGGCAAATGTATTCATATTTTATTTGAATAAAGTCCAACCAACACTTAGTTTCAATTAACAGGATTTTAACTTTTCTGCTCTCATTTTCATTAATCAATACATTTTCGATATAAACAGACATTAGGTTTACCTGAATCTTGCCTTTTTTCAGCATAAAAATGATACAATATTAAAAAAAAAAAAATGTGCCTTCAAGATCTGTTCAGGTTAAATGAGCAGTGGTTGAACCTGCTACTTTTTCATTTAACATACAGTACCCGAGGCTTCTGCTGAGCTAATGCTAATGGCTTAACACAGCAATGAATGCTGACAGAAGGTTCTAGTGGTGGACGGTGGACACAGTGAGCGACTCCTTTAGATTATCTCTGTCTGTGTTAAAGATAAAGTGTTTCCACGCATTGGACCCCAAAGGTGGTTCCATCCATTTCTTGCTCACTGGCTTCTCCACCATTCCATGTTTTGTTGTCTGCTGGCACACACCACGTGACGTCACAGACAGTAACGCCTGTATTATTAAAAGAGCTTTTAAAACACATCCATATAAAGTCTGCTGTGCTTAAATACAATGCGTTATTTTTTTCTATCGATACGTTTGATAGGTTACCTTATCAAAATGATTTTAGATTGATTGATGTCATCCGAAAGGTCAACTCGCCGAGCACCAGGGTTGGGGTCAATTCTAATTTGAATCCTGTAATTGATAATTATTTACAAACATGGCATAATTGTAATTGTAATTTAAAAAATCTGTTGCTGCCTTAATTGTAATTAAATTGGAATTGAGTTTAGATTATTGACTTTGTAATTGTAATTGCCATGATGGAAATTCTATAAAAATTGTTAATTATAATTTAATGCATAACGGTGGAACCATGTACATTTCTATACATATGTAGTAAACAATTATTAAAAAATGTTCCTTATCAAGCTTTCACACATTTCACCATTTAAAAAAATATATAAATCAAGTGGTATACTGACACAAAAAAGGCTCAGACGCACACACCAAAAATATTAAAGCTATATTTTTATTGATTAGGAAGCCTAACAAAGTAACCAATAGATGAGATTAGAGATGCTAACAGAAAGCTAACACAAGAGGAAGGTTAACTTTTATTAGGTTATTTATTTCAGGCTCAGTAATACTAATGAATTGTAATTGAACTTTAGTAACGTAATTGTAATTGACTATCTGAGGATAAAAAACTTATTGTAATTAAATTGTATTTGGAAAAAATGCTGGTCACTGTCATCATATTTGAATTATAATTGAACATGAGTAATTAAAAACGTATTTGTAACTGAAAAATGTAATTGATGATTGACCTAATGGATGAATTGTTACACCCTTCGCCCTTGACTGTATTTATTATTATTCTAAAAACAGCCTGTGTTACTCAGCTTAGTTTATAAGACTAAATAACCTAATTATGTTTGACCTGTGGTGAATTTTAACTAGAAGCTCTATCAATAGATCATATACTATGTAATATATTGTGTTAAGTCCTTGTGTTCCTGATGCAGAGGAAAGAGGTTCACTACTACTACATCCAGCAACCAGGGGTTAAAATACCTTGATGTGAAACAGGAAACCTGAACTGTGTGTTGCTCTTACTGGTTAGTCCGATTTGCATCATCATCCATGTATGTTTAGGTGTGGGAGTTAAAAAAACCTCCTGATTAGATTAGCCATACTCCCTGTTTAACATGTTCTCATTTAGGCACTGATGTGAAATGAACAGATGGTACATTTTAATTAAAGGCTAATGAAAGCTACAACTAGAAATGATTGAGAGGAATTTCCTGTGTTTATTGTGAATCATTTGTTTGTCTGTTTTCTTTACCAGGAAAGCCAGTGATGATTGTCATTGAGTACATGGAGAACGGCTCATTGGACTCTTTCCTTAGGGTGAGCATCATCTTCACACGCCACTGTCTTCTTCAAACTTTGTTTAGCATGTTTTTTTATAAAGTGTTCCAGTCAATGTGGGAGTCGAATATTATGAGTGGTTCTGCTGTGGTGCTGTGACCTACATTCTGTCCGTGGTCAGTGAGGCTTTGGCTGACCCTGCGTGTGTGCGTGCGTGTGTGTGCGTGCGTGCGTGTGTGTGTGCAGAAACACGACGGTCAGTTTACAGTCATCCAGTTGGTGGGAATGCTGCGGGGAATCGCTGCAGGAATGAGATATCTCTCCGATATGGGATACGTCCATCGAGATCTGGCCGCGCGAAACATCCTTGTCAACAGTAATCTCGTATGTAAAGTGTCAGACTTTGGCCTGTCGAGGGTGATAGACGACGATCCCGAGGCTGTCTACACAACAACTGTGAGTCAATTAAAAAGGCTGCTCTCTCTCACCAACATCCCAGCCCGCCTCCTTTAATCAGCTCACTGCTGTGCATTAGAATGGAGCTGAAGTCTATTCAAGTGTCTGTACCATTTTAATGTGTGATGTGTGCTGGTCAAAGTCACATGTTGTTCTTTAGGCTTTGGATCTGTTTAAAACCTTATTAAAGTTAAAGCTGATATGTGCATTGACTTTTTTTTTTTGGGTCTTGAGGTATATGTTGTATAAGTGTTTGTATCAGGGTTGGGGTCAATTACATTTTTCAGTTACAATTACATTTTCAATTACCCATGTTCAATTATGATGGCAGTGACCAGCATTTTTTCCAATTACAATGAAATTACAATATTTTTTTTATCCTCAGTCATTTACAATTACGTTCTCCATTACTAAAGTTCTATTACAATTAATCACAATGACTGAGCCTGAAATAAATAACCTAATAAAAGTGAAGCTTCTTCTTGTGTTTGCTTTCTGTTAGCATTTCTTATGATAACAGGTCCTAAATCAGCTATAAAATACACTAAAATCAAATATCTATCATCTAATTTCTTCCTCATCTCTTGGTTATGTTGTTAGACTTTCTAATCAATGAAAATATTTGTATTAATATTTTTGGTGTGGGCGTTTTTTTGTCAGTATACCCCTCGATTTCAATGTTTTTAAATGGTAAAATGCTGGAAAGCTTGATATGAAACATATTTTAATAATTGTTAACTACATACTGTATGTGTAGAACTGTAAATAGAACTGTAACGTGATTCCCCAGTTTTGTTTCAATTATAATTTTTAAATTTTTACAGAATTTTTATGACAATTGCAATCATGTCAATAGTCTAAACTCAATTGAAATTTAATTAATTAATTAAGATGGAAATTTATTTCTAAAATTACAATTATGCCATAATTGTAATTAATTATCAATTACACAATTACAATTATTTTGACTTTCAGTGGAATTGGAAAAATTGGAAAAAAGACAGGTCACCGTAATCATAATTTAGTTGTGAATGAACATGGATTGAAGACGTCATTGTAATTGAAAAATGTAATTGACCCAACCCTGCTGTATGTACGTATACTTCTTATTCATAATAGGTTAAGGTTTTATTTATTCAGATAATGTACTTAGTAATTTACATCGATTTCCTGACATGTGTCGACTGCCAACTGTCAGTCTTCTTCTTTCTGGGCGTAGCCAACTTCACAGTTCTGTCAGGCTGGCCACGCCCCCTAACCGGACGCCTCTGAGGAAAGCTGACAGTTGGCCGCTGAAACATTAAGCATTGAGCATTTAATATAATAAACCAGAAAAGTATCTTTAGTGCATGTGTGTTTAGGGATATTTAGTCATTTTATCTTCTGTTTCTCCACCAGGGCGGAAAAATCCCCGTCCGATGGACGGCGCCGGAAGCCATCCAGTTCCGTAAATTCACCTCAGCGAGCGACGTGTGGAGTTACGGCATCGTCATGTGGGAGGTGATGTCCTATGGGGAGCGGCCATATTGGGACATGTCTAATCAAGATGTGAGTAATCATTAAAGTGGGGTTTTTCAAACTCTGGGTCATAATCCCATGTGGGGACGCCTAGAGTTAAAATGGGGTCACCTGAAATGTCTTGGAATTGTTTAAAAAAAAATGTCTTGATTAAAATTATATTTTGAATTAACATATAACACACAATAAATATCAAACAACTGTATTCTATACTTAAATGTTAAATAAAATGCAGGATAAAAATGGTAACTTTGTAACCACTGCATTAAAGCCACAGGCAGCTACGGCTGTAATCCTGCATCTGTTCTGCAGTTCAGTTTTAAATGCTGTAAAACTAGCAAAAGTTCCGTAACTTTTTATATGAACAATAAGTTTCTTCTGACTCTTTTGCTCGGTTTTAAGTCTGAGTTTCCACTGCAGATCTAAGGTCCAGAAAAAGTGTTATTTTTCAAAATGTTATTAAAGAAAAACGAAATGTGGAAAACAAAGTTAAACCTTTTTAAATTTAAACCTCTAAGCTTACCTACTGTTTCATTCATAAATTATTCATCAATCAAATCATTAGAAATTCAGCTTTTAAATGTCACATTTTGCACATAGTTTTTTGTTGTTGTTTATTATGAAATAATGATCAATTAGTCGCTGATAAAGGAAAAAAAGACAAGTGTTTGCTGATTAAATCTGGAGCGATGGCTTCATTTAACCCCAAAATGTGTTTCTTTAACTTGTAGTTAAGAGCAAAAGGAATGTACATTCATGGCTGCTTCAGACACAAAATATACACGTGAAAACACATTAAATATGTTCTATAAGTTAAAAGAAAGTATTTTTTTGTGATTTCTTTGACTTTGTTGTATTTATTAGAAATATATTTTTGACTGGACTGCGTGACAATCAAATGTTTTGTGATATTTATAAGTTGAAATGATCTTTATTACTTTAAGTTAAAGTTTGGACCTAAATAGCATGCAGCTAACCACAGAAAGTGGGCGTGTGGTCTGTCAGCACTCATTATGTGTAATGAAGTCATTAAAGAAAGATTATTTAAAGCCACTTTGTTTTTGACATTTCTTACATCTCAGGTAAAGATAGAAACATTGTTCATAATTAGTTTGGAAACCTCAGTAATCATGGCCGTAGAATCCATCCTTAGTGAAAATAATATAGATGTGTTAGTACGAAAACATCGCGCTCCTTCTGTTTTGACTTCACTCCCAGTTTAGGAACCACTGCACTAACTCCATCAGACACAAACTTAACACCAGCTTACAAGATGATTGTATCAATTCTGCAACATAATATTTGAATTTGCCGACTGGTACCGGTTGACACTGTTGATATTAAAAATCCCATACTGCATTGCAACAGCTGTCCTTATCAGACCATGTGGCTGAATTTAAAAATAAAAAAAAAAAATAAAAAAAAGTACAACCCTTTATTTTTAATGTGGGCGTAGCACAATGCCCAACGAGCTGCTGAAATGCTTAGCATGTTTGGACGCACATACATCCACGTGCAACCTTTCTTTAGAATTAAAGTGTATGTACAGTATGATTAGGTATAAAGTAATGTAGTTTATTGGAAACCATTTTCTGTGCAAAATTTCCTCACCTGTCTTGCTGACAAACCCCTTCCACTCCCACTTTGGTGCTATTTGCAGTGATTTCTGCAGATGACGAGCCTTGTTTTGCCATTTCCAAAATGATTTTGGAGTATGATTCCTAAGACATTTTTAAACAGCAGGAGAAATATAGAGATAATTCATATATTTTGGTGCCAGAAAAACTGCAGCGTCCCCATATATGCTCTTACTTTGAAAAGAACAACTTCTGATCTCACCATAATGAAAAACTGGCTTTTTTTCATCCCTTCTTGACCCTGACAAAGAAATATGCCTTTAATTTAAATTTTAGTTTGTCAATTTCAAAACGAAAATCAAATAACCAATCGTTTTTTATTTTCTAATTTCCTTTTCTGAACGGAAAATTGAATGACCAAAACATACACTGACCGTCCCACTCGTCACATTTTAGTCAAAGTATTTGAATTTAGCATTTTAAGTTGTAAAACGTTAGAGTGAATAATAATAATAATAATAATGATAATGCATCAGTTTTATATAGCGCTTTATCATAGACACTCAAAGTCGCTTTACAGAATTAAGGCATTATTCTTTCACTCCACACTTAGTGGTGGTAAACTACTATTGTAGCCACAGCTGCCCTGGGGCAGACTGACGGAAGCGAGGCTGCCATAGTGCGCCATCTGCCCCTCCGACCACCACCAACACTCACTCACACACTACATTCATACTAGGCAATGTAGGTGAAGTGCCTTGCCCAAGGGCACAATGACAGATACCACTGGGGTGACTGCCACCCCACTGTGACACCTGGAATTCTCAGTGGTCTAACTACTAACCAGGCCCAGACCTGCTTAGCTTCCGAGATCTAACGGGATCGGGCAATGACAGGCTGGTATGGCCACGACATGAATGCCCTCTATGGGTTGAACGCTGCTATTGCAATTTAGTTTTACTATTGGATTAGATCAGTGCCGTCTTTTTGGATCAATGGCGTAAGCATCACTGTTGGCCCCGCCCCTCCTCTAAAATATGGAAGGTGGGACTAGGTTTCCTCCTCTGACAGCCCTCAGTGAGCTTTGATCGACAACTCTATAAAGAACTGTGCAGCGCTGTGGGGGCGGGGATGTTGTGACTGGGCGTGTCTTAACTACTTTTTAATATGCCCCTCATGGTAGGTCAGCAAAAACCAGGGTGTGTAATAACACTTTAAATTAATTACAGCACCAATCACCTGATGTGGAATACCCGATACTGTCCTATCAAATATCTGAATTGGGTCAATCAGACCACAGTGTACATACATATTTTACATGTTCTTATGTAAGTATACAACATGAGAAAATGTGGCACTTACTGTATAATTGATTTGTTGATTTGATTGCTAACTAGTCATCTTGGTCGGCCTGTGTCACTCCGTTGTTAAGTTTGTCACGCCTGAAACCTCCAATCGAACAAACAAATGTTTGAAATTCACTGGCAGAGTTTTCCTTGATTTGTCAGGGCATCAGCCAACATCCTCCGGCGATACAGGAGAAGCATTATTTGCATTTTCTCTGCAGTTCTGATGTTTTGACACCTTTTCCCTCCTGACGTGTTGTGCTCACAGAAATAGCTGCATATATATGCAGGGACGTATGTGAATCCTCAGCCATGCTATACTGAGACCCCGCGTCAACTCTTCTCACTGCATTGTCTTTTTAACGAAGCCCTCACTGCATGCATGATTAGAAGTGATACGCATTTAGCAGTGAATGAGACATTGTTTATCGCAGCTGCACAAACTGAGCCTTTTTTGTTGTTTAGCATTAGGAATAATGTTGGAAGCTGCTCCGTCTGTGCTGGAGAGTGAGCTCTCATCAAACATCTGCATCTTAAAGGAAAGTTCAACACTCAAACAGTGAAAAGTTATCTGTAAAGTCTTAAATTAAGCTCTGGAGGGTTTTTTGCAGCCTCGTCAAAGAGTGGTTAGTAATCAAATTTTTTATTGCAGCGTGGCAATACTTCACAAGTATTTGTCAAAGCTGCAACTCCTCAAAATTATTTAGTTTGCAATCCGATGGCCTTAAATCTTATCAGCATATTTATTTCTCAGCACCGCCAATTTTAGGTAAATGGAAAAAACAAGGTGGAAACGGCTTCTGGACTGATTTAAAAGTTTAATACATATTTCAATATAGTAGCAGATGTGACTTAGAGTTAAAATGATGCTACGGCTAATGTTGACCTACTACTCACACCTGCCAAAGTAGAGCTAATATTTCCCACGCTGTGTATGGCGGGTTATTCCCACAAGGACATTGGTAGTTCATGCAAACTAATGGAGGAGTAAACGTATAAAAGCTTGCATGGAAGATCTTTATCCAAATCATTCCACACACACACACACACACTTTGTCTCGCTCTCTCTTGAAAATGTCCTCTCTAGGAAAAGGTTTACTGTCAATGAGGTTTTGAAACAGCTCTTTCACAGTGAAAGTGACGTGGATGCGTCTGAGACAGAGGACTTTATAGTGAATAAACCCAAATATGTTACAAAAAAAATCAAATAAAAATAAGTTAATATGTGTTTGAGAGGAAAGAAGGGGGTCACCAACATGAATCAATTAGGTTCAATCTGTGAGTTTCATGAATGTGCCCCCCAATTTAGAAAAGATTTGGATGAAAGATTTTCAAGAGACACTAAATCTAAAACTGACCTGATGGTGGCGCTGCTCATATCATCACCACAACCAGTAGGGTTCATACTTTTGTATTCATTAATATTGTCAGTAAATGTGAGTAGATTTGGAGGAAAACTATTCAAGAGAATTTAATTCTAATTTAAAAGTTCTGATGGTGGCGCTAGAGAACAGGTCAAGGTTTCATTATCGAGGGGTTATATATTTATAAATAAACAAAGTGCCTGACAAAAAAACATTTTTCTGTAAATCATTTTCTAGAGGCAAATATCCATAAAATGTGTTAATAGGAGGGTTACATGTAATGGCTGAATGAGTTAAAATAATGCTATAGGTTAATGTTAAAGTGGGCTGCCCTTGTGTTTTCATGGCAGTGATGTTTTAGGTTAAAACAGCATTTAATAAGTTATTATTTTAGATGGGTTCCTGTCATATGTCTGAGAAGGTTTGTGTGCACGTTGTGTCGAGGTGTTTTGTGAGTAGGTGATACATTGGGGTCAAAGAATACATAATTGTGGACAATGTGGCTTCGAGCCTTGCATTTCACTTGTAATAAATCAGATTATCATATATAATTCTGCTTTGCATTCTGCAGGTCATAAAGGCAATCGAGGAAGGTTACCGTCTTCCAGCCCCCATGGATTGCCCACCAGGCTTGCATCAGCTAATGCTGGACTGTTGGCAGAAAGATAGAGCGGAACGACCCAAATTCGATCAGATCGTTGGCATCCTTGATAAAATGATCCGCAACCCCAACACCTTGAAAACCCCAGTGGGAACATGTACGAGGTAAGGAAATTCAATTCTAAATAAATTGATTCAGAATGCGGTTTTGTACAAGATAGAACTTTAACTGGTACTTTAGCACATCAGTGGAGAACTCAGAGAATCTGTCCAGTTCAAAGATGAAAGGTAAATCCCTCAGGATCGATAGCACAAAGCTGCTGTACTGTCTTTATGGTCCGTTCCAGAGCTTTTAAATCACTGTCTATAATTGGGTGAGACTGCTTCAAAATGCAGTCTGAGCTCCACACCTCACTCTGACATTTGTCAAAAGAATCCTTTAATGTCAGAGAATTATAAACTGAGGTGAGATGAAATGCAACAGATTCAATATTATCTTATGAGCGATATAATTCTCTTATTATCCTTGGGGTCAATTTGACCCCGTTCAATGTTTATTATCCAAAAAACAATAGGTGAGTTATGTTTTTGCTTTATATTTAATTGTTCTCCTAATTTGATGAGTACAATTAAGCAGAAAATGTTTTTGTTCAATGAGCTGAACATGCATTACGCGCATTGGCGTTCATCTGGGGTCAGTTTGACCCCAAGCTGTTTTCGCTGTGTAAAACTTGTTTGTGTGTTTGACCTATGTTTGACCTTACATCTCCACACCTGCAGGTGCAGAGTTGATACTTTTGAGTTGATACATGACATGCGGAAGGTTTACTGTCAATGAGGTTTTGTAACAGCTCTTTCACAGTGAAAGTGACATAGATGACTTTATAGGGAATTACAAAAACTGAGATCAAAATCAGGAAATACAAATTTTCATGAGAGGAAAGAGGGGGGTCACCAACATCAATCAATATGGTTCATTCTGTGAGAGTCATGAATGTGCACCCCAAAATAGAAAAGATTTGAATGAAGGATTTTCAAGATAAACAAACTCTAAAACTGAAAGTTTGACCTGATGGTGGCGCTGCAGGAAAGGTCATAGAATCACCACAACCGATAAGGTTTATACTGTAGTGGTCATTAATATTGTCAGTAAATTTGAGAATTAAATTAAAGATAAATGAATTCTAATTTAAAAGTTTGGCCTGATGGTGGCGCTAGAGAACAGGTCAAGGTTTCATTATCAAGGGGTTCTTTATGTATTCAACAAATAACCAAAGTGCTTGACACAAAAACTTGATAAATAATTTTCTGAAAACATTTTCTGGAGGCAAATATCTTTGGGTCAGATTGACCCCAAGGGTAAAATGTGTCACTAATATTTGAGGACAATAGAAAGGTTAATTGAAGCTTCACCTTCCAGAAGGTCAAAGTCTTTATCTATTTGATGATGTCTCTCATCAGTGACATTTGGTTTTATTTGGTGTTTGGCTCGCACTTCCTGCTTGTGCTGAACATCTTCCTCTGTGTCGATCCCACAGACCAATCAGCCCGTTGCTAGATCAGAGCACGCCCGACTTCACCACTTTCCGCTCAGTTGGAGAGTGGCTGGAAGCCATCAAGATGGAGCGATACAGAGACAACTTCACAGCAGCTGGCTACGGTTCCCTGGAATCAGTTGCCAGGATGTCTATCGAGTAAGTGAAAGAAAAGCTTTGGTTCGTCATGAGGTAAAGCTTTAAGACCAAAACTCCAGATCAGAGACGGGCAACAGTGGTCACAGCGGGGGCCACAAAAATGTGATTGTCTGACCCAAGGGCCACATTATCAACATTCATGTCAGCATTTAGAATAATGACCAATCAGCACTAACACAAGAAAGAACAAAGGGTTTGTTTGTTCTTTTGTTTGTTTTTTAAGTTGTTTTTGTGGTTTTAGTTACTTTTCTTGTATTTTTGTCATTGCCTTGTGTGTTTTTGTAGTAGTATTGTGTATATTTGTTGTCATTTTCTGTTTTTTTTCTGTATGTTATGTCCTCTTATGTAATTTTTGTTTATTATTGTGTATTTTTGTTGTCCATTTGTGTTTTATTGTTGTTGTTTAGTGTTTTATTGTTGTCCTTTTGTGTATATTTCTGTAATTTTGAAGGTTCTTTGAGTCATTTGGTATACTTTTATTATTTTGTAAATGTCTTTGTTTTTTGTATGTTTTACATTTTTGGGGTTAATTTAGTGTATTTATGTTTCCATTGTGTGTATCTTTGTTGTCCTTTCATGTTTATTTCTGTTATTTTTTTGTATATTTCAGCCTTTTTTTACAGTTGCTTTTTTTGGTCATTTTGTTTGTTTACTTTGGGAGCCGCACAAAATGAATGTGGTCCCTGGGCCGCCGGTTGCCCATGTCTGCTCTAGATGTTGTGATTACCTGCTCATTCTCCAGTGGGAACAAAATAAAACAATTGTCTGGTCTCAAAATATTTGTTCAACTTAATAAAAACATGATGTTCCATAGAGAGAGTGAGAGATGTGTATCTAAACGTTTCCTCACTATTAATGATAAATCCAGTATACGGTTAGACATTCAGTATGTTTTGATAAGCTGTTTCTCCTAACTAAACATTGCATTTGGGACCATCTGTTGTCTGGCTTTAGTTCAATAAAGGCAATAATGTAATATACACACTTATTTTGTTAATGCTCTCTGTAACATATATTTAGTGATTTTTTTTTTTTTTGTAAAACTCAACACCTTCACTGATGTTTAGCCTAGATAGTGTTTGCACCTTTTCAGCGTTGGATTTTGTGTTAAAACACAAAATATTGACTTGTGTTGGTGGTAATTAAATGAGGTTTGTACAACAGTAAAGTAAATCATTGCATGAATCAATGAAAACCAAGTCTTGGATGAATGATAGCAACAGTAGCTAAAAGTTGTTTCCATTACAGCCATTAGAGAACTGCTTCAGGCATTTAAATTTTCCTCAGACGAACGAAGGTAAACTAAGTTAGTTATTATATGTGTATATATGTCTCTGTGTGTGTTTATTTTACATACATGTTTAATTATTTACATAGAATTTATTTGATTTTTTTTCCCTTTTGTATGTGTTTGTACAATGCGCTATTAGGACCACGTTAAAATAAAAATAAAAATCTGAGCACTACGAAATTAAAGTCGTAATATTTTGAGAATAAAGTCATAATTTTGTTAGATTAAAGTTGTAATATTTTGAGAATAAAGTTGTAAAATTTTGAAATTAATCTCATAATGGTACAGCGCTCAGAATTCCCTGTTGAAGTGAACGCAACTAACACCGATAGCCCTGCAGTCGACCACTTCCAGCCACTTTCTCCTTCACAATAAAAGAAGCTATTTGCTCCAAATCAGTCTGGTTCTTTTGTTGTGACAAACATAATATCTGCAAAGTGTCTTTAAAGTCCATAAACTAATAAGTGGTGATGATTATATTTCACCATGTGTGAAACCTAAAGACAAATATAATCTGAATAAATGTTCCACATTCTTCATAACGCACGAGTGACCGCAACGCACACAACATCCTGTTTGTATTTCAATTCGGGCTTTGTCCCCTGAAATATTGCAACCTTAATCTCATAAAATTATGATTTTATTAAGATACGACTTTATTCTCATAAAATATACAACTTTATTCTCTAAATATTCCAACTTTGATCTCGTAGTTTTATTTTAATGTGGCCCAAATATGCCGTCGTATGTTTGTAATGTTTTACATGCAATGGTTTTGACATGTCTGGAATTAATTAATAGAATTTCTTTAAACATTTTAAAAGTTTTGCTGGACGATTACTGTAAAACTTTTCTGTGTTTGGAGATTTGAACTGATGTTTTTATTCTGGAGCTGGTGTTTAAAGTGGTCAACGCTGTGAGCATAAAACCACACTGGCTCTCAAAAGTAGCACGTCCTGAATAAAAATAGTTCACATTTATCCATAGTTTTATTTTCCATAACTTTTTCATACACTCTCCTAGGTCACACTTTACTTAAAGTTTTAAACATAAGGCTGATATTACACTGTCATTATCTGTCATTAGCATGAATAAGGTGTCATGAAGGCAGTCATTTAGTGTTGTTTGCTAAATGAGGACAACTTTGGACCTATGTTGGCATTTTTGGGTTACGTGGAGGGATCTAGTGGGTTAGGTGGGGTTAGGGTTAGGGTTAGCACTGTAATGAAAATTCTCGGGCTGCTGGAAGAGAGTCAAATAAAATATGTTCTCTCATTAAAACACAAAGTGCATTGAAGTCACAGAGCGTTGGCGTTTCTTGTGCGCGCTGCTTTAATCCCATCCAATTAAATCTTTATAATGTGGACAAAGTATCGTCGTGGTGTAGGAAAGAGAATCTCTGTGAAATGTGCGCTGAGAAAATGAAACCAGATTCTACGGCTGAGACGAAGCGACGCGCATGGCCGCAGTGTGGTCCACGCTAGCGGAGGGTTACACGTAACGACAGTGTCGACGTGACACGTAAACACATGCTCCGTCAACTCTGCTCAGAAGACGCTTTAGTGCTCAGATGTATAGAAATACAACCGCTCCGTGACTCCACGGACAAGTTGGCCTGTTTTCTGGCAAGCGCGTCCATCATCAGAACATCCTGTTTCAGTCTGCTTTTTTCGACCGAAAATGGCCCAAAAGTGCATTTTCAGTTTTTGGTCAAAAATTTTGGTGACTGGAATAACGGTGCATACTGTAATTGTTTAGGGTTATGGGTTAGGCTAACACACATTTAGGGTTTGGGTAACGAGCGATACTTAAAGCTGCAGTTTGTAGAATCGTGAGATAATCCACGCTCTCCACTCCCCTCCTAACGAAACTCTTGCGTGCATGCGCACACTGTGGAACTCTTTGCAAGTGTTTTCTCCTTTGAGACGAGGAACAAATGTCGGGACTTTATTTTGTGCTATTGGAGAGTTTTCTGATGTTTTAGAGGCATTAATGCATGAATCACTCGCTGCTGTGAGGACAGTAAGAGGCTCACAGTCACAGCTGCTCCTCTGCCTCCTGATCCCAGCTGATCAGAGCTGAGCAGACACTCCACATCCACACTGCATATGAATTGGGTCTGTTCTCGCCATCTTATATACTGTTTCTCTTAGGTTTACAAGCTATTTATCCCATCTGTTATCGCTCTCTCTCACTCGCTCTCTCTCTCTCTGTCTCTCTCTCTCTCTCGGTGTGTGGGGCAGACTGAGCATGGACTGAAAGCGGATTGCGTGCAGCCTGCCGCACACACACAGTCAGAGGAGCACGTTTGTGCCTTTATTCTGTTGCTTCTCCACCTCGGTCTTCCTTTTTCCTCTTGCTGGAAGACAATGCCATGGGACTGTCCTTACTCTCAGAATGTGAACGCGCTTAGACTTTTGACGAGCAGATTGAGCAGCCAGTAGTAATATTTAAAGCAGCTCATGGGATCGCCCCGTTGATAAAATGATCTCTGATTGACTGAAGTCCAGCTTCACGCTCCTGTATTTCTAAAGCTCATTTACAGAGCCTGGATTATGGATTTTTGACCAAATAACACAAAAAAAAAAAACATGCAAACTGCAGCTTTAATGACCGTCTTCAGGACATCTTACTCATGCAAATGACAGGTGTCATGTCATAATAATGACAGCTTAATGTTAGCCTTATGTGTAAAACTTCAAATAGTGTTACCCTCTCCTATCTGTCATGTAAACGCAGTAATTATCATGATGTGGATTGAAGAATTGGATGGTGTGGTAACATTTAATGCTGACTCGGTGTCTTCCTTCTCTCCAGGGATGTGATGAGCTTGGGGATCAGCTTGGTTGGCCATCAAAAAAAGATCATGAGCAGCATACAGACTGCCAGAGCCCAGATGTTGCATCTCCATGGGACGGGCATCCAGGTGTGAAGTTATAGCTGCCTCAGTGTGAGGGGCAACGATCAGAGCCCATCCAGAGCTGCAGCGGAGCCCCAGTCGTACTCAGAGGATGTTCGCCACAGTCAACGCGGGTCATCCGCTGTGACTGACTATTCCAGCAGAGCCTGGAGTGAAATCATTCCTTTGTTCCTCTGGGAAGAATTGCAGTCCACCTCTTGAAAGGGCACTTACCAGAGGCCAAGGGCAAAAAACTGCAATGGAACAAACTACCTGGACCAGATCTTTTTCCCTTTTTTTTTTTTGCTTTTTAGTCGAGATAAACAACCACATATCAAACGGTGTAGTGGGGAGCGAGTTGCCGCTGGTGTTTGGGTAACTATAGTGACTTTGGATTTCCTTTACGATGAACAAAAAACTTGACCTGTGGTTTGACTTGGTACTTTTACTTTTCTGAGCATGGCTCCTCTTTGACTACAGGGTACCTTTATAATTCAAACAGAGGAAATGATTCATGTGCAGGTTTACTCTCAAGGTCAGTTTTGCTGAAATGTTCTAAAATGACTTATTGAACAGTTTGCAGTGGCTCGTAGTTTTCTTCCTCCCATGTGAAAAAGGCTCTCTGATGAGCTCGTCTGCTGTTTGATGCAGTTGAAATATCTTCTGTTAACTGCACCAGAGCTAAAATTAGAGGAAGAATTTTCCTTTAAATCACCTACTTTTTCTATTAATAGCAATACCTTTAGGGTCCACTAAAGGAGGGACTAAGCACGAATGAGTTAAACGTTCGGGCACAGTCGCTGCTTTAGGGTTTGGTCGTCTTTTCACTTAAATACTGCACACGTCTTTACTTTCAGCTGCAAGTGCTTTCTAAAGGAAGGAGTAGACAAATACTGCCTTAACTGTATTATTGTGTTGCCACAACTTTCAAAACTTGACACGAAATGTTTTTGTGGCTGATTTTAAGGCTGGAAAAGGTACCGATGTTTTTTACATTCTTGTCTTATCTGGGACTTTGATCGGTGTTCAACGCAACACTGTGGAAGAGACGGTTGATCAGAATAGTCGTACTAAAACAGAGCAATAATAACTTGGTGGAAAAGGTCCTAACCTTAAGTTTTTTACGGTGCTAGGCTTAAAAGGCAAATGTTGAGACAAACTGCTTTGGAACGAATCAGTCACTGCCGGAAAAGAGCTGAACGTACCTGTATGACATGAAAAAAGGGTTTTCAAAAGTCCTCCAATGAAATAATCATGTGGTCTTTCTGCTTCTATGATGTGCTAAACATCATAAATGAAAATCTGACACGGCATGGAAATGTTAAGTGGAGTGGTTGTAGAAGCAAAAAAGACATGGTTTGATACACTGTAAGGTGTGAATTAGCCATTCTGACATCACCGATGCTGACAGTGCTCCTTCTTTCTGAGGCTTTGGGCACAGAACCAAACAACTCAGCTCATGTCAGAAGTGCATTTCCAGCTCTACGTCTTGGCTCTGCAGGCCCACATGAACACAAACGTACACACACACACTTCGTTTATTCATGCATCTCTGCCACTCAGGCCTCAGATGTGACAAAACATACATTGACATGGTTAAGATAATTTATTCTTCCATATAAGGCTTCCTAACGCCACTTTTTACATTGGATGTGCACTAAAAGCCAATCAGCCTATTTGGTGCCATCTGTTAGTGTTCACCACACAAGAGTGGAGGTTATGTGTTGAATATGCTTGAGTGCAGTATTCCTTGATGGAAAAATGCGTTTATTCAACTGTCATATGGAGAGGATTGATGGAAAAAACAACAACGTGATAACCGTTTTCACTGCAGCCAGAAACTGGCAGATAAATCTATATTTTCAAGCATGCAGTCATTTCCTGACAGTCCTTCACCTCCAAAGGCGCAATAGCCTCATCACAACCTGACCTTGAGCTACAAAACCCACAAATGTTGGAGAAGTTTGTTCTTTAATCAGTAAACAGAATTGTCAGAAAAGGAAGCTTAATCAATATTATGATGTAGTTTATAAAGTTTCAAATTAAGGATAAAAACTGAACTAAAAAGCGCTAAAATGCTCCATTAGCTTCACAAATATTGTGATTCCCTGCTAAGAGAAAACTGGGCTCTAATGAGTTTTCCCATAATGTGATCATCAACATAAAATATGAAGTTAAACTGCTACCGCATTGATACTTTTTAAGCAAGCATGATGTGCATAATAAAAGCTCTACCATCTTTAGGTCCCAACTCTTATTGTTCAGAGGGTTTTTTTGTGCTGGACGCAGGAGAAAGATCAGGACCATATTTAACTCTGCTGTGTTATATTTGCACAACCACACAGTTAAAAACACAAAAACCTGATAGGAGCGTTGTATTGTCTGAATTTGGCATTAGAATGTGAATCAATGGGCTTCATTAGAGCAAAACCTGTACCTTAGAACATGTAAAGCACAGGATTTTTAGTTTTTAAATGATCAAATTTGATACATTTTCTTTTATTGCTTCTCAGGTTCTGTGGTTAGAATTCTCTTTAGAGGAGAAATGCTGCATGTCATTGGCACACTGAGGTCAACAACTTTTAGCTGAAACTGTCTGAGCACGTAGGACTCCCCTTTGTTAGGACACACACACACGCGAGCGCGCATACACGCACACACTCGTCCTACATCCAAACAGCAGAATTCAGCAGCTGTCTGGGCCTTAGCCAGACTTTAGACTTTTCCCTCAAACGCTTTCTGCTGTTGTCCTTTTTTAATTTTCTCCCCGGTGCTGAGGAAGATGAGCAGTTGGAGCCAAATTGAGATTAAGGCTGGGATACAATCGATTTCAGCGTCTAAATCAACCACGACCTTCAGCTTCAGAAGTCGCTTTACTGTCTGATTCAGCTGCTCTCAATCACACGGTGAACTTCAGGTTGTTCAACTCTGGACTAAAGAGGAAGTTGTGGCTTTATCAGCAAAAGCAAATACACACACACAAAAAAAAAAAAAAAAAAAAGAAAGTATAACTGAGACAAAAAAAAGGCCCTGCAGGATACAGATTGGTGGAATCAGGAACAGGATAGAGTATGCAGTTATTTTTCAGCAGTTGGAAATGTGTTTCATGGCTCGTGTGAGCCTGTGGATTTTTCCAAAGAGTGCAGCACTGTTGATTGTGTCCGAATGAATTGAGTTTTGAGGGGATCTTTGTATATGTTCTAATTGTAAAACTTGTACATTTTATTTATATGTTTGTTTTTTTTTTTTTTTTTTTTTTACACATAGTACACAGTAGAAAACTCTGAACACGTTGAAAATGCACTATATTTTTCTATCTGGCAGATGAAATATTGTCACCTACGAGATTTCAGTTGTACATAATCGTTTCATTTAGGACCAAAGACGGCTGATAGGATTTCCATCTTTCCTCTGACTTTACATTTAGTTTGCTGTACAGTGAAACAAAGTGTTGATTTATTATTTATTTGTCTGTGATGAAGGTATTGGGATTACTCAAAAGTCACGAGTGTTTTCCCCACAGCTGAATTGTAAGATCATTTCTTTAGACAAATTCTTGTTACATAGACATTTTCTTTGCTTTGTAACCTTTGTAATAGACTGTACATATATTTTTGGAAATATAATACAATCTCTATAGAAATGTTGTTTGTCATTATTTTTGCATTACAGTGTGGTGAACCCTGTGAAAGGGACTGACTGTAGTCCAGTCCAGTAATAATAATATACAGTCATTCTTATCAAAGTGTCTTTAATACAAATCAAACAAAAAAATATTTCACCATCTCTTATATTCTGCATAGTTGATACACACTGTGGGAGGGATAAAAGTTTAAAAAACATGATTAAAATTACATTATTGGACTTTATTCTATAAATTGTTATCCATTGTTTTGTTTTCTGTGTGTTCTATATTATATTGATATAATAACTTATTATTATTCATAATAATGATAATGAATAAATAAAGTGTCTGAAGCAGGCCTGCAGCTGCAGTCTGTCCGTGTGCTTTGGAAAGGGGAGGGACTCACGGCATTACGACGGCATATCTGCAGACAATAATTAGTTTTTTAGAACAATTAGGTGAAATTGAATAATAATAATCATCAGGGGTCACCAACCTTTCTGAAACTGTGAGCTACTTCATAGGTACTACTGTAAATAATCCACAGAGCTACCAGTTAGAAAAGCACTTCTTAAATGCTACAATTTCCATGCACTTTAATTAGTGTGTATAGTCATTAGGAAGGCTAGCAGTAACTTAAAAAGACAGGAAATGTGGTGGTTTCAACATGAAACACTTTATTTCTCCTAATTGTTTTGTTTTTATATGTTTTATAGTAAATCCACCTTATGAGATATATATATATATATATAAAACTTACCACTGACTAGACACCAGAGGGGTATTTCATCTAAGTCTTCCTAGTAGAGCCAGGCCTACGGTTTAAACCTGGTTCAGCCAAGCCGTCCGTGACCATGCTGGCTTTTCCCATTCCATCAAACTCTTCTCAACTTGGAGCTCTCCAGCTGAGCCAAGCCAGCTGACCGTGTTTAGCTGAAGTGCTCGTCTTCATAAGACCACGAGATCAATCACAGATTTAATGATTAGAGATGTGTGGGCACACACAGCCAATAGAAAGTAACGCTGAGACCAACAGGACGTGACATCATCTGTTACTGAGCAGTGAGAATAAAGGACAAGTTAAAGAAGTTTCTGTGATTTGAACATTTTCAAGTTGGTGTTATTTAGTCAATTTATCATAGAAAGCAATTGAAGCATGTGATCACACATTGATCATGTTTGTTTGATGAGTTGTTAACACCCGTCAGTGTTTGGTAAGATGATGCTGTAACTTACAATCAAATAATATGAGACTTGAGTGTGTGATGGATAGTTTGTTGAACTCAGCACTAAATATTAAAGTCAAATGAATGGCTGGGGCAGCTCAGCGATGCTCACTGCAATAAGACAATGATTCCATTGTCAAAATTAAACATTTACCATCATATTCTGTGGGGCTTTAAATTAACTTTTTAGATCACAAGCCAGCATGGCTCATAGCTTCTTAAAGTTACCAGCCAACTTTTTTTCCAGCAAAATTAAAGTACATAGAGTGCCACAGAATAGATTTAAGCATTCATGTTTCTTTAAATAATTTTTATTTTAGTTGATTGCAGAAAAACATTAAAAAGGTAAAAATACAAACATTTAATTTAAAAATAATGTTGTAACAATGCCTCAAAGGTGCAATACGGAACTTTGGGTGTGTCGGAGAAGTGAACCTTATATTCTCATAACTTCATAAACTTAACTCAAATGAAAGTTGGATCCCTTGATCACTGTTTGAAGTTAGAAAGAATAGAAGTAATCAGTACAAAGAAATACATGTACTGTAGAAAAAAAACGTTTTACTAGCATGCATGCTTAATGTAAACAAATCCCACTCCCCACAAACTGTATATAGTGCACATTTTAAAGGTAAACAAATGGTTAAATACCAGCAACTCATGACCCGACATCCATTTAGTAAAAAAAACTCCTCAATTTCTTCTTCTTTTCAGATCCTCTTTCATCTTCATTTTCCCGTGTCAGCAACAGACTTCCTTTTTTTTTTGCAGTTCAGGTTTGTTTGTTTTTTGATTTTACAACTTAATTTCAGATCCTATTGTTTGTTTTGCGCCGTTCCATTTGTCTTCTCCGATACCAAACCATAACAATCACGCTAACGTAAGCACATAACCAATTGTTTAATGACACGTCACGACATAGTGTTCATGGGAAATGTAGGATTAGTACAACCAGCGGCGTTGCCAGATATATATTACATTTTAAAATCTAAACAGACACAAAACCCTTAAATGTCTAGGCAGGAAACAGCCCAATCTGGCAACAATGACTTGTTGCATTGTTTCTGCAGTCTGTCAATTCAAACAGATGCAGTGGTATTTGTTTCGTTCTTCACCAGCCAAAATGGATAGTAACGCTACAATGTTACCCGCCAAAGTTACATTTTACCCGCAGTTGGCGGGTGTTAATTTAAAGCCCTGATATTTCGTTTAATTTCCTTTAAAATACTGCATTAAAATGGAATAATAAAAAAAAACGTATAATGGAAGACTTTTTGACTGTTTTTCCTTTTGTAGATATTTGTTGAGTGTGTTAAAGCAACGCTAAATGACTGAAGGATGCGGCCGCAATAATCTGATCAAATCATCCTGTTACATTGTTTATCAATGAAAGTGTTTCAAATTAAAAGTGAACTTCATCATTTTCACAGATTTCAATGATATTTACAAGTGTTGGGAAAACTCCATGTTCCGTGATTTCTAGACAGCCCAAAAGAATCACCGCCTACTTTCCTTCAGCCCGCCTTTATTCACAAACTATGCATTTTTTCTCTACTTACGCGCGGTGGGCGTGTCAGGAGCCTGGACCGGAGAATATGCGTAGGAGAGAAGCGTGTAACTGCAGGCGTGCAAAAAAGCGCTTAATTCCAGACGGGAGAATAGAGCCCTTAGTGAACAGCCGCACAACTGCTGTATGTTCCTGCTGAGGCTGTTTGTGCCACTAAGATATGAATAAATAAATGATACAGAGAACGCCTGACAGGCTTCATCAGCTACTGTAGATCAGTCCATCAGCTCCGAAACGCAGCTGTCAGATCTGCACCAACCAGGATAATTTTTCAAGAGAACTGATTGGTCAGGAGGCGGGGTTTTAGTAATCGCTCAGATCTTAACCAGGCCAAAACCTACCTCCGACCAGGTTAGCCGTTAGTCGTAGTTACCATGGTGATTTACTCCCGTAAAAAGCTAACCAGCTTTGTAGTACAGGACACGCAGGATAAATCCTGGACATTAGTGCGATAAAAGGAAATCCAGCTTTGTAGTACAGGCCCTGTGTGTAAAGTTTTTGGAGTTATTTGTATTTTTGGTGTAATTTTTTATATTTTTGTGCCAATTTGTGAATTTTTGTAGTTGTCTTGTGTTTTTCAAGTCATTTATGCATTTTTGTTATCATGTTGCTTTTGGAAGTCATTTTGTATATTTTCTACCAGATTTGTATTTTTGCTGTTTTTTGTATTTTTCTGTCATTTTTTGCATTGACATATGGGGCTGCACAGAATTCTACAGCGGGCTGCATGTGGGCCCCGCGCCACCAGGTGCATATATCAGCTTTAGTGGCTTTTAGTGAGTATAATGGGAGTAAAGTAGAGGAAAATGTAAGAAACGAGGCTATAGATGGAAATAGCAAAGACTTTTGGCATTTTAAAGCCATGGAAAGTGGTTTTATCCTGTGAAATGGTGAGAAGTCTTTGGCAGAAAAACTGGAGACAGAAAAACTGACTGAGTATTTTTATTACAAGAGGAACCTCGCTGCTATATTTATTTATTTTTCTAAAAGCCACTAAATGACCACCACGAATGAGCAGGTCTGATAACATGTTCATAGGGAATAGTCAGAGGAGCCAAGCTGGGCTGAACTCCTCCCTTGTACTTACACCAATGTGTTAATGGATGCATTGACCTCACTGGTCACATCAACTCATTGAAGCAGACCTGCTTCCTGTTCTGTGCAGTCAACAAACTCAGCCAAGCTGTCAAGAAAGGTGCTCATCACCAGAGACCTTTTATCCAAACAAACCTGGACTAAACTTAAAACTCTGTGACCCTTATTAATATGAATAAATTATCTATCCTTAGCCCATGGACGAATCCAGTCTCAGGACTACTGTCATAATCTGTAAATGTTAAAGGTTTTTTTCACTTTTGTTTACAACGAATTTTGATAAAAACTCTCACAGTCAAGGTAAACCTTCTCTGCAAACTCTCCTTTTATTCAGGCTTATATTTACTCTTCAACCCCAACAGACCCGCCGGCGGGGGCAGCTCCAGCATCCGTGACTCTCGCGGGGGGGGCTAATGTTGTAAAGAATGAATGAAATCACACATTTTATACCCCTCCTAAGAAACTCAGCTAAAACTGTAGCTAACCCTTTCAGAACAAAAGCCCACAGTGCACACACCAGGTTATTATGTTCAAAGAAGGAAAAGTCAACAACTCTGCAAACTTGGCCTTTTTGCACAAAGCTCTATAACAAGAGCCGAGATGAAACTACAGGTCGAGGTGAATCCATTGGTATACAGGTCAGGTATGTTACATTCCAAAACAACGCCACAAACTCAACAATGATGACAAATTGTCTTACCTTTGTTATTAACTCATTCAGTGCCAGCCATTTTAAGATTTTCTACCCCCTCAGTGCCAGCTGTTTTTGAGCATTTTGACTGATTTTAAAGACTCACAGAATATTTTCTATGACTAACTGAAATCTGACACCAGATTCTGAAAGATTGAAGCCTAATTTGTTTCTGGCTCGTTTTGTTCTTTTGTAATCAGCCGTTGAATAGAACAAGTTTTACACAAATCTTCAGTTTCAGAACAAAAAGCTGAGAAAACAGCATTTTTCTAAAAAAAAAAAGCTATTTCTTTTGCTTTAGTGACAACTCTAACATCTGAACATTGTTTCCTTATATTAAACGGAAAAAGAAAACACTGAGACCGGGCTTTGGATGGCAAAACTATTATTATTTTGCTATCTATGTCAGAGTTGAATAGATTTCTTACTGTATTTTGGCATTCCTCCAAGTTTCTCTCCCTTCAGTCTGCACACACGTAACTTCCTCTTCCTCCCCGACATGTCACTGTGTTCCCCATTCTTTTTATTGTTTTATCTCACCATCGCCACACTGTCCATGAGTTCCACACATGCTCTGGTCGAGTATGCGCTGCTGTGCGCTGCTGTGCGCTGCTGTGCGCTGCTGTGCATTGCTGTACGCTGCTGGGAACATCAACTCTCGTACGTCGCTCCATTTTCTGTCTTGTAAACCCCTTTCCTCTTCTCCCTCTTAGCTCTGCTGAGCAAGGAAGATCTCTCATCCAAAGGTGTGCTGCTACCTCCTACGTGTCACCTATTATTTTGCTATCTGGCTCACAGGCTGGGGGTATTTTGTATCCCCCCCACCCTATCTCATCAATGGCACTGAGCGTTTGGATTTGAAATGACGAGTTATCTCGTCAATGGCACTGAGTGAGTTCATTATCAAAAGTTGCTTCAATGTGCATGAAACTCCATATTTTAACACTGTGTAAATCATTCTGATCGGTCAAAGCATTGCTGAATAACAGCCCTCCGTAACGCCACCAAATAGTGGAACCAAAAACAGCATTACGCATGGCACTGCAAAGACCTGAATAAAGATGGATATGTGTTTATTTCAGGCCAAATTGCAACACCTAGTGATCAAACATGCAAGACTGCAATGATTGGAATCAATTTGACTCACATATTACAGTTACACACTTACAAAAATTTGGCACCGTTGTGGCAAAGTGGGCTCCCACCTGAACTTTCTTGTACAAAAACATATGTATCTTTGGGCTAATGTTTATTATCATCACCAAACTCGCTTTAGTTGATGTCAGTATATTAGTTTAATTATTTCTGCTTTTACAGCCTTCATTAATGATAATTGGCTTTATATTTTATGTAAATCTCTAGTTTTTTTGGGCGGACTACAGATTTCTGTATTTAAAACATTATTTATTAGCACTCAGACTCATATATTTCATATCATCTGTAACCACTAAGGGTCCTACTTCAATCTTCAATTTGTTATGGGTATGCGATTTCCAGAGAAAAGTGGCTGGGACTTAAAGGTGCAGTCCGCAACTCTCAGGACCCTCTCTCCCCCTCCCTCCCCGCTGCTCTCTTGCCCTGCGTCCAAACTTTCCAAAGTCCCTCCCTCAGAGGAGCTAAGAAGCTAACGTTAGCCAGACAGCAACATCACAGTAATATAACATTCTCTGTGAAAAGCATATTACTGTAACGCTTCTCTCTCTATGTGCCCAAACCTCAGCAGCAGCAGTAGCAACACAGTGTCACTTACAGCAACCACACGGAGGCTGCTGTGCGCACATGAACAAACAACACATGCACCAGTGTAACAATTACAAATCAAACATAGTGTAAATCAAGCAGCAGTAATTACCTAATTACCTTTCTACTCCTCCAGACCATACACTGTAAAAAAGACGGCGCTACAGCCCCGGGAAAGGGGCGGGGCCTGTGAGCAACAGCTGTCAGACAGCACAATCCTGGCTCTGATTGGTTTTTTTTGCTCGGTCGCATTCTGGCAATCTGCCAAAGGCTGCAGGAGCAGCAGGAGGGACTCAATGAGTCTGTTTTTTTCACACAAACTACTAGTTTGATGTAAAGCTGTCCTTACATAGTGACAGCTTTAGCAAATATGACAAAAAGTCACTTTTATAAGAGATGCAGACTGCACCTTTAAGAAGTTAAAAAGTACCTGTAGTGAATTTTAAGGCTCTATCAAAAGGTCATATATAATGCTTGAGGTTTACTCTGCTTATTTTCTTTAAGAGTCCTTTTTCAGGAAAACAAGCTTTCTGTGAGAGATGGTGGCCGCTATTGTGCCCCAAGTCTTAGACAGTTGTGACAAAATCTGTGATGCAAAAAAAATGGTGGCTCCAATAGCTGAAGTCTACGTATACCCGCGATTGGAAAGACACCCGCTTACTGTTTAAGGGTGAGTAAAGGCCCCTTAGGAGTCTACTCTACAAGGATTTCTAAATAAAGTAGCCCAACTAAACCGCCAGTATTAAAACATCTTTGATAAAGCTTGTAATTAAAATTCACTCCACGTACCCTTTAGCTCCTGAGAGAGGCTGCATGTTGCACAATGTGTTGGCACTGTGGAAAAAAAGCCATTACTGCTATTTTCTGTGTAATGCCTGAAGTCTCGAGACTCCAAAACAAAAGTTCCTCCTTCCTTTAAACCATTAAGGCTAGTCTAGCAGTGTGCTCTCCCTGCATTTTCCACTTTTTTTTTTTTTTTTTTTTTAGAAAGGTTTATTATGAAGACATAAATTTTAATTAATAACTTTATTGAGGCACTGAGAGGTGGCAGTGTGATCTGTCGTGGATGATAACATCCTCCTCATACCTCTGCCCCACATATCACAGCCTTGGAGGGAATTATTTTATGATTCCTGTGATTTTTACTACCTGTGTTGTGACGTGGGATATAGGATCAGATTAAACAGACAGACAAGGTTTTCAGAGAACTAATAATTAGTTATTTAATTAATAATCAAACAGGAAAATGAGAATATGTGACTTATATCACAAGATGCATTTCCACTTGGAAAATCTAAAAAATGGATACACCTGCTTTTCTAAAAGACACTCAAATATTGCAAAGAACTTTTTACGCTTTCACAGGGAAAGCAATTCGACCTCAAGGAACGTGACGAAAATATGGAGCGGTACGTGCGGACAGAAGACGAGACCGAGACATTTCTTAGTATTTTATTATAAATTATTAGTGTTACATTAGACAGCAAACAAGAAAGGAATGTGGAGTGTTATAAGGAAGTCCCACAGGATGACATTTCACGAGTTACGAGGCTCCAAAACAACCTTCAGTCGAAACACACGATTGTACTTTGTTGACATTTTATAGACATTGCTTTTAATTAGCAAAAATGACTCTGGTAAAAGTATTGAAGTTACTCCATTACTTGAGTAAAATTAAAAAAGTACATGCTACTGAATGTACTTAAAGTAAAACAAATCCCCCTTCAATAATAACACAGAAGTTTTTAAAACAGCAAATTCCATATCTTTTTTTTTTTAAGAATGTATAAAATACTGGTACATGGAAATAAATGAAATCTGTTACCCTTTATGAAGACCTGGAGAATTTAGCACTAATTTAGGATCAAATTTGTAAATAAAATGTTTGCATTTGACGGAGAGTTCTTGTATGCCAGAATCTCATGATTTTTCGGCTTGCATAGAACGCACCACATCCGCCATGAGTCATTCTTTACTCCAACAACTTTGAAAGGTTCTTGTAAACATGGCCATTGATGACGGTTCACGTCTGTGGTCTGAGTCTCGTCCTCGCTCACCTCCATGTTAGCACGTTGACTAGCACTAGCGTCTGCTCCAGCTTCGAGCTTGTTGATTTGGATCTTTTTACGTCGTGCCGTCATCTTCGAGGGATTTAAAAGTAACAAGCTGTAAATGTAAATGTAAGTCTACTCCTTGCATTTTTAAAATGTAAGGAGTAGAAAGTACATATATTTGTTTGAAAAAGTAAGGAGTAAACGTAAAAAGTCACCAAAAAAATAAATACTCAAGTAAAGTACAGATACCAGAAAAAACTACTTAAGTACAGTAACGAAGTATTTGCGTTTCGTCACCTCTGGGTGGAGGTACACCCTGGATAAGTCACCACTAGGTCACAACTTTATATTTGTTAACATTAAGCTTTATTTTAATATACAGTCACAAAATCAAATGATCAACTATCACATAATTAAATTAAAGACAACATCCAACATTTGGCATTTGCTGGATCACTCTCGACAAATACCAAAGCAGTCAAATACAATTTATCATGTCAGAGTTTCAGATTTAACAAAGGATTATTAATTGATCAGTTGTTTTATTCTAGTATGATTTTCTCATCACTTGAGGTTGATTTCTCTAAAGTCTGTCCTGTTTGTTTATTTTGTTATATACTGTATGTGGTAAACTAACACTAGAGAAGGCAGAATATTTCACTCATCATTTATTTATTTTCAGCTCTATACTGGACTTCAGAGAGTTTGGCTTTGATTTCTCTAGTGGAGCTCGTGGCCTTCACAGTGCTTGAAGGCTATCTGAACAGTCTCTGTTGCTCACCCACTGACATATTTGTTTTCTGAGTTGTGTTCAAAATCAAATGTTGTACATTTGGGGCAGAAAATCTGCCCAAAGGGTAAAGTGATCATAGTTTGAGGTCTAAACCTTAGAAATACATTCATGTTTTAAATTACTGGTATGTTTCTAAAGTGCATGATCTACACCAGAGGAGTTCATCTTCTATCACAGCTACATTATCATCTTTAATGTCAGCAATCTGAGCATTAATACAGGATAGAACAAAGGGTGTCTTTGTGTTTGTTGTTGTTTTTAGAGTCATTTTGTGTATTTTAGATGTAATTTTATAAAACTTTCTCGTATTTATGTGCGCTTTTTGTTGTTTTGTGTTTTTGTATTCATCTTCAAGTGTTTTTGTTGTCTTTTTGTGTGTTTTTGGAGTTGTTTTTGCATTTTTTTTTGTCATCTTGTGTGTTTCATGAGTAATTTTGTGCATTTTCACTGTCATGTTGTGTTTTTGGAATAATTTTGTTTTCTTTTATTTTGTTAGCTTTTGTGTGTTTTTGTCATCATATTGTGATTTCCTTTGAGTCCTTTTCTAGTGTAGGTTTCTATTCTTTTCCATCATTTTCATTGTAAAAGTTGAATTAAACCAGTGATCCCCTGTGAAGGACCAATCCCTCCCCACAGGCTCATATTAAATACATCACCTTTACAACATTTACAAAGGTAATTATGATTAACTTGATTAATCTAAGGATTCTTTTAATTTATTCAAAGAAAGTTATATAAAGTTTCACATAATCAAACTGTTGTATAAAGCCCCAGCATATTGTTCATCTTCTAAACAGTTGATGCTGAATTAGGACATTTAGCTTGAGTTAGCAAAGCTTAGCAGAGACAGAATGGTGAGTTGTGGTTAGACTTACCAAAATAAATACCAGAACAGTGGAGAGATTGAATCGCAAGAAGCTCATTCCATCTCATTGCAAGGTTTGGAAATACGAGGAAATTATGGGATAAATCCACCAAATTTGGAGGAATGTTTGAACAGATACAGCAGGCTGTCTCATTGTTCACAAACTGGTTAGCAAGCTTTATTAATTGTAGTTTTGGTCATGTGAAAAAGATTAAAACTGACAAGATGACATAACTTTGTTCAAACTAAAGGTGGGAAGATATATTGTGTGAAAAGATATCGCAACATAGAAACATCAAGGATATGAGTGGTAATTCAAGGGAAGGGGTTCAGATAGAAAAAAATCAACACAATCTAATACATACAAGATTGTTATAGTTTGTTTTCTAATTAAGCATAAAAGGTCATACCCACTGGGGGTTAGAGTCCCCTAATTATCAAACCTAACTAATTTAACCCCTGCAATTGTTTTGTCCAAACATAAATTCCAAAACATTTCATTTAAAATGTCCTACGTTGATGTGTGATGTATTTTACAACCATTCAATGACAAAATACACATTTATAAGCCGCACCCCTTTCCAGCTGCACACTTGGTAGCTTCCATCCCCACACACAAAGCGTTCGCCCACCCCTCCTCCTTTCATCCTCATTCAATCTCCATACCTGTCAAGTCTCTCGTATTTACCCCCTTTCCCACCATCGTCCCGTATTAGTATTTTCTCGTATTATTATGTAGTAATAATTAAAAGATAAAAAAAAAACATTCCTTCGTCATTCGCCTCGCGAGAACTGCCACCTCACAGCGGGACCAAACCCAGAAACAACTCAGAAGAGAGATGGATGGACGTAAGAAGATGTTCCGGCAAAAAAAACAAAGAACTTGTGTAAATATCTTGGAAAATGGGACAGAGAGTTTACAGGATAGGACACAGTTACATGTTGTGTAAGATTTGAAACTGAGATTTTAGCGTCTCGCACTGGGGAAGGAACCACGTAAGTCACCATGAAAAATCACCCAATCACAAGCCCCACAAAATCACTCCTTCCAAAAAGTGGTATAGGATGTAAAGTCTGCAACAATTGTGTCTAATAAGTCATTGGTGAATACCAGAGAACCACATGAGTGAGAATGAGAAATTAAAAGAAAATATGTAATGAAAATAAAATGTAAATGTTTAGATTAAAGCTGATATCCAGAGTTTCTGAGAAAACAACTCGATGTCCCGCCCTCAACAGCTCCACTTCCTCCCCTGCCTCTGCCAATCTACCAGAAGCCACACCTCTACGTTTGTTCACGCGCATTGCGGAACATAACAAGGCTGCATTGGGTTGCATTGCTA
This sequence comes from Gouania willdenowi, assembly GCF_900634775.1. Lineage (NCBI taxonomy): Eukaryota > Metazoa > Chordata > Actinopteri > Blenniiformes > Gobiesocidae > Gouania > Gouania willdenowi. The sequence goes on from NC_041066.1 coordinate 2,230,445, forward strand.
TAGGTCTATGGGTCGTAGTTATTCTTTTGGCAATGGAAATTTCTGAGGTAAGAGCCAAAATCATATTTACCTGTTTGCTGTTGTTTCCGTGCACAGTTCCACTTTCACTTTGATTGACAGTCTACGGTACAGGAAGTCGAAGCCTAAGGGCTGAGCAATCACTGCGCTGTTTTCTATTTTTATAGGGGTCTATTGGACAAATGCGGGACTTATATACATTAATGTATATGAATGACCACTGGCAGTAGAAAATAGGAAATGACTAGGTATTTTTTCACATTTCAAAAGAATTATACATAAACATAGATTTCTCAGAAACTCCTATAATCAGCATTAAAGACAAGCAACATGAAATTAAATATGCAGTGTGTTGATTTGTATATTAACTTTAAGTATAATAATGAAACACATGTGCTTCATATATCCATTTATGTTTTCATTTGGGCTGCATTATAATGTCGGAATTAGGGCTGGGCGATATATCGATATTCAAGATATATCGAGTCTTCTCTGTTTTGGAAATATAGAAAACTACAATACTGTATATATATATATATATATATATATATATATACTGTATCTTGTTGGGAGAGCATGGAGACTATATCAAATAATTGTTTATGTTTCTTTAATGGTGTTTATGATGTTGATTTTGTTAAATGGTTAAATGCTTGTTCATATGGCTCTTGTTTGTTTTTTTTATTTCTTATAATGAATTTTATATTTTGATAAGCGCATTGAGATGACTTTGTTGGAAATTGCTTTATACAAATAAAATTGATTTGAATTGAATTAACACTTGACAGCAGAAACATGAAATTGTCATTGGTGGTCTCAATTTGCAACGTGCCTACCCAACCCTAGTGGTCACGGCACATCACTGTACACACACATATATATATATATATATATATATATATATATATATATATATATATATATGAAAATCTCAGATATATATAATATCTTATATACTATGTAATAAAAGCCTTAAAATACATGGATATAATGAAAAGAGTGGATGGACAGAGGCATAAACATGCAAACTTTCACACGGACTTATTAAACACACACGGACCTCGGTAAACGAAACAGGCTTCACCGGCCGATTGGCACTAGGACCCAGAGGTGGAGTAAGTGCGTCCCCTGTACTGCATTCACAGGCTGTAATATCACCAGTTTACCTGTTGTTAGAGCTACTGTCTTTACCAGGAAGATAATATTTATTCATGGTGATTGTTTTCTGGAGTTTTACTGGGATTTTTACCGGTGATTAGTTCATATCTCCCTTGCGCTCTGCGGTCCAAACTGACACCGTAGCCAGACACACATGTATGAGTGTGTCACACACGTCACTCAGTCACATTAAGGAAGGTTGTGGTCATTGTGTTATTATCATATTATAAAAAACTTTAAAAATAGCAGAAATTTGTGCTGGTCTCGAACGGTCTTGAGAGAAAATTCTGAGTCTGGGCAGCCCGAGTCCAAGACAAGACCGAGTCAAAATGCTTCAGAGTCCGAGACGAGAAAATTTACTTAGTTCTGCTTTCAAATGAAATGCTACATATTTACTCTGTACATTTTACAAACTTTTTTTTCAAAACATTTTTCTTGATTGAATTTACATTTTTAAAATACATTTCAATCTAACTCAGTTTTTAAGTATTAATGTTTCAATATTATTATTATTGTATTTTAACATTATACAAATATTGATTAGCAATGTAATAACTGCAGTACTGTTAAAATCTAAATATTTACTATTATAACCCCCCAGCCCAGTAGATTGCAAAGAGCTGCCCATGGTAGAAGTAGCTGACGAGCCGATAAAGTTTGGGTACCCCTGGTCTAGTACTTTGATACATGAACCTGTGCTCATTTCTAGCCTCTCTTTCTTCTTCAATGGCAGAAGGAGCAGATAGTGTTCTACCAATTGTATATTTTGATTTAATCTCCTGTGGGATTAATAGTGTGTGTGTGTCTTGTTATTTAAAGGTGATGTTAGTGGAGATTTACTGCATTATAACTATATTTAAATACATGTTGAGCATTTTTGGAGTATACCACGGACGGCATATCACAATTCGTACCTTTGCACTATTATAGGAAGTTTGACCCTGAAAAGGAGCCAAAGAAGTTAGAAAATGAATGTATTGATGCACACAAAGCAAAAATAACAAGTGATTTTCCATATACATTATTTTATTTGTGAACAAATTCCCCACACTGCTCTTAAAGTTATAAGTTACTAAGCATCAAGCTCCTCCGTAGTAAAACAAACGTTAATCAAGTGTAATACTAAAGTACAAATTGTCCTCTATTATATTTCTTCAATATTCTGAAGGTTTTCCAGAAAACAAATGAATACAGGACCTGGCAGACTGCCAGAGGAAGATAACAAGGAGAGAAATCATTTGTAGTCCTGCTTCACAGTTATTACACTATCTGACATTTTGCATCTCATATGGAAGTCAAACTGGGATATGGAGATGAATGGTTGTAAACTGTGTAAATTGATTAGAGGAGGACCACGGCAGCCTGACTAATGGTTTACCAGTTGGATTCTTCTGGGAAAAGATCACAACTCATTTAGAAAACAAAGGCTTTGCCTTTTCACAGCTCAGGTGGCTTCTTTGGGGATACATTAGGGGCTATTGTGCATGTGACAATGCCGACTTTTTATGGCTCATCTGTAACTCCCGTCATGAAAAATAGCTTGATTTGTGCACAGAGGATGCTTTGTTCTCGAAACAATTAGGGTTGGATTCAAAGTTTACTTGATGGAACTTTAACAGATGAATTTTGTCCATTCCTGATAGGTCTTCTTATTGTTTTACACATGATTTCAAAATTCAGGTAAATAAATAAAAACACCTGAAAGCTAAACAAGCATTGTATGTAGTGTACTTGATTAATTCAGCTCACTCACTCCTGTGTGTCTTCATTACAGTTGGTCTGTCAATACTAGGGGTGGGAGAAATAATCAATAATTCCATGCATTGTCGATCTGACATAATCAATTACAATCGATGCATACATTTCCTATAATGGATTATTTTAAAATGTATATAATCTAGAACAAAAATACTACTATTTTGGCACTTTACCTTGCAGTTCTAACTGAACAGATTACAGACAGCCTTTATTTGTACAGAGAGGTTTTAACCAAAGCTCTGCTGCCAAAATTAATGTATATTTTTAGAAAAAGGCAGAAGATTAAAAACTAATCGTAGTATTACTCTGATAATGGTTTGAAAAATAAAAACAAAACACATGCAATTCATATTTTTGTTATTATTTGTATTTCTGTTCCTCAACCTCAACACACAATTCTGTTAAACACACACATTTTAAAATCACATGCCTTAAGTTATCCTTTTAAAGGCACATTGTGTAACTTTTGACCACTGGGGGCGCTAGACCGGTAACTTTCATGCAAGCGCCCCTAGTTGCCACAAGCGCCGCAGCACTGTCGCAAAAATCAACAAACAGTTAGTCGGGCCAGCCTCCCTTTGTCTTTTGATTGTATATGCAGACAGTCGTTGACCTGTAACTTCGGGATAAGGATTGGCTCTAAGGGCTGAGGTGCGAAGCGGGGCTGGGTTCACGCCATGGCTACAGTCTATGGGCTGGAGTATGGGCTAGAGCAGCAGCCGCCACCGCTGCCCTCCTCTCCCCGTCGCTGGACGCCCGGTGCTCGGCCCTCCTTGCCAAGTTAGTGGCGCTCCCTACCCACTCCCTGGCCTCGCCGCAGTCGTCGGACCCCTTCACCTGGCGTGTGCGGGGTCGCTCGTTTTGGCGGCGAGGCCAAAGAGTAGGGGGAGTGCCACTGACGCGGCGAGGCGGGCCGATGCGGCGAGGCGGATTGACGCGCCGAGGTGGGCCTGCTTCTCCAGCGGTGAAGAGATGAGTATGTCGGTGACAGCTGCTCCTCCAGCCCATACTCTGGCCCATAGACTGTAGTCGCGCCGCAAGCCCAGCCCTGAGAGCCAATCCTTATCTCAAAGTTATAGATCTGACTTGCCGACTTCCCTTACTAAAGAATCCACCTTTAAATGAACTATCGCGGCAATTATATATCCGAGCCTGTGGTCACGTGACAGCCGTAAAGTGAACGAGTACGAAAGAAAGCCTTTAATAACTGGGGTAGAAGAAATGTGGCAATCTGAACACAAGGGTTTGTTTCACCATACAAACCTCAAACAGTGAAAATGACGTCACTGCATATAACAAACCCACACACCCACACACACACACACACACACTGGTAAAATATTTTTAGTCCCCTGCCGCCTACTGCCATAGCTCAGCTGCTCTTCATGCAAACTGTGAAAATTTGCCAGGATTTTCTCTTTTTTTGTTGTGTTTAATCCTGAGTAAAACGCCTCTCAGCCTCCAAGTGTCAGACGCCAACAACATATTCTGCAAATCAAACAGCGTCTTTCAGCCTAATCCTTTTGCTGGTTTTGTCATTAGCAAGGTAAACATAGTATTTTTGGCACAAATTACTAGTGCTTGTATTAAGGCGAGCCTGATTGACAAATGGAAAAAAAACAAACACAGCAGCAATAATTAAGAGGAAAAAAATACCTTTGCAGCTCCAAGGACATCTGAAGGCTACGACTTTAGGGCAAAGCCAAGCAAATAATGAGAGGAATCATGCTATGGAAAACTATCACACATTAGAAAAGGTGGATCCCCTTCAGGCTAGCGAGTCTTTGTGGTTTTGGTGGTAGTGGTGGTGAGTCTTTCTTAGCCCCAAGGTGAGGCCTCCAGGCCTGTTGATTCTGCTTGGCCTGGAGATTGACACATGGAATTAGAAAGGAATGACTTGCATGAAGGTTAGGGTGCAGATGCATGTTTACACTGACAGACTGCCTTGTTAAAGGGGCAGTATTATGAAAAATTTACTTTATAATGGTTTTGCTACAGTGATATACATCCCTTTGGCCTCATGCAGAGGGTCAAAGTTGAAAAAGTTCTGTTTCCTCCCTCCCTTGTTATTCCACATTTTGTAATAAAGTCAGCTCCAAACTAGCGAGATGGATTTTTCTTGTGTTGTGTCGTCACAACGCGGAAACTCCTCCTCCTGACAATCCTGGCTCCTCCTACCCTATAAGAATGTGAGCTCCTCCCTCTCAAACTACCTCACAGGTAAAACAAACACTGCAGTTTAAAATAGAATATATATACTTTATAGTCATATATGTAAAGCTACATACACAAAATGTGTTCAATGTCTCACAGTGATGAACCAGGGAAATTACAACCAGTGAGCTTACCATTACAAGCCTGCTCCCTTAACCACTAGTTCCTTTATCCACAGATAATATATTTACATTCAGTATATAAATAATCCAGTATATACTGTAGATAATTCGAAGCGCAGTGTGATCCTTCACAATCAGTTCCATTTTTAGTAGCCGTTATATCCCCTTGTATCGCCTTTGGCATGATCCGACATGTTTGTGACCCAGTGGTTGGACAAAACCATGGACTTTCGTCTTGAATGGACTAGTTGTGTGGTCAGAATATGTGCGGATGACAAGAAAGCGACGTAGCAGCTCTGGTGAGTGTTTGAAACAAGCTGAAACAGCTCACTGACTGACTCTGCTGCTGCTGTGATAAACACACACCGTGGAGCAGCGTTTGTCGGACTCACAATCACAATAGCCACATAAATAGCCGTGTTTTACTCTGATGTGCAATTTTTTGGCCGAAAACAATAACAAGAGTGTGTGGATAGCAAAAGAAAATCAAGATGGTGATCAATCCTCTACAAAAGCGAGGCATGAAGTTTGCGTCTACAGACACGCTCACTCATGCATATGCATGAAGGCCCCAAAACGTCATTAAAGTGACTTTTCAAAGGACTAATACTCCGAAAAACAGTCGAGTTTGGGAAAATAAACCTCAAACACTACGTTGTTGGGGTTCTTAGAACAAATGGAGAACTGTGAAAAATAGAATAATACTGGACCTTTAAATAATATTAAAGACTCTATCAAAGATCATACCTAAAGAGTAACTAAACCCCAAACCCACTTTTTTCTGCTGAATACATATGTACATATTTGAGTATTAAGTAGTGCCGTTGATTGATCCAAGTCCAACTTCTAACATATCTCTAATAAATCAAGGAAGTCCTGTGCAGCTTGGCTAAACCAGGTTTAAACCGTAGGCCTGGCTCGACTAAGAACACTTTGATGAAATACCCCCTAGCTTTCTTCAGGCACTAGGCGGGGTAACACCCTGGACAGGGCGGCAGTGGATGGTATTTCACATGTAAATACCTTATCCATGGAGCACGGAGACATTCCACAGCTGTTACACATCCAGCGGAAATTTAGTGTGATGTGCATCGAATCAATGAGTTGATGTTCCATCCAGCCAAACATGACTGCTTTCCATGGATTCCAAAAAAATAAGTACTTTAATTAAGAAAAAAAAAAACAAAAAACTGTGTGTATTTGGTTTGTTGGTAATTCATTGAACACATTTGACATTATTTTACATTTCCACTTCAGGTACCCTTTATAGAGTTCAGGTGATCTTTCACGAAACAGGTATTGTTTTATCCTGACCTTCATTTGCACAGATCTCACCTCTTTGTCAACAATGTAGTTTATTAATCATATGCTTCACCATGCACTCAATACACATCAGAGAAGCTACCTCCACAGCTTACTACATACTAATCACCGGCTTACCTAAATCATCCTTGTTTTTACAGGAAATCTCTTCACCTTTCCATCCTCTTACTCCGCTGCAGCAGGGCTCGTTGTACCTCATGATAAATGACTTCATGAAATAAAGTTGCTTTTGTCTCTATGCTTACTAATGCTAACAGGGAGATCACAAGCACAATAACACATACATATGATTCACAATTGGCTTTTAGAATTTTTTTGCACAAGCCATGATTGCTTACTCGTCATGCCGTTAAAAACATTTTCAAGGGCAGTTTAGCAAAGCTCCTTGGTTGATTTTAACAAACAGAAATTGGATAGACACTGGGACAGAAATAATACTGAGTGGTCTACAACAGAATGTGAATTAATCAAACTATACAGAAATGTTAGCACAATACTGCAAGAAGTCATTCATTTAATACGTTGGACTGACACAATGACTCAATTTATATTCACTGCATGTTGACATTTATTCCCTTTATGGGTTAACTTTGACATTATTGTTTTCTGAAACAATTTCTTTATTTACTAGAAAAAGCCTGTTTTAATCTCTGGATCGATTCATCTACTACAATAACCACAAACAGAGACATTCCTATTGCTTTAAAAAGACATGTTATCATCTATCAGCTTGCTCCTGTTAATCATGATTATAGTCGCAGGGGTCCAATGTTTTGTTAGACCTTATGAAATGAAGTATGAAGATGTGAGGAATGCAAATAAGGTTCTGAATTCAACAGCACGCTCCTGCATATTCTCCATAAGAGAAACAACACAAAATAACACAAAAATGATCAAAAACACAAAAAACCACAACAGAAACAGAGAAAATGGAAGAAAAAGATACATAACGACAACAAAAATACACAAAATGACTCCAAAAACACACAAAATCATACCAAAGACTTTTTTGTGGCAATGTCAGACTTGTGGATCCCATACTACGAAGCTGGATAACACATCTGGTCTATCTCTCTGTTCGGCCCTGTACTACGAAGCTGGATTTCCTCTTGTCGTGCTAACTTCAGGTATTTATTCTGTGTCCTGTACTACGACGCTGGCTAACTTCTTACCACGCTAAATTATCGTGGTAACTTAGGCTGAACGGCTAACCATTCATTTAATTAATTAATTAATCAATTAATCAATTTATCGAATCAAGTCCAAAAAAACAAGTATATGTATTCTGTGGTGACGCAGAGAGCCTCAGTCCTGTCAGATAATACAGGCTATATAAAATAAAGCATTAGAGCGACAGACTCTGATGCTGTCTGCGGCTCTGATAATTAACGTGGTCAGATTCACCTTAATAAAGTGAAACTAATCAGTGTTTGTTTATTCTCCGTTGAAATAATGTCGTATAATTTCACTCATGTAACCATTAACATTAATTCCTGCATTCCTTCCTTCCTGCTTTTGCTGCAGCAACAGTGTTGTTTTTGCTCTGAATTATGAATTTAAATTATTTTTCAAGAATTATTCCTCAAAGTCGTTTTGCAGGATTTCTTCGTGATTGTGATTAGTCAGAAGCGGCCGTTTCATATGTGTGTGTAAGTAGGCTGAAATGACCTGGCTAAAGTTAACGTGTTGATAACCTGCATCATAGTACAGGTTAGACCTTTAATCGGGCCGATAAAAGAAGACCCGGCCCGAGCCCAACCGAACATGACCTGAACCTTTCTGACCCGAATGAAGCTAATGTCTCTTAAAGCTCAAACCCGTTTCAACCCAACATGTTGATCTGACCCAGGTTGCTTTAATATCAGCTTTGTTTACTAGTCCCTTGTTCTGCATACAACTATACACATGACAAGCAGCTTCATATGCCACTACAGTGTTACATGCGTCTTTCCTGCGCTAATAGAAACACATCACCTGATCAAACCCGGCCTGAGCCCATGGTATAACGTTCGAAATAAACTGACCGGGATCAGGTTCGGGCAAAAACTTAAAGCTCTAGTACAGCTGCTCTGTGATGGAGAATGTTTGGTTAGGTGAAGCCGGCTAACGGACAGATATCTAGGAAATACTTATACAGCTTCATAGTAAAGGCCAAGAAAACTGATTGGTCAGGAGGCGGTACTTTTATACTCGCTCACCTGCTCCCAACCAGGTAAACCGTTCAGCATAAGTTGCCTTTGTGATTTACCCCGGTACTAAGTTACCCAACTTCGCACTACAGTGCACCTCTTGTGCATTGTTTTTTTGGGATCTATGACAGAGATATAGTTTCTAGAAGTGTAGTGTATGACTTAACTTTTGTTTTTGTATGAGTAAAATAAGGAAATTCAAGTTGCAACAATTGTACATGAAATCGGCACAAAAGTGACAAAAGCATATCATCCCAGCACTAGTGGCTATACAACACTAAAGCAGTGGTGTCACAAGTTGATATTGTGCAGCTACAACAATGACTTTAACTGAAAACTTCATTAAAGAAAAAAAAAGGACAAAAAAGACTGTGATATATTGTATATAGCAACAGTAAGAAAACATATTGAGATATGTTCTTTGTTATATACCAACCAGCCATACTATATGCTTTGAAAAAGTAAAATTAAGATGGGGTCACCTTTGATCCAACAAGACCACAAGAGATCTTTTCTGGTTTGCTGGCTCAGCCTGGGAAAAAGATTCATCTGGCTGTTCTTTTATTGGTTTTCTGGCCAATGTAGGGGTTATATTTTTTTTCCAGAAGGTGAGGAACAATGGAAACACTTCACAACTGTGCAAATGAAGCAATGCCTCCCACACAATATGTGCTGAAATAAAAATATTTCCCTTAAGTGTCATGCTTTGGTCACAAAAGTTACAATGCAAACCTTGCTTCAACAACCAAAACTTGATAGCAAATATTTCCTACAAAGTCTGTTGGCAGTTCTTGATATCAAACTACACGTTGGGTGTAAATGATGAATACGTTTAACTAATATATGGAGTCCTGTAGATGGATGCATCAAGGATTTTGCTTTATACTTACTGTGATTTCTTGTGTTTGCCCCAAGAAACTACACTACGAAAGTGACACATTTCTGGTGTTTTTTTCACTGAAAGTTGTGGCAAAACAAGGGCAGAGGTTTTTTTTGGGAGTTTACGCAAAAAGATCTGAATCCAGCCCAAATGGAATGTCTTCCCGAGGCACAGTTTTATAAATGAGAACCCTATGCTGCATTTTTGGAACCTCAACAAAGGAGGTACTGAAAAAAGCAGCACCAGGTACCATGGAGGAGGTACTTTTTCCAGTGCAAACGCATCCCACAGTGCAATGCACCAAACCTTTCTGATGGTGTCAATAGAAGGTGTTTTCAGTGGGGATGAAGACAAAATTTTGATCAGCAAAGTCAACCTTTTACCTCTGGTTTTGGCAGTGGCGGCTGGTGCATTTTTCTTCAGGGGGGGCTACAACTTCATAATATACATACATCAAAAACAGGGTTTGTGCAGCTTTGAACAAATACATTAGGTAAGGAAAATTGTAGTTTATACCAGTGGTTCTCAAACTCCTTTGGCTCAAGTACCCCCTTTCTCTAATTTCTGAATCCAACTACCACATTTTGTGAAATAATCACTACACATCATAATAATGGAATGATTTTTAAATAATCTCATTTTGTAAATAAGTGGAAAGAAACAGTGTTTAGTGCCTCATGAATAGATTTATTTCAATAGTTTTTATCATTTATGGTCATCTTTCTCCTGATGTGGGACCAGGAGAAAGATGTTTGTTTTTTCAATTCATCTTCTAATTAAGATCATTTCAATCATCATCATTTTGTGTGTTTTCTGTGTCAATGTGTGTGTTTCTGGTTTCATTTTGTGTATTTTGTTTTTGTGTGTGGTTGGTATTATTTATATTATTCTCTCAGTGTGTTTTTGGGGTCGTTTGCTTGCTTATGTTGTTGTGTGTGTTTCTCTGTTATGTTTGTGCAATTTGTAGCAATCTTGTGTTGCTGGTAATAGTATGTTGTCGTTTTGTGAATTGCTGGTAGTATTTAGTATTATTATCATTTTGAACTAAAAGCAAACATCATAAAACCCCATGTTTTTAATGCTTTCATTTTCCTTCTTCTTTCTCAAGTCCCCCTGGGAGTACCATTGTGTACCCCTTTGAGAAACTCTGGTATACAATAGAGTGAGTGAGTGTGTGTCAGGATTATTATACTTCTCGAAATTTACTTTTTTGAATTTTGTTTTTCACATTTTAGTTTAACCAGTAATTAAAAACGGGGGTGGCAAAGGAAGCAGTAAATGAATATATATAATTTAAAACCTGACAAAATATAATTTAAGACCTAGTTTACAAAATATGGACATATTCAAGATTTGAAATCAACACATTTAGTTTGTTCCTAGTTTGTTCATGTTCTTTGCCTTTTCTGAAAAGTGCTTTAAATACGTTCGACCTGTCTTTATCCATGCTGAGTCAGCAGGTAGGCAGGGAAAGCACAATTATTTAATGTATCTTTCTTTATTTTGCTTCTTCTTCTAACGTCCCACGGCTTCACCTGTAAAAGCCACTTTATGACTAACGACTGTGACGTCAGCCCCTCCCATGGCGGGAGGTGGTGTTGTGTAAATAAACCGGCTGCATTCAACTCTGCACAGCCGCAAAGTGTCTCTGGGCGCCGGTAAACTGCGCCCAGAGTCACTCCATTGACTCGTATTGAAGAGGAGTTATACTGTGAATGCGCAACCTTTTAACGAGAGTGGACGGTAAAGATTTTTGCGCCCCAAGGAGGAAACACATCACCAATCAAACACAGATGAACGAAACAACTTTACACATCATCATTATTATCTATATAATATTTATTCTGATGATCTAAAGATATACAGTAACTTTGTTTTGTAGTATTTTTAATTCATTATTCATTTTTTTAAATTATTCTATTAACCAGCTGCCACTGGTTTTTGGTCAAATGATCTTCATTTATTGATCTATTACTATTGATCTGATGTAGAGCTACCATAAACTTGGAAGTATTTCACATTGTAAACATTCCTATAACACACACACACACACACACACACACACACGCAAACACATACACACACACACACACACACACACACACACACACACACACACACACACACACACACACACACACACAAACCAACCATTGGCAAGAAAGTAGCTATAATAAATAAATGACAGTCTAATAAGTACTACACTACAGTATGATTACAATCATTTGTCTTTGGCAAATCAAAAGATAATGTGTTTCTAATGTAAATCAGGCCACCTCTCATAGAGCATTTTGCTTCCTGTTCCCTTTTTCAAAGAGAATGACATCTTGATTAACTGAGCAGTTGTGTTTGTGTGCTTTGACTGAGAGGATTTCCAGATATTTTTTGGCAAATAGTAACTCCCTTCTGTTGGATTCACTGCAAGGCCAAGACTTGTGGCATATCTAAATTATTATTAATCCCAAGGTACAATGGTCAGTTCCAATGGTCAAAGCTTCTGGCACAAACTAAGTGTATTCTGTGCTACAAACTACTAAGAAATTACCGTAACTTCAGGACTACAAGCCGCTACTTTTTGCTCACGCTTTGAACCTTGCGGCTTAAACAATGATGCGGTTAAATTGTGGATTTTTCCTGGTTTTATAAGCTTTATGCCGTCACAAAATTGAGCTCTGTCACATTAGACCAGGTGGAACAATGAAATTGTTTATATTAAATAATTTATGCTCACACAGAATCCTTCTGATCACTCATTTCCAGTGACGTGCAGTGACCACTAGGGTTGGGTAGGCACGTTGCAAATCGAGACCACCAATGACAATTTCATATGTTTCTGCTGACAAGTGTTAATTCAATTCAAATCAATTTTATTTGTATAAAGCAATTTCCAACAAAGTCATCTCAATGCGCTTATCAAAATATAAAATTCATAATAAGAAAGAAAAAACCCAATAAGATCCACATGAACAAGCATTTAGCCATCTAACAAAATCAACATCATAAACACCATTGAAGAAACATAAACAATTATTTAATATAGTCTCCATACTCTCCCAACAAGATATATCTCATGACACGGCAGCACATCTGTTGTTTGTGTTGGAAACACAGAAACACGGAAAAAATGACAACTTAGAACAGCCTCAGTGAGGAGCATCCACAAAGTCAATCCTTCCTTTTGTTCCATTCACTGTGAAAAGTATGAAACATGTTCTGACCTTACCTTTGCTGAAGCTCTGGTAACTCAGGTGTTGGTCTCCATCTTTTAAAAGCTGTCGTTTTTCCTCAAAACAAAGTTTCTCTATCATCTCTAGCGCTGTCATCCACACTGTAGTGTTATCCCGCCCACTAGCTAGAGAACGTAGCAGCAGCGGTCACGTGATATCAATTCACTAATACTACTGTGAACTTACGTATAGCATTTAGCATAACACGGTTACGTGCAAAGGCAGCTCTCGACACTGCCTTTACATGTAAATGGATGTCATCTTGGGGACCTGACTGCGCATGAGCAAACACGTAAAATCACGCAATGAGAACAGAGGCAGAGGAGCAACGTGCCTTTGGGAGGGGGCGTGGCCTCCCTCTGCCTTACAGCGGAGCGAAAAAAAAAAAAAAGACAGCTGTTGCAGGAAATAGCGCTGTTTAGTAATTTGGGCTATGAAACACAAAATGCGGACACTTTCAAACTTATAGGTACTGTAGGCTGTTGGAAATGGAAAAATAAATAATTTATAATTATATGACAATTAAAAAAAAAAATTATAATTAAATAATCAAAATATCAATTCACCCTTGGGTGGACACTGCCTCCCTTGCCTACCCTGACGGCACATCACTGCTCATTTCGTCATGATGCACACTGCAACGACGTGGGGAAATGTTGTCAGAAAGCCTGCTGCAGCAGCAACAGTGTGTATGAAGTAAGTCAGCCATTTTTTAATAGAAGGATAAACAGAATAAAGTTGTTAAATCACCGCATTAGGTTTGTTCAGGATTGATCGGTGCTCTGGAGTCTGAGGCTGATGGAGACACTTCTGTAAAGAGGATGGACAGATGGAGATCAGACACAGGCTGTATCCAGGCTGTTCTCATCTCCGCACCGTCTACAGTAAAAGTCAGCCAGTTTGTAATAGTAGCATAACAGCATGAAGTTGCCAAATCATCACGTTGGATTTGTTCAGAAGCGATCATGTCTGTATTCTGACTCAGAGTCCGACTCGCTGTGATAGCTACGCGGTAGTTCACGGTAAGAAGAGCGGACAAAGTGGTGTATCAGTCTGGATCCAGTAAAAAGTGACCATAAAAAGGTGTAAATGGACTGATATGTAGACGTGGGGCAGTGAGGAGGAGACTTCATGTAGTTAAGGAAACTTATCAGTTGAAACACGGAAACCTAACTTGAGTACAGCGGTACTACCTGCCTGTTCTGATTGGCCGAGTTGTCTGAAGGGCATCCTCATCAGCCAATAGGGTACGGCCTATGTTAGGCTGCGGCATTTGTGTGGATTTTTCTTACAAAATTGCTAAATTATTGTAATGCGGCCAATAAAACAGTGCGCTTTATAGCCCGGAAATGACGGTATTAGTGCTCCTGATATTAGCAAGCAGACAAGGGGGCTGATAGACCATAGTTTGGCTGGATCAAGCAACCAGTGCTTTGCACAGATGGTGAACAGCTGTATCTGATATCCTTGTTAACTTATGGTTTTGCTTTTCTTTTAGAGAAAATTGATGAGGATGTTCCAGCACATTTACAAAATAGATTGTGCTTAATCAAAGAAAATAGAAATCCCTGCAACAGAACCATTAAGACTATATAATATTTAAGATTAATAAGATTTATAGAATTACAAGATTTTAGTAAAAGTTTCACTTTCTTTGTTTGGATTATAATTTTATACTGGTGTTACCAACATGCAAACTAAACACACTGTTATTTGCTATTGTATAAAAATATTAAATAGGATTTACCGTAATCATCTTTTTAGAAATGCAGCTAAATTTAGTTTGAGCGAAACATGCACACGCTCTCACACCATCAATGAATGTGAATTGTTCACATATATTTAAGTAGCAATGAATATGATTAAAGACTTCTTTATGGATTTACAATTTGGACAGGTACAAGGTGTGAAGCCACAGATAGGAATCCATACCAATAGACAAATACAAAACCAAGAGCAAGAAACTAACAACATATTACAGATAAAATGACTAAACAAGACGGAAACAAAATAAAAACACATTTACGAAAAGAAGTGCAGCCGATCTTAAAACAACAACTTACAGAAAATGAGAAAACCACCAATGCAAGGCAAAGCAAATGAATTTGTATAGTGCATTTCATACACAAGGCAACTCAATGTGCTTTACATGATCAAAAAGTGCAACAGAAAACATTCAACAGCTTAAAATCAATAAGAACATTTCAAATAATCAGTAAAATCAATTAAAACCATAAAACATTACATCAACAACATGACCAAAAATCTCCCTCTCAAAAAGAAAAATAAGGTTCCTGTTTGATAGCCAACCTTTGATGATCAAGCCCAAACACATGGCATTTTAACTAACAGTCAAGCCATTTAAATCTAGATACTTTAATATAATGTTGGTGGCTCTAACAGCTTAGGAGGATATTTCTGTAGGATTCTGAGCCGGGATGTCAAACTCATTTTCTCTCTGTGGTCAAATACAAAGCAGTTTGATCTACGGTGGAAAACCGATTTTAAGTTGGAAAGTAAACAGCAATTTTAACATTATCGTGCCCTAGTTTTCAATATATAAATAGCACGATTTATAAAAATGAAGAGTTCTTTCCACAATTTGCGAATAAAAATGACTGCAGTAGTGTGATATAAAAACAAACATATGAAAACATGCAAAAAAACATAAAACGGACCTTAACGGAAGGTACAATCACAGATCATAACAAATATGTCAGTTCTTCTGTTATTTCTATTCTGCTTCTATGCCAGATATAACTTTTTGACTTTTTAACTTCATGACTTTCCCTTTTTCCTTTAAGTAAAATGCGTTTAGTGCTGTCTTTACTGTAAATGTCAGTATCAGAGTGGAAACAGGCGGTTGTTGTCCAAACATAAACACATTAATTGAAAGTTAGGAATTATCAAAAATATTAACATAAATTATGTACTCTTTTCCTTTGAAGAAAAAGTAAAAGCTATGAATAAATAGGCTTGTTGCACACTGCCAGTGTGCAGAGAGTGTAATGACCATAGTGCAGATGGTTTACAGTTCAACTGATTGGAATCAGAGTCTGGCTGCATTATCCATTATCAGCACATAGCGATATATAGCAATCCCAATCAAATGCTGCCAACTTAAATTCATCTCCACAGCTTGCAGAGCAGCAGTGTATGTTGATTGGACTGGGTGACATTTTTCATACTGCTGAACATTTTTTGGAAAGGTTTAACTGATCCCGTCGGATGGCAATCATTTTACAGACATTTGGGAAAATGGGATAGTTTGTGTATGATATTCATTCTAATTACAAGTGCTTTGTGTTTGGTTGGATTTGAACTTATTGTGTGCTAGTTGAGTATATTGAAAAGCCCTTTTCAGCTGCAGCACTGCTGTCTCATGGCACCAGCTTTGTTGATGGAGAATATAAAAAGCATTCATTGGGCAGCACAGGGTCTACAGTATAGTGGTTACTACATAGGAAGATGCTGGTGTCTGTGTTTCATACACAGCAGGCCCCAGAGGGAGCCCGACCCAGCCCAGCACACTGCTGATACACTGGAAACCAAGCCGGAGCACCCAGCGACACAGGAGTCACCCTCACCATAGACCCCAAGCCCCCGGCAAGCCTTCCCCCCAACGAACCCAACTAGGGACATCAAGCTGGGGGGTAAAGGGTACTGAGCACCCAGGGCCCAAGGCAGGGGGGGCCCTCAGAAGTCTGTTTTATATACTGTACATCTACAATAAAAGCAAGAAAGGTCTGTGTGTGTACGTACGTGTGTGTGTGTGGAGTAAATATCTCCCCGACACAGTATGAGTTTGACCTGAAATTTTGTCAAGGGCTTCCAAATACCACATGCGTTTTTTTTGGAATAACTTGGACATTTCCAAATGTTTATTTTAATTTTATTTCACCAGGACGGCACATTCAAGTTCACCCTGAAATTAAACCTATTCAGCTTTTGACCTCAGTGTAGAGGGGGCGCTCGCGCACCATCTATATCTATTTCACTGCACAGCTAATCACCCGAGCTACAGTCACGTGTGCGGTCAGAGCCAATTGCTGCGCACACAGCCAAGCAGACACGGACTGTAAACACAGACATCATAATACGTAGACTCTGCATCAACTGTGGAGGGACATGTCAAGAGTGCCGCCATTTTGGGCCGGTGGTGGTGGAGGCAGCGGTGCATGGACTTTATGACAGAAATGGGTATTTCTCAATCTCTAAGTAGAATTATTCCTTGAATTTTGAACTGATTTCCAAACTGTTTATTTTTAAAAAACATCACACATGTACAAGGTGCTTGGATATTTAAAATGCTGGTTTTACCACTCAACACTTAATCTCCACACCCACATCCTTGAATATTTCAGTTCTTTGGCTACAATAATTAATGATGATGATATAATAATAATAATAATGATAGCAATAATAGCAATAACATAATAAAACACCAGCACTCTTTCCTCCATTTTATTGCTCTCTCAATTATTGGTCTTTAGTTAATCTCGGATTTGTAATGTTTTTTCATTGATTTCAAGTTCATTGTACGTATCCACTATCACTTCAATGTCAGTCAAAACTACTTTTGCATTGAGATCAAAGTTTTCCATTAAATAGCTCACATGAGATCTGAAGACATCAACGAAACCAGTCCAATCAGGACTGAGCAGTAGCTTCCTGACAGTCAGAGGTGAAGAAGTGTGTTTTGTGCAGGTGTGTGCTTTTGTGTGAAGTCAGAACGGTCTGTTTACAAATCAGCCTCTTGCTGTGCAAAGCAATGTGAGATATTGCAGGAAATCAGGAAAACAGATGCCTATTGCCAAATGTTGCTGAGTTGAAAATGTGGGGTCGCAGCATTGTGACACCATTATCTTTTCATCTGACATGAGATGGGCCAAATTATCTATGGTAAATAAATGGTTGGAGGCACCCCAAAGGCTTGAGGTGGGCGGAGACCAGCAAACAAAGCCATATACAGTTGCATATACAAGTGTTTGTAAAGTCATGGTTTTCCAACTGGAAATGATTGGAGATTACAAATCAACAGATGTAAAATGCCTACGAGATGATTGGCTGACACTCATGAATCAAAAGTGGTCGCTACTGTCTTTTCCCTTTCTGCATTTCTTCTGTTTCACAGGCTTTCTTGATATATCTGACCTCAGCCAAAAGTTTATACAAATAGCTCTTACCAGATTTTCCCCATTCAGTAATAACACTTTCAACACGAACACTGAGCACAAGTGCATTCAAGGTTAAAGCGGATGCGCTTTGTATTTAGGCTTTATAGATGGAAACAATCCTGCAGCAGCAGCTAGCAGCTTAACGTCTGCCTTATTGCACTGACTGAGGGTGACTGGTCGATGCTTGGAAGACTGACCCAATAGGGGTCCGTAATGGGGCTTGTATTGATCCTTTCATGGTGTTCACCCCATGGGTCTAATGGAAAAAGCCAAAGTGCCATCCACCGTCAAAACAGAGATCACCCATTGGGTAGAACTGCTCACTTTACCTTGACAATAGAAACAAAGTATGAACAAACTTTGAGTGAAGCTGTAGATTAAATGCAAACTAATAAAAAACATTGCTTCTCTTGATTGCTTTACTTCCTCTCCTTGAGGAAGAGCTCATAGATGTATAACTAACAAGTCCCCTCATGACCTTGATGTGGCATATTGAAATTACACTGGCTTCCAGGGTGGGCGTGTACACAAAGAGTGGTACATGATCATGTTTTCTCTATATCAAATCCTAAGGTTACAAACACTAACGACACATACTTTTTGTCTGTATATTTATATTGTCATTTTGCTGTCACTGCACAACAACAATTATTAAACGGGACGTGATGTTAAACTGTCCTTGTGCCAAAAGATGGTTGTCATATGAGGTTTACCATTTGAGAGTGGCATTAGAGCTGTGCCTTAGATATGGAAAGGGTCTAAATTTTGGGACGCATTATCAGTAGTGTTCCTTTGAAACAGGGGGTGTTTCTGCCTTTTTAATACTAGACACCATCATCAAAGGAAGCCAGCTACTGTCTTCCACTCTCTCCTCTCTGCAGCCTTGGTGCCACTTCACACTAAGTCTGTGAATAACAGTCGGTCTGAGAATAATCTTGATATGAAGAGGTCACAGTCTCCCTCTGTGAAGGTGTACGATCCATTGGCTGGCATAACAACTGGCACAAATGGCAATAATCCAGATAAGTGTGAACAGAAAGATGGAGGGCTCTGATGACCACTCAATGTTAAAGCATACATTTTATTCCTATTATACCTTATCTGGTAATAATCTATCTCCTACGTCTGGGTAACTTTTATCACACTGGAGGTCACAAAAATGTGATTGTCTGACAAAGTTTCTTTGTTTAATGTCACAAGCTTCGTGTTTTGTTTAACACTATTGACATGGTTCTTAATGCCCCACAGACTGTCTGCATGGAGGCCTCTCCTGCTGTTTGTGAAAACTTTCTTCACTTTTCTCTGTCCCCTATTCTGCTGTCTTTGACCAGTTTGAACCTGTGACTTTGTCTTCCTTACATTAAACTGTTGGTCAGATGAAACCCTCAGGTTCTCCAAATGATGATCTCCTTCCTAGACTATTTAAAGAGGTTTTCCCCACTGTAGGACCATCTGTTAATGCAGTCATTAATAGCAGTCTGTTTAAACATGCAGTAGTGCAACCACTAATTAAAAAAACCTGATCTGGATCCTGCAGTTCTTGCTAACTTTAGGCCGATCTCCAAACTGCCTTTTCTTTCAAGAACCCTGGAAAAGATAGTTCATAGTCAATTAATTGCCTTTCTGGAAAAGCATAATATTTTGGAGGTTTTCCAATCAGGTTTTAAAACCCTGCACAGGACAGAATCAGCTCTTATAAGATTTTTAAATGATATCTTTTTTAGCTACAGTCTCTGGTGACTGTGTTGTCCTTGTTCTTTTAGACTTAATTGCTGCACTTGACACTGTGGATCATGAGTTATTTATCTATCGTTTGGAGCATTGAGTGGGCATCAGTGGCATAGCACAAGATTGGTTCAGGTCGTACCTGGCTAATCAAACTTTTTGTGTCAGCCTTGGTGACTCGTTATCCTCCTCCTGCTCCTCCTCGTGTGGAGTCCCACAGGGCTCAGTTCTAGGCCCTCTCCTTTTCTGTATTTGCTACAGCTTGGTTCAATACATGGCATTTCTTTCCATTTTTATGCAGACGACAGTCAGGTTTATGTGTCACTTTAAATAATCTGTTGAAGTGTTATTTGAATGTCTTGAGGACCAGTGTTGGGAAAGTTACTTTAAAAAAGTAATTAGTTATAGTTACTCACTACTTGTTCCAAAAAGAAACTGAGTTAGTAACTGAATTACTCTATAATAAAAATAACTCATTACCAAGTAAAGTAACTATTTGCGTTACTGTTAAAAAAAAAAAAGTTGCTATATGTCAAAGAATTCAGATTTTTTAGATGCGTGTCGTTGTGAGGTGCTTCATTAAATTCAAGTTACTTACAACGGATGTCGACAAAGTCTGCACTTCTGGATATAATGAACACTTCACATACACGTTCTTGCCTTTGACCACAATTAATTTAAAGTAGTGTTTGTATCGTCACCTTAAAAATGCCAACTTTTCATCAGACTGCTCCACGCTCACCATCTCTGCTGCTTCATCAAATCTGTAGTGGTTGTGTGTGTGTGTGTGTGTGTGTGTGTGTGTGTGGTGCTTATGCTGGCACATGAGTGAAAACACTGGCTCTGATTGGCTACCATGGAACATGATGCCGCCTTAGCCAATCACAATCACTCACCTTGTTTTTAACCCACCTCCTCACTATAGCTGACTAAGAAGCCAGGGTTGCTTTCGGATAACAGTTTATTCAATCAATGCATGTAACGCACCACATTTAACGTTAAGTAACGATAACGGCGTAAAAAGTAATTAGTGAGATTACCCCGTTACTGAAAAACAAACGCCGTTACCGAACGCTGTTATTTTAAAAGCCGTTATTCCAAACACTGGTGAGGACATGAAGGCCTGAATGGCTCTTAACTTTTTAAGTTTTAATGATAAAAAGACGAAAGTGCTGGTTTTGGTGGTACCACTGAGACCCCTCCTCTCGATCTGGGTTCCTAGGCCCAGTATACCAAGCAGTCCATCACAAACCTAGGGGTTAAAGTGGACCCTGACCTTAAGTTTAACAGTCAGATTAAGGCTGTTGAAAAATCAAGCTTTTTCTATTTGAGGCAGCTTGCCAAAATAAAGCCAATTCTTTCGAGGCAGCACTTTGTGACAGTAATCCACGCCTTTGTTTCCACTCAGTTGGATTATTGTAATGCATTTTATGTGGGGAGTGAGTCTTCCATTGACCATCTCCAGATGGTACAAAATGCAGCTGCATGTCTTTTAACTGACATACGTAAATATGATCATATTGACCCCATTTTAGCCTCCCTCCACTGGTTGCCTGTACAATTTAGGATCCATTTTAAAATGATTTTATTTGCCTTTAAATCTCGAAATGGTCTTTCCCCGCCCTACCTCTCTGAGCTTCTACACCCTTACACGCCCACCCACTCTATCAGGTCAGCTGATCATCTGCTCCTGACGGTGCCAAAAACCAAACAGAAACTCAGAGGGGACCGTGTGTTTGCTGTTGCGGCTCCAAAACTGTGGAACAATCTGCCTCAGCACCATAAACAGGCCTCTTCTCTGTCTGTTTTTAAGTCCCTTCTTAAGACCCATTTCTTTTACTTGGCTTTTGACACTTAGTAAGACGTTTATTTCTTTTATTTCTTTTACTGTGTACCTTGACTCATGTTTTCTGCCTCCTAATTTATTTTGCATTTTATGTTTTATGCCTTTTAATTAATTTTGTTTTATTTCAAATGTAGTCTCATGTGAGCTGTGATGTATTTTATTTTCATCTGTACAGCCTTTTGGTCAGCTGTGGTTGTTTTAAAATGCTTAACAAATAAAGTTGGATTGGATTGGAATGTCATGTTTTAAATATTTTTTGCGTGAATTTGTGTGCTCATTTCTAGTTGTCCTGTGAGTATTTCAGTTGTCCATTTGTAGTGCTTGTTTGATGTGTTTTTCTTCATCCTGTCTGTGATGATGCTGGCCTGTTCACAAAGTGTCCTGACTACTGACAGTTTCTGTGCAGTGGGATGTTCTGAAGTCCAAAGTAAGTATTGCTTCGTGTGTATAGGTTTCTTGCAAACTGGTATTTTGATGGTGGTGGAGTTTCATGTCGTTTATCGCATGGGTTACGTTCTAAAAATAACCCACAATAGGCAACATCTGCGAAGTAGTCAGCTTTATTTTTTACAATTATTATACATGTTTTAAGGCTGTAAAACCCCTCACCACACACTTTATACACTTTTCTCAGACAGTAATTAACATTTCTATCTTGTTTAAACACTCTCAAAGTTCAAACCTTTGTAGATTTTAAAACATAAACCTTTTTTCAAACATACAGCACTTCAGAGTCACACTGCTAGTGATCAGACATTGATGCCGTACATATTCAGAGTCTTTGTTGACGATGAACACAATGCGTGTTCTGCATAAATAAATGCATGCAAAATGTAAAAAAATCTGCGAAACACAGAAGCTGTGAAAGGTGAACTGCGTTATAGTGAGGGACAACTGTATTGTCCTGTTCATTTCCTTTTCGTGGGTGAATTGAAAGTTTCCGGTGGTGTCTATGGTGTTTAGGTGGTCTGTAAATATGCTGGAATAAAGGTTACCAAATTCCACCTTTAAAGTAAAAGTAAAGTAGGGAGCTTTATGCTACAGGGTTTCCTACTGTGAACTCTAAAGAACACCTTCCACTAAATGCTGTGACTCTTTCATATGTGGAAAGTTTGAGTTGGAGGTTGGGAGACATCTATTATGCAGAGCTCACAGCTGTTAGGGATGTAATTAAAAGCACTTCCATATTCCCGGCTCCATTTTGAAGCATTTATTGTATCTTGTCAAGTCTCAGCTGGGAAATATTTTTACTTTCACATTCATCGTGGATTGCTTCCCGTTGTCTGAATTCATATAGCTATCATTACAGTGGCTTCACTGATTACTAAATTAACCTTTGGATCACCATTCAAATGTTGGCCTGTTCGTTTTTAGCCACTGAGGCAGCTGTCAGCTGCTGAGCACATCTGCAGGAGAAACCAAAGGACACACATGCACTATCTGACACAAATTGTAGGCCTTTGCTCTGTCTTCTCTGGCTAACTTTTACCCACTGCCTGCTGAGTTCAATGAAATGTCTAAGATGATGGTTTTATTTGAGTGCTTTTCTTGGTTTTTCGTTAAATAACTTAGAAAAGGTCAGTTTTGCTGCCTTTTCAATTAGCAAATGAATCTCAGTCAACTTTACAGGTGGTGATACAAATATTTCAACACAAATAAGTGGAATAACAATGTCTGTTATTTTAAATTCCACCTTATCCCAAAAATGGCAATAATGCAAAGCTACTGTCTGGCAAGCTGTGGCTAGAGATACGTATAAATGAACTAAATTGACTTTTTTTCTTAAAACAACGTCACTGTCTCATTTTAAGTTTGGGTATTTAAGAGATCATCAGTTATTCCCAGTAAGTGACATTTATTTTT